>NC_141995.1:36191330-37391330 GCF_049901715.1 Pseudonaja textilis
TTAAATAGAACATTATAAAATCTCCCAAATGTTTTCAGACTATGTGTAAAATCTAGAATTTTTGGAAGCCAGGTGGATTAAGTTAAAAGACAGAACAATCCAGAAACATCTGTGGAAATGGGAAAACAAATCAGATTGACATCCATGCCTGTGGATTGAAGCCCGGGATCTTTTTACCTATAAAAATTTGATCATATTATTTGAGCCATCATGATGACTTTTATGGAATCATCAGTCAGATGTCTTTATAGTGACTTCTTGATGAATTAAGGGTTAATAAAAAGTTAGAAAACAGTTGTGTACTGTCTGCCTTCACAGCATGAAAAAAAAATAGTGTATTCTACAATTTCCTAAGTATCAAGCTGTGTAGAATAGAGAAATTCTTTTGTACTATTCTTCAGAGGAAGAATGGAGTCTCACCATTTGCATTCCATACTGCTACAGTGTTGATTTAAGAAAAACACCCAATCCAGTTTTTCTAGGATTATTAGCTACGTTTTATTCAAGCTATGCTATATATTTAAAGGAAGAATTTTTAAAAAAATCTTCCCATTCGGGTTCTATTATTTGAACCCAAATAATGAAAAGGCTATCTAGCTTTGAATGACATAAAAATTGTAGTGGGAAGAAAAATTTGTAAGCTAAGGTAGGCATTTTTACATTTAATTATTTAGAGAGAGATTTACAGCTTGAATTAACATTCTGTTTGATTTCTAAAATAAACTGTTGGTAATCATAAAAGAATATGATTACTTTTTTTGAAAAGTACTTCTGAGACTTCGGGGCATTTTACAATTTTCCCTTTGTCTCTGTTTGGGTTGTCTATTCTGATTTATATCAGTGTTTTCTTTTTACTGGTACCATTTACTGATTTACCTAATGTAATTGTTTTCTTCCTATCTCTATTTCCCCACTGCATATTTCCCCCGTTTATGTTTATACTGACTGCTTTACATGTAACTATCTTTGTGGCTCTGATTCCTGCTTAATTACAGTTTTGTATTCCTATATTATTCCTATCCTATTCCTATGCCTATGCATATTCCCGTCCTAATCTCTCTGCACTTCTAGAACTGAACAAAGGGACTGGAAAAAAATAGTCCTTCTGTTCACCTGACATTAGCCAACAGAGCAAATGAATGCTTTCTGGTCTTTCTGGGTTAATTGTAACCCCCACCTCATTGTGGAGGAACAGGAGGTGAGGAGCATTCTGAGGGCTGTGGACCCTAGAAAGGCTGCCCGTCCTGATGGAGTGCTTAAAGACTGTGCTGATCAGTTGGCTGGAGTTTTTACCAGGATCTTCAATCGATCTTTATCCCAGTCCACTATTCCATCTTGTTTGAAGGTTTCCACCATTGTTCAGCTGCCAAAGAAGTTCCCTATCAATAACCTCAATGATTACAGACCAGTGGCACTCACTCCTATCATCATGAAGTGCTTTGAGAAATTGGTCTGCCAGCACATCATTTCTGATTCTTCTGCATACATTTGATAAACACCAGTTTGCATACAGAAAAAATAGATCTACGGAGGACGCTATAGAGATCACTCTTCACACTGCTCTGACTCATCTAGAACAGCTGGGGGGGGGGGCTATGTGAGGATGCTTTTTGTGGATTTTAGTTCTGTGTTTAATACAATTCTTCTACATAGACTAGTGTCTAAACTTCTGGACCTTGGACTTTCTAATTCAATCTGCCTTTGAATTATGGATTTCCTGTCTGGCCACTCACAGAGGGTCAGGTTAGGTAATCATACCTCTTCAGCCCTTATTCTTTACACTGGTACACCACAGGTTTGCGTGTTGAGTCCCTTACTCTATACTCTTTATATGCATGACTGCATTCCCACTCACCCTAGTAATACTAAATTTGCAGATGATATAACAATGGTGGGACTCAGCTCTGAAGGGGATGAGTCTGCCTATCGAGATGAGGTGGACCAGTTGCTTTAGTGGTGTGGAGACAATAACTTGGTCCTCAACACCAATAAGACCAAGGAGCTCATAGTGGATTATAGAAGGAACAGATCAGACATCCAGCCCTTGCTTATCAATGGAAACCGAGTGGAGCAAGTGGCCAGTTTTAAGTTTCTGGGTGTTACCCTAAAAGAGGACCTGACCTGGGGTGCCCACATTGCAACCCTGGTCAAAAGGGCCCAGCAGAGATTATACTACCTGAGACTTCTCAAAAAACAACAACGGAATGAAAAACTGCCGCTGACCTTCTACCGCTGTACCATAGAGAGCATTTTAACTTACTGCACCTCTGTATGGTTTGCCAATTGCACAGTGGCAGATAGGAAAACACTCCAGAGGGTTAATGTCATTGCCCAAAAGATCATTGGCTGCCTTCTCCACCATTGGCTGCAGAGGTTCAAAACACACATCTCCTCCCAGACCCTTGTTTCTGCTTTATTAGAACTTCTGGTGGGCTGATGCCGGGGAAAAGGCTCAAAGGGGAAGGAAAGAAGACAGCACATATGCCTGCAATTTTGTTCAAGCAGACTGTTCTTCCACAGGATCTGGAAAACCGGGTCTCCTTCATTTGTGTTTATATGTCATGTATCATGTGGCCTAATACACGAAAGCATATCTCAAGCTCTAAGAATTCAGATCAACATTCTCTGACCTATTTCTATTTCATAGGTATTGCTAGCGCCACTTTAGCCAACCAACCTTAAAGAAGATGCCTATGACAACTGGCTAAAAGTATAATAGAAAATCCATCCTTAGAGATGAAATGATAGGTAGGAATAGATTCTAAAGTAGCTTGAGTAAAAATCAAGCAGACAGTAAGGAAGCTGAGAACGTGTTGGCTTCATGAATTATGGATGGACAGAAGAAAGATTCAAATGCCAAAAAGCTTCCTTAGTTCCATTAAGACCAATTTTGCAAATTCTAGTAGATACTTTTTCTTTGCAGACCACTTGCTTGTACAAGTTTCCTGGTTCTAAATTGCTTAATGGTGGACCAAATGTCTCCATTTGAATTTCTTTCATACCAACAAATGAACACTTTTGTCCTTTTATTCAAGTTGGGCAGCACTTTTTGTTGTTTGGTAATCTATATGCAGTCCTTCTTCCTCTTTCCCACTGGTCCCTCTCATTCATTTGCAAAGGGGTTTTATGCCAAGGATGGCATGTGTTTTAACAGCCTTGAGTTAACACTAGTTAACTAGTTGGGTCTAGGAAGAGATCCTTCTCTGCCATTGCCTCCACTTTGTGGAACATCCTGCTTTCAGAGGTAAGGAGAACCCCCAATCTCTTAGCCTTTCCCAAAGAGGTCAAAAGTTTGCTTTGGAGCCTTGCATGGGGCATGCAACCACAGGGCTGGCTAACCTATAACTAACCCCTTTTCATGTTTCATTGTTATTATTCTATAATTTTAAAAATTTAATCCTAGTTTAATTTTTAATTTCAATGTTAATTTTTATGTTTTATTTATTACCATGTTTCCCTGAAAATATGACCTCTCCTATAAACAAGCCCTAGCCTAATTTTCATACCTTTGCCTAAAATAAGCCCTCATTAAGCCTTCCCACCTACTGGCTGTATGAGATAGGGTGAGGTGCAGGATTAAAAATCAAGCTAGTAGGCATAGAGCTGTCCCACATGCCCGGCACCCACTTACCTTAGGAACACCGCAACCAGGCCATCCACATCCCAATATCTGTCGCTGCCCAAATTCTTATATAGCCTCTCAAGCTTCTTCCTGCTGTAGCTTTTCCCTCAGTCAGGAGTGGGATAGTTCATGATGAAATCGTGGGTGACTTTGCTTGTGAATTACTCCTAAAGCCTCAGCAGGATGGAGTTGCTTGGGTAGTAGGCTGAGAAAGTGAGGTTAATACATGAGATGTGGGTATAGGTCAAGTTTGGCATTTCATCTTCCTGCATTTTGCAAACTTTTGGCAGCATGCAGGGAAAGCAGAAGCAGCAGAGACCCGGGCTTGTTTCTCTCGCTGAAACTCCACAAGAAATGAGTCTTCGTGAGGTTTGTCATGCCAGCACAGCCTCTCATGGCAGGATGCTGTAAGGATTGTGCCATTGCACGTGTGAGCAGCAATACTGCTGGGAGGTTCATCCTACTGGTGCATCCATGAGTGGCAGGACACCCTGAGGCTCGTCGCAGCAGTGCTACTGCTCAGGCATGCAACACCACAATAAGTCTTGTGGCATCCAGCCATGAGAGGCTGCACCAATGGGACAAACCTTGCAACAGTGCCACAGCTCATGTACACAATGACACAACAAACCTTGCAGCTTTGGAGAGAGAAACAAACCATGGTCTCTGCTGCTTCTGCTTTCCTTTCATACAGCCAAAAGTTTGCAAAAGGTAGAAAGGTGAAATGCCAAGCTCGACCCGTACCCATACCTCACGTATTTATTCCATTTTTTCAGCCTACTACCCAGCCTGCTGAGGCTTTAGGAATACTTCACAAGATAATTCACCCACCATTTTGAGATGAATACCCTGCTCCTGACTGAAGGCAAAGCTAAAGCAGGAAGAATGTGCAGCTGTGGAACCATGCCTTCTTGCTGGCTTCAAGCATGCTCAGAGAGCACCAGCAATGCCTTTTGCAGCATCAGAAGCTGGAGCCAAAGTGCCATTTTTGGTTTCTCTGGGACACTGAGCTGCCCTGAAGGATAGGACAAAAAAAGAGACATCCCTGAAAATAAGCCCTGGCGCTTATTTTGGAGGTCAAAATAAAATAAGACCGGGTCTTATTTTGGGGAAAACAAGGTAGTTATATTATGTTGTGTATACATAGACCTTTTTGAGGCATATGGGTGGTTTGGAAATATGAAATATAAACAAACAAACACCCAGATCACTATATCAGTGGCCATACATAATGCAGCACAATGAAAGGTGTATGAAAGCAGCAAGCTACTTTGTAGAGATGCTTACTATTGTGTTATTGTAAGAAGCTGTACAAGAAAGATAGTTTTTTTGAGAACCCATTTTCAAAAGAAATAGAGCTTTCCAAACAAGTAGTGACATTAGTGTAACATTATATCTCTGTTCACTGGTGGGCAGTGTCTCTCTATACTCAGGATTCAACCTTTATTGAAGAATTCTCATATTCTGTTAACATTTCAACTTGATAATTTGTACAGACTGGGTCATAGTACACAAGATGAATTTGACAGGTAATATATTGATCTCATGTTAAAGGCTGATGCAGAACAGCTGCTACAATGTTAATGGTTATATTTAAGGATGATTCTGTATAATGTGCCTGAATACATTAAAAAAGCATTTTGGAAGGTAAGTAAATATGATTAATTGACTGTCCTTTCTTTTTTTCATTCAACTTTATTTAGTTTTAAAGAGAGATAAAATACAAAAGGAAAAAAGGAAAAAAATGGGCAGAGGGTTTCAAAAAGGGGGAAAAAATTAGAAAGTGACAAGAAAAATAAACGGTAAATATAAGTTGGACTTCCAACTTTCTTCAGTATAGATAGAAAGATATACTAGAATAACCTCTTACTCTAAATAAAAACAAAATCACAAAAACATCATCAAAATGTATATATTTTTTCTAATTGACAATTTATTCTGATTGAGCAAGTGCCTTATTAATTGTTTAGATCAATAGGGAAAATTTCTTTTTTGTAGATAAAGTTTTTTTATTTTTAAACACAAACATACACATACAAAAATATAAAGTCGCCTTCCATTTTATGTACATACAGTGTGTCAGTTGGTTATGTATCTTTTGTGCTATACTTTTGTAGTCATTTACTCACAATTTATATCAATCTTCACATTGTCAAATTAACATATGTTTATATATTTATCAGTTATTAATCATCCATGACTAAACTATTTATTCCATCGTTTTATACAAGATGTTCCACATTTTATCTTAAAATTTATGTTATACTTTCAACCAGTATCATGTTTTATATCAATCTATTAGATTTCTATCATAAAATTATCTAGCCTATTATATTACCATGCCTTTTTTTCCAACCATCGATAAAACAAATCCCATATCATATAAAATTGCTTATCTTCTTGTTCTCTAATTTCAAATTTCAAATTACTCATTTCAGCACAGTCCATAGTTTTTTTGATAACTTCCTCCTGCATAGGTATTTTGTCATTTTTCCAGTTCTTCGCAAATACAATTCTAGCTGCTGTTAAGACATTTACAATCAAATATTCCAGCTCTTTATTGTATATGTCTGGTATGACTCCCAATAAAAAGATCTCTGATTTAAAGTCTATATGTTGTTTTATCATTTTTTCCAACCATGTGTGGATTTTAGTCCAATATTTCTTTGCATCTGAACATGTCCACCACATATGGTAATATGAGCTAGGTATCTGATGACATTTCCAACATTTTTCAGATTTGTTTTTTGTGAACATTCTTGCTATGCTCATTGGGGGAAGATGCCACCTGTAAAACATCTTATACAAATTTTCTTTACATGCAGTTGACATTGTCATTTTGTAATTTTGAGACCACAATTTTTGCCATTTTTCCAAATCAATCCCATATCCAAATTTTTTTCCCCAAGCAATCATCGTTTCTTTAACTTGCTCCTCCTCCAATTTTTAATTACCTTTTCATCAGTACCCATCAAAATTTTATCTAAGCCAGTCAACTTATCATAAATACCTTCTGCCTTGGAGTCTTTATCAAACCTAGATTGTATTTGCAAATAAGAAAAGCAATTCATTTTTACACCTTGTTCTTGCAACCTTTGCATAGATTTAAGTCCACCCTTTTCATTCAATAACTCCCCATATCTAACTGTTTGTTCCTTTTTATATATTATTGGATAAGAAAAATCTTCAATAGTTGATATCCATGTTGGAATTTTTAAGTAATAATGTCTTTTAATCTTCTCCCAGCTCAAAAACAATGCCTCACGAATATAATGTCTTCTACCCCTGTGTTTTAGTTCCTTTATACCAGAGAAAGGCATGCCATCCCAGCAGCAAGTCATGGCCTTCTAAAGTCAATAATCTACTCTTCCTTAGTGTTATCCATTTCTTTACCCACATCAAACTTGTCGCCTGGTAATACAGCTCCCAATTGGACAAAGCAAATCTTCCTTTTATTCTTACATCTTGTAACAGCTTTAATTTTATTCTTGCTTTTTTACCCTGCCAAATATATTTTAACACAATTCTATTTAAATCTTAAAAAAACTCTTTCCCTAATCGAATAGGAATTGTCTGGAATAAATATAAAACTCTAGGCATATATGAATATATTCATCTTAATTGTGGATATTTTCCCAATCAATGATAGTTGCAATTTTACCCCTATTTCATACCAATGTTCTTCTCTATCCAAAATGTCTTCAAAAGAGTCTTTCAAATGCGGATGGACTGCTGAATCTTGTCCCTATGGCTTTGCTCACCTGTGTTACCAGAATCAGTGAAACATCTTGGAAAATAATGGATCCAGGATCCCCCAGACTGAATTCTTGCATAGCCTTAATTGTAAAGTAAAGGAGAGAAATGATGCCAGCCACAATAAAATTTAGACAAGGAAAATAGCAACAAAAAGCAACAAAATCAGAAGTCTTAAAATATATAAAAATGTTTTAACTGAATTAAAAGTCACTAAATTCTCATTTCTGGGATACTTGATAAGCCTATTGCAAGGACCATCAGTTATTTGGCTTTTCTTCTTTGAAATAACAGACAGAATCTTATTTTTTGTGAGCTATAATTCCAAAATGAAATATGTGGGAAAATTTTTCCAATTCAGTCTGAGAGTAATTGCAACAGTCATTCAGAGAATTACACCACTCATAAACTTTGCATAGTATACTACAGCAACAGAGGGTGCAGAAAAACCTTCCTTCCATTTGATTACCTTACATGTTTCTTCTACTTGAAGTAAGGAAAAAGTGTGCCTCGTGGTTGGTGAGGATTTACTATTATAATTATTTGGGAATTGCTTTTGGAATTATGTGTGGGCAGAAAATAAGAATGTTGATAATCTGTCCTGAAAAAGGGGAAAAACATGCATTTGAAAACATTCATTTCTCACATGGAAGTGTTTTTTACTGTCCCTAGAAATTAATACCTATGGAATTCTTTGAACTGAATTATAATGTCTCAAAAAGCACTTTGGGATCAATGGCAGAATTTGGACAAAAGGCAGGTTGACATACTTTGTATCAATCTTGCTGAACGGTGTCCTTTGTTTGTGTGAAAATGAGAAAAGAAGCATCGATCACACCACCTTTATTTGTGTCATGACATGGCTCCAGAGGTGGTATTCAGCAGGTTCTGATCAGTTCTGGAGAACTGGTAGTGGAAATTTTGAGTAATTCAGAGAACCGGCAAATACCACCTCTGACTGGAGATTTTACTGTGATGACCCGTAGTCTCTCAAAATAACCCAAAACATATATTAAAGTCCGGTAAGGCCTTCAACTTAACTTCACTGTTTTATTAGGCACAGTTTAAAGTCACAAAAGTAAATAATGAGGCAAACAGAAAAACAAAACAAACCACATTGATGAGAGTTCTGGAGCAAGCTGAGATAACTAATCACAAACTCCAGGAAAATAACCAAGAAAAGTCCATGGAAAGAACGCCAACAAAGATAAACCTCTTTCAAGGTAAACATTAATTGACTCCAGCAAATTCAAACTACGTAGTTGAAAACTTTTATACATAGCTCCCACTTGCAAGCCACGAGGAGGATCATGGTAATCTCCTCTTGAGTAGGCCTTGCTTTTCCGTGATCCTCTCCTCCCTGCGTGACCTAGGATGGATAGGAGATGGGCCTGGATCCTCTACTGCTCAGCTGGCCTCTGCCCTTCCCCAGCCTCCTCCACCACCTCTGGAGCCACACTCCCATTCCCTGTTGGCTGTTCCTCCTCTTCCTCAGAGTCAGACTCCACCAGGGGCATGACATTTTACAGTATTCCTCCCCAAACCATGCCCACAGAACTGGTAGTAATTTTTTTTGAATCCCATCACTGCATGTCTCACATATATGTGCGGCCAGTCCTTGACTCATGATACTAATTTCCTTTTTTTGATAAAACCATGAGACCTCTGTTACTGAGGAAGGATAGGTAAATATGAAAATAGTACCATAGAAGAGATTGCTTTGAGATCTACCATAAAAATGAAGAAATATGAGGCATACAAATGTAATTAAACCATTGCAGAAAAGGTCCATGCAGTAGGCTATTTTCCAAACAAACTCATGATTAAATCTATAGTGGATTCCTATATACATTTCAACCTGAATAATCAATTTAATTCAGCCTTTTAAAATATCATTCTTTGCTTCCCAAAATTGTAGTGCTTGCGGTAAGAACATTACCATGTAATCTGTTATGAATGAATTTCATTTTCATTGTTCAGAAATAATCAGGCTGGAGTACTTTCTAAAGTGCTTCCTTCAATATTTGTTCCTTTTTCTTTTTTTGATTAAAGTATTAACATAGCAACATGTTTCAGCACAGAAACCACAGCTTAGTCATGCTGTTAAAGGCCAGCCTCTTGTGAAGACTCAAACAAGGTTGAAGTATAAACCCACAGAGAAAAATCTCTTTACTTATGAGACATATTTGGCTAACACATAGTTTTTGCCCCTGTGTCTCACCTAGGAGAAAAGACATTCTTACAAGCTGACACGAAAAATATTCAGAAGTGGAAGGAGGTGAAATTTAAAATCAAAAGAAAAGTTTCCCTTGGGATATATCCATAGCGTTGTAATCAATGATTCTAATCTCATTTGCACGCATGTCTCTCCAGCAGGGTTGTAGGAGACACTCCAGTATAATTTAAATAAGAATAAAATATTAATTAGTGCACAGCTGAATGGTTTGTAAGGGTTGTGATATCAGCCACACCAGAACTGCCCTCATTTTTTTGAGTTTGCAATTTGCAACAATTGTTATCTCCCCTCAGTCTCCACTGCAAACCCTTTCTTTCTTTCTTTCTTTCTTTCTTTCTTTCTTTCTTTCTTTCTTTCTTTCTTTCTTTCTTTCTTTCTTTCTTTCTTTCTTTCTTTCTCTCTCTCTGTCTCTCTCTCTTTCTCTTTCTTTCTCTCTTTCTCTCTCTTTTTCTCTCTCGGTGTCTCTCTCTCTCTGTCTGTCTGTCTGTCTGTCTCTCTCTCTCTCTCTGTCTGTCTCCTCCCTTCCTCCCTCCCTCCCTCTTGTTCATGCATTTCACTTGACTTTCTTGCTGAGCTGGTTAATCAAGAACTCTAAGGGCAAAAATTCCTTAGATCTAGCCATATTAAGATTAGCTGGCCATGATTATTTTAGAAAGCAACTTTTCAGTGATGCCAGTTTTTACATGCTGGAAATCCAGAATAAGATGTATCTCATTTCTTGTTCCATTTTTACATCTGAAATATATCAGGTATATCAGGTATCAATGATCAATATAAATAATCAACCATCAATGTCTAATAGGGACATAATTTTCATACAATAATTTCCTGGTTATATTTTTGGCAACTCTAGAAGGGCTAAAAAAAAGATTCTAGTCACAAATCTTGCAAAACCACTGCCAGTCACTGACTTGATTTGCACATTATACTTAACTGAAACATAGGAAGAAGTGTTACAGTAGAATCTACAGTAGAATGTGAAGGAATACATAGTCAGCCTTGAAGAAAATATATAGTAACTTAGTAAATCATTAGCTTCACCATTTTAATTCAAATAATCTAACAACCGGTTCTCTGCCTTAATGACCAGCTGGGTAGGTGTGGCTTGGTGGTCATGTGACTAGGTGGGCATGGCCAATTTGACATCACTCACATTGAAGGGTGCTTCACCTTGCCTGGCCTCTTTTATTTGTTTATTCTATATAGCCATATGGATGGTCTCCACTGAGCTTCTGGTATTGAACCAGACTATGTTCAGGAACTAAGTTCATAGCATGCTGTCCAAGAAGTAGGAAGCACTCTTGTTCAAGATCATCATCCCACTCTACGAAGGTGGTATTTCATGATCCTGTTTTGATTGTCTTGGGTAGTCTTAGGTACTATTGCAGATGTTGTGGCTCAGAATGCAAAAAGCCAATGAAGGAAAATTCATCATTTGGAAGTTAATTCTTTTGGTGATCACAGTTTTGGGTCTGCAAAGGCATATACAGAGACAAGGCAATGTGCCTTGCATGGTCAGAAATCTATCAAACTGCTTTATTCAGTGTGGGGACCACACAGATCTAACTTATTATTTTAGAAGGTCACTGCACCATAAAATTTGAGAAGCCATGCCTTTCCCACACTGACATTGACATGGTGGGCTTACATAAATGAAGCCTAGAAATGTTCTAAAAAGAACTAAGTAGGTTTCTGTCTAAACAGAGCTGCTCACTCAACCATTAAACTGAACCGATCAGAAAATATTTAGCTTGATGAAAAGTGGAGAACTGTCAGGCTTTGGCTGGTACTCTCAGAGTGTAGACAGCTATTTTTTTCTGGCAGGAATATAGTAATAGCATTTTAAGTGGTATCTTGTATGCAGTGGATACAATGCAAGTTTTGAAAATAATTTGGAAAGAGTGCTATACTGCTTATGTGAACACAATACCTCTCTATTGTTATTAAAACAGCCAGCTTCTGCATGAACCAAGAAAAAAAAAAGCCACTTCTTTAAGGAGTGGACTCATTAAAATGAATGCAGTTCAAGTCAACCATTAAAAAGAATATTAGAGTTTGGAGGATAAAATGTTTTCACGCCACCAACTCCACATAATAACTGAAGGAATGAAGAGTGATTTCTCTTCCTTTAGATAGTACAGATGCTTTAAGGGCTGCTTGGTTGCAAATCAGCAACAGCATCAAGTTCAATAACTAGGAATTATTAAGGATTGATTAGTGTTACTGATTTGTGCACAAGCCATTTCCTCTATAATGTTAGTGGCTATTTTTCAGCAATATATGCTAAAAATTAGTATTAAATTTATAAGCTGCCCACCTTAATACCCAAAGTGACTCTGGGTGGCTTATAATATAATAAAATTATAAATATAAAAACATTAAAATTAATATGAACTAGATAAAAACTAAAAACCAAAAAGCTTGAGTAGTATAAAGGTGAGATCTTCTCTATTGCTCCAGCAAACACCTCCAATGTAGAGCATGCCCATTTGGCCCAAAGTCAGCTGGCCAGAACCAAGTTTTAAGACCCTTCTGGAAGGCCACAAGGGTGGGGGTGGATCTCAGCCCCAGTAGCAAGATATTCCAAAGTGCGGGGCTATGGAAGAAAAGGTTCTTTGCCAAAATTCCTTGCTTGAACAGGGTCTGCAACATGCTCAGAGCCAATAACTTGTTATGCATCTAATGAATATGATCCAGGAAATAGTTTTTTAAAAAGTCAAAAAGTCAGTTAGAATAGCGTGAATGAAGTTTTGTCTGGTTTTTATATGTTGATGCCTAGAAAACCTGGGTGAAGCTTTGATCATACTGCTGCAGCCATCATCTCAACTTTGTTTTTACTCTTTACTCTATGGACATTCCTAAGTATGCAGTCACAAGGCTTTTATGAAAGGCAGGAACAGGTCTGGTGGCTCTGGTTTTATCACACAAGGAAGGGAATCTGGCAAACCATATAGCTTGCTATGTCATTTGAATGTTCATAGAACATTCATAGAACAAATGTCTTAATCATAGTTAAGAGTTTCTACACTTGGCCTGTTTTTTAAATGCAGTTTGGATCTTCTGGCTTATAGTTTGCTGGAAACTATTTCTCACCCAATCTTGATGGGGAGAGAAAAAAAAATTATAGAAAGTATAGCATGTAATAAATTTCTTTTAATATATCCTTCTGTATAAATACAGAGAAGAATTGAAAATCTGGTAGAAACTCAATGTCGTGCTACTTGTTTGTTATGATGAGTATGTTATTCACTTGTCATGCTTTTATAAGATAAAATAAAGCATGTTTTTATAATGATGGAGAAGTAACTATTGATGGCCTACACTCTCTTCAAACTTGGTATTGTTTAGATATGTTTAATTGCAGTTTCATAATCCTAGCTGGCATGGGTTATGGAAGTTGTAGTTCAAGGAAAGATAATGGTATACAACAAGAGAAAGAGAGGATCTTTAAATTTTTCTTTAATTACTAAGAAAAGGAGATTGTCTCAGCTCTGTCTAATATGATGCTGGTTCGTTTTGAGTATGTCCGAAATCAAATAGTATCCTCTCTAAACCAATACTATGATCGCAAATCAGGGAAAACAACTATGCCCAAATGTTTTCATATAACTAGATCTAAAAGGAAACATGATAGTTATAATATAATAATTACTAAATGTTTTGGTGTTTGGCATATTGGGTTAAAAGAAAACATGGAGATAAAATATGACTTACTGATAGTGTAATATTTATCAGAAATATATTGCTCAGTTATATCAAATTGAAGCTATGGATAAGAAATTTTATTCAAGCTGCACAATAATTTAGTAGCAGTTGATTCCCACTAAGCTATATAGTAGTTTTGCAGAACATATTATTTATTCCTTAGAGTGATGTCTCATTCATGATAATATCATGTACTGTAATAACAGTAGGTACTACAGTATGTTTACATAGCACTATAAATCAGGGGTGGGATTCAATTTTTTTAACAACCAGTTCTGTGGGCATGGCTTATTTGGTGGATGTGGCTTGGTGGTCATGTGACTGGGTGGTCATGGCTTGGTGGTCATGTGACTGGCTGGGCGTGGCCAACACAACGTCATTCACATCGAGGCACGCATCTCCTCACCTGGCCTCTTGTGACTGTGGGGAGGCTGCAACAGTCGTAAGTGTGAAAAATGGTCATAAGTCACTTTTTTCAGTGCCATTGTAACTTTGAATGGTCACTCCACACAAGCAAAATACCAGCAAAGGAGGAGAAGAAAACTCCAGAGAAGTTCCAGAGACAGGAAGTCTACTCCTGCTAAGAATGTAATAAGGGTTAATGGAGAGGCAGTTTCTGTAAGCAACACCAGAATGTTTCCTTCCTGCCTTCCTTACAGGATTAGGCCAGTAATTTCTTCTAACAACCGGTTCTCTGAACTGCTTATAATGTTAACAACCGGTTCTAGCAAATAGGTGCGAACTGGTAGAATCCCACCCCTGCTATAAATTACTCAATATGTATATATATTAGCCCAATAAACAATATATATTGTCCTTTCACCCTTTTTGTGATTTTAACTATGCATACAAAACAGACAAACATATATTTTTAGTTTTCCCACAACTAAATCAATGCAGTATAATTCAAAATTACTACTGCAGTAGTGTATTAATTGGCTTTTGGAGTGCAAAATCTGCCACACTATTTTAGGGACTCAGTTTTGAAGATATATCTCAGAGCACAAATAAAAAGAATCTCATTGTTTCCATTTGAATAAGATGCTTCTCTAAGTATAAAACAACACGATTGTTGCTTAAGAAGTAAGTGTTCACACCAATCACAAAATTCAATTTGAATTGGGATGGGGGCAGTCAGCAAAACCATCAAGATGGTGACTGCAATCATGTGATAAAAACTTGCCTTTTGGATGAGCTTTTAAAAAAATAATTCCAATGGTAAATGTAAGTGGCTTAGATCTGGCCTGGAAATTAAGAAATTGGAAATTGGCCTATTTCCCTCAAGAAACAATTCAGAAATCTAGCCCCTCCATGTTTCCCCTGTTGATGTAGGATCTTAATTTGCATCTAAATTGGGAAATCTAAAACTTTCATACCTTTTACTGATTATTGGAGCCACAAATTCCTTATTGGACAGAACTAGATGAGGTTTTTGGGAAAAGTAGCTCCTTATGGGAAGATAACATGGTGGAAAAAAAAGACAGATAGACCCAGGCAATAAGGATTCATTATTTTTTAGCCTTAATTAGAAGAAGTATGGAAGAATGTTAATTCTGTGCATATCTATATAAAAATAACTTTCACTGTACTCAGTAAGACTTTCTTTCAGGTAGGTAGGTAAGCAGGCTAGATTCATAACAAAACCCACAGTGGACCTAATATTTTGATGTTCTGCAAGTTAATAAATGCCTTTTGTAACTCAGTGATGTACCCAGATGAAAATCAATGGGTAAAGTGTAGAGATGTCATATTTGTATAAAATTAAATCCAGCAATAATGCCAGCTTGAATGCTAAGAAAAGGTTGCAATGTCCATCAATCATTATATAAATATTAATCGTTCTCTGGATGTGATTAAAAACCCTGCACACAGTGGAACCAGTTATTAAAATGAAATAGCTTTAACAGAACATACTACTGTGCTATCTTCAACAATTTATGGTGAAACAATGAAGCAAAGGGTGTATTAAATTTGTATTTGAAAATTATCCATCTCTTTTGAGTTACTCATTAAATTGGGAAGGGTTTAAGAAGAATGGTACTAGAAGGAAGCAAAAAATGGGTGTCAGTCATGGGAAGGAAAAAGGTGTAAACATTTCTGCATGGGCAATATATTACATTTATTGTAAAAAAAATTATGAGTGAAAACATTTGCTTTGTGACAAGGAAAAAATGCAAGCTCTTAAATCAGTAATATAGCTTCCCATACTTTCAAACTGAAAAACAGTCATAAATATAAAAATAGTCATAAATCTGATTCTGTGGGTTGTCCTCATTTCTGTAATTTAAAACCATGAACTCTTATTTATTTCAGAAACACCTGGATTCTTATCTAGGCAGTCTATCAAGGTGACACGGAGGACCAAAATCCTGCATCTTTAATAGTTGAACACTTGTAGACATATCAACACAGTAATTTTTTTTCTTACTATGTAACTAGTCAGTTTTAGCTGTTGAAATGTCTTTTGCTCTATTTTGTATTAGTAGGTCAAATTTAAGCCTGCTTCTTTAATTGTAATCTTTAGTTCCTTTTGGTTCCTTCCTTTAGTCCCCTTTTTGTAACTAACCTTCAAGGTCTCATCCTATCATTTTAAAAAAGAATTCAAAAGAAAGGCATTTTACCATGGGAAATATTTTTATATTAATTCAGAAATCTTATTTCAAATCCATCTGGACCATTATAATCTTTTGTAATTTTACAAAATCAAAGTTGAAACCTCTAATTTGCTACCTTATTTCAAAAGAATTGTTTAAAAAATTAAACTTTTCTTTATTTATTTTTTTTTGCTAAGAATTGAAGGAAAGTTGTAAAACATGTTGATCCAAAGTTATCTAACAGCTGAAACGTAGTTAGCAAGCAATTTCCAAAAGTTATTTAAAAAGGAACTTGGTAAGTTCTTTTTCATAGGTGAACTCAATGTCCTTAGAAAAGGAACTGGCTACAGTTTGAGTGAAGATGGTTTCTCTTCTCCCCCAGAGCTCTAAGCCCACCACAGACCACTGTCTTGTAGTTTCCTTGTGAGGAGCACCTGTGTGCAATCTCAGATTCTCTTCTTATTCACAAAGGAATTACAAAGAATCGGTCTACTTGCCAGATCTTCATCCCCTTGGGATCATTGGCTCTGCTTTTCATGGAGCTATTTTCAGTCTGTCATTTCTTCCCAGAAGTTCTGATAGTGAACTCATACTCAAAGTGCATTCATTCTTCTTTAGCCATACAAAAAGAATAGATGTCAACAAACCTTTCAGAACATCAAGTTTTTCTGAAGCACAATATGGCAGATGGAACTTCAAAACAAGTAAGTGATGATTGAGCATGCTCAGTGACCTTGAGAGCTGTTTCAAACAGGGATTCGAGAACCTCAATGTAACTGGAGTTCTGCAGTTTATTAATCTATTGACTGTCTTTTACGTGAATTAGAAAACAGATTTTCTAATTCACTAGTGATTCTCAATGAATAAGTTATTATTTAACACATGTTCAGAGTGTGGATATTTAGTAAAAGTAAGTATTGTATTTGTAAGTAGTATATTTGTAAGAGACTCCTTTTCCATCCAACTAACAATTTATAGACTAGGACTGTAAATTAGAAAAAGAAGAGTTGTCTACTCAATATGATCATTTTTAAGAACATGAAATGGAAAAGACTGAGGATGTTGGTAGAACTTTAACTGGAAAAAAATGGAGTGGGATATCCTGAAAGATAAGGTATAATATGTGATTTTACACTATAAAATTTTGTTACAAAATAATCTGAAGTACGAGATGGCCAATTTTATTTTTCCTTTCGCTTAATAGTGTAAGCTAAGGAGTTTTTATTCCCTTGGTTTCATGTCCTGGAAAGTATCTTTAACCCAGCAGAGATTAATTATAGTAGGAAGAAAAGAACATTTTTACTTCATTCCATTTTTGTTGCTTCTCATTACTCTCTTTATGGCTCCTGTTTCTGATTTTAAGTTTAATTAGGAACATTTATAAAAGAACTGGAGGAAGCACAATCCTTCAGTGGGTTATTATCTTCTTTCTAAATATTTTTGTACATGCATGCCCAAATAATCAAACAATGGTAATATGCGTTTCCCATTGCTACATCAATTTTATACATACATACATACATACATACATACATACATAATATATCCTGAATTATATATACCCTTGTAAGTATTAGAACGCTGTGAAGGTGATTGCAAAGCTATGCTACTTTTTCTTTTGCTTAAAAAGCTATTTTAACTATTTGCTAATAGGAAACCATTAACATAATTAGAAAGCATATTCAACAGAAGACAGATCAGGATGATTTTTGCCTATATTCTATGAAGGAATTCAGCTGATTGACCATATTGTTCTCCATTACCCTATTTACTTAGTTTATGTAAGAATTTAAATTTGCATGAATCCAAATTTACAGAAACTGACAAAAAAAAAAAAAAAACCCAGAAAGTTTTGTAGCACTTTTTCTGAATTTAAAATTTTATTAAATGTTTATTAAATGAGCTCACGAAAGCTTATGGCTTATATCTTTTTTACTGAGAAAATGTACTAGCAAACTCCTGATTCTTTGTTACTGTAAGACTAGCAGATTCTCCATCTACAATGATGAAACAACAAAAATTCTTTTCTCTTCCTTCCTGTACATCCATCAGATGATGATTTTTAGGAATGTCACATTTTGTAAATTGTCAATGTAGTCAAAATTCTTTACACTAGCATAATGTACTGTATTATTGTATTTTAATAGTCTGCTTTATGAAAAAGTTAACAATAAATATGCCAGTATCTCATTAGTTATTAACTCTGAAGTAGAATATTTACTACTAGGTTTCATAGATTTCTAATTGTACTACTAAATCTATTTAAGTATTTGCGTATATGTTGTATATGTTTATATATGTGCATGTATATGTATGCACTAAAAATAAATTCTGGACTATTTTTTTAGTATATTTTTTATTTTTTTATTTTGTTTATAGCTCAAGGTCTATGGATTGGGGACGTAATAGAAATTGTAAAATAAAGAAATTCTAAATGTCTGAATGTTAAGTTGCTTATTTAACGTAAGCGACAATTTGTCTATAGAATATTCATTTTATAATTTAAAACTGTGTTTGTATAAATTTACAATTTGGTTTTGCCTCAATTGTGTACGAGCCTTAACTCAATGCATGCAGATTATGCATAAAAACAAACAGTTTGTATATATTTTACAGATCAATAGCAGTAGCAAAATGACATTTTGTCTTTCAGTAATCCAATGACTTGGCAGACTGTTTCTGCTACCGAGGAAACAAAATGGGTGCAAATACCAGTGCTTTCTGGGAATAATGCTTGTTAAACATTGGCTTTATCAGATTCTCCTCTATCTTGTTTGAAATTCCCCTCATTTCATGCTGTTGGCCAGCAGTATTAAAAAGCAAACAGTTCATTTCACATTTGTATTCTCCTAGCATGAATTACATGCAGATTAAAAATAAGGAGTGGGGGGCTCTTATTTGAAATTGCCAGATTCAATTCCTCTTGTGTACTGTAGATGTTTCTCATTGGGGTTAGCTGAAGTGGGAGACATAAATTCCTACACTGATTTTCACAGACCTTGTTTATACTTTCTTTATTTTGTTTACTTCTACCCTGGGAAGGCTAATCTTCCCCAGCTTTGGGTATATTTTGTGCAAATGTGAAATGAAAAACAAACTTGCTACCATTCAGTCACTTGCAGCCAGCAGTTGCTAGATTTGTGAGCCCTGCAGAAATAAATTATTATTTTTTCTCCAGTGATTCCTTCCTTCTTGTCTATTTAGTGGTTTCAAATTTTAGTGAGCCTTTCAGCACTATCTGCCAAGATACTACTGCATTTCTGCCAGGGCAGCTCAAGACATTTTGCTGCCTAATGAAAAGAATAAATATTAGGCCTATGCAAACTGTGTAAAATCTGGTTTGAATCACCAGTTTGGAAATTCCATTTGCTCTGATTCAATAACCCAGACTAATTCTGCCAATCAAATCATCAAATCAGATTTACTCAATTCAGATTTCCAAATCATTTTTACAAGCTGTTTCTGCACATAGCCAGAAGCATCCAAATAATTCAAACCAAATTTAAATTGATTTTTGATTCAAAAAATTAATTCAGTGTGGAAATCAAATTGCTGTGGAATCCAATCTCCAAACAAAAGGTTTTTTTAGCACTATGATAATTACCACTGATGTAGTATCTTCCTTCTTGCTTGTTCAGCATATAACTAAAAGAGCTCTAAGCAATCTTGTGACACTCACAGCTCTTTTCTAATATTTTCAGTACCTATCTGTGACACTTGCCTGATTACCATTTACTCTTTCTCCCAGGCTTCTATTTGCTTCATGATACTAAAAACACCAGGAATATGGAGTCCTTCAATTTCCCTGATTTTGAACTGTCCTTAAATATCACATTTTGGTTCTTACTATGTTACAGAGCGCCTAATTATGACATTGAACATGCAAACAAGCTAAATACACTGTTAACATGGGCAGCATCCTGCCCACACACTTTTATCTTTCTTGGTGACTTCAATGTACCTCATATTAACTGGACCCTTAACGAATGTACAACTGAACCCACACATGCAACCTTCTACAATGAAGTAACAAATCTGGGACTAGAACAACAAGTAACCAACAACACTAGACTTAACAACTGCCTCGATCTCATCTTCTGCAAGAGTTTGAATTCAATTTACAGAATACAAATTAAAGAACCCTTTTCCAACAGTGACCACAACTTGATTGACTTTTGTCTCAACATACGTCCAAACAAAAATCATCACAATAATGGAATCCCCAATTATAACTTCAAAAAAGGCAACTATGATCTTATAAACAACGATCTCTCATCCTTTGATTGGCAATTTCTATTCTCTGGATGCAATACTGTAGAATACCATTACAACATATTTTTACTTGAAATCAAAAGAGTCATCAGACTATATGTACCATTAACAACTCCCAAAACCAGAAAAAACAAATTACCCAAAGCAATAAGGAAGCTTCAATCCAAAAAGAAATCACTTTGGTGGAAAAACAAATCTGCTCACGTTGCCAACTTCAAAAGCCAATACAAAAATTTATGCCACCAGATAAAAGCTGAATGCACCAATTATCACATTAAACAGGAAGAAAACCTTCTATGCACAAATTCCACCTGCGCTTTCTACAATTTTGTAAACAATAAACTAAAAGACTCAAGGTCCATCCCACTCCTGAAAGGATCTAATGGTAAAGACTGCAACGATGACGCTATTAAAGCCAACCGCTTTAACACATTCTTTGGCTCAGTATTTGTAAACAGCAATGGATCATGCCCAGTATTTCCTAGTCGAACCACAGACAACTACAATGATCTAATACATATCGATTTTACAGAAAACAATGTTGAAAAAGCACTGTGCAATCTAAAACCATCTCTATCTATTGGACCGGACGGAATATGTGCCTACTTCTTAAAAAAGCTACCCACTGCAATAATCGGAGCTCTAAGCATAATCTTTGAAAAATCTTTCAGGACCAACTCCTTGCCAAAACTATGGTCACAAGCCACAGTCATCCCCATCTTCAAAAAGGGAGACCCTAGCCTTGTTCAAAAATTACAGACCAATCTCTTTATGCTGCGTCACCTGTAAAGTCATGGAATCAATTATTAACCAATCCATCATCCTCCACTTAGAAACAAACAACCTACTCTCTAATAAACAATCTGGTTTTAGGAAAAAACTATCATGTAATCTGCAACTCTTACACTGCTAAAACATATGGACTACACAACTCAATCAGGGCAAAGCAATAGACGCAATCTACATAGAGTTCTGTAAAGCCTTTGATTCAGTGGTACACAATAAACTACTCCTAAAACTAAAATCTTATGGTATTTCTGGTCAACTGCACAACTGGATAGAAGCATTCCTCTCAAACAGACAACAAATGGTCAAAATTAGGAGTGTCCTATCAAATTCTGTACCTGTTAACAGTGGTGTCCTCCAAGGAGTGTTCTCGGACCAACTCTTTTCATACTCTACATAAATGACCTCTGTGATCCTCTTCACTGATGATGTAAAGCTATTCAACACCACAGACAATACTGCTACCCTTCAAAAAGACCTTGACTATGTATCAGAATGAGAAAACAAATGGCAATTTCAAATCTCAACAAATAAATGCCCTGTCCTACATATTGGCAAAAAAAAACCCCAGAAAATAAAATACTAGGCTGAATAGGCAAGACCTTGTTGATGATCCAAACTCTGTCAAGGATCTTCAAATATTCATCTCTAATGACCTAAGTGCTAGAGCCCACTGTAAGTACATAGCAAAAAGGTGTTAAGAGTTGTTAAGCTAACCCGACGTAGCTTTTTCTCTGGTAATATTACACGAATAACTAGAGCATACAAAACATTTGCTAGACCAATACTCGAATACAGCTCATCAGTCTGGAACCCACATTACGTATCTGATATTAACACAGTTGAGAAAGTCCAGAAATATTTCACAAGAGTTCTCCACTCTTCTACTCATTGCAGAATACCTTATGCCACCAGACTCGAAATTCCAGACCTAAATATTTAAGTATTCCAGACCAGCAGTATTAAAAAGCAAACAGTTCATTTCACATTTGTATTCTCCTAGCATGAATTACATGCAGATTAAAAATAAGGAGGGGGGGGGGCTCTTATTTGAAATTGCACTACCTAGTGGGTAGTGATGCAGCTGCAGTACAGCTTCCGGTCCGTGGTCGTGTCTCATCATCTGTGTGGGTGTGAATCTGCTTTCTACGTGGAAATGTGGTGGTAGCATCTTGTGTGGCCTTTGTGGGTGTGGGTCTGGTGTCATTCTTCATGTTATGTATTTGTTTGTTAATGAGGGTGGGTTTCCAAACATGGAAAACACACTTCCACTACCACTACACTTCCACGTAGAAAGCAGATTCACATCCACACAGATGATGAGACCGACCATGGACCAGAAGCCATACTGCAGCTGCATCACTACCTGCTTCAAACCCCCCAACCCATACATGAAGCGAACTGAAGCCCAACATGAAGATATGGCACAACCATGAACACAAAGCCAAACAACAGGATCACAGCTCACCAGCTCAAATCCCCCGACAACTAACCTGAACACAGCCAAGCCCCCACCTGAACAGAACACAGCCCCAGCCAATCAGAACACAGCCATCCCCCCAACCAATCAGATCACAGCCAGGCCCCCAACCAATGAGAACACACCCCAACCCAATCAGAACACAGCCAAGCCCCCACCCAGTCAAGCTGCACTCCCACTGGCAGTTAAAAGAAAAAACAGCTGCAAGCTCACATTACTCCAAGAAGCACAAAGCCGAAGACACAAGCCTGAAGATGACGAATGAGATTTCATCGAAACGTCGCCAAAATACTTCCAATTTTATGTGGGAGAAAACCCGAATAACCAAAGATCCACATACAAATACCCACAAAAACCTCAGAATATATATATATATATATATATTGGCAGAATCTCATCTGCCATCATCAGGAAGCCTGATGATGGCAGATGAGATTCTGCCGAAACATTGCTACAACTTTAAAAGCACAACTACAATGACGTGGGAAAATACCTGAACAAAGCTGCATGCCATACATGTAAGTACCCACGAAAACTTAAGAATATATATATAGACACACACACACACACACATCCATTTGTTATGCAGTGTCAATTCCATTGTCATCCAGGTCAAGTCATACCAAGGATCTGTGCAATTATCACCATCAGATTATGCATTGAGTTCACTAGATGTCATAATGTGCATGTATATTTTTGAATATGTGAACAAATTTTGACCTGTGAACAAATTTATGTGCAGAAGAAAAATATGATATTACAGCTAGAGATGAAGACACAAACCTTTAATTTAACTCTAATATATGCTGACCATTTAATTATCTTTGAGGTTTTCTTGCATCACTGTTATCAGCCAACAGAGTAAAAGTAAAAGTCCACTAATATCTGCCAGATTTTAAAAGTAATTTGCTAACAGTATGATAAATGAAGCAGGAACTCATAAGACATCACCAAGTCAGCCAAGATGACTTGAGACCTTTTCTTTATTAAGTGACAGGTGTGACAAATAATTCCACCTTTCTCTCTTACCCGCTTTAGAATTGAGTAGCTTTGATCTTGAATTTCATGCAATTTAGGTTTCTTTGATCTGACATCGACATTAAATGAGATGATTAAAAACAGTCAGAATGTCTCAGTTGGGTTGTCTCTTTTGGTTATAGAAAAATTGAAGGTATCTGTATGATTAGCAGTAAGGCTGGAACTTTTAAAATACTGTAACTTTGTTTTAAAGATTAAGTGTATGGGTTACTTTTAAAAATACACACAGCAATGCAGTTTTTTGTTTAAAAAAAGAAGGGTTTTTATTAGAAAGATTTCGTTCTGTTTGCCATCTAAAAAACAACAACATGATTGCTCTTCTCCTGTTTCTATGATCTCCATTGGATTTTATTGAATTCATTCTTAGCTCAAAAAACTTACCAAATTACTTTTAGGATATCATGTGCCTCCTATAATGCAACACACTTATACACACACAGGCATACACGTATGCGCGTGCACACACACACACAGTTTTGATGCACATTTTAAAATTCACATTTTTCTGAGGATAAAAAATGAACAGAATTGCAAATGAATGGATGCAAACCTTACTGGAAAAGTAGGTTGGTTGGGCTTTGGCATGTAAATATTTAAAATATATGGAATATTGTAGG
Organism: Pseudonaja textilis; assembly: GCF_049901715.1. Taxonomy (NCBI): domain Eukaryota; kingdom Metazoa; phylum Chordata; class Lepidosauria; order Squamata; family Elapidae; genus Pseudonaja; species Pseudonaja textilis. The sequence continues at coordinate 36,215,434 of NC_141995.1, forward strand.
CTATTCTGCCTTTTGGCACATTCTATGGTAATTTGTATTGCAAGGGGATAATCAGCTTTGCTAGTACTTTGCATATGTATATAGTCCTGAACCGATACAGTTTTCCACAGCCCAATGCTCTCTTAATCTGTTGGGATACAAGTTCTAATTTGCCCAGCCAGCATGACTGTTGGCTAGGAATTTGAAAGTTGACTTTATCTGGTTTCATACGCTAAGCAGGCTGGTTAATTTTTGGAGGAGACACCTCAGTAGAATATCAACACTGTGGACTAGACTGGGAAGTTGCGAAAAATAAATCCTGCAGAGGCAATAGTAAAAACCTGCTAGAGTGACGTGAAGAAAATATATTATTTTTGCCAATGTAAATAATTTTATGTTGCTATGGTTATTTTTAAATTGGATTTAAGTGGCTGTCCATCTCACTGTAGCAACTCTAGGGAACTAGATATAATTAAAACCAATTAAACACAATTAAAATAATATCATAACAGCATTAGAAAACTATAAAGGTAGTTGAGATTAAAAGTCAATTGACAATAACTCAAATCCACAACTAAGTGGATTCCCACTAACTCGCCAATCCCCAAACATGAGAAGACAACATGGACAGAAATGTGACAGTCAGTTAATAAATAAATCCAATCTAGATATAAAAAAGTTTATTATTAACACTTTTAATTAGACATTGAATATGAAAAGATGCTTTGAACATTAAAGATTTTAAAACAATGTTACCCATTTTGCTGGCATGAGTCAAGGTTTCTGCTCAAGAACAACCTATTGCTGTAATGGTGAACCTCAGGCACACAGAGGTGGCATGAAGAGCCTTCTCTCTGGGCACATGAGCCATCGCCCCATCTCAGCCCCACCACGCATGTGTGCATGCCTTCCACTGGCCAGCTGGCCTTAGGGTCTTTGCCATGCATGGGTGGGGGGGTGGGGCATGCATGGGGGTCATGTGCACATGTGTGGAGGCAGGGTGCATGCACAGGGTCATATGCGAATGCGCAGGGGCACGGGGAGTCTCACACACATAAGTGGGGAGCACATTTGTGGGGCACGCACGTGTTACATTACATTATATTAAGTGGCCAAAGCACTTGTGCTTTGGGCACTTAATGCCGAAAAGGTTAGCCATCACTGACCTATTGTGAAACCACAATGGCCAAAGTTAGAATGTTTCTCCTGAAAACCAAGTCTGGATTTCTTATAAATCTACAATCTGACTGTGGAATAAGCTTCATTTAATTTTATTTAAATACATATTTATTTAATATTATAAAAATCCAGTACAATTACAACAATTTTCACTAATCATTCTTTTTTTGTGTGTGACTTTCTGAAATGATCCTGGTAATGAAACAATATTTTGGTTATATGGTCAATCCAAAAATGACTGGAATATAAACAACTGAAAGCAAGTGTTAATTTTTAAAATTAAAGGTGAAAGAGTTATTTTAAATTAAAAAGATGCCGTTCCATCTTTTTCAATTTGTTTCTCCAAAAAGTTTGTGAAATTCTTTAAAAAGAACCACACACATACAGGAAAGAGGGTCCTAAAAATAATTTTTCCATAACAAACAGTAGAGCAAAATAAATTTGTAGGAATAACCTATACATTTTTCTGTCAATGTTGACAATTTTACTGGAAAGTAAGCTATATATATGATAAGAAAAATTAAGAATTCTTAAACATAAAATATATTAACTTTTACATAGTTTTCTGTATGTATGAGTAGCAGTAAATATGTCTGAAGTTTGAAAATGAAAGCTGAGGTTGCTACAGGAGACATGAGCTTCCTTGGCTTTGAAAATGGGAAATTCCAAAAAAGGCCTGAAGGTATATTTTACAATGAGAGAATGATCAAAGATTATTTTATAGACCCAGGAAATCCAGCTGACTTGTTGACAAAAGATAAGAATCTGTCTAAAGTAGTTAACCTTAGTCTCCTAGTTAACTGACAATCCGAAGGACCTCCTTTGACTCCTTTAATGTTTTTATGAAATTTTGAAAGAATCAAGTTGGGTCTAGACTTTCTGACTCACTAACCCATCAATCTACTATAAAGTAGAGCTGAAAAATTTGTCTGGAATGTACAGGAGACGGGAGGAAGCCCAAACTGTAATGTTTTTATTAATGCTTGCCTTTAATTAAATGACAACTTATAGCAAGTTGTTTATTGTATTAATTTTTCTGACAGTTGTCAGTGAATGAATTTACTGTAATTAGTAATTTTTTTTTCTGATGCCTACTTTCCTGGTAAGATTGCACCACAGGTTATAAAAACTTATCAGCTATAATATTTGTTAAAACATCACTAGAAGCTGTAACATAAAAAATTGTTTACAACAGCAAAATGAGTGTTCTAAGTTTGGTGCTGAAAGAAAACATTATGGGTGTGACCAGAATGCATGAATTAAATAAACAAGTTATATTAATATCTCACTTTGGGAAAAAAAGGAATAAATTGAGCTTAGTAGAAACTAGTTACAATTTTCACAGTTTTGATAAAAGTCAACAATTTGAAAAATTCTGCCCTTCAGTAGAAAAAATGTTCAGAACAAGACATTATTTTCAGTTGTATTACCATTAGTGGCTTTCATTACTATCCATTGTGATGCCAAAATGACATAATGCCCAGATATTTAAATCATCATGCAAGTTATTATATTTGCATTGGAGTCTTGCTTTTACATTTTATGTCCAAAATATTTAATTTTTAGTTTCTTTATTGGTGCTTCAAATGTTTTTGTCGGGTTTTTGTCTCGTACTGAACAGTTGATAAAGAAGAACATTGCCATACATCAAAACTATTTCAGAAACCAACAGACTATTACAACCACATGGCATCACCATAGAACACAACCAACTAAAGCCTTCCAAAGCATCCTAAGTAAATAAAAAGATCCAAATAAAAACAGGAATCACCTACAACAGTCAGTGTAAAGACTGCAACAGCTATTAGGTAGGACAAACAAACAGAAGACTAGCAGAACACCTTCATGTACACCAACTAGCAGTCAGAAGATACAATAAAAACTCTTTAAATTCACAACATATGGAGACACTTAATCATAGTTTCAACTGGGAAGTTGTTGACACCATCCTAGAACAAGCCAAGTCCCAAAACACTAGACAATTCCTGGAAGTCTGGCATTTTGTAAATTGCCATTGATAGGCATAAGCAACAAACTTTTTGCAAACTGTGTAAAAGAGACAATCAACAAGCCAAAAAGAAAGAAAAAAGACCAAGACATATCCCCACCAGCAATCAATATCTAGATGAGGGTAGATTAACACCAAGATTAAACTCTAACCAACAATCAAGAAGCGAACAAAAGTCCAATCAAAGAATTGCTAAAGAAGCCAATAGAAACAGACCAATAAAAAAAAAATCCCACTAAAACTACTCCCAACCATACTGACAGGGCAAGCCACTAGAATATAAATTGAGAGCAAAGCCCACGTCTTATGAAGTTACCTAGCTTGGGTAATGAAATGTGTGTAAGAAAACAACTAAGCTCAGAGACTACCAAGGTCCTCTCACATACAGAATAATTTGTTCTACTTATGATCCAAGATATTCTCAATGATTTTCTCAGAAGCAATGTTCAAAGACATGATTTGTAAAAATTGATTCAGGTTTTCTGATGGCCTAATGCTAATATAGTACACTTGGGAAAATCATGGCCTTGAAATACATGTGTTTGTTGTCAGTGTGCTGATACTGAATTTCACTATTTTGTCTAGATTTTTAATAATATTTATTCCAAGAAGCAGATGTCTGTTTCTTGGTTACAGTCACCATTCCGGTGAACTTTTCAGTATAGAAAAATAAGGTATTTATTTAATTTTTAGATTTTTTAAATCCCACCTTTATTACTTTTGTAAGTAAATCAAAGTGGCAAACAAACATAATACTCTGTCCTCTTCCTATTGTTCTTACAGCAACTCTAAGAGGTGATGGACTAGACCAGGGTTCACCAACCTTTTGGACCTCAGGGACTACCAAACTTATTATTTTAAATTCTGGGGACCACTAATGTGAATTTTGACTGACATGGCTTGCTGACATTGGTGGGAGGGAGAAGGAGAGAGAAAGAGAGATCTGATCTAACCTCGGAGGGCTAGTGATGTGTTCTCTCTGTCTCTCTCTCTGTCTCTCTCTGTCTCTCTCTCTCTCTCTCTCTCTCACACACACACACACACACACACAAACAGAGATCCCTCACATCCCTCATGTTCTCAGGCTGCACACAAGGAAAGTAGCCAATCTTTCTTTCTCTTCCCCCAAACTCCACCAGAAATGAGTCTTTGCTGGTACAGCCTCTTGGAGCAGGATGCCTTGCAGGGTCCCAAAGACTCATTTCTGGTGGAGTTTGGGGAGAGAAAAAAAAGACTTTGGCTGCTTTCCTTGCGTGCAGCCAAAAACAGAAGAAAGAAGTGGAAGAAGCCACCCGGTGGCCAGGCAAGTCCCCCCCCTCCACCCTTCCCCCCCTCCCCTCACTACCTTGTGTTGTTCCTAATACAAGCAATGGAAGCCTTGTGCTCCTGCAGGCCATGTGGGTGGCGCAGCCTTGTGTTCCCCACAGCCTGGATTAATTGCTTTGGGAGGTGTTTTAGGGTGGCATTTTTCTTTGGACCACCAAAATATTCTCACGGACCACCAGTGGGCTGCAGCACACCGGTTGGTGACCATTGGGCTAGACTTAGCTGGTTTTTAAGCCTACGTTCATTTCTGCCTCTTTGTGTTGAGATGGCATTGTCAATCTTTGTGTTTTTTAAAATCAAGAATAAACCAGCTTTAGATTCTCTTTTACCTCCAACAAGAGAATCCTTGCATTTTCCTTGCTTTTACCCATTGAACTTGTATTAGCAGAATATTAGAGTTTTGTTGTTGTGTTATTTCTAGAGGTTTTACAGTTAGTCCTTGTCTTACGACCACAATTGAACCCAAAGTTTTAATTGCTAAGCAAAACAGTTGTTAAGTGTATTTTTATGACATTTTATGACATTTCTTTCTTAACAGTTGTTAAGTAAATTGCTGCAGTTGTGTAGTTAGTAACGTTTTGTTAAGTGAATCCAACTTCTACATTGACTTTGCTTGTCGGAAGGTTGCAAAAGGTGATCCCATAACCATTATAATACATGCCAGTTGCCATGCATCCCCAATACCATGGGGATACTGTGATGGTCTGGTCATAAGTAACTTTTTCTGTGCTGCTGTAACTTCAAATGATCACTAAATGAGTGGTTGTAAGTCAAGGACTACAATTTCCAACTTCTATGCCTTCTAGTCCAGCATTTTTCAGGATAAATTCTGCATTAACTAAATAAGGGGATGGTATATAAATTCACTACATTTCACTACATTTCTAAAGCACTTGGTTGCTTCATATTTTATTCAAACTGTTACTTCCTAGTTGTCACACAAATTCTATAAAAGGCAAATATGGTAGCAACTAGTATAGATATTGTTATACTAAATGCACTCTTTTCTTAAGTGAAAGCAAGAAACAATCACTTACAATGTGACAATATATTTCTTGTATCTGTCCAAATGATTCCTTCATAAACATTCAATGGAATTTGAAGGTCCTGACGAGGAGCAATTCATCCTAATGGTTTGAAGATCTTTTCCTTTAGACTAATGTCTGTTAGGTGGTCCACTGGCATCTAGAAATGATATGTTTCCTGTTGAACTCTATGGGAAAAACTGAGTAATAATATGGAAATGTTGATATTTGCAAAAAAATTTCCAAGCAGACCCATTGTTGTAAGTTTAAGAACCATCTTTTGTATTCTATCAGCTTGCTCTTGATTATAACTTCATAAGCCTTCCACAGAAGTCAATGGAAACTACTGATTTTTGAGGCAAAAGTAATATAATTGGGTGACATTGTAGTTATATTCTTAAAGCAGGTGATTCATAAAGGTCTTTAAAGTATCTACGGTGTTACATGACCATTTTATTTATGCATAGTCTCAGGAGGTAATAAATAAATTTATGGTTTATTGTTTGATTTTTGAACTAACACTGTAAAGTGGTATATAAATCTAAGTGCTATTGCTATTTCTGTTGCTACAGCAGAGCAAAAGTAATCTTCTCCACATGAGTACTTCACCATCCATTTTTATGATAGCTAACTTTAGTTGGCTCATTTGGAGATTGTCTGTGACCCGGTGACTAAAGTATATTCCTCTCCTCACACTATTTTTCTCTACCCCTCATTATAACCCCCTAAAATGCTACCCCTGCTTTGGATGGCTGTTTTCCTGATATTGAATGACTTATATGCTGTGAATTGAATTATCATGTTTTATATCTTTTGCTATCTGCTTTATTTCTCTTGGAAGAAGGATTATAAATTCTGCTCTAAATAAATCAGAACTCAGTGAGCAAAATGTCACCATGAAGCTTGATCAGAGTGAAGAAAGGTAGTGGTTATTGCTGTCATCCTTATCCACCTATGGGGAAAAAACAGCAAGAAAAGTCAGAACTGGAGTTTTCTCCCCAGGCACATTTCCTGACTAACACATGTTATTAAAATGTAAAAGTTTTTGTGAGTTGTTACAGATCAGTTCATCAGATGCATAAAATGGCTAAACTATTACAAAATAATATAATAACTGAAATCGGAAGGGTTGCATTGTTCTCTTTGCTTCTCTAGTAATCTTTTTCTTAGTTTCACTGCCATTCTAATTGATAGGATGCACTTATACAAATGCTTTTACAGACCTTGGCAAATCTTTTTGGATGCATCTGTCTTCATAAAGATCTTTTCCAATTACCCTTTGCATATTCTTCTCCCCCCACCAGCAAAAAAAGAAAAAGAAAAAAGATCATAATGAGCTAGTTGTCAAATAATCATACAAGATAATTGAACATTCAACTAATATTGCTCATTAAATTATCACCAAGCCTTTCTTTCCCACCAAGTCCAGTGATTGCACCAGCTGTCCTGTAAATGATGTACTCTCAGATTTCTGGATGCAGGAATGGGTAATTTAGAAAACTTTAAGAGTTATCTAAAACTTTGGCTCTCAACAGTTACAAGAGAAAGTCAAAACATGATTTTTATTGAAGGCATTTCTGCACTAGTGATTCACATCATCATCCAGCTATCACTGTGGTGAGATAAAGCCTGTCCTCATTCGTGATATATAGCTATAAGGATAAATATGCTAAATTGCTGTATGGAAATATCACAGTATTCTTCCTTCCTGATACCAGAAATATGTTCACAATATTCAGTTACAAGAATAGCAGAACAATATGACAACCTGTATTTGAGTACAAGGATCAATAAATTATTTTTATTCCCCTTCTCCATTTTCTTTCTTTTTCTTTTGAAAGAGAAGACACAGTTTACAATGTGTCAGACAAACTTGAGACAATTTATATCACTTTTTGCCTGAGTGTTGATTTTGCACTCATTAAAGTTTCAGATGTGTGATAGATTTTTTTTTTTTAGATATGTGATAGAATTTAATTGAATCAGGAATGCCTGAGGAAACCGTTCTTTCAAAATTCCTGTCTGAATTGACAGTTCTACACCTTCTTGAATCACAGCCAAATTGGAAGGCAGTTATCTTCTGAGTTTCACAGTGTTCCCATGAACTTCACAAAACAAAAATCAATGCAGCAAAATTTTTAAAAGTCATAAAAATCATTTCATGAATGGATTCCAGAAAATGATTTGGATATTGGCCCAAAGACAGAGAGTGGAGAAAGGGAATTGCCAGTTGACAGAACTGGCTTTTCCGCTCCCCAAAACAGAATGGCTCTGTGAAATACAGGCCAGAGCTAACAGTGATCAGGGAATCTTACACTAGTTAACATGGCCAATAAATATGGGTTGATATCACTCCCTAAATTGGATGTTGCCTGCTTAACTGTCAAAATACCACTTTAACACTGGAACATCTAAAGATGGCTTTAAAGTGTCTCAAATGAGAATGAAAAAATCATCATGAGGACTTATCCAGATTAAAACAAAATGTTAGGGAATATTTGTACTTAGGTTCAATTGGAAAAAAGGCTCTGCATTTCTTAGGAACAGAAATGCAAAGATCTCAGAATACAACCTTAAGCATACAAATATACTGTGACAGATTTTCTTTCCTGGTCTTAGTCACTCTTTTAATGTTAATTAAATGTTTTTTTCAAACCATCCCATAAAACATTATTTTAGTTAATATGAAACAACAGAAGAAATCTGTGCTTCTCGCAGATAAAGCATGTATCATGCCATGCATCAGTGACTGTCATTCCCCTGTCAGAATCTGATTCTGAGGGGGAGGCAGAGTAGCTGACAGAGAGTGGGAGTATGGCTCCACTGGCTGTGGAAGAAACTGAGGAAGGGCACAGTCTGGCTGGGCAGAATAGAGGAGAGGTTGAGCAAGGCAGAAGGAATTTGGAGGAAGACCAGGCCTACGCCCTCTTCATCCTAGGGCATGCAGGGAGGAATGGAGAAAGGAGCAACGTGAGTTGCATAGCTTATGGAGCAGAAAAGGGCCCTGATTCCCTTCATTAGCTGCAGCTGGGAACACAGTGTTTAAAAAAGAAAGCTGAGCACAGCAACTTGTTGGAAGCAAATTATGAGTTATCTGCTATTGTCAAGGCTTACCTGGGTTCCTGGTGTCTTCCCAACTGTGTGTGTTTTGTTTGCCTTTCAAGTCTGCAATTCCTTATCCTGCCCTGCCCAGTTAATTGCTGCAGCATGATTTGTGTAGATTTTTATTTACAGTTTGTATGTACTTTGTTTTCAGACTGAATTTCCTCCACTTAAAGACTGTTCTTGGGAGAGTTTTTTCTCTAGCTGAAGGTAATCTGGACACTGGGGGCAAAGTTGGAGGCATTAAAGGGACTTTTCTTACTTATGTGACTGTGTTGCCTTTGTGCCACGCCCTGAGTCATCACAGTGACTATCCATTTAGATCTTTATTCTGACCATGGATCTTTAAAATCTTCTGCAGAATTCTTTTGTCTTCCCCTCACTGATTTCCTTGGTTCACTCACAAAGTGCTTGTTTAATTAATGTGTTGTAATCTGCAATAGATTCAGATTAAATCTGGATTTATTTTAATATGGAAATAATTACATTAAATATGAATGGCAAGAAATATCATTTTGGTAATGAATAGTTTAGTTACTGTTTAGATTAAATAGTCTTATTCTCAATGGTTAGGACATTTTCACTGAAAATTGACACATCACAGTGTGATGATAAATGTAGCTTCATAATTTTTAAAATTATGTTTCATAGGACTTTGGCAGTTTCAGGGCTCCTATTGCAAGACTAGATCTATTTTTCACATTTTTGTCCACATTTTCTGTGAATTATTTTAATAATCAGGAATACAAGATACTCCACTTCGTTTCATCTATGGATAATCTTTAGAAAGCCTTACTTACTTACTTCCTTTTTCCTCCCCTGCTCTCTCTTGCTTCCTTACCCTCTTCTCTGTCCTCTCATTCTTTCATTGTAAAATATCAATAGTACAATATGAGGTCAAAAACACATTCACCCAATAAATTATTTTATTGGAAAAAAGCAATAATAGGACACCATGAATTTTAATGGGACAATTACATGCCAATCAATACTGTTACATTTAATGATTCTTTTCTTGGCAGTGTATCAGCATTGTCTGATATTTAATAATAGGAGATTCAGTGATGCAAAACACATTTTCCATAACCGGCATGAAGAGGGAGCACATTTAATAATGTAGCTCACATCTTTGAAATGAACAAATGTATATTGCTCCAAGTTTCATGGAGATATGAGAAAACCAGAACTTTATATTGCTACCTAAAAACCTAATCCTGACTGACAAATTCAGTAGGATTTTGTAGCAGTGTCTCATTGGAATCTTCTCCAGATTCCTAAAATGCCCACAATATCGTACATATTGTGAATGAGTACATGAATGAATGAATATCCTTTTCTTTCTTCTTCAACAGTCTTTACTACTATATGAATACACATATTTCATCTTTGATTTCTTTATTTCCAGGTTTGGGTGGCAGTAGGGAAACAGAAACAAAATTAGAAATTTAAAATTGAGAGATTTTTTCTTTTTTCTTTTGTAATGTTAGAGTTGTGCATTTTTAAATCACCTTTGTGGCATTATGCTTATTTTTTAACTTTTTAAACTTTAGATCCATATTTATTATTTAAAAGCTTTATTTTTAGGTTTTCTAAATTTAAGCTTTGTACAATGTGAGATGTCGGTAATGTTGAGAAATTGATTTAGAGAAATATTCCATCTACATGAAGGAATGGTGGTTAAAATTAGCAACTGGAATTTAATGATTCAGATCTAAAAAAAGAATGAAAGTACACATTTGTATCAAGCCGTTAAAATCATCACCAACTAGGATTATATTGCAAGACACACATATTCTACTTAATGAAAAAAAACTAGGGGTTAGGTGGGATAAACTTGTACTACTGGATATTGTATGCACACAGTGTATAGTTTATTAACAGAACTAAAATAGTAATAATATAAACAACTATAATAATACCACAATATGCAAACTGAAATTGAGCTATTATGGAGGAAGAAATAAATAGTTGTACCAATAGTAATAGAAATCCTTGGAGCAATATTCTAAGGGTTGCCTAGATACATGGATAGTTTGAACTTATTAGACTTGAATATTCTGACTTAGCAAAAAACCACCTTACTTGGAACTGCCTGTATACTCAGACATTACCTTAATAGCTATTAGGTCCTTGGTTAGGACTTGAACTGTTAAATTTTTACCAGTCCCAGACTGTGAATCAAATTAAAGATAAATTTTAACAGTAATAATAATAATAATATAATAATAATGGTCCTCCCAGTGTGGCAGTACCATGACGGGGTTGTGGGCCTTGTGTGCTCTGAGGAAGATGAGAGCTATGCCAGAGGTTCAACCATACTGGAAAGGTCTCATCAGAGGTGTAAAAATAAATATGTGTCTCTCCCATAAAAATTATGGTATGGTGTAAATTTCAGAAAGCCATACCAGCTCAGGTGTCATCCTGGTTAACAAGGTCCAGGCTAGATGTGGGAGTTCCTGGATATCTGGTGAAAAATGGGCTATGGGACTCAGGACTGTTGGTTGAGCAACTAGGTCCCGCAATTGCAGCACTACTGGAAGAAAAGGTGTTTACCTGTCGTAAATATACAACAGCTGAAAACAAAGAAATAATGATCTGTTATTACAGATCAAGTGCAACAAAAAAAGGATATTTGAAATGAATGCAGCAGTTCTGGAAAGAACTACGTACAGAATCAAAATAAAAAACTCTGACAAATGATCCCACCTCCTTTACATGGACAGTCTGAAGCTGTATGGAACACCATCTGAAATAGAATTGTTGCTCAACACTGTCCATATATATAGCCAAGATATTGCAATGGAGCTGGAACTGGACAAATGTGCTATACTTACTATCAAACAAGGAAAATAGTGAAAACTGAAGGAATCAAGATGCTTCATGAATATAACTTTAAGAATCTGGATAAAGATGATTAATACAGATACCTAGGTATCCTTCAAGCTGACAACATTAAACACACTGAAGTCAAGAAAAAGACTAGAAGTGAATCCATCAAGAGAATGAAGAAAATCTTAAAGTTCAAACTCAATGGAGGAAATATCATCAAGGCAATCAACACCTGGACAATTCCAGTCATTAGATACAAAGCTGGATTAGTGGACTGGACTCAAGCAGAAATAAAAACAATCAATAGGAAGACCAGACAAATAATGACAATGTATCATGCCTTTATTCTTGCAGTGACATTGATAGACTCTACCTACGATGGCAAGATGGGAGTGGAATATTGCAAGTATATCATATGATTGAAGAAGAAAAAATAGAAGAATATCTGAAAGACAATGAAGAAGATACACTGAAGTTAGTATAACACAAAGACTTACTGACTGCTGAGAGACCAAACTAGCCCACAGGAAAGATCAAATGAAGAACAGAGTGGAGGTATGAGAAGACAAAACATGACATGGCCAGCTTGTTAAAAAAAATAGCAGGGAAAGCAGATAATAACAAAACCTGGCAATGACTAACAACAGAAAAATTGAAGAAAGTAACCAAGGAACTAATTCTGGCTGCATAAGGCCAAGCTTTAAAGATAAATGCATACAAAGCCAGAATTGAGAAGACAGGAACAGACAATAAGTACTTCCTACACAAAGGAAATGAAGAAACATCCTGCGATGATATCTGTAACACCATAAAACACCCACATTTGCCTATCCTAAGTCATTGGTAAGGATTCAATAGGTAGACAAAAATGGCAAATCCAGTTTGACCATGTGGCTGACTTCATGCCAAACCATAATAATAATAAAATTAATAAGGGAAAACCTGAACAATGAGAAAGTAAAGAGTTGAATAGAAGTTGAGGGCTACAGGAAAATCTAGGAATCTGATATTTGGGAGACTTGTGGGGAAGCTAGAACATGTCCTTCTTAACATACCTGGTGTTTATTTCTATTATTAGACAAAATAGTTCTTTAAGGAATGGTAGAAGAGTTCCATTGTTAAGGAGATATTGGAGTGTCCCTGATAGGATTTTAGGCAAACAGAGGAACTGGGCTTTACATCCAAGGGAGGAAGGAAGTGTCAGGAGCCTTCATTTCATTTGTAACATCTATTTTTCTCCACCACAATTGCAGAGAAATTTTGGGAAAATATAAAATATATATTTAATAAATAAATTTAAATATAAAAATAAAAATAAATGAATTAGAAGGTACAGTATGAATAAAATAGTATTCAAACTTATGAACAACATTATTAAGCAAACTAACATATATTTGGGGATGGCATGCACTTTTATTTGAAAAATATATAATTTAGAGAAAGTAGAACAAACTGATTATTAGTTATGAAAGCTTTTGAATATTTGATTCAAAGGGAAATCAGTAAAACTTCCCCAAATAATCAAGTCTTCTTGATTTGAGATGTGAAACCAAATAGATTGCTTCTGAAGTATTTTAGTGTGATTTGAATTAAATTTATAATTCACTGCATCTTTGTGAGACTTCTAGCTTTGGTAGCAACTAAAATGCTATTGTAGCTTCCCTTCCATAACTGGAAAAGAAGGATGAGTGAGTTGAGTGGTGGGATGGTTTGGCTAATATTGACAGAAATAGCTGGCCAATGAGGTTCATTATCTCTGCAATTGGAATGATTGGCGATACAACATGAGACAATCCTTTGGATCTCTGCTTTGCTGTTCTGATTCCTTCTAGTTAGATTCTAGACCTATGTTTCTTAATCTTGGCAAGGTGGAGGTATGTGGACTTCGACTCTCAGCATCAGTGGTGGGATTCAATTTTTTTTACTACCATTCTGTAGGCGTGGGTGGGTGTGGCTGGGTGGTCATGTGACTGTGGATGTGGCTGGGTGGTCATGTGACTGAGTGGGTGTGGCCAACTTAATGTCACTCAAGTCAAGGGCTGCCTCTCCTGGCCCCTCCCTTCCCAGCCATTCCTTGTCACATCCAGCCTCAACTTATCTATAGTTCTGTAAAAATGTTGTTCATCTTTTCTTGACTTTATTATCTACATACTATAGATGTATTTTCATGACCACTGAAAGGAGGAAATGGCTCACATGCTTTACCCAAGAGTGCGATAGGCAAAAGGCTTTTAAGGGGCTGCCAGAAAGAAGTGGGGGGAATGTATTTTCCAAAGCACCAGAAGGCAAACAAGAAGCAACGGATGGAAACTGAACAAAGACAGAAGAAACTTCCTGACAGTAAGAACAATTAGCCAGTGGACCTGCTTGTCCCCAGAAGTTCTGGGTGATCAATCACTGGAAATTTTTAAAAGATTGGACAGCCATTTCTCTGAAATGGTATAGGGTTCCTCCCAAGGTCCCTTCTAAATTTTATTCTGTTATTCTGACACCTTTCCCAGGACCTCTACTCAGAGTTTGGCATCCTCAGTATTCCTGTCTGAGCAGGGGATTGAACTAGAAGACCTCCAAGGTCCCTTTAAATACACATGTATTTATGATCTGGACTATAGACATTGAATGCATGTAAACCCTGAAAAATATGTGGTAGCCCTGGGCAAAAGAAAGGCAGTAAAATTACTTTAGGTGTAGGGGTGATGTAAAATATTAACACATGATAAATAATGGGACAATTAAAAATAATAGCACAGAGTTTTCTCTGTCTCTCTCTCTCTCTCTCTCTCTCTCCCTTCCTTCCTATTTCTTTTTCTTTCTTTCTCTTTCTTTGTCTCTTTCTGTCTTTCTCTGCCTTCCTTTCTTTCTCCCCCCCCTCACACACACACACCACACACTCTCCCTATTTCTTTTTCTTTCTTTCTCTCCCTTCCTCTTTCTTTCTTTCTTTCTTTCTTTCTTTCTTTCTTTCTTTCTTTCTTTCTTTCTTTCTTTCTTTCTTTCTTTCTTTTTTTCTTTCTTCTCTCTCTCTCATACACACACACACCCCCGTCAGCCTTCATTCCCTCTCAATCCAGCCACTTTACTCACAAGGGGAAACAAATCCAGCACTGGGGAAGTTTTGCAGGTTAATGAACACGCATTTGCAGCTCATTCGAACTTCTCTGTGGCTGGATTCCCTCTCACTTCAGACACTTTAGTCACAAGGGGAAGCAATACTTCTAGTGTCCATGAAGAATCCAGCCTTGGAACAGTTTTGCCGGTTAATGGACTGCTGCTCCGCCCACAGTCATGTGTTTTCAAGTGGCTGCTTGAAAATGCATGGATAGGGCGGGGGAGCAGTCCTCCTTTAAACTGGGTCGAGTGAGCATCGGGCGGGTGGGGAAAGCGAATGAGCAGAAACCGGGCAACCGGGTTGGGGGTGTGGCCAGCCAAATGTTGCTACTGGTTCAGCAGCCCATGCCAAATTCTTGCTTACCAGTTTGCCCGAATAGGTGCAAACTGGCTGAATAGCACCTCTGCTCAGCATGGTTGATTGTGGAATCTTGGGAATTGAAGTCCACTTATTTTAAAGTTGCCAAGATTGGGAAAATCTGCTTTAGATAGAAAGAATCAGCTTAGTTCACTTGTGGAGGGCAAAGGGGCCAGGGAGATACTCTTCTGCAGGCTCATTTTAGCTTTTTTATCCACCTTTACAATGTGTACACAATGTGTAAAGGTGGATAAATCCTAACTTTTAACTTGCTTACCAATTTCTATTCCCATCTGTCCTTCTGACTACTGTGTTTGATCTTCTTCGGGATATTTTTCATTCCCCTCATTTTTTCCCCCAAACAACAAATTTAAAACATTTTTTAAAGAAAAAGCATGGTAAGCCTTGCTTACTGGAATGCACATTCTTTCTTTGTACCATATGAAATTGTACATTTCACTGACAAAGCTATTCTTTCAAAGCTATCCAGTCACATATTGGAAGCAAGTTTTAATATTCCAAAATTTGACAAGGAGGATCATGCAGGAAAAAGTACTTTCCGTTTATGCAAGATTATTCTCTTTACTAAGCCTCAGGCACAGTACAACCAAAGCTCTTTATGAAATGACAAATTCAATATTTCAAGAATAGAGCTTAATTTCACATATATATCTTGAAATGTTACATTTCTTTTCAAAGTTTTATTCATGTATCCAGTTTGGTTTGGTGGTTAAGACATCAGTAAATAAATAGTGGGCCATTTTTTTTTTAGTATTGTGTTCTGTTTGAATTTTCCATGATATGTTCTAATTTTTCAAAACATGTTCATATGTACTTGTTCACTTTGATACTTAATTCAGTGAACTTATACAGTTTGATTTACAAAATTTGAAGTTTTTAGTTCAGCTCACATAATCCACGCTAATTTTATTTATTTATTTATTTAAAAACACTTATATAACTGCTTCTCTTATATAAAACTCTCAGTGGCTCTCATTTCCTATGGATTTAAGTAGCTGTGATTCAATACATCAGGAGAACAATAAATGTCTTTTTGCCAAAACCAATTAAGCTCTATGGTATTATATCACAAAGTCCTACTGAATTCAATGGGAGTTGTGTAACTGAAACAATACAACAATCATTTTCAGAAGGGTCAGACATTTGACTTTGTTTCTCAGCTAGTATTTTGTGTAATGGTGAGCAGAAAAAATGTATTTCACAAAAAGAAGACAATTTGATTCATGAAAACAGAGAGAAATTTCTCAATGTATTTTGCAATGCACATATGCTAATATAGGTGTGATCTAAAAACTCAGAAGAGTTTTCATCTAGGTTTATATTTTGGATTTTCAAATTAATTACAACATTTGGAATTATGGTAAAGGCAGCTCATTCCTCAATGATATCAGTTTATGATGATTTGACTCTTTAAGACATGATCATACCAGAGTTCAAGCAATTTCCTGCCTTTTGTATCCAAGAAGGAAGAGTTGACTTTTCTACTATTGTATGTCTTCTAATTTTTTTCTTTGCCAGTTATTTATTGAACTGTCAAAAAACAAAAACAAAACACAGTACCACTGATGTGGTCCAGTATGACAAAGGGAGACTGATAGGGGCCATAGTTCTTCTTCTTTCAAGAAATGTTACTTGGTCACTGACAGTTTAGTTAGGAGAATATGACTATGAATCAAACTAAGTGCACTCTAGCTTGGATTGATGTTCATAGGGCAAAGATTAGATTCTGTTGGCTTAAAGTAGCATCATTTCTTTTTCTTCAATTGACCTAAAAGAAACATAACTTCTAGTTGAATAATGTTGTCATGAACTAGGCAAAAGACTGAGGGTAGAAAATGTTTTTTTTTTAAATGTACAATATGAATGAATAAGAAACTTTACAAGATTACTGTGGAATGAGACTGTTAGTTTTGCTGTGCATTCCAGTAGCATTGTGGTGGTTTTGTATTAATGCCACCTGTCCAAACTTAATTTATAGGCTCCTTGAGTATGATACTTGACCACATCAAGTCAAATGACTCAAGTCAGTGACTTGTGTCCGAACTATCTTTCCATTAATGAAACAGATATCAAACTCACCTCATCATTAAGGAAGGAACAAGAATCTCATAGCTAAATGATGAAACTGGACAAAACATTCTTTGGATTTCCAAGGTCCTCATGAAAATGATCAAGAAGTAGACAGAACAATATTTGTGGCACTCTATGCTTTGTGCCACTCTAATTTCTTGAACTTTAGAAAATACCCAGTGTGTCTTTAAAAAATAGCACACTAGTAATAATGATCATGGTGATTAATATTATCAGTCATGCATGAAATTGATTATGTGCAGTGTCTGGTTATATTGTGAGCTGTGCAAATTAGTGGACAGCAACCTTAAAAGCAATCAACCTAGGACCAGATGTCATGCTACAGGTGATTGACTTTTTGAGTCTGGTAAATTCATAGGTGGCTTCTGAATATCAAATGGTTGAATATGGGGCTCTAAAGATTTAAATAACTGCACTGAGAAATTTAAACCAAGGAGGCCACAAGCTCTATAGAGTTGTAAAGGGAATGATCTTGAAGATCTGACCAGATGCTTAGCTTAAACCATCAACCTCAAATGCAGCAATTCTGTTTTACATATGCATAATTTACAGTGTTTCATTAAGTTTGTGGATTTCAGAGGCTTCATTTTGAGTATTATAGATTCTCTGAAGCAGTATAAGCCACAATTTAATGCATTTCCATGAGAGTAGAATCTGGAAATAACTACTAATGATGATGAAAACAAAGCCTTTATTTTGTGAGTTACAAGGTTAATTGTTTAGAGAGGGGATGAGTTTTCACTGAAAGACAATGTGATTCAATAGACAGCGTTCTTCCTAACCATTCATTATAATGCCACTGGCAATATTAATCAGAATCTTGCTGATGGAATTACTGATGGTTCTGTAGAAGATTAGGTTTGAAAAAGCTAAACTTTATAAAATGCATGCCACAAACCTTTCAATTCAGTCTCTTTTTTTCTTTCAGTTTCCAGGTTTGGATCAACAGTGGGGACACAGTGGCCTACTAAGGCTTATGCTAGTTGAAAGGTGGAAACTGTATTACTAAGGACTGCCTAACACAACATGCAGGAGATTGCTGCTTTCCTAATTCTCAATTCGCATAAACCTTAATATCATCCTTTTTTGTTTAATAATACTTTAATAGCTTGAATAACAATAGCAACAATAGTCATAACAACCATGGCCATTCATTTGCATGTGATAAAGGCTATTGCTAAGTCATTTTTTTTTTCATATCCACTCCATGATACTTTGCTTCCTGAAGTCAAATGTTACTTTCAAGCCAAGACCAAAGTTATAAACTAAGTTATACTGGTAAAAACCCTACATATGCACTTCTTGGAAATATAAAGGCATTAGTAAATTCAGTGACTATTTACCTTCTTTCCTAGTACTTCAAATCAAAACTGACAGAGAAAGCCATTTTACTTTATATAATAATAAGGGCCACTCTTGAAGGGAAGGATGTGATTCTTCAACCACATTAGAATCATGTTTTCTAATATTCTGGACCATTCATTACCTTCACTTTGATCTTACCAAGACTCAGTGGTGGTTTTCTAAGTCTCCCAAATTCTACAAAGCCAAAGATCCACAAGATCCTAAACACTTGCTTCAGTTGGGTGGCTGAGAAAAAAGGAGACTACATGACAGATAAAGGGATCAACTATATGAAGCTGAAAAAATTAAGTAGTAAAATATTCTAAATTGTTGGTCAAAATACATGAGGTAGAAGCTGAAAATAGAATATTATGCATAAAGCCAGTATCTGAAATGTTGCTGTTGTGAAAAGGGAGCGGGGAAAGGAAGACAGCAATGGTTAAAGCAATAAAGTAAGAGATTTGGCAAAAGGCATTTAGGAATTAGATTAACTATTAAAAATAATTTAAAAATCCAGTCTCAAACAAACGGAAGGATCATTCTTCCGTTCATATCATTTGAAAACCAGAAATATGTACTTCTAACTAGCTAAATTATAAACTGACACAAAACTCGAAAGTAGCTTTAAAAAAGAAAAGGTTGAACATATTTCATTGCTGGAAATGCTATCTGTGCAAAACAAATCTAGTAGCTGTTTTGCTAAGTAATTAATAGGAGTCACCAGAAAATAAAAGAAGGGAAACTTCATCTATTTAGGGGGATGGCTCTCTCCTTCTGACAGATGGCTGGAAAGCAGGAGATAAGAGATTTAGCCACGCTGAAGACTTGCTGCTTTTGCAATTTTTCGCCCATCTCCACTATTTTGGTAAAGAAAATGTAACGTAAACAGAAAAAGAGAAGTTTCTGGATTTCAATCCTTTAAGAAAGGAAGGGAGGTAAAGCAGTTCTCAGCTATAGCAGACCCAATGAAGTTACAAAAATTTGGAGTACAGGTATTGCAGAAGCTATGGAAGAGCAATTGACTGATTTAACTTTTTTATGCTCTGGTAATGCACTAGTTTGAATCCTGCCTAGAGCACTGTGTTATTCAGAGGTGAAGACAAACAATGAAGTTAGTTAGGATAAATAGATTGCCTCTCACCAAATCCATTTTCCCACAGAAAATTACGCCCGAAAATGTAGCTATAAGACTGCTGGTTAAGAGAGAAGAAACAGCTCTGGAAAGAAAGGTCATTTTAAGATGACCTTAGTGCATAGAAAAAGGCACATCTATAAAGGTTTCTCTGTCCAGTTGTGTCCAAGTTGAGGGGGCAGTGCTCATCTCTGTTTTTTAGCTGAGAAAACTAGCATTGTCCAAAGACATCGTGGTCAAGTACCTGGCATGACTATATATCGAGACACACTGTTATCTTTCCAACGGAGAGGTCCCTATTTATCTACTTGCATTTGAATGATTTTGAACTGCTAGATGGGCAGGAGCTGGGAAAAGTAATAGGAGCTTGCCCTGTTACACTGCACTTGAGTCTTGAACCAGGGTGTTGACTTTCCAGATAACAAGCCCAACGTCTTAACCACTAAGCCATCATGCCCCTGGAACACTTATAGAAACTTTTATTCAAAAACATAGTGTTTGCATACAAGAATATGTTATTGTAGTACCACCTTCATTACTTCATTGCCCTTACCTCATTGAGATATAATGTATATCCCATCAATTTATGGTCTCATGTTCAACCAATAATTCTGTTGCACCAAATCATGTGTATTATAGTTCCAATACTAAATTAGATTTATTCCTAATAGTCTTTATCAATCTCCAATCCTCTGCCTTTTAAACTTGATCAATTTATTTTTCACTGTGCATGCATTCTTTTCTTCTGCCTAAGGCTGACTTTTATTCATGGATTTATGAAACAAAAGAATGGGAGAGCACAGCATTTAGTCCATTCTGGCTGTACAGATTTACTACAAAGCAACATCTATGTAATTTTCCTTAAATGATCCTAATGATCCAATAACATCCGAAGAAGATAATGTTGTATATTACATCTTGCTGATTCCTTCCCACAGTAAGTCTGACAATGTTCTGTACATTAGTGAGTCACATTGTAAGTCATTTTTCTACAAACAATCTCAGCTGAACATCAGTTGTTTTTAATCATTTCTGATGTAGTAACCACTAGTTGGTTAAAGTTTTTCTAGTGATTTTGAACTTTTCACTTGTTATAGTGTGTATGGGGATCTTTGCATTGTGACTGTTTGAATTTTAGGGATCATCTTTACTTTGGCTGATCAGTATTCATGCATGTTATTGAATTGTCTATATCAAAATGGGTTAAATGCTTTACATCTGATGAAAATGAAAAAAAATGTTTTCACTGCAGTTTAATATACAGAATCAAACTGTGGCATCAGTTAAAACTCATTTCCAGAAGACCTGCAAGGTTCCTATGGAATTTTGATTTGTATTTAGTTCTATTAGCCTTATATAATTTAGCTTCCAACCTCTTATCATCTTTGTTGCTCTTCTCTGCATGGTTTCTAGGGCTTCAGCATCTGTTTTGTATCTTAATCACCAGATCTGGACACACTATTCCAAGTGTGGTTTCACTAGTGCAATGTAGAATGGTACGATCACTTTTCATGATCTTGATGCTATCTTTCTATTGATGCAGCCTAGGACTGCACTGGCTTTTTTGACAGATGCAGCACACTGCTGGCTCATACCGGGACATCTAGATGTCACCTTCCAGGACATCTAGATGTCAATTGCTCATACCAGGACATCTAGATCTCTCTCACAGGCACTACTATTGAGCTAGGTGCTGCTTATTCTGTGCTTGTGCATTTGGTTTTTCTTGCCTAAGTTCAGGACTTTACTTTTCTCATCACCAAATTGTATCTTGTTAGATCAACCCAATGCTCAAGCTTTCTTGTCCTGCCCATCACCTTCTTGCCATCTTATTCCATTAGTGGAATTACCATTTCCTTGACTTTCTTTTTGTTCCTTACAAAGAAACTTTTTTTTCTTTTTTGGAGGGAATTTGTTGGAAGCCTTAGTTCATTCTAAGTATTAGCCTTCCATCTTTGCAAATTCAAGCTATTTGCTGATATTATGTTCTAGATATATGGTTCTTTTTACATTTTTATACATATTACTTTTGTCCCTCAGTGTCCTGTTCTAGTCCATGGATGCACACACAAGCAAGGTTCAACATGTTTGTTTCATACAGTCAATCCCCTTTGTCATTCTCCAGGTCCCAACTGCAAGTACAATCCTTCAGAAGTGTGTTCCCAATAAACCACAGTCCTATCTGCATTTAAGGCATTGGTGTGGGAGA
The DNA here is from genome assembly GCF_049901715.1 of Pseudonaja textilis. Classification (NCBI taxonomy): domain Eukaryota; kingdom Metazoa; phylum Chordata; class Lepidosauria; order Squamata; family Elapidae; genus Pseudonaja; species Pseudonaja textilis. Next base: position 36,237,145 of record NC_141995.1, read on the forward strand.
TGTTAGCCAGGTAAATCATCCCAACTCTCAGGCTTTGTAGCATAACACTGGCAAAGATAGTTCCATGAGTTCAAAGCCCATAGAAGTCAATGTGAAATCAATAGGTTCAAGGCATGAGAAAATTGACACTACAGTCCAAGTAGTCAAGGCATGATGAAGTCAATGGGAAGTCAAGAGATTTAAGGCACAAGAAGGTCAAAGATCATGTACAAGACAACAGATTGTGAACTGTTGTCTCCAACAACCAACTGTCCACTTAAATCAACATTGGCCAATATTTCTCATTAGAAGGGGCAAGGCTGCTTCCTTGTGGGTAGACTCACCAATGTCCTTTGTGCCTCTCAGCATTCAACTCATCCATGGATTGGGTAAGGTGACACTGTTGCTTGTTGAAACCAACCCTACTGCTGTGTCTCACCCATAAATTGGTCTTCTGCTTACACAGACAGCTGCTTGTACAGTCAAATGCTCACCCCACTTTTCTACCTTTTCAGAACTGTATTCTTGTCAGCCATGGCACCCTTCTCAGTTTCCAGTTGCTTCACATCACCTTTTTCTAATGACCCCAGTTCTGACTCATCTTCCTTGTTGGAGCAGGCATCTGACACACCCATAACACTCAGTTTGTCAAATAGCTCTTTGTGCAATCATTAAGGTTTCATTTTGTATTTCTTGTTTTTCTTTGTCTGTGGCATTGTTTTTGTTTAGACTTTTATTATGTCATTTTTCAGAGTTTTCCAGGTATTCTGGGGTATTTTTTTACTTTAGGGTTTCTATCCATGGAATCTTTACTCTCTTAGTTTTTTGAAGTCAGCTCTCTTAAAATTCTAAACACTAGTCTGACTTTGTTCAATTACCTGTGCCTTCATTATGGTGAATTCTAATATGACACAGTCACCTTCCCCCCCCAATTCCTACAACTTCCACTTCTTCAACCCTTCTTCCCTCTTAGTAAGAATTGGGTTCAATATAGCTGACCCTCTAGTTCTTCCTGCACTTTTTTGATGACAAAGTCATCAGCTAGGCATGACAGGAATCTCTTTGATCTCCCACTCAATGCAGAATTTGTTCCCCAGTTGATTCCAGATATGTTGGAAAATTGAATGGACACTTGTTCGCAACCCCTCTGTTCAACATCTGCATGTCCTTAAGTCTCCACTCTTATGATAAGTGCCTTTATTATTACTTACTTACTTTTGATGTTTTCCTGAATTTGTGTAACTTTAGACATAATAAGTTTCTAAATAATAAAGTAAGACAAATATAGATTTTGTGGAATTCAAATGTATTTATTTTTATTTGATTTGACTTAGAATTAAAAAAAAAATCCCATTTATTATTTCTTTCCCCCATCTTTTTGAAAACCAAAAGAGGTTTCAAAAGAGTTGGATGATTTGCAGTGGCAAAAGAAGTGAATAGTCCACCAAGTTTTTCTGATATTTCTGATAGAAGTGAAATTGTGAAACAGACAATAAAAAATGCTCTAAAGATTCATAAAAAGCTGACATAAAAAGATGTCAGTTTCAAACAGGATTGAATTACTGTACCTACTCCTTCCTCCCATAGTTGGAGCAATGCTATTTTTAATATCCATAAATTTAAACAACTATTTCACATATATACATGTAATGTAAGAGCATGCCAAAGAGCAAATAACTATTATTGTATCTCAGACTTTCTTTTAGGTTTCATTTAGATTTGATCTACGTTATGTGACATAAAGAACAGTTGCAATTTAGGGACTTTCTCCCTTCTATTTTTGGACTACTTTTGTAAATGATTCCATCAGCAAGATAGTTTCTTGCAAACCTGCCCATCATTAATTAGTGAAATGGCATAAATAGTAGTTATCAGATTATACCCTCCCCCAATACAAATATTTACCACCTTGTTTCAAGAATTGAATAAGAATTTCCCATGGACCTAATCTAACATTTGAATGTCTATAGACATTCTCAGTCATGCAGATCAAGGTACTTTTTCAAAAGGCTACTGAATTTTATCTTTTTTCTTTGAAGATGTTTCGTTTCTTATCCAAGAAGCTTCTTAATTTCTGAATGAAAGGTGTGGAATGGAAGGATTTATATCCCTTGCAGACAGCTGAAGAGAAGTGACATGTCTTCAAAGGAAAACCAGAAAATCCAGTTGCCTCTTGAAAAAGCACCTTTGAGATAACCTTTGAATGAAATTCTCCAACCTGCAACCTTTGGTACATGTTCCCCTTCCGATCCTCCCTCCCTCCCTCCTTCCTTCCTTCCTTCCTTCCTTCCTTCCTTCCTTTCTTCCTTCCTTCCTTTTTTTTTCAACTGCTTTTTTCCATTGAGGACAATTCTCAACCCAGTTTTTTTTCCTGAATCAATCTTGGTCTATCATTGTAATAAATATTTGATTTGATTTTATGTGTCCTGCAACTCATATTACAGTAGGCTCTCCACTTTTTCCTCATACAAACAGAAATGAATGGGGTCCATGTTGATGCCATATCATGTGTTTCTTTAATATGGTGGTATTGAAGAAAAATTGAGAAAAAATACTGTTAGCTCAGCTGTTGTTACACGTTCCTTAAAGTCAAAGTCAAACATGCACTATTTCCCTAATTATTTAACAACTTTTCAGGGACACAAATGCTATCAGCCCTACATAAAAGACAAATGCTACATTTAAAGCCACCAAGAATTCATGACATGATGCCTTCCAGTTATTAGCTCTTAACTGCATGCCACAGTAGGAAGTGTAGGAAGCTTCGCTAAATGTTTCTAATGAGTCCATCCACTGATTGCATCATTTAAGATTCAGGTGTTTCTGCCTCAATAGTGCTAGTTCAATTTGATGATTTCTGCATTCAACTAGATTTTGAGATCAAAATATACAAGTTGTACAAGTAGATAAAGCACAAACATAAGTTCTGTTCAGAAGTAAATCATAGCTTACAAGAAATATTGTTTTAACCTATCCCTTTCATTTTTATGCTATCAGCAAATTGCCAACTATAGCACCTTTTTTTTTCCAGTAAAGGACCTACAGCCTCAACATTTTTGGGGTTGTATCTTCACTGTATGAAGAGCTGTCCAATCACTCTGCTACTCTCATGGAACCTATCTTTTTAGGGATGCTGTCAGCATGACATAGAGCTGTGTATATGTGTGTAAAATACTGTTTATTCAGGCAATGGCCAGTGAAAGTTGAAAATATACAACACAAGAATTAAACTGAGTATATGAGATACTAGCATAACCAAAACCCTTAATAATAAAAACGTAATATATGCTATCATAGAAACAGTGTTCTATCTCACTCTCTCTCTCTCTCTCTCACACACACAAACACACACGTGGAAACTACCAAGAGACTACATGCTGTGTTATTAAGGAAATCAATTCTTAATTGGCTTGATAAAATTCAGAAAAGAGATTTAGAAATTATTGGGATTTTTGAAATTCAGGTCTTTTGGAACAACGACTGAAGAGAGGGGGGAAGAGGGGGACGAAAGGAGAGAAATGTATAAAGAACAAGAACAATAGGAAAATTATTGAAGAAATGTTCTGTTTAGCTGTTATCTTATAAGAAGTCGCAGCTTTTATAGAAGGATCAATTTTAGATTTTATAGATTTATAGATTTTAAATAGGAGAGATGGTGTAAAAAGTTATATAGAGTGGTGATCTAGAACCAGATATTAGAGTTCTAATTCAGAGGTACACAAGTGTGATGAATGGTATAGAAATTTGATAACTAAATAAATAAAATGATTTGTGCTTAATATTAAAATTCATTAGCTGGATAATTTGAAATTGAGGAGAAAAATCCAGAAAAATGTAGGCACACATAATTCCAATATATAGGCCATTTGTGATCCTCAGACCCACTCTTTAATCCAATATTCCAATTTATGTTGCCAAAAAAATTAGGAAGAAACCAAGCAGTTCTATTCCTTTATCTTGGAATAAACTTTGAATAAAATAATTAAGTAGTTTCAGCTGGTTAATGTTTATGAAATTGTATTGCTATGTTAAAAATGAAGGGTTGATTTGGACAGGATGGATAGTATTTATCTCAGCTAATATATTCTAACATGCTTATACTGAGAGCCAGATTTGTGATTAAGGTTTTGGACTAGGACTTAAGAAACCAGACTTCTAATTCTGTCTTGTGCATTGAAGCCAACTTGGTGGCTTCAGGCCACAAACTGGGTGGCCTAAGAAAAAGGCAATGGCAAACACCGCTTAGAAAATGGATTAGATTTGTCCATGTAGTTGCCAGGAGTAAAATTTCTTCCAAATGCAAAAACAAAAGAAAATAAAACTGAACCTTATATGAAGGAATGTTAATGCATGTTAAAATGAAATCAATCTCAGAAAATTAAGATAAAGCCCTAAACAAATGTAAACAGTATTTGATATGGTCACAATTATCATCCCTATTATGAAAAAAGTACATGTTGTCCATATCTTTTATATATCTATAACTATTCTATATGTTTCACACAGGAGATTTTGTATTTACCTTGAATTGGTACACTACCTCTTATGGAGACTATATACATATATAATAGCCTTTCATACAGCAATTATATGTGTTTCTGCTACGAAACAAAGATTTAATCGGTAACTTTTACATTGTTACTCACCCATTTTACAACACATGGCATCCCTTTGTAACTGATCATCAGCAAGTTTAGCTTTCTCCTGATCAAGAAATTTCAATCTTCCATTTGCAAGATATAATTCAAAACTGTAAAGTTTGCCATTAGGCCTAGTCCAGCAATGACATAGAACAATCTAGCTAAAATTCAGTTCTCTCTCTGTTTCGCTCCAACATAGACAGAATCTTGCCAGACTAAACCTTTACTACTCTGACCTAACAGGGAGATTCTGGATAGGATGTCTCCTATACAGATCTGCCTCTTGTCTTGCCCCTTCCTTGGTACTCCCTCCTTCATGAGAAATAGACCCTTCACTGTGTTCTATCACCACTCCTCCCTCTCCAGAGAGACTATCTATCACAATCTCCAAGTTTTTAGTAACAGCTATAGAAGAAGAAACCAGATGTTTTCCTTATCTCATTATTGTTTCAGCTTTGAGGCTTTTTTGTTGTGCATTCTAATATTTTCCATTGCAGTTTATGTATTTTAAATTTTATTCTATTGTAGTGTTTTATTGGCTGGGGACTAGAAATGAAATAAAATGGCTAGCATTCCTAGGATTTTCTGTAAGGAAATTATTCAGCTCACTGTCTGTATTGCAGCATATTGTCTGTGGTGTGATGTAGAAAGCAGGATGCTATTTATAATAACATGTTACAGAAGCTCAGTGTATACTGCATGAAGATTTAGAATCTGTTACAAATCCACATAGGAATAAGAAACATATTTGTGACATTCTGTTATTTTAGCAGGCTATATTACAGGTGCCACATATAAACAGCTGTCTTATGCAATTAAGCAACAACAAAACTTTTTGTTGTTGTTGTCCAGTTGCCAGGAATATTTATTTTCCATAAATAAAATGTTACTTTTGGGAGGGATCTGCAATATTTTTTCAAAGCTAAATTTTAAAAAGTTGTTTTGTTGAAACATATGCATGGAATTAGAAGTTAATTTGTTCTCATGTATATAGAAAAACTGTGGTAACAAAACCATATATCTACTGTGGTTTAAATGTTATGATGGTTACAATATCATCCATCAGCACCACTTCCAAAGAACCTCCCCCAAAATCCTTCATACTACACTTAAGAGAGTTCATTATTCAAATGATCAAATGTGATCTGTAGATTAATATTCCCCTTCTTTCTGAGCTGTTTGCATACAGCATTACATTCAGAAAAGTACCTGATAAGTTAAATGATGTAAGTTAAAAAGATTCTGTTTCTGAGAAGTAGCAGAGAAAAGAACTTAAGTTAACAATAACTTCACAATTTGAAGTTACATGATATAAAAATTCACTTAAAATAACTACATGTTTTTGAAATTACCTAACTATAAAATAATGTTAACTGGTTAACTGGTTTATTGTCACTATTTTTTTTAATTCTAATATTTACCACTATAGTGCTTTTATAGTCAACTACATTAAAAGGGTTTTATATTATAAAAAGTGTGTCTTAAATAAATAATAAAGAGATAAATGGTTCCTCCTGGAAATTACATGTCTTAGATTTCTGTGAAGATTTCACTTTGTATTTGAAGATAATTGCTGTTACCAATTTCAAAGAATATTCTTTCAGGTTTCTTTCAGAATATAATAAAGAAGACACATAACTACACAAAAGGTTTAGGGAAGACACTGAGAGTGGAGGGAGGAGAGTACATATATTTGGAAGGGATATATTATTAATTGTAAAGACAATTTCAGGACAATGTAAAGACTAGAAAAAGATAAGATTAGTGAACAATGAAAAAGAAGTTCTTCATATATAGTATGTTCAAGATAAAATAAAGAGAAAAGGAACAGTATACTGTTTCCAAGATCAAATCTTTGGTCAGTCACCCAAACCAGAGTTTTACTTTTCCTAGCTTTCAGATTCATGCTGAAGCTCATCTTCAGGGAACTCTCTACTAGAATATGCCTTGGGTTATTCTGTGAGTTGTATTTCTATGGTGCTTTCCTATTGGCGTGTTGATGGCTGGTGATTGGCTGTTATTTCCTTGCTACTGCCAAGCCTTTGGCTCCTAAGTACTTAATAAGCTGGTGGTAAACCAGCACTCTTTTTAACTGACAAGAGGCCCATTTCCCATGCTTCAATAATTTCCCTATCTTTATACCTGCAGGGCCAATGATTTTAGCAGCTTTAAAATTGAATGTGTGTCCTTGTTCATTGCAATGTGAGTCCACCAATGATTTTGGGTTTCCTCATCTGACTATTCACTTGTGTTCTTGCAACCTAGTGGTTAACTTCCTCCCCATTTGTCCTACAGGAGCAATCCATACAGGTGCAGTCCATACAGCGGATCTGGTAGATTACATTAGAAGTATCTCACAACTCCAAGTAATCTTTACAATGCATAATTTGTCTTTATGTGGTAGTCTCTGGGTGGTGTGCAATGTCCACTTGCAGATCTCAAAAACTGCATTCTACTGCTTTCAAAATGTTTTTGGTGTATGGCAGACTGTGCCATAGAGGAGTTCTTTTACCGTTTTTCCCCCTCTTTCCCTCCTTTTGCTTTTTGTGCAGGCATCTTGTAATAAATGCTTGTGGGTACTGATTCTGTTTGAATTGTTCAAATAGATCTTTCTTTCCAGTTGTTTAGTTTTCTGGGTTTGCTGTGTGTGTGTATACGGCAAAGGTGGGATTCTACCTGGTCAGACCGGTTCTATAGAACTAGTTGTTACAATTCTACGCAGTTCAGAAAACTGCCCGCCCCCCCTCACTTCTTACCTGGCATGTGCACCATCAAACTTGCCTGCATTTGGTAAATTGCTATTTTATTTTATGTGACAGACTCAGGTAGCAGATTGCAGAAAGATAGATCTCTGAATAAATCTGTGATTCTGCAAGCCACTCAATCTGCCTGCCTGCTTTGCCTGATTTTGGGTAAAAGTTGCTCTTTTTTAATAAAAAAAATCAATATTTACATCAATATTTATAATATTTACATAAAAGCCATGCCCAGCCAGTCACATGACATCAAGCCACACCCCAAAATTAGGCCACACCCACAGAACAGGTTGCTAAGAAGTTTGAATCCCACCCCAATATACGGTGTGTGTATGTGTGTGTGTGTGTGTGTGTGTGTTTATACTTTCTTCTGAACAAAGATGATATACAGAAATATGGTACATAAGAAGGAAAATGAATCCATTCTTATTTTGGTTCAATCAACTCCAATGAGATAAATCATGATTTGAAAAATGAATTGAAGGAGTAGGATAGAAACATAGCCAGAAAATATTGACTGATAGTTCACTTCTTTAAGGTCATATAGAGCACATCCCAGGCTGTTGAAGGAATTCATTAATGATCTAATTCATTAATGATCAAACTCATAAATCACCATCTTTAAGAAATCCTAGAGAAAGCATGAGATGCGGAAGAGAACACATGTTGTTTGGCTCTTGAAAAAAGAAACAAAATTGGAATGAGAGACAAGCAAAGGAACTTCCTAGAATAGACTGAACTTTAAACATGATAATAATGCACTAATTAATAGAAGGCAGCATGGATTTGTCAAGATTAATTTTTTGAAAATCAGAAAACTTCCTTAGTAGATAATAGGAAAGCTGCAGGCAAAATATACCTTGACCATAGTAAAGCCTTTGATAAAATACCCATGACAATTTCATTAACAAACTAATTAATCTAGGCAAGTTGGTTTTGTTGAAGAATTTATTTGAAAAACCCATTGAAACAACCAGGGAAAATTGCAGTTGTGATATAAAACCTTTTCTTGGCATTAAGAATCGGGGAAAAAAAAGCAATCTCCTATTAGCACACAGTATATTATGACAAAATAATACAAATAGCAGTTTTACATGTAAGTCATGGCTTATATTTAGAAATCTAGTATGACAGGATGGACTCAGAAGTGGTAGTCAGCAGGTTCTGACCTGTAGCAGAAATTTTGAGTAGTTCGGAGAAACAGCAAATACCACCTCTGACTGGAGATTTTACAGTATCCTTCCCCTGCCATGTTCACCAAGCCACGCCCACAGAACCAGTAGTAAAATTTTTTGAATCCCACCACTGGATGCACTTCATTACATTTCTCTAGGAAAACCACATGATTTAGAGAAAACAGGACATTCTTGAACATGAACAAATTATAAATTCCAAAAGATGTTCTTTGTGCATTATTTGTGATTTGTGGAAAGCACTGTGTATCTTTATTTTTGACTGGGAATAAACAATGAAGAGAGCTGTTTGCTTACTTGTATAGAAGTTTTGTTTCTTACAGACAAAGGAGGAGTGGCTAAAATGGCATAAGGTTTTGGAATAGCAATTCATAAAGACTTTATGAAAAAACAGTGTTCCTTCAGGGTAAGTTTATTATCTAGATTCACATCTGGTTTAAAAGCACTCAGAAAAGTACCCATTAATGTTACCCTTCACATTGAAATGAGAAATCAGGTAGGCTGTTGAGGGGGTCAGTCTGGGCATTATTCTCTTAATCCTTTTCGTTAATGATTTACAGATCATTGATGAAATTTGCAGATGGAAGAAAAGTTGGTGGCATAGTTAGTATCCTAAAAGGCAGGCAGGGAAAAAAATCAATCTTGAAGTGGGCTGAAAAGAACATAATGGCATTTAAGTCAGATAAGGCAGACTTTGTTACTTAAGAAAACAAAAACAAATGAACAGGTGTACCATAGATGTTTTTAAAACTATGGATTATTGGATGGAACTCATGAACTAAACAGCTAAGGCTGAGAAGCATTGCAATACAACAATGGAAATGTAAAGTCCTTGAGTCAATTTAATAATACGTTTTTATTCTACATAATTTCTCAATGTTTCCTGAAGTAGAGAAGTGCTTCTAGAGTATTAAGATCTTGTTCTTGCAGATGTATGTAGAGCATTTAAATTTTCTAAGAGGCTGGCAACTGAATATTATTTGAGCACTCTTCTTTCCAGTCACACTTAATTTCTCATTGTATCCTACATCAGGGTCATTTTTTTCCTCCATTATTTTTTCTACATTGAAGTCAATGTTCCAATCATTAGAAACACGTTGAGTAATCTGAAGTCCTAGAAAAAGTCTGACATGATAGCTGAATACTTCTTACGTAAGTTCAAGGGAAACGTATGCTATTAGTGCCCTAATCTATTTTCTCCACTCCAGATTCCACTGTATTTTTACTGGCATTTCAAATAAGTATTTAGACTATTATATTAAAAAAAATATCCTGGAGAAATAATAGCCTTTGTGTTCAATATTGTGTGCTACCTTTTTGTTCATTCTTTTCTTCCCAGTTTGTTTGAGACATTCATGAAGCTGCCTGTTACTCCATGTTAATATTAAAATGTTGGACTTTACAAAGAAATGAAATACTTTTATTGACTACATCCTGTAAGGTCCAGTGATTTAAGGCATGCAGTAGTGGCATTCAGCTGGTCACAATGGATCGGGTGAACCGGTAGCAAGAATTTGGCGTGGGTTGCCAAACCGGTAGTAAGTTTTGCCTGGCCACGGCCTGCACCTAGTCACCTTCCCACCCAATGCTTGCTCACCCCACCCGCCTGCCTGACATTCGCCTAAGGTATTTCTTTCTTTTTTTCCCCTCCCGATAATCAGCTGTGCTGGGATTCTCCTTGCGGAGGCCCAGGAAGGCAAAAAATGGAGGGAGGAGCTCAGGCCCACCCTCCATTTTTTGCCTTCCAGAGCCCCAGAGGAGCCTTGGAGGAGCAAAAATGCCCCCCCCCATTGGCTTCTCTGAGGCTAGGAAGCTCCCCAAAATGGGTGGGGGCTGCAAAAAAGGCATGCCCACCCAGCCACATGGCCACACCCACCAGGCCAGGCCCACAGAACCGGTAGTAAAAGTTTTTGGATACCACCACTGAAGGCATGACTGTTTTCTCCAGTGGTGGGATTCAAAAAATTTTTTTTACTACCAATTCTGTGGGCACAGCTTGGTGGGCATGACAGGGGAAGGATACTGTAAAATCTCCAGTCAGAGGTGGTATTTTCCAGTTCTCCAAACTACTCAAAATTTCCACTACTGGTTATCCAGAATTGGTCAGAACCTGTGGAATACCACTTCTGGTTTTCTCCCTTTCCTTCTTCTCTCATCTTCTTGAGCACAGTGAATTTGAGAAAAGAACATCTCACACACTAGAAGAACTATCCATCTACTAACTTCATTTAGTATAATACGAATTAGTTCACATAGCACACTTGATGGAATCATAGCTTCTCTTTCATTATTTGTGTTAAGTTTGGGAAAAGAGAGGCTGAACCAGAGCATGAGTGCAACAATACTTTATTATAACAATAAAGGGCTGACCGTGCTTGCCACGCCTGGAACTGGCTCGCAGCAATCAGCAACTGGTTGGACCCCGCAGCCTGCTTTTATAGCTGGCTGCTGGGGAGAACCAACCAATGAGTAAAGGGGAGAACGCCCCCGCGAAGTGAATGGACCTGAGTGAGAACTCCTAGAGTCCTCAGGACATAACACCCCTTCCCCCCAGATGCGAACACGCATAGTCTTTGAGGTAGGCAGGAGGTTTATGTTGGCACCCGGAACGGCGCAGCTCTGGAACGCTGACTGTCCGTTCAGAGTCTGTCTGGGAAGGCAGAGCCGGGTAAGTGTCACCAACGTGCCCCTCGGTTCGGGCAGGCCCGGGACTTGTAGGGTTGGTCACTGGGGACGTGCTCCCGTAGACTGGATCGGGCTGGTCTGCCGTCTGGGCGCCGCTGTCCGTGTTCGGGCTTTCTGGAATGAGTGTTGGTGCGCACTGGTCGCCGGGAAGGATGTGGATGTGGGGTTGATGCTGAGACCTCCCGTCGCTTTGTGATTCTGGGTCCCTGCTAGTGTGGGTGTTGAGACGCCTACGCAGCTGGTCCAGGTGCCTTCTCCAGACCCGGCCGTCCTCCAGTCTGACCCGATACGACCTTGGTCCGGTGATGGCCACGATCTCGCCCGGGATCCACAGGGGGTCTCCAGCGAAGTTCCTCGCGAATACTGGCTCCTGTCTAACCCCCCGATGTGGAAGCGAGGGGAGAGTCAGGGCAGTATTGTGGGTGAAGTCTGTCCAATACAGTCCTCAGACGCCTGCCCATCAGGAGCTCAGCTGGGGACTTGTTGGTGACTGAACATGGAGTTGAATGCTGGCTCATCAGGAAACGCGAGAGTTTGTGGTGCCAGTCATCCTTGCTGAACCTAGCCAGGGCTTCTTTAGTGGTCCTGACGGCCCTTTCAGCCAATCCGTTACTGGCAGGATGAAATGGGGCTGTGAAAATGTGGCGGATACCCAGGTTGGCAGCGAAACGGCTGAACTCGGTTGATGCGAACTGTGGGCCATTGTCGGAGACAATGGAGTCGGGTAGCCCGTGTGTAACAAACAGGCGTGTTAATACGTTGGTGATTGCTTGTGTGGTGGTCGTGGATAGCTGTGCTACGTCAATCCATTTAGAATAGGCGTCCACGACCACTAGGAACATCTTCCCATGCAAAGGGCCGGCCAGGTCGATGTGAATTCTGGACCACGGAGCGCTGGTGCTCTCCCATTTAGTAGGGGTGGCAATAGGAGGAGCTGGACGGGATTCCTGGCAGGGGTTGCAGGAGCTTACCCATCTAGCGATGTCCTCGTCGAGGCCCGGCCACCACACGTAGCTGCGTGCTAATGCCTTCATTCTCACGATGCCCAGGTGTCCCTCGTGCAACGCCTCCAGAACTCGGGTACGCAGTGAGGTCGGGATGACCACTCGAGTGCCCCACAGTAGACAGCCCTGCAAACTTGACAATTCCTGCATGCGGGTTTTGAAAGGTGTGAATTTGGTTTCAACATTGCCACCCGGCCACCCCCTCCTCACCCAGTCGAGCACCTGGGCGAGCGTTTTGTCTGCCTTGGTTTTAGCAGCAATGTCAAGGGCAGTGATGGGGAGGTCCAATTGGGTGACCTCGAAAATAGCGTGTACAGGAGCAGGGTCTTCAGCCGGAGCCGGCAAGGGACAGCGGCTGAGAGCGTCAGCGTGGGACAATGTTTTACCTGGGCGGTGTATGAGTCTGTAGGAGTAGGCTGCTAGGAAGAGGGTCCATCTCGTCATCCTAGGAGAAAGGACTTGAGGGGTCTGTTTGTCCCCAGCTAGTAGACCCAGGAGGGGCTTGTGGTCTGTGACCAGCTCGAAAAAATGGCCAAAGAGAAATTCGTGAAATTTTTCACTGCTGCAACAGCTGCTAGAGCTTCCTTATCGATCTGGCTGTAATTACGCTCTGTTGCAGAGGCGTTCTGGAGAAAAAGGCAATGGGAGCCTCGGCGCCATTGGGAAGCCTGTGGCTTAATACTGCCCCAATTCCAAAAAGGGGATGCGTCTGCTGCCAGCACTAAAGGAAGGTTGGGGTCGAATTGAATAAGTACCGCCTCTGACGTGAGTAGGGATTTGACGGCGTGAAAAGCGTGGTCTTCTTTGTGCCCCCAGTGCCAAGGTGACTTTTTATCCAGTAATCTGTGTAGGGGTTCAGCTACTGATGCTTTATGGGGCAAGAAGGACGCGTAAAAGTTCAATAGCCCCAAGAAAGCCTGTAGTTCAGTTTTGGAGGTTGGAGTGGGTGCCTCGTGAATTGCCTTAACCTTGGACTCCAGGGGTGAATGCCTGAGGCGTCAATTTTATAACCCAGAAAGTCCACCTGTCTAGTGGCAATGGCGCATTTTTCTTTTTCAATTTGAGGCCATGCTGTCTGAACCTCTCTAACACTGCTCGAACTCTCTGGAAGAGTTGGGGTCTGTCCCTGGCCGAGACTAAGATGTCGTCGAAGTAGGGTACTACTCCAGGGAGGCCCTGTAAAATCCGCTCCATGAGGGATTGAAAGATACCTGGGGCAACACTTACGCCAAATTGGAGACGCTTGCATCGGAAAGCACCCCTGTGAGTGACAATGGTCTGGAGTTCCGCTGTTTGGTTGTCAACAGGGAACTGTTGATACGCTTGAGACATGTCCAATTTGGCAAAAATACTGCCAGGTTCAAAAGTGTGTAATAAATGCTGAATGACGGGCACCGGGTAAGCGCTAACTTGTAGAAACTTATTGATTGTGGTCTTGTAGTCCAAGCAAATTCTCAGGCTACCGTCTTTTTTGAGGGGTGTGACAATGGGCGTCTCCCATTTGGCGAAATCTGTTGGCTCAATGACCCCTTGTTTTAATAGTTTATCCAATTCAGCATCTAGTTTTGGCCGAATAGCGAAGGGGACCCTATGCAGTTTTAGCCTGATTGGGACTGCCTGGGGGTCGACTGAGAATGATATAGGTACCGTTATAACACCCCAGCTCATTTATTTATTTATTTTATTTATTTTATTTTATTTATTTGTCAATTGTTTACGAGATAAGTAAAAGTGTATACATAATTATGAATACATGAAATGAGTACATATAAGAAAAATAAAAGAAAAATAAAAGAAACAATAGGACAGGGACGGTAGGCACGTTGGTGCGCTTATGCACGCCCCTACAGACCTCTTAGGAAAGGGGTGAGGTCAATAGTAGACAGTCTAAGGTTAAAGTTTTGGGGTTTGGGGAAGAAACTACAGAGTCGGGTAGAGTATTCCAGACATTGACCACTCTGTTGCTAAAGTCGTATTTCCTGCAGTCAAGCTTGGTGCGGTTAACCTTGAGTTTGTATCTGTTGTGTGTTCTTGTGTTGTTATGGTTGAAGCTGAAGTATTCATTGACAGGTAGGACATTGCAATGTATGATTTTATATACCATGCTTAAATCAGACCGAAGGCAGGCGTAATTCAAGGTTTTCTAGTTCTAGAATTTCAAGTCTGGTGGCATAAGGTATTCTACAACGAGTAGAGGAGTGGAGAACTCTTCTTGTGAAATATTTCTGGACTTTCTCAATTGTGCTAATATCAGATACGTAATGTGGGTTCCAGACTGATGAGCTGTATTCGAGTATTGGTCTAGCAAATGTTTTGTATGCTCTAGTTAGTAGTGTGATATTACCAGAGAAAAAGCTACGTAAGATTAGGTTAACAACTCTTAATGCCTTTTTGGCTATGTAGTTGCAGTGGGCACTAGCACTTAGATCATTAGAGGTGAGTATTCCAAGGTCCTTTACAGAGCTTGGATCATCAACAAGATCTTGACTATTCAGCTTGTATTTTATTTTCGGATTTTTTTGCCAATATGTAAGACAGAGCATTTATTTGTTGAGATTTGAAGTTGCCATTTGTTTGACCATTCTGATACATAGTCAAGATCTTTTTGAAGGGTAGCAGTATTGTCTGTGGTATTGAACAGCTTTACATCATCAGCGAAAAGAACGCAGTTGCTCTTAATATGATCACAGAGGTCATTTATGTAGAGTATGAAGAGAGTTGGTCCTAGAACACTGCCTTGGGGGACACCACTATTGACAGGTACAGAATTTGATAGGACACTCCCAATTTTGACCATTTGTTGTCTGTTTGACAGGAATGCTTCTATCCAGTTATGCAGTTGTCCAGAGATACCATAGGATTTTATTTTTAGTAGTAGTTTGTCATGTACCACTGAATCAAAGGCTTTACAGAAGTCTATGTAGATTGCATCTATTGTTTTGCCCTGATCAAGTTGTGTAGTCCATATGTTTTTGCAGTGTAAGAGTTGCAGATTACAGGATAGCTTTTTCTGAAACCAAATTGTTTATTGGAGAGTAGGTTGTTTGTCTCTAAGTGGAGGATGATGGATTGGTTAATAATTGATTCCATGACTTTACAGGTGACGCAGCATAAGGAGATTGGTCTGTAATTTTCAACTAGGCAAGGGTCTCCCTTTTTGAAGATGGGGATGACTGTGGCTTGTGACCATAGGTTAGGCAAGGAACTGGTCCTGAAAGATTTTTCAAAGATTATGCTTAGAGGTTCGCTATGGCAGTGGATAACTTTTTTAAGAGATAGGCACATATTCCATCCGGTCCAATAGATAGGGATGGTTTTAGATTGCGTAGTGCTTTTTCAACATTGTCTTCTGTAAAATCGATATGTATTAGATCACTGTAGTTATCTGTGGTTCGGCTAGGAAATGCTGGGCATGATCCATTGCTGTTTACAAATACTGAGCCAAAAATGTGTTAAAGATGTT
This sequence comes from Pseudonaja textilis, assembly GCF_049901715.1. Lineage (NCBI taxonomy): Eukaryota > Metazoa > Chordata > Lepidosauria > Squamata > Elapidae > Pseudonaja > Pseudonaja textilis. The sequence goes on from NC_141995.1 coordinate 36,252,865, forward strand.
GGCTTTAATGGTGTCGTCATTGCAGTCTTTACCATTAGGTCCTATCAGGGGTGGGATGGACCTTGAATCTTTTAGTTTGTTGTTTACAAAATTGTAAAAAGCATTGGTGGAATTGGTGCTTAGAAGGTTTTCCTCTTGTTTAATATGATAATTGGTGCATTCGGTCTTTATTTGGTGGCATAAATTTTTGTATCGGCTTTTGAAATTGGCAACGTGACCAGATTTGTTTTTCCGCCAGAGTGATCTCTTTTGGATTGAAGTTTCCTTATTGTTATGGGCAATCTGTTTTTTTGTTTTGTTTTGGGAGTAGTTGTTGGTACATATAGTTTGATGACTCTTTTGACTTCAAGTAAAAATATGTTGTAATGGTCTTCAACAGTATTGCATCCATTGAATAGAGATTGCCAATCAAGGGATGAGAGATCGTTGTTTATAAGATCATAGTTGCCTTTTTGAAATTATAATTGGGGATCACATCATTGTGGTGTTTTTTGTGTGGACGTATGTTTAGACAAAAGTCAATCATATTGTGGTCACTGCTGGAAAAGGTTCTTTAGTTTGTATTCCATAAATTAAATTCAAACTATTGCAGAAGATGAGATCGAGGCAGTTGTTTAGTCTAGTGTTGTTGGATACTAGCTGTTCCAGTCCCAGATTTGTAACAGCATTGTAAAAGGTTGCATGTATGGTTTCAGTTGTACATTCATTTAGGGTCCAGTCAATATGAGGCAGATTGAAATCACCAAGAAAGATAAAGGGTATGGGCAGGATGCTGCCCATGTTAGTAGTGTATTTAGCTTGTTTACATGTTCAATGTCATAATCAGGTGCTCTGTAACATAGTAAGAATCGAATTGTGATATTTAAGGACAGTTCACAGATAATGGTCTCAGGAAGAGCAAGCTCCTGGGTAACTTGGATATTTTTAGATGTAAGGACTTTTTGTAGAAGATAGCAACACCACCTCCTCTACGAATTTCACGATCTGATCGGTAAACATGATAGTCTCTTACTGTGGTAATGGAGTCGGGGAGAGATGCATTGAGCCATGTTTCACAGACAAATATAATGTCGAATTTAGCCATATTTAGTAGGAGGAAAAATTCAGGTATTTTATTTACAAGGCTTCTTGCATTGAGTAGCTTGCATTTAAGGCCAGCAGTAGTTGGAGTTGAGGTAGTTAGGGCGTGCATGCCTAGTCTTGGGTGATGGTGGATTGGTTGAGGTAGGGTTGTGGTTGAAGGTTAAAGCTGAGTTGTGGGATGTGTGACTTACTTTTGATACAGTCAGCATGGTAGTCAATGTACAGGTCCTTCTCCCCATTGTCGAGACGTTTTTGAGTTCAGTGCGGAGTACACGGGAGCGGGCACGTTGCTGTATGGTTAGGTCAGGGCGACAACGGAGGTTCTTATGGTTGGTGTTGGTTTTGGCGAGTGAATTTATAGTGTAAATGAATTTGCGTTTGCTTGATTCATTTTTGCAAATGACCCTGCAGAAGCGTGGGGTCACAGAGCCGTCACTGTTTTTGAGCTCTCGGCCAATGCGGGGAAATGTCAAGTATTTCATCAGGGAGATGGTTGATGCTTGATAATCACTGATGATGTTTCGACAGTTGTGATGTCATCATTTTCATTGATGCCCTCTAGACCAAATAAGATGGCGTTTGGACGTTTCCGTTCACGCTCAACAGCCTCTCTGATGAGGATTGGGATATCAATATTTGTCTGGGTTATGTTTTTTGTGGATTGGGTTGTGGTTGTTGAGTAGAGATGTGGTTTGTAGCTATTGGGTGTTCAGGTTTTTGCATTGTGTCTTTTTTTTGAGGTTGGATAATCTTTCTATTAAGGCGTCCAGGGATGCTACTTTGGTGTCAAGGGATGTTAATCGTGTTTCAATGGTATCGACTCTTTCCAACAGATCCAGTATGGGTCTGCATGAATTGCAGAGAAATGGAAACTCATTGGATGATTTTAGGTATTGAATCAATTGCTTGGGTAATCCCAAGCAGTCATGATGAGCGTATTTGTTACACAGAGAACATTTGATGGAGTTTTCATTATCCTTTAGAGTTTTGTAGCATTTAAGGCATGTGCAGGAGTCTTGTGGTTCATTGTTGGGGATTAAATTCTCTTTAGGTTGTGGTTTGGCATTGGATTTTTTCTTGGCATGGTAGGTTTGTTAAGATAGTACGTTGATTGAATTAATTAATGGAACAATTTTGGGTAATCAATATAGCCAATATCACACCAATCAATCAATTGCAGTAATCTCTCTAGTCAGATAATTTCCTAAGCAACAATCAACCTAATCAATTAATTACACTAACTACTAATCAATTAATTACACTAATCATTAGTCACACTGTTCAATTAAATTCACTAAATCACTGATTTTACTAATCAATTAAATTACATGAATCTTGATCTTTAAAACTAGTCAATAATCACACTCTTTGCACTAAACACTCTAATCACAATAATCAATTAATACAATAAATCAATTAAACCATTAATAAAATATTTTATAGAAATTGATTATCTAATCATTGATGTAGATGATGAGGTAGAAAAGTTGTAAGTTTTGAGGTAATGAATTAATGGGTGTTTGATTAAAGTAATGAGGTAGTATTGAGAGTCTTTAAGGAAAGGGTTGTTTGTTTTTCTAGCAGCTGTGATAGACTGGGTAAGAGGAATTTATTGCTCTGAATGCTGCTGTTATTGCTCTGTAAACAAAAGGCTGTAACAGGATGTTCAAAGCACGCTGGGTTTTTGAAAGAGAGCAAAACTCTCTGAATTAAAACACTTTAACTACAATCAGTGTGTCTCTGAATAAGATTGTTTTGTAATAGTTTTCTTCAAGTTGAATAGTACTAAAAAAGTAAAAAAAATAATACAGTCCAGAGATTTGGGTTAACTAATCCAATCTGTCCTTTACTTTTAAAGTTACTTCTAGTTGCAATACCTTTTTTTACTAAATCTGACAGTCACTCCAGATCATTAATCACAGTTATTTTCCTCCTTTGAGTCCCACTTTCCGAGGAAAATTCCACTGTAGAAATTTGAGTGCTTCTAACCAAGACTATTCATCGCTGAATACATCTGAGTAATCAGCGAATAAGGAGTCAGTGTCAGAGGTTGAGACAGCATGGACTCCTGTCAGCCCTAGGCCGAGATGGGGAAACCAATCGAGCCCCAATAAGGTAGGGAGATTGCCGCTAACTACCACTAGAGGTAGGTGACCTTTAAAAGCTCTAAAATTGACAAGGAACTTGCCTCTGCCGATTACAGGAATGGTCTTCCCCTGGTAGTCCTTCAAGCTAAACTGGCACTTCTGGAGCCGGCTAGTGGACAGGCTGGGCTGGAGCCTCTTGAGGGTGTTCCATGAGATAATTGAGAGCGCTGACCCTGTGTCAACCTCCATGCGGCACGGTTTACCTTCTAAGGAAACGGAGAGAGAGATTTTACTAACAGTGTGGCAAGTGTGCTTGGCATGGTGGTGCGTGCGACAGTTCAATACTTGTCTCTGCGGCCCTGAGTGAGAGAAGGGGGGGTGCCTTTGTGTTGAGCTTTGAGGGACTTGGCAGACTCTCGCGATGTGCCCCCTTTTATGGCAGTTATTGCAGGTGGCTCCTTTGAACTTGCAGGTGGCCCTCAGATGAGATCCACCACAGGCTAGGCACAGGGTGATGTGCTTGGGTGAACCGATGTTTTCTTGTTTGGCTCCTACCTGCGGCCGTCTGTCGTTGGAGAGGCGGTGGACGTCGTTTTCGTCACTAAGGGATTCCTCTGCTACCACCTCCTCGGAGTGGACTGGAATTGTCGTCAGCTTGGCAGTCGGGCCATGGATTTCGGTGGCTGAGTGCGCTGCCAGTTCTGCTGCCAAGGCCTCCTCGACTGCTTGTGCGAGATTGAGGTCTTTTTTCGCGAGAAGGCGCCTTTGAAGGTGTAGGTCCTTGACCCCGCAGACTAGTTGATCAAGGAGCATGTCCTCTAGGTAGGTTCCAAACCCACAATGCAGTGCTGCTGTTCTGAGGGCGGCCATATACTGATTGATGGTCTCCTTGTCTGCTTGCTTCCTCATACGGAAGGTGAATCTCCTGGCAATCTGTGAGGGCCTGGGAGAATAGTAGTTGGTGAGGATTTCAAGTAGCTCTGACCAAGGAACGTTTTTCAACTCACGTGGAACCACGAGGGCTGTGGCCGTATCGAAGATGATGGCTCCACAGTATATCAGGAAATACGATTTTTTCCGATGCTCTCCAGCATCAGCCAGCCCAATTGCGTCGATATAATGGTTAAAACGGTTCTTGTATGATTCCCACTTCTCCTCATCCGGTTTGAACGCTGGGAAGACTGGATTGGAATTCATGGTGATGGGGCCGGTAGAACAACCTGTGGACAAAATCTCTCTGGGGCAGCAGAAAAATGTTCTAGTGCCTGTGGCAGGCAAGTGATTTCAGCTCTGGAGAGGCTTTTCGCAATCCTCTCTCTCTCTCTGGGTTAGCCACGTTTGGCCATCGGCCATTGGCGGCGTTTGAATTCGCGCCTGTGTGGGCGTCAGTGACTTGACTACAGCACCGTGCTGTACCTTTTAGGTTTGAAATTCAAATGACAGCCGTTTGAATTTCGCGCCTAAACAATGAGCGGCTGCGGCTCGCAGCGCTTCACTTTCCCTGTAGCTGGGCTAACAAGCGGCTACAGACGCTTCTAACTTTCGATCTGACCGCTCTCTCTGGCTGCGGATCAGTGTTCGCTTCTATTGCTTGCTGGCCGCTTTCTCTGTCAGCGGACCAGCGTTTGCTCTTTTTGTTTGCTCTTTTTGCTTGCTGACCGCTCTATCTGGCTGCGGATCAGCGTTGCTCTTATCGCCGGCCGATCGCTCTCTCTGGCTGCGGATCGGCGGCTAGTGACTCAGCGGTTGCATGGTGCTTCTGGTAGCCATCCCATCCTCGTCGCCAGTGTTAAGTTTGGGAAAAGAGAGGCTGAACCAGAGCATGAGTGCAACAATACTTTATTATAACAATAAAGGGCTGACCGTGCTTGCCACGCCTGGAACTGGCTCGCAGCAATCAGCAACTGGTTGGACCCCGCAGCCTGCTTTTATAGCTGGCTGCTGGGGAGAACCAACCAATGAGTAAAGGGGAGAACGCCCCCGCGAAGTGAATGGACCTGAGTGAGAACTCCTAGAGTCCTCAGGACATAACAATTTGGATCTAGTATCACAAAGTCAAGAGAATCTAATTTAGCGAATGTACACTGTTCTCACTTCCTGTCTTACTTCATATTGCTGAAGGCAGCGTTTTGTGACCCTGGAGGCAGGCTGCTGCCAGTTTGCATAGGTTCAGGCTGCCAGTTTGCACAGGTTCCATTTGCACAGGTTAAGATTCTGTGCAGTTCGGTGAACTGACAAATCCAACCACTGGCTGGCCCCGCCCTCACTCATTTTTGGCCTGTTTTTCAAGCCATTTTCAGGCTGTTTTGGGGCCAATTTTGGACTGAATTAGCAGGCTGTTATAATGCATTGTATCAGTTAAGTATGTGGCATGACTGAAGCCACACTAAAGAATGATCTTTGTTTCTTTCCCTCACTCAGTTAAAATTCACATTTCATGTATTCTCCAAAAGTAGGAAGACAGTATCAGATGTAAGCAGCCCATGAAACATGTACTCAGTATTTTTTAAAAAAAATCATATATGGAGACACTCTGTTTCAGAAATACATTATAATTCATCCAGCACAGAAACAAAATAAAGGTAGAAATGAATAGAAAATAGAAATGTTCCTCCTTCTGGTTTCATCCTTGAAGGAGACAATTGATGCCTACTTATTTATGTGCTACAAATTATACTGCCAAATCATTTTAACTCATCAGCAATATCTCAGTTTCTTTTAATTATAAAATCATTGCATAGTATAAATATATGTTCCTGAAGATTTACATGTAGGCTGCATATATAATGTTCCTGTACAGACAGTACTTTACATTTGATGTTAAATTACACCATAACTCTCATTATCTTAAGATGAATCCACTCGACAAGACCATCAATAGCTGCTTTGGAATTTATTAACTGCAGTTAAAATGTGAATCTTTATCATTGAAGCAACAATTTGTTAAATGTCAAAGCTGAGGGAGATATATAAAATTTTACTGCATTAGTTTGACCCAGAGAACTAATATTTAATTTCTGTTGGAACTAAATTTTCTGATTTGATAAGACTTCATGAAGTTAAGTTTATAACTTATGGATTGAGATTCATTAGTGCTTGTATTTTAAACATATATTCTGTAACAATGTTTGAACATTTTAATGATTCTTATTTTAATATAAGAATTATATTGTTATTATATAAATTAGTACTTTTAAAATAAATGAATGTTAGATTTGAACTTGCATGTGTCCCCAAAAAGTTCCATACTTTTCACTATAAAAAAGTGAACATCCATAGATAAAGCAGACTTATATAAGACTCAGAGGTGAAGAGGAAAACCAAAAAAATGTTTTTTGTTGTTCAGTTGCTAAATCGTATATAGGAGATGACCAGAGCTGAACCCAAGGGCGGGTCAAGTGCATCATCAATAGTGGGTCACTTCACAAGAGATCTAAGTCCAGCCCAGCTTGAATTATATTGATTCTTATCTACCACTTATTTGCTTTGACCATTAGTATTTCAGATTCTTGTAGTAAGCATAAGTTTGCAATAAACCTTAATATTCATTTGAACTGGCTGGACTTCCTGATTATCCATGCTTGATATCATGTCTGACTGTTCTTAACTCCATAGACCATGGCACCTCAACCTCCTCCCGCCCCTTGTTCTCCACTGTATCCTGGAACTTGCCCAAGCTCATGTTCATTGCATCAAAGACACTATCTAGCAGTCTTATACTCTGGCACGCCCTTCTCTCTTTGCCTTTAATCTTTCCCAACATCAAAGTCTCTTCAAATGAGTCTTCTCATTTGGTGGCCATTTGAATGTCAGCTTCAGTATGTGTCCTTCCAGAGAAAAGTAAGAGTTGATTTCTTTTAAGATTGACTGGTTTAATCTCCTTGCAGTCTAAGGGACTCTCAAGAGTCCTCTAACACCACAATTCAATAGGATCAATTCTTTGGCTCCCAGCCTTCCATGGTCCAGCACTCACAGCCATACATTAGTACTGGAAAAACCATAACTTTGTCTGTTTTAAATATGCTGTCTAGGTTAACCATAGCTTTCTTCCAAAGGAGCAGGCATCCATTAATTTCATAGTTCTGGTTGTCATTTGCAATGTGGACCAGTGGTGATATTCAGCCAGTTCCCACCGGTTTGGGCGAACTGGTAGCAAGGATTTGGCATGGGTTGCTGAACTGGTAGTAACTTCTGGCTGGTCACTGCTTGCCTGCTTGCCCCGCCTGCCCAATGCCCAATACTCACTTACCCCATCTTCCCAATGCCTGCCTGCCCAGTCACTCCTTAAGGTATTTCTTTTTTTTTAACCTCTTGACAATCAGCTGTTCCTATGGACAGCTGTGCTGGGATTCTCCTTGCTTCTTACTGCTTCACCCAGGAGGCTTCCCTGAGGCCCAGGAAGGCAAAAAATGGAGGGAGGGGGTGCAGCCCCGCTTCCATTTTTTGCCTTCCTGGGCCCCAGGGAAGCTTCCTGGGAGCAAATACATCCCCCCCTGGAGGATCCTCTGAGACCAGGAAGGCCCCAAAATGGAGTGTGGAGGGTGCTGCACGCCCCTCCTATGCTTCATTTTTTTCTTCCTGAGCCCCAGGGGAGCCTTCTGGAGGCAACCCCCTGGAGCTACCCTGAGCCCAGGAAGGCCCCAAAAATGGGGCGGTGGGGTGGGGGTGGTGCTGCAAAAAAAAGCGCGCCATGCCCACCCAATCACATGGCCACATCCACCTAGCCATTCCTGCAGAACCGGTGCTATATGTATATTCAACATCAAGAACTTGCAGCAGAGCTTTTAATACAAGAACTTCTCTTGCAGTCTGCTAATAGCTTATTCATTTTCTTCCTTGTTTGCTTTAAACATAGGATTGTGTTGGGTGGAGTGTTGCCATGGACTCAAGCAAAAGACCTTGTTCTATCAAAGTGTTGAACCCTACACACAGCCCTGCTGTTGATTTTCTTCCAGAGAAATAGTTGGTACTGGCCTCTGGAGTTCACATCAATCTCAGAGTCTCATTCAGAAGGCTGAAGAAAATTATGCCCATGCTGATGTCTCCCATTGAGTGCACTTAGGCCTAAGTACTCTGCAGGTGAGGTGGAAGGATAACAGTGGAGCCTTAGCCCTAGTGTATTGATGTTCTGAGTTCTCATTGTACTTCTGGTCTTGTACAAAGAGATGTTGGCAAGGACTTGTACAGCTCTTTTTGTCCTAGTGCATTTTTAGCTCACACAAATGAACTGCTACAAAAGGCTTAGAACTGACTTTCCATTTCCTCAAATCTTTTAGGTCTGTTTCAAATAATTTCTGAAATATAGATTCTTTCTCATTCTTTTTCCAGTGAGTAACAATTAGTTTTTTTAACTATTGAAAATTAGACATCCTCATTTATAAGCACTGCTGATCTGCAAAGAAAAGCTTTCTCACACACGAGATAGTGGAACAGTGTGCAGGTTCCCTTTGGCTCTAGTGATTGATTTACATCAATTTGGCAAAGCTTTAGGAAATTGCCTTTTCATCCACTTATGCAGTACAAGCCTTTTTACTATAGATTTGGAGATGGAGTGATATCAAACCAGTGGTGAATTGTAAGCTTTATAAATTGACCAAATATATTCCTTTTACAAAATAATCTGATTAGTTTGTAGATAAGCGGGTGTATCCTTCTCGTCCTGTATTCACTCAAATCTGCACTACATCAAAATCTTGTTATTTTGTTTGGTAGGTAGATTATCCACAGGGAGACTGTAACTATCTCTTTTTTCCTCAACAAGCAAATGTCCTAGACTTGCACATATAGTGTACTCACAGATCTTAAAAATTGTAAGAACTTGTATTAATCGTGTTGGATCTATGGAAAAGAAATACAGGGATTTATACTGTAAATGTTGTGTATTTAATCAATTACCAAGAGGGTACAGAATTTTAAAAATATGTAATAGTTCAATCTGTCCTTTCTCATAGTAAAGCATATTTAATTGCCAGATCTGTGTTTATATTGCCATTCCTGCTCCATTAAAAATATTGAATATTTTTTACTTTTAAAGATATTGCAAAAGATTTATATGCACATATTATTCCGAAAAAGTAACTTGTTACTTTCCTTAAATTAAGGCCAAATCACAAATACCTCTGATTTTAAGGGAGTTGCTATGGTAGAATCCAAAATAACATACACAATTGTCTTGTTATTCTAAATACTGAGTATTGTTTATGATCTTAACTACTGAGCAAGACCAAAATATTTACTGTATTAATTAGCAAACTTCTGCACATTCTGTAGCATGGATACAAGTATATATCCACAACAGTTTTTATGTACACAGAGAAAAATATCCACTGTAGCCTGTCACTTAGACTGAAGCTATACTGCTGGCTCAAAATGATATGATACATCGTAGAATAACATGCCTAGAATTACACCAGGAGTTGGACATAATAAGTAAGAGCACAGATAATATTTTATATCTGTACATAGGTAATTACATAGGTAATTTTGATAAAAAAGACACTGAAATTTTGCTTACATGGGAAAGAACTATTGGAATATTTATTGAATAACTTGGTTGTACACATATAATAATCTCAGCTGGTTTGGCTGCATATGGAGATTCTTTTATTCAAGGATACACTGTCTATTGTGTTCTAAATTTGTTGATGCCATGTAAGTAATCACATCAGTCATTGCATCATTTGCTCAGCATACTTGTCTTTAATTCTTCCTTCATATTTTGCATCTTCTTTGCTAATCTAGCTAAGTTTTTAGAACATTCAGACATTCATATTTCTCTGCAAGATATATCTTGATCATTGGTAGGTATGCATTTCTCTTGTCTCATTCTGCCCAAAGTTTAATTTCTGCTTTAGAGGTTCTTTCATCTGTCCACTTAGCTGGTGAAAATAGAGGAAAGGTTGTTTTTGTAGATTCCACAATTTTCTTCCTGACTCTTTGTTCAGTTTCAGATGAATCATTAACACTTATCATGAGTACCATAAGTAAAATAGGTGTGCTGATCCTTTTTTACGGCTTCTTTCCTTACTGTTACTGTGCTATGATATTGTTTGAAAAAGCCTTAAAATATTTTTAAAATTTTATACCGTGTGTTGCCTTGAATATATTCTTTGGGTCAACCAGTGATTCAGAAATCATGGTATCAATAAATAAAGAGCTCAGAGTATGTGTATCTCCCAGCCTGTCTTCACAAATACAGATATGGTCTTCCAAAATAAATTTCCATTGAACCAAATAGCTGAGAAGAGGGAAAATATCCAGCACTGTACACAGACATCAGTCATAGGAGACTGAAATGTTTTAATCAATGAGTAGTTGGAAATGCGGTAGGTTCTTTGTAGGAATATGACCCCTTAAAATAGCTGGGGGCATTTCATGTGCAGAATTATATTCTAAATGTTTCAGAGAGCACGACATCAGAATATAACAAGGATGAAAGACACTTTTCTGCATTAATTTCCTTCTATGCACCAGCTGTTAGTATGACTTGGAGTGACTGGAGAGTTACTGAATACAGAAAAGAGTGGCACACACCAATTTTTAATAAAGATTCTCCTTTGCATCAGTTGTAAGAGGATATTTTCCATGAATAGACATTCATTTTCTGACCAGGAGAAAGAAATTGAGGTAATTCCTAGAAAGGCAGCATGGCATATTGTAAAATACTTGTTTTACAGATCCCATGGCTTTACCTTTCATAACCCATAATGCCGTATAGAATAGAATTCTTTATTGGCCAAGTGTGACTGGACAACCAGGGAATTTGTCTTGGTGTCTATGCTTTCAGTGTACATAAAAGAAAAGATATATTTGTCAAGAATCATAAGGTACAACACTTCATAATAGTCATAAGGCACAATAAGCAATCAAATCATACTAGGAAACTGTCAATATAAATCGTAGGGATGCAAGTGACAAAGTTACAGTCATATAGTCATAAGTGGGAGGGGATGGGTGATAAGGAGTGTGAGAAGGTTAATAGTAATAGTAATGTACACTTTATAAATGGTTGGACAGTGTTGAGGGAATTATTTTTTTTTGCAGAGTTATGGTGTTCAGGAAAAAAAACCTGTCCTTTTGTCTAGTTGTTCTGGTGTGCAATGCTCTATAGCATCATTTTGAGGGAAGGAGTTGAAACAGTTTATGTACAGGATGTGAGGGGTCTGTAAATACCCTTCTTTTTGACTCGTACAGTATACAGGTCCTCCATGGAAGGCAGGTTGGTAATAATTGTTTTTTCTGCAGTCCTAATATGCTAGGGCACAACCAGAAACTGAATTCAATCCATGTCAGTTTTACATGCAATGTACAAAGATGATCCTGCCTCATCTCTTGTAAGTTCATTAACAACAATCTGCAAGATATCCTAAGCTGAAAACCAAAGTTCAAAGTCATTTAAAAACTGTAAAATATGACTTATATAATGACTTGTCCTAAGCCTGCTATTGAACTTGCTTTTCTTGCTGTTAAAAATAACATTTTGCTACCTGGTGGGTTTGAAAGCACATTAGCTGCTCTGTACCTTAGAAAAGGGACAGGAGATTTCCCTGTGGAAAAAACATCATGCAGCTATTCCATACAGTATTTCTACTTTATAGCATATACTTTCTGAAAGGAAGAGAGAATGACAGAACAAGTGTTGCCAAGAGTCAGGAGACTTACAAATAGAGGACAGTGTAATCTAAACATCATAAATGACTGAATACACCTCTCCTTATGCACAGCATTTTAAAATGAGTTTTGGCTTTTTGACCGTTCTTGGGTTAGAGTGAATGGTTGGTTCTGGGTGTTTTCTTATTGCAGACATTTGCGTTTTTAATTACATTTTAGAACTGCTTTTACTGTATCCTGCCCAAAGTCCTTACAGAGTAGGATGGCTTTACAAAGTAAATTAAATTAAAGAAATAAATTGAAAGAATGTAGAAAGATGACCTTGTCTATAGGCACTGCAGTGCCACTAGTAAACACTGAAGGGACATCCTTAGATTTAGACCAACTTTTCTTGCATATATCTATCAATACAAATATTTTGCTGATATAACAATATTGTGCCCCACTCATGCATACAATACATTCACCAGGCTTATCATGGATTGGAAAGGTAGTCATTTAAGGTGTGAAATATGCAAATTTTATATTTCAAGAGGGATAGTTTGGTGACAACCTCTGGTTTGGAAGAAAAAATTGGTGGCTGAAAAGGCAGGTTGTAGTACCTATATGAATTGATTAGCTATGAAGTCTTGTATATACTGTAGTATGTGACCTCTCTCTTTGTCTCTCTCTCTCTCACACACACACACAACACAGGGAGGGAAAGAAGGAGGGAGAGACAGAGACTTACATGCAAAAATCAGGAAAGGCAGTAATTTATTGTACTCCTGTACTCTGAATCAAGCTTGAAATTAAACAGCTCAATATTAACACTGGGCAGTATACAATTTAGTTTTGTTCAGCTTGATATTTTGCAATCAAAGTCTGGCTGAATAAATCACACTGTGTTCATTCTACAAGAACCAGAAACGAGCTACAGAGGAAATGCTATCATGAGTTGGACATGTCCTATCCATTTTAAAATGCTGATCTTTAAACAAGTCAAATGTATGGGTTTATAATCTATTGCTCATAATTTTGCTTCATATTCTTCTTATTTTTGTGCTAGCTTTCAGTTCATTTGAAGTCTTGCCTATAGATGGCAGTGACTATTCACAATTGTAGGAATGGAATTAAGCCTGTTTATGGAACTTTCTTCCCAAACAGAGCTTGCATATATCAAATCTCCAGCAAGAATCTCTGAGCTTCAGAAGCATAGGAGATTTTGGCTGCTTATGTGGATATTGAAAGCTTTAGATGAAAGAGTTTTAGTTTTCAGCTATGCACTAATTTTTAGTGCTTTGTGAGGGGGTGTATGTAGGGGAATACAGATCCACAAAAATGATAACAAAGCCCTTCCCAATTTCTAGCATATTCTTCAATACCAATTATTATAGAAACCAAACTCTCAGGATGAATAGAAAAGGAGGCACCTAACTTTCTTCCTAATATGTCCACCTAGTCATTAATCACGTAGAAGGAGATCTTGGTTTTACAATAAGCACAGTGGTTTGGTAAGGAGACATGAAGGTTCCTCTCATTCGGCCTTACTCTACTAAATCTCTGTGTTATGACTGCTCCCCCCAGTTCAGTCTAAAAATAAAATGTGGTAAAGAATATACCTGCTTTAATATCAACAGCAAACTCTCTCTCTCTTTCTCTTCCTTCCTCCCTCTCTTTCTTGTTCTCTCTCTCATTCTCTCTTGTTCTCTCCCTCTTTCTTCCTCCCTCTCCCCCCCCCTCTCTCACACACAAAGCTGAATCCTTTGGGTATGGTAAAAAAAGGTAAGATACTGGCTTTATTGATACAATTAGAGTGTGCTATGTCTGCAATGCATTTAAAGCATTGATGCAATTTCAATCATACCATTGTGTTTGCCATCTTTACTTTTTTGACTATACACTGCAGATAGCCCTGTACTTTAACAGGAAAGGATGTGTCTGGATTTTCAGTTAGAATATATAGCACTGAACTATTGGACCAAGGTGTTTTACTTAATAGAAAACATCTGAATTACAAAGGCTCCCTTAAATACTGGATGAATCTGCTCTAAAAAAAGGAAAGAAAGTTATTTGCTACTGTTGTCATTTAGGATTTTTTAAATTTGTTTTTCAATTTTTCAGACAAGTCTTCTGTCCCGAATTTTTCTGCCATTCCAATACTACTACTACTACTACTACTACTACTACTACTACATTTTCTACTTGTTATGTAGCTTCAAAAAGGTGGCAATATATCCACTTTAGCTTTTTGGAAATTAGCCAAAGCTATTCATTTACGATGTCACTGAAATGCAACCTTTTAAATTAATTAGTTTCAATGGCATGGAAGAGCAGAGGTAGCTTGTATTGTTTCTTCTAGTGGTGCTTTTTCAATGGGGAAATACATTTCTGCAAGGTTACTGGGGATTTGTCCTCTCTAGAAAATGAGCATTTGCCTCTCATCCCCTCAACCAGCAAGGAATCGGCTCTTTTGTTTCCTCTATTTTTGGAAATGTCTGGAGCATCTCTTAGTAGCTAAGAAATAAGATCCCTTACTCTATGATTTTACCCCAATTGGGAGAAGTGTACTTAATGAATAATTACTCAATTTCATGGAGGGTTAAACCTTGGCAGTTCAACCAATTCTTAAGAGTACAGTTTGATGATCCCTGGCTCATCAAATCCTGCCCAGAGAGACTTCTCTAAATGGGATCACAGGAGAAAGAATGTTTTTATGGGCATCAATTAATGAAATGCCCAGAGGGAACAAGATCTTTCAGACTGAAACAAATCCTGCAAAAAAAGTCAACCATTCTGAACTACACTGTTAAATAAACTGATCCTAAAATAAATTGGGTGAAAAGGGTATTTTAAACATATTTTTCTTCAAGATAGGTATATACATGCATCTGTGTACACACACACACACACACAGAGAGAGAGAGAGAGAGAGAGAGAGGGAGAGGGAGAGAAGGAGAGAGAGAGCAAGAACACTTTGTCTTGAACTGGTGCCTAAACAGCAGACAGGGCCTATATTAAACTAGCAAATGATTTTTCCTGGAATGTTGACAAATGTGGAGAAAAGCTGGACAGAAAAATACCAGTTTGTATGGCCCATTGTTAAAGACCTAGGAGCAAAAAACAGTTTCTTAAAAATCTGTAGCTATAACAATGGTTGCACTATTTTAATGGAACTGATATTTGAAAGGAAACTTTCACTCTTTTATAGCTTCACAGGGCAACAGGAAAACCTATAACAATCACACATATTTGACATTTAAAAAAATCTATCATTTGATCTAAGACAAAAGGATCCCTTATTTTATTCTATACAGACGATTAGTTCTTATTGTGGCCTTGATTTAACTTTGCCCAAGAGAATTCTTCCTGGGAGCATCTTGCTTTTCTGGAACCTTCTGAAGTGGCAGAATGAAATGATTTTTCTAGGTGACAGGCCAGGGAAAATTGGTATACTGAAGCTGAACTCACATTGGTGTCCTCCTGAATGGCTTAACCCAAGAACTTTATTGTACCCAGTGCAGTGATCCAGGGAGGTTTATATGCTTTGGGGTACTATGTATTAATTATATAATAGAACAGAATGGAACAGAACAGAATTCTTTCTTGGCCAAGTGTGACTGGACATGCAAGGAATTTGTCTTCACTGCATAAGCTCTCAGTGTACATGAAAATACATTCATCAAGAATCATAAGATACAACACTTAGTGATAGTGATAGGATACTAAATCAGCAATCAAATCATACTAAGAAACTAAATAAAGCAATATAAATCTTAAAAATCAAGCAACAAGGTTACAGTCATAAGTAAGAGGAAATAGGTAATAGGAAGGATGAGAAGAAGAATAGTAATACTATCTTAGTAAATAGTCTGACAATGTTGTGGAAATTAGCTGTTTAGCAGAGTGATGGCATTCGGGGAAAAACTGCCCTTATTCTGGTGTGCAATGCTCTATAATGTCGTTTTGAGGGTAGAAGTTGAAACAATTTATGTCCAGTATATGAGAGATCTGTAGATATTTTCACAACCTTCTTGTTTTGTGCAGTATACAGGTGCTCCATGGAAGGCGGGTGGTAGCAATGTTTTTTTCTGCAGTTCTAATTATCTGTTGAAATTTGTGTCTGTCTTGTTTGGTTGCAGAACCAAACCAGACAGTTATAGAGGTGCATATGACAGACTCAGTAATTTATCTATAGAATTGAATCAGCAGCTCCTCGGGCAGACTGAACTTTCTGAGTTGCACAGAAAGAACATTCTTTGTTGTGCTTTGTTGATGACTTTTTTATATTAAATGTCCATTTTAAGTTTTGAGATATGACAGAACCTAGAAACTTGAAGGTGTCTACTGTTGATACTGTGTTGTCCAGTATTATAAGAGGGGGTAGTATGGGAGGGTTTCTCCTAAAATCTACTATCATTTCTAAGGTTTTGAGTGTGTTTAGTTCAAGATTGTTCCAGTTGTACTGTTCCGGACTAGCAGGCTCGTAGCCTGCAAATCTGATTGTCCCGCTGATAACCGATTGTGATTGGTCGCCATAGACTGATGCGATTGGCCAGTAAACGGGCTGCCGCGATTGGCCCTGCCATGAGCGGCAAACTCAAATTGCCTTCATTGGCTGCCTAGCCGCAGCCAGCCCTATATGCTGCGACTGGGGTTAGTTGCTCAGATCTGAAGTCACAAATAAAGAGCTGTTGTTGCTATCTGAGTCTTGCCTCCGTTCTTGAACCGTCCTCCCAGATCTAACATGTACCACAAGGTTAGTTGTTCAACCTCCCATCTGTATGCAGATTCATCTTTGTCTTGAATGAAACCAACCAATGTTGTATCATTTCCAAACTTCATTACTTTAACAGAGAAAACTTTTGAAATGGAGACCTTGGTATATATAGAGAAGAGGAGTGGAAAGAGAATACAACCCTGGAGGGACCCTGTGCTAACTGAACATGTATCTGGTGTGGTTTTGTGTAGCTTCACCTGCTGCTTCCTGTCTGTTAGGAAGCTTATGATCAATTTACAAGTGTGGTTAGGTACAGCTAGCTGATTCAGTTTAGTGAGAAGAATATCTGGAATGATGGTATTGAATGATGATAGTTTCCTATTTCAAGCAAGTGACTCTGTTTCTGTTTTGCAAAATTGTGCATCAAGGTAAAGTACATCACTTTACAGCATGTGGACGCATGGTTTTGTCTGCAATGAAAGCTGCAAAAGCTGCTTCATGGGTCTATACTTCCAGGATCCATTCAGTAAAGGATATTGGCTGGATGGAAAGAATGGCTCCTTGATGGCTTTGAAGAAAAAACAAGGGAGCAACCCCAGTTACAATGTTTGAAAGGCTAAATTGTTTGAGTCATTAGAGTCATTATGTCTTCCTTCTGCCCCCAAATAAATCCCTTGTATCTAATTCAAGCCTTTTCTAAGTGCTAGCAGCTGAAGATCTCTTATATGGTCTAAACTCAAGCTGTATCTTAAAAGTTTCATTTTGCAATCTGCTACTCCTTTTTAAAGATGCTCCCAAAAGGAATTTTTTCCCCTGGGAATTGCCTTTTACCAGTTTATTTCAGTTGAAGTCATCCTGTTTCATTAAGAGGCCTATAATTTGCACTTAAATACATTTTACCCTGCAGCAACAGCAGTGCTTTTTCAGATATTCAGTGAACAACTGAGTGGTGCCTCATGTTTCAAGGGGAGGCAGGACCACAAAGAGAGAGAAAAAGAAAGATATAGTGGCAGGATTCTCTTAACATTTGAGAATTAACTTTTCAGATGCAACATTATTGGTATCTTTTGAAACAAAAAAAAAATGAGTTGTGAAGTGTCTGTAACATTTTGCACCTAGTCATTACAGTTGGGTGTGCATTATCTCTGGCTTTATAACTCATGAGGAGAGATAGCTGTTATGTCCTGAGGACTCAAGGAGTTCTCACTCAGGTCCACTCACTTTGTGTGGGCGATATTCCCCCATTCCCATTGGTTGGTTCTCCCCAGCAGCCAGCTATAAAAGCAGGCTGCGGGGTCCAACTGGTTGCTGATTGCTGCGAGCCAGTTCCAGGCTTGGCAAGCACGGTCAGCCCTTTATTTGTAAAATAAAGTACTGTTGCACTCATGCTCTGGTTCAGCCTCTCATTGCTCAAACTTAACACTGGCGACGAAGGTGGGATGGCTACCAGATGCACCTTGCAACCGCTGAGTCACTAGCCACCGATCCGCAGCCCAGAGAGAGCGATCGGCTGGCGATAAGGGAAACGCTGATCCGCAGCCAGAGAAAGCGGTCTGAGTCAAAAAGTTAGAAGCGTCTGTAGCCGCTTGTTAGCCCCGCTACGGGGAAAGTGAAGCCCTGCGAGCCGCAGCCGTTCTGCATTTGGCGCGAAATTCAAACGGGTGTCATTTGAATTTCGAGCCAGTAGGAATCGCAGCACAGCGCTGTAGAGAGTCACTAACGCCCACTTTTTTTGGCGCAAATCTAGACACCTCCAACGGCTAGCAGCCAACGTGGTAACCCAGAGAGAGAAAGAGAGGTTAGCAAAAAACCTCTCCAGAGCTGATATCACTAGTAACTCACGAGCGCTCGTAGTCCCAGAGAGATTTTTTCCGCAGGTAGCCCAGCCGTTCCAGCACCATGAGTTCCAACCCAGTATTCCCAGCGTTTAAACCAGACGAAGAGAAGTGGGAATCGTATAAGAACCGTTTCAATCATTACATCGATGCGGTCGGCCTGGCGGATGCGGGAGAGCATCGGAAAAAATCCTATTTCCTAATCTACTGTGGAGCCACCGTTTACGATACCGCCGCAGCACTCGTAGCGCCGAGAGAATTAAAAAACGTTCCGTGGTCCGAGTTGCTTGAGATCCTCACTAACCACTACGCTCCCAGGCCTTCACAAATCGCCAGGAGGTTCACGTTCCGTATGAGGAAGCAATCAAGTAAGGAGACCATCAATCAATATATGGCCGCCCTCAGAACAGCAGCCCTGCACTGCGGGTTTGGAACATACCTGGAGGACATGCTCCTCGATCAATTAGTTTGTGGGGTCAAGGATCTCAACCTACAGAGGTGACTGCTAGCTAAAAAAGACCTCAACCTTGCGCAAGCGGTAGAGGAGGCCCTAGCAGCCGAGCTAGCAACGAACTCAGCCACCGAAATTCAGGGCCCAAGTGCCAAGCTAGCATCGTTCCCAGTCCATTCCGAAGAGGTGGAAGCGGAGGAAGCCCACAACGATGAGAACGATGTCCATCGCCTCACCAATGACAGACGGTCGCAGGTAGGGGCCAAACAAGAATACACCGGTCCACCCAAGCACATCACGCTGTGCCTAGCCTGTGGGGGATCACATCAAGGGGCCACCTGCAAGTTTAAAGGAGCCGTTTGCAACAACTGCCATAAGAGGGGGCACATTGCGAGAGTCTGCCAAGCCCCCCAAAGCGCTGCACACAGACCCCCGTCCTCGCACTCGGGACCACAGAGGCAAGTATTAAACTGTCGCACGCACCGCCTTGCCAGGCGTACTGGCCACACTGTTAGTAAAATTTCTCTCTCCGTTTCCCTAGAAGGTAAACCGTGCCACATGGAGGTTGACACAGGGTCAGCGCTCTCAATAATCTCGTGGAACACCCTCAAGAGACTCCACCCCAGCCTATCTACTACCCGGCTTCAGAGATGCCAGTTCGGTCTGAAGGACTACCAGGGGAAGGCCATTCCCGTGATCGGCAGAGGCAAGTTCTTTGTCAGTTTTAGAGCTTTTAAAGGCCACCTACCTCTAGTGGTAGTTAACGGCAATCTACCCACCTTATTGGGGCTCGATTGGTTTCCCCACCTCGGCCTAGGGTTAACAGGAGTCCATGCTGTCTCAACCTCAGACACTGACTCCTTATTCGCTGACTACGCAGATGTGTTCAGCGAGGAGCTGGGGTGTTATAATGGAACCCCATCTCGTTCACCGTTGACCCCAGGCAGTCCCAATCAGATTAAAACCACGTAGAGTTCCATTTGCTATTCGACCAAAACTAGACGCTGAATTGGATAAACTACTAAAACAAGGGGTCATTGAGCCAACAGATTTCGCCAAGTGGGAGACGCCCATTGTCACACCCTCAAAAAGATGGTAGCCTGAGAATTTGTTCGGACTACAAGACAACAATCAATAAATATTTACAAGTTAGCGCCTACCCTGTGCCTGTCATTCAGCACTTATTGCACACATTCGAACCGGGCAGTATTTTTGCTAAATTGGACATGTCTCAAGCATATCAACAGTTCCCTGTTGATAACCAAACAGCGGAACTTCAGACCATCGTCACTCACAGGGGTGCCTTCCGATGCAAGCGTCTCCAATTTGGCGTAAGTGTTGCCCCGGGTATTTTTCAGTCCCTCATGGAGCGGATTTTACAGGGCCTCCCTGGTGTAGTACCCTACTTCGACGACATCTTGGTCTCGGCCAGGGACAGACCCCAACTCTTCCAGAGAGTGTGAGCAGTGTTAGAGAGGTTCAGACAGCATGGCCTCAAGTTAAAAAAAAAAAATGCGCCATTGCCACTAGACAGGTGGACTTTCTGGGTTATAAAATTGACGCCTCTGGCATTCACCCCTGGAGTCCAAGGTTAGGGCGATCCACGAAGCTCCCACACCGACCTCCAAAACGGAGCTACAAGCTTTCTTGGGGCTCCTAAACTTTTATGCATCCTTCTTGCCCCATAAAGCCTCAGTAGCCGAACCCCTACACAGATTACTAGACAAAACGTCACCGTGGCACTGGGGGCACAAAGAAGACCAGGCGTTTAACGCCGTCAAATCACTACTTACGTCCAGAGGCAGTGCTCATCCAATTCGACCCCAACCTTCCTTTAGTACTGGCAGCAGACGCATCCCCTTTTGGAATTGGGGCGGTCCTTAGTCACCGACTCGCCAATGGCGCCGAGGCCCCCATCGCCTTTTTCTCCAGGACGCTCTCGGCCACGGAGCGAAATTACAGCCAAATAGACAAGGAAGCCCTAGCAGCTGTTGCAGCCGTGAAAAGTTTCACGAATTCCTTTTGGCCACTTCTTGAACTGGTCACCGACCATAAGCCCCTCCTGGGCCTACTGGCCGGCGACAAACAGACACCTCAAGTCCTCTCCCCTCGGATGACAAGGTGGACACTTTTCCTAGCGGCCTACTCATACAAACTTATCCACCGCCCGGGCAAAACTCTATCCCACGCTGACGCGCTCAGTCGCTGCCCCTTACCCGCTCCGGCTGAAGACCCAGCTCCTGTCAATGCCATTTTTGAAATCACCCAGTTGGACCTGCCCATCACCGCCCTTGACATCGCCGCCAAAACCAAGGCAGACCAAACGCCGCCCAGGTGCTCGACTGGGTGAGGAGGGGTGGCCGGGAGGCAACGTTGATAACAAATTCGCACCCTTTAAGACTCGCATGCAGGAGCTGTCCAGTTTGCAGGGTTGTCTACTGTGGGGCACTCGAGTGGTCATTCTGACCTCGCTGCGTACCCGAGTCCTGGAGGCGTTGCACGAGGGACACCCTGGCATTGTGAGAATGAAGGCGTTGGCACGCAGCTACGTGTGGTGGCCGGGTCTAGACGAGGACATTGTCAATTGGGTAAGTTCCTGCAGCATTTGCCAGGAATCCCGTCCTGCTCCCCCCCATCGCCACCCCTACCAGATGGGAGAGCGCCAGCGCCCTTGGTCTAGAATCCATATCGATCTGGCGGCCCTGCATGGAAAGATGTTCCTAGTGGTCGTGGACGCTTATTCCAAATGGATAGACGTGGCACAGCTATCCACGACCACCACACTAGCAATCACCAACGTGTTAACGCGCCTGTTCGTTACACATGGACTACCCGACTCCTTGGTCTCCGATAATGGCCCACAGTTCGCATCAGTAGAATTCAGCCGTTTTGCAGCCAACCTAGGCATTCGCCACATTTTCACAGCCCTATTTCACCCTGCGAGTAATGGGTTGGCTGAAAGGGCCGTCAGGACCACCAAAGAGGCCCTCGCTAGGTTTGGCAGAGATGACTGGCACCACAAACTCTCACGGTTCCTGATGAGCCAGCACTCAACCCCCTGTGCAGTCACCAATAAGTCCCCAGTGGAACTTCTGATGGGCCGGCGCCTGAGGACTGTATTAGATAGACTGCACCCACAATACTGCCCTGACTCTCCCCTCGCTTCCACTTCGGGGGTTAGACATTTTATGTTACAGGAGCCGGTATTCGCAAGGAATTTCGCTGGGGACCCACTTTGGATTCCGGGCGAGGTCATCGCCGTCACCGGGCCGAGATCGTATAGAGTCAGGCTGGAGGATGGTCGCGTCTGGAGGAGACACATAGACCAACTCAGAAGGCGCCTCAGCAACCTCGCAAACAAGAATCCAGAGTCTCCAGTCGAAGGGGAACCGTCTCATCCGCCGCCCAGCCACATCGCACCCAGCGACCAGTCTGCGCCAGCGGTCGCCCGCAGCCCAAACTCGGACAACAGCGCCCAGAGAGTTGACCAACCTGATCCAACCCACGAGAGCTCGACCCCAGAAACCAACCCGGTGGTTTCCGAGGATGCCCAGTCCAGAGAGAGTGTTGGCGACACTATGCCAGCTCAACCGTCACAGACTGATACCGAACAGACAGACAATGTTCCCGAGTTGCGCCGCTCCGGGCGCCAACACAAACCCCCGTCTACCTCAAGGACTATGCGTGTTTGCATCTGGGGGAAGGGGTGTTATGTCCTGAGGACTCAAGGAGTTCTCACTCAGGTCCACTCACTTTGTGTGGGCGATATTCCCCCATTCCCATTGGTTGGTTCTCCCAGCAGCCAGCTATAAAAGCAGGCTGCGGGTCCAACTGGTTGCTGATTGCTGCGAGCCAGTTCCAGGCTTGGCAAGCACGGTCAGCCCTTTATTTGTAAAATAAAGTACTGTTGCACTCATGCTCTGGTTCAGCCTCTCATTGCTCAAACTTAACAATAGCTGTTATGTCCCTGGAACTTGCCAAAGTCCCCACCCAGGTCCGTTCATGCTGCAGGGGCGTTTGCTGCCCCTCATTGGCTGGCCTCCCTCGACAGCCGGCTATAAAAGCCAGCTGCAGGGTTCGGCCAGCCGCTGATCGCTGTGAGCCTGCTCCAGGCAGGGCTAACACGTTCAGTCCTTTATTACTCTAATAAAGTCTTGTTGCATCCATGCCCTGGTCTAGCCTCTCATTGCTCCATCTACAACACTGGCGACGAAGGTGGGATGGCTACCAGAGGCAATCCGCAACAGCTGAAATCACTCAATTGCTGAGCCGCAGCCGCGCCGCCGGAGAGCTCGGTCAGCAAAAGCGAAAGGAAGAGCGTCTGTAGCTGCTCAGTTAGCAAGCTACAGGGAAAGTGAAGCGCTGCGAGCCGCAGCCGCTCAGCACAAAAAGAGCGCGGAATTCAAACGGCTGTCATTTGAATTCGAGTTGGAATACAGCGCGGTGCTGCCATTCCGGGAGTCTCTGACGCCAGCACAGGGCGCGAGATTCAAATCACTGTCAGTTGCGGTCAGCCACTACCGCCTACGCTCTCCAGGAGCGCGAAATTCAAATAACGCTGCCAATGACCGTTGCAGCCTGAGCCATAGCGTAACCCAGAGAGAACAGAGAGATTCTGTGTAACCTCTCAAGAGCTGAAGTCACTAGCCTGACAAGAGCACGAAGGGCCATTTGTCATCCCAGAGAGACCTCACAGCAGTGTAACCTGCAGAAGTTCTCAACATGAACTCCAACCCAGCCTTCCCACCGTTCAAACCTGATGAAGAAAAGTGGGAATCATACAAAAATCGTTTTAACCACTACATCGATGCCATTGGTCTGGCTGATGCTGGGGAGCACAGAAAGAAGTCATTCTTCCTCAGTTATTGCGGAGCCATCGTTTTTGATACCGCCACAGCACTCGTTGCTCCACGTGAGTTAAAGAATGTCCCCTGGGCAGAATTGCTGGAGATCCTCACCAATCATTACTCCCCCAGGCCCTCACAGATCGCGAGGCGCTTCACCTTCCGGATGACGAAGCAAGCGGAAAAGGAAACCGTCAACCAGTATATGGCCGCCTTGAGGACTGCAGCTCTCCACTGCGGGTTCGGGAACTATTTAGATGACATGCTCCTAGAACAGCTCGTCTGCGGGGTCAAAGACCTTCACCTCCAAAGGCGACTACTTGCCAGGAAGGATCTCAACCTCTCCCAGGCCGTCGAGGAAGCCTTGGCTGCAGAACTGGCAACCCAGTCAGCCACTGAAATTCAAGGTCCCGTTCCCAAACAGAGCTGTGCCACCATTCACTCAGAAGAGGTGGTCAACGAAGATGATCCCGACGATCAAACAGACATCCACCGCCTCGCCCATGCCAAACAACCACAGACAGGATCCAGGCAAGAAAGCAACAGTGCACCCAAACACATCATACTGTGCCTATCCTGTGGAGGACCTCACTCGAGAGCTTTGTGCAAATTCAAGGGTGCCATCTGCAACAATTGCCACAAAAAAGGCCACATCGCCAGAGTCTGCCAGGCCGCGCACAACTCAGCACAAAAGGTCCCTTCCTTTTCCCATTCTGGACCCCAAAGGCAAGTACTAAATTGTCACACTTGCTACCATGCTAACCACACCTGTCATTCTATTAGTAAAATCACACTCTCCATTTTATTAGAAGGTAAACCTTGTCGTATGGAGGTTGACATGGGGTCAGCGCTCTCAATCATCTCCTGGAGCACTCTCAAGAAAATCCAGCCCAGACTATCCAGAGACCAGCTCCAGAAGTGCCAGATCACCTTGAGGGACTATCAGGGAAAGGACATTCCAGTACTCGGCAAAGGCAAGTTCCTTGTTAATTTTAAAGCTTTCAAAGGCCACCTGCCTCTAGTGGTAGTTAACGGCAACCTCCCTAGTCTCTTGGGGCGTGATTGGTTCCCCTACCTCGGCCTAGGGTTAACAGGAGTCCATGCTGTCTCAGCTTCTGACACTGACTCCTTATTCACTGACTACTCAGACGTATTCAGTGATGAGTTAGGGTGTTATAATGGTACCCCCATCTCATTTGCAGTTGACCCCCAAGTGGTTCCAGTCCGGCTGAAACCTCGTAGAGTCCCATTCGCCATTCGGCCTAAACTGGACGCAGAGCTGGATAAATTATTAAAGCAAAGGGTCATTGAGCCGACAGACTTCGCCAAATGGGAGACGCCAATTGTCACACCCCTTAAAAAGGATGGCAGTCTGAGAATTTGTTCAGATTACAAAACAACAATTAACCGCTTTCTACAAGTTAGCGCTTACCCAGTCCCGGTCATTCAACATTTATTGCACACCTTTGAGCCTGGCAACATTTTTGCCAAATTGGACATGTCACAAGCGTATCAACAGTTCCCTGTTGACAACCAAACAGCCGAACTGCAAACTATTGTGACCCACAGGGTGCCTTCCGGTGCAGGCATCTCCAGTTTGGCGTAAGTGTTGCCCCGGCATCTTCCAATCCCTCATGGAGCGTATACTTCAGGGCCTCCCTGGCGTAGTGCCCTACTTCGACGACATATTGGTCTCGGCCAGGGACAGGCCCCAACTCTTCCAGAGAGTCAGAGCAGTGTTAGACAGGTTCAGACAGCATGGCCTCAAATTAAAAAGGGAGAAATGTGCCATTGCCACTAGACAGGTGGACTTTCTGGGCTATAGAATTGACGCCTCAGGCATCCACCCCCTAGAATCCAAGGTCAAGGCAATCCATGAGGCACCCACGCCAACCACTAAAGCCGAGCTACAAGCCTTTTTGGGATTATTGAACTTTTATGCGTCATTCCTACCTCACAAAGCATCAGTAGCAGAGCCTTTACACAGGCTCTTAGATAAAAAATCACCTTGGCACTGGGGACACAAGGAAGACACCGCTTTTCGCGCAGTCAAATCACTGCTCACATCAGATGCGGTCCTTATTCAATTTGACCCACATCTCCCATTGGTACTAGCAGCAGATGCATCCCCTTTTGGGATTGGAGCCGTATTAAGCCATAGACTACCCAACGGCTCCGAGGCACCAATCGCTTTCTTTCCAGAACGCTCTCAGCAACAGAGCGTAACTATAGTCAAATCGACAAGGAGGCTTTTAGCCGCAGTGGCAGCAGTAAAGAAATTTCATGAATTCCTTTTGGCCACAACTTAACTAATCACGGATCACAAGCCTCTCCTGGGTCTTCTATCTGGAGACAAGCAGACTCCCAAGTGTTGTCTCCCAGAATGACGAGGTGGACCTTGTTCCTGGCGGCTTACTCGTACAAGCTCATCCACCGCCCAGGAAAAACATTAAGCCACGCAGACGCCCTCAGCCGCTGCCCCCTGCCAGCTCCAGCTGAAGACCCAGCCCCGGTCCATGCCATCTTCGATGTCACCGAGCTCGACCTTCCTGTCACCGCCCTCGACATCGCCACCAAATCCAAGACGGACAAAACCATCGCCCAGGTACTGGACTGGGTGAGGAGGGGGTGGCCGGGCTCTAACCTCGCAGTCGAATTCACACCTTTTAAGACCCGTCAACAGGAACTATCCAGCTTACAGGGCTGCCTGTTGTGGGGCACCCGAGTTGTCATTCTGGCCTCGCTTCGCACACCAGTCTTAGAGGCACTACACGAGGGCCACCCGGGCATCGTCCGGATGAAAGCGTTGGCTTGGAGTTACGTCTGGTGGCCTGGCTTGGACAACGACATCATCAAGTGGGTAAGCTCTTGCCAACCCTGTCAGGAATCCAGACCATCCCCTCCAGTCACCACCCCCACAAAGTGGGAGAGTGCCAACGCGCCTTGGTCAAGGCTACACATTGACTTAGCGGGACCAATACACGGCAAAACCTTCTTGGTGGTCGTAGATTCATACTCTAAATGGATCGATGTGGCCCAACTATCCACGACCACCACACAAGCGGTTACCAAGGCCCTGACCCGCCTATTCGTAACACACGGGCTACCAGATAACATAGTTTCGGATAATGGCCCCCAGTTTGCCTCAACAGAATTTAGCCATTTTGCCACCAATCTTGGCATCCGACACATCTTCACGGCCCCCTTTCATCCTGCCAGCAACGGACTGGCAGAGAGAGCCGTTAGATCCACTAAAGAAGCGTTAGCCAGATTCAGCAAAGAAGATTGGCATCACAGACTCTCCCGCTTCTTGTTAAGCCAACACTCAACCCCTTGCATGGTCACCAACAAATCCCCAGCTGAACTTCTGATGGGTAGACGCCTAAGAACTGTATTGGATAGGCTCCACCCTCACTATTGCCCTGACACCCCTCTCGCTTCAATGACGGGGGTCAGAGATTTTGTCTTGCAGGAACATGTCTTTGCAAGGAACTATGCCGGAGACCCACTTTGGATTCCAGGAGTGATAGTATCAATCACCGGCCCCAGGTCGTACCGAGTCCAGCTGGAAGACGGCCGCATCTGGAGAAGGCACCTGGACCAGCTAAGGAAGCGACAGGGTACCTTCGCCAGTACTGGATCGTGGGCTCAGGTCGGTCCCCAGGTGCCTCATCAAACTCTCATCGAAGACCATGCCAGAGGCTCTTCGCCACCATCACCCGAGCCAAGGGAGCAGGCAGTAGACCGGGACTGCCCGATGGGTCCTCCACCCGATCCAGCAGATGAGACCACGACATCGCCGGCCAGAAGCACTGCACCGGTACCAGCGCAGACCTCAGAGCGGGGCTGCACCCCATCACCAACCCTACCGGTTCCTCGAACTCTGAGACACTTGGTAACTCACCGGAGTTACAATGCTCGGGGCGCCAGCACAGACCGCCCGCTTATTTAAGTGACTATGAATGTTCGCATCTGGGGGGAAGGGGTGTTATGTCCCTGGAACTTGCCAAAGTCCCCACCCAGGTCCGTTCATGCTGCGGGGGCGTTTGCTGCCCCTCATTGGCTGGCCTCCCTCGACAACCGGCTATAAAAGCCAGCTGCAGGGTTCGGCCAGCCGCTGATCGCTGTGAGCCTGCTCCAGGCAGGGCTAACATGTTCAGTCCTTTATTACTCTAATAAAGTCTTGTTGCATCCATGCCCTGGTCTAGCCTCTCATTGCTCCATCTACAACAATAGCAACCCACTCAAACCTAAGTTCTCTAGTTGCTGACTAAAAATAGGGTGACTAATTGTTGAATGGGGACATCTGTGACAGAGCAGAGGTAAAAAGTGTTAAGATGGCTAGTACAACCACAACTCCATAGTTGAAACTTTGGTTATTTCTATGTGTTGTAATAGAAGGGGAATAGTACTATTACATTGGCTAAGGGGAATAAATTAGTGAAATGGCAATAACTATATATCAGCTACAATGAAAATGTTTATAAAGTCAAGCCAAGTTTTGATTTTAATTGTACTATCAATCAGCATAGTTCAGAACCAAGGTTATTAGCCTTGTTTTACAGATTTGTTATGATCATGTGAAAGTCTAAGTAGATTTTTTTTATCTCTCTCATATTTCTGGCATGTCTGTTCTTGCAGGCTTCATCATTGATTTTAAAATATAAAGTATCAGAATGCTTCCTGACTTGGCCTGGCCCTGAGAGAAGGAGCAATATGAAAGAAAGATCAATACTGCATTCTAACCACTATGCCACCATGACTCATATAATATAATAATATTGCAATAAAAATTACATTAAAATAATATAAAATGATGTAATAAATATATTATAGAAAAGGTTCTATTTGTATGAGGTGATTTTCCATTATTCAATCCGTCCATCCTGGGAAATATTTTCTGGTGCTACTTTTTCCCCAGGTTTCTTGAGAAATGATAGGGTAGAAAATTCTGAATCTAAGAAAATGTCTCAATGTTTAAAATTCTCCTTGCTCACACTTCTGGAAATAGAAAAATACTATCTTATTGTTGAGCTTTTGGGGTAGGTGAAAAGACTGTTAGATACCTTTTTGCCCCTTATTGTTTATAGATAACTACTTAGTTTATAATTTTATGTGGATATTACAGTTGGAGATTTGAAAATATTTTATTCTGTGTATTGCTGAAGTTTAGACAAAAGGAACAGCATATAAATAATGTAGCAGGAATTAATATGTTATTTTCTTCATTTTAGAGGTAAATCTAAAAAAGCTTATGCAACTCAACTGCAGCTAGTAAATTCATAATGCCATTGAGAGAAAGCTTATTGAAAAGATGTTACATTCCTGCTTACAAAATAAGCCAAGTATGAATTACGGCTGTATTAGGAGAAGGCCATAAATGGCATTATAAACAGTGGGCACAAATCATTAGCAAAATAAGCAATCAGCATGCCATAAATTCCCAGTGGAGACTCAGATATGTAATGATATCTTGATGCTTTGGTTGGTAGGCAAATCAGAACTGCTCAGACAAATCAATACCTTTCGGCATCCTTATATAAACAGAGCTGCTGCTGTGTTCACTTGACAGGGTAACTTAGTTAAACTCTCATCAGAACACTGGCCAGAAAAGAATGCAGTAATAGTAGTAATAGTATATCAAGGCTACAAAGCACAGTCATGAGATGCCTTCTTCTGTAGAGCTTCATGGCACTACAGTTTAGTGAAACTTGAATGGTGGGTCATGTTCTGTCAAAGTTAAAATAAGAAAGAATGTGCAATTATGGGATACAGCAGAGAGGTGAAATAAAAAGTAATGAATTTCAGTATAGCCTATTCATCTCTCATTTAAACCACCACTTATACTTTTGCATAGATTGCTTGAACACACAGATTGCTTCTGTCAGATGTGTTTTAGCAAATTAAGCTACTATGTTTTTGAATTTCTGAACTACAATTATTTTAAATTAAAATCAAAACTAAATCTGGAGTTGAAATTGACTGATCCTTTGCTTCCTGTGTTATCTATATATATAAAAGCGAAATACCACTCATGCATCACCACAAAATGTCCAGAACCGTAAAGCCTACAAACTTGAAATTTGGCATGTACGTTCCTCTTGGCTTCTAGGTGCTCACTAAGAAAGGATTTTTTGAAATGACGATCAGAGCATTAGCATTTCATATATTATTATTAACATGCTCTGATGCTAGGGGGTTCTACTTCCCCTCCCCACCTGAAAAGAAATCTGTTCCAAATGCAAAACACAAGCAGAGGAAGAGTTTCAGTTTTAGTTTCACAGTACCAAGCAGCTTTAGTACAGAACAGTTGAACTAAGCCACGCCCAGGCTCCTTGCTGACTCCTTCTTGCTCACACAGAAAATACTACTTCAGTTTCAAAACAGCCCTCAACTCTCTCATACACTGACAGGATGCTAGCCAAATGAATACCGATGGATGCTGGTAGGCAAAGGCAGATTTTTTCCCCCTTATTTTCCTCCCCCAAAACTAAGCCCAACCACATAGTTTCGTAGAGAAGCATAGGTACCGAGCCAGTTTCATATATTTGACAGCTGCACTTTTGCTTCCTACAAATATATGAAATAATGGGAATGTTTTGAAGCAGAGGATGAACAAGCCAGGCTATGCTGTAAGAGTGGGTTGGTGCCTGTGTTGCAAAGATATGGATGCTATCCAAAACCATATTGATGATAGCAGCACATTGGTCACACTAATCATATGTGATCATCATAGTATGGTAAAGGTAAAAATTTTCCCTATTGAGTTGTATATGATTCTAGGGGGCTGAGGGAGCCAGCATTGTTTAAAAACACTTTTGAGGTCATGTGGCCAGCATGAATATATGCCAAGCTTCTCAGAGTGCTGTTACCTTCCTACTGAGATTGTACCTATTTATTGTATCTACTCACATTTGCTGAGTGGTCAGGAGCTGGGGCAAAAAATGGGAGTTCACCATTGCATAGTGCTTGGGTCTTGAAGTTGGACTGTTGGCTTTTCAGCTGACAAGCTCCGCAGCTTTAATTGCTGAGCCACTATGTCCCCCGATCATTACAGAACATAAGTGCAAAATAGTATTTTCTTTGCCATAAGGAATACACCAGCAACATTAGCAATAGCAATAGTGCTTACACTTGTATACCACTTCATAGTGCTTTACAGCCTTCTCTTTGGTTTATAGAGTCAACATATTGCCCACAACAATCTGTGTCCTCCACTTAATTCCCAAGTACTGAAAGAGGAAGAATATATTCAAAAAGTTAGGGAAAAATTGATTCGTTTTTTTAGATTTAATAAAAAACAGGATACCTCATTGTAGAAACTATGGGATACAATGAAGGCAGATTTAAGGGGAATATCGATAGCTTATATAGCAAATAGAAAGAAAGAAAGAGAGGGGAAGCGAAAAGCCCTAACAAAAAGAATAGAGAAATTGGAAAATAAGCAAATGGAAACCCCGGGAGATGAACATATTAGAAATGAATTAGCATTAGTTAAACATGAGATGAATATTTTAGATCAAGAGGAACTAATTAAAAAATTATTATATACAAAATAAAAGTATTTTGAACATGCAAATAAACCCGGAAGGTGGCTGGCATATAAATTAAGAAAAGAAAATCAGAAAAGAACAATATATTAATTACAGGATACAAATGGAATAATAGAGACAGATCAGGAGAAAAAAAAGGAAATTGTAAGAGAGTACTTCGAAGATCTTTACAAACAAGAAGTAGTTGATTTAAATAAAACAGAAGAATATTTGAAAAAAGGAACTCTCTATCTAATATCAGAGGATAAAAAAGAGATGCTGAATAAAGAAATAACTTTAGATGAGTTAAAGGCAGCAATTCAAAAACAAAAAAGAAACAAAACACCAGGCTCAGATGGGCTACCAAATGAGCGATATAAAGAAATAGGTGATATACTAGAGATAATGCTATTAGAGGTCTGCAATGGGGTATTACTAGAAGCCAAAATACCAGAATCTTGGAAGGAAGATTGATTTTGATTGATTTTGAAAGAGGGTGCAGATGCCAATCAAAGAATTACAGACCAACATCCCTTTTAAATTCAGCTTACAAAATTTTTATGGCGGTAATGGCGGAAAGATGAAAGAAAATACTCAGTAATAAAATTAACCCGGACCAAAATGGATTTTTTCCCATGAGGCAGATCAGATATAACACAAGAACAATAATAGACATATTGGAATATTATGAAAAGCATCCAGGAAGCCAAGTGGCTTTGGTCTTCCTGAATGCACAAAAAGCCTTTGATAACTTAAACTTATGAAAAAGCAGATTAATCTGATGGATTTTGGAGATAATTTTGTAAAAATGTTGAATGCAATCTATGTCACACAAAAGGCCAATGTATTATTAAATGGAGAAATTACCAAATCATTAAAGATAAGGAAGGGGGTCAGACAGGGATGTCCGCTTTCACCTCTGTTTTTTATAACAATTTTGGAAACTTTGCTGGATAGAATTAGGTTAAATAAAGAAATTAAAGGAATTAAAATTAAAAATCAAGAATATAAATTACAAGCCTTCACAGATGATATGGTTTTTGTTATAGAAGATCCAATAGGCTCAGGATCAGCTTTACTAAATGAAATAGATAAATTCGGTAAATTAGCAGGATTAAAAATCAATAAGGAAAAAACCAAAATGCTAGTTAAAAACATAACAAATAGTAAACAAAAAAAATTGGAAGAAAAGACAGGATTACAAATTGTAAATAAAATTAAATATTTAGGAATTTGGTTAAGAGATAGAACATTAAATTTGCAAGTGGATAATTATACAAAATAACTGAAACAGGTTGAAAAGGACTTGGAAAATTGGAATAAGATGCAAATTTCATAATTAGGTAGAATAGCAACAATCAAAATGAATGTTCTACCTAAAATACTATATTTGTTTCAAACAATTCCGATATTACTGGACAATTTTTTAAAAAGATTTAGATAAAATTGTGATGAAATTTATTTGGGCAAAGAAAAAAACAAGGATAAAAAAACTTATTTACAAGAAAATAAAAGCAGGGGTGGATTCAGGCTACCTGTCTGGGAGATATATTATAGAGCAGCGGCATTAGTGTGGATAAAAGATTGGATTGATTTAAGTAATAATAGGATTTTACAATTGGAGGGACATGTATTCGTAATAGAAGAATAGTTATAAACCAACGTGAAAATAAATAGAGTATATTGTGAATTATTTAGTGCTTAGGATGTGATAATGAATGAAGATGTGACTAGTACTAGCCAATACTGATTTTTAGGACTTACCAAATTCAATAACAAATGTAAAGAATTATATGTTATTCATATATTATTGTTTTTGTATTTTTGAAATTGTACATTTTTAAATTTGTAAATAAAGTTGTTTTTTAATTTTTTTAAAAAAAACAATCTGTGTCCTCATTTTACTGACTTCAGAAGTCATTCAGAAGTCATTCAGAGTCAAACTCCTGTAGTGAGCAGTGAATAAGCCTGCAATGCTGCATTCTAACCACTGTGCCACCACATTCTCAAGGTATGGGATGGTTATCAGATTATCAAGGTTATTAGATCCATGGATACCATTCCCAAAAAGATTTATTTCCAAGCACCATAGCCACACATCTAGATTTAACTGCCAAGCATAGGAATATCAGGAAGTCCATGCAGTTTAAAATAAATATAAAAGTTTATTGCACGGTCATGCTCTCTACAAGAATCTGAACGATTTGCTTTGGTGAAAGCAATTGATGGCAGATAAAAGTAAAAGGAATTCAAAATGGGATAGATTAGTTCTCTTGTGTGCGCACGGAGATTCAATATTGATGATGTGTTTGAATCCTTCCTCAGACTCAGCCTGGTCATCTCCTGCATTAACTACCTAATGCCACGCCTTGTGCAAACTGCCTCAAGAAGAATAGCAGTACTTCAAAATACAGTCAAATAATGTCACTATTGTCATATTAACACAAAGCAGCTGTCCCATCCTGAATCTTCTAAATCCAATAGGTGTAGTCCCTCATGGGTAATCTTCAAAGTGGTAAGTCATTCATTCAATATGGCATTTCCTTTCTGTCTAATAAATGAATAGATAAATCTTCTCAGCTGTACTTCCTTCCCTTTCTTTTTAATCTCTGCCTCTTATTCTCTCTGAATCTACAGTGCTAATACTAAAATAGGAACATTCTCTTTTCCATGAAAAGTCATACATCAGCAACTCTGCTAGGGAGTATTAAGAGATTTAAATGATTCAAAAGCTGAAACTTGTGTCTATTTTTCTTCACTTGGCTGACTGCATACTCTGCTCTGGCTTGCAAAAAATGTTACCTTCATTTTTTGTTGCTTTTAATCAGGATGGCTATAGATCGCTGTGGCTTAGCTAGTTATCTTTCAAAAGCCATTTCTTGTAATAGTGAGAGCATTAGTGGCCTATTCATTTATTTTCCATGGAGAACAATGGCCATAAGCAAATCCAATGAAATACAGGAAAGAGTGACTTTTCCACTATATATCATTTTTTTCATCAGATATAAAAGATGAGGCTTCTTCTATGTATCATAAAGGGAAACAGAAAAGCTCCCCGATGCCATTTGTCCAGATTTCTACCTGAAATTTGGAGTTCCAAGTAAGTATTGGAGTTCCAAGATTTTTTTTTTTTTATAACTCAAAACTTTAGAAATTCTTCACTTTTTTCTTCCCAAATATACACAGGATAAACTTATAGTCACAATTTGACATAAGAATCTAATTCTTCAGCTCGTTCAGTTCTTTTGTTCACTTTTATTAAGCCAATGACACATTTTGAAAAATAGCATTGTTGGTGTGACTATATGCATGGATGCATCAGGAATCTTCCACTGAAATGAATTCACATTTGTATACAATGAACGCAGTGACATTTTTCCAGGCCATAAGCTATTGTGGGGGTCGGGGAGAGAATTCCAAATCACCCATGAGAGAAGAAACACATCTACAACCCTGCATCCACTAATTCTTCTTCTCTAACCTGTCAGTCATATGTACCAATATAAATATGAATGGTTGAATCTTTGAATAAATTAATGTTTGTTTGGTGTTTGTATGTTTTAAAATAATTTAAAAATTGCATAATTTCATGTCTTATATTGGCCTAGCTAATGTCCTCTTCAAACTATCTTGCAGAGCAGACTTGATCATTCTGCTTTTGTTTGGGTGATAAAAATCAATTAAATAAAATGGCATGCCTTCTTTCCTAGATCTATAGCACTGTGGCCTGGAGGAAATAGGGTCATCATGAATATTAGCCATTAAGAGCCTAATCCTCCTTGAAATTGTCTAATCTCTTTTAAAGCCTTCTAATTTGTTGGACATCTTGTGGTATTGAATTCTATAGTTTAAGGTTGCACTGGGTGAAGAAAGTACTTTTATTGGACCTGAATCTCTCTGTTTTGATTATCTAGTTTTATGAAGGAGATTCTCCTTTCCATTTGTAACTTATTCCCCTCTACTATTTTTTCTTTCTCAAAATCTCTCTCTTTTCTCTAACTGTTAAGTAACTGAAAAACTAAAATGTTCTTATCTTCTTGAGGTGTCTACTGTGTATGGGTAAGTTCCACTTCTGTACCTTGAATATCTCTGTTATCACACATGTATGCTTGCAAAACAATAACATGCTTTAAATTATGAAATAGGATTCTTCTGTGGCATCCTTTAAAAAGGAGCTCCTTTTCAATTCCAGATCATTAGTCCATATTCAGTCTGATTCATTTGGAAGAAGAAGGACTTATGGATGGATGGATGGATGGATGGATGGATGGATGGATGGATGAGTGATAGATAAATGGATAGTCACTCACCCAGTTAGGCAGGCAGGCAGGCAAGCAGGCAGACAAACAGACAGTTGGAAATAGTTTTTCTTTTTTTATATATATAAATTTTATTGAATTTACAATTAAAAAAATAACATAACAACATTACATAAGAAACAGAGAGAGAAAAAGAAGAAAGAAAGAAGAGAAAGAGAGAGGAAAAAAAAAAATGCTCGGTCTTGCGACCGAAAAAGGAGAAAAAGAAGTATAAAAGAGAGAAAAAAAACAAAGAGACGGAAGAAAAAAGAAAATACGTTAAAACCAGACAGATATTCTTTTTG
Organism: Pseudonaja textilis; assembly: GCF_049901715.1. Taxonomy (NCBI): domain Eukaryota; kingdom Metazoa; phylum Chordata; class Lepidosauria; order Squamata; family Elapidae; genus Pseudonaja; species Pseudonaja textilis. The sequence goes on from NC_141995.1 coordinate 36,288,609, forward strand.
ACAGTCTACAAGATCTAATTCTCCTACCTTACTTTAAATATACACATCTTATCACTATTTATGGTTATTTATGCTTATTTATGCTCATTGAACAGTTTATCTCTGATATAACCAATTATACCACGCATTCCAATTATTATCAAATGCTGAAGACTCTTTATTTTTAAGAGCTATGGTTAAATTGTCCATTTCTGCGCAGTCACATATTTTCTGAATGACCAATTGATCTGTAGGTAAACGGGATGATTTCCAGCACTGGGCAAATGCTAATCTGGCGCAGTTAGAATATGAATTATTATATATTTCGTCTTTTTAGAAAAATGTTTATCAGAGATCCCTAGTAGGAAGAACTCTGGTTTGTATTCAATTTGTTCTTTGGTTATCTCCTCCAGCCATTTTCTAATTTTTTGCCAGTATTTCTGGGCTTCTTTACAGGTCCACCACATATGAAAGTAGGTTCCCTCTATGTTTTTACATTTCCAACATTTTGGACTAGAGTTTGGGTTCATTTTCGCTAACCTCGAAGGGGTAAGTGCCATCTATATAACATTTTATACATATTTTCTTTGTACGCGCAGATTTCGTAATCTTAATGATTCTATTCCAGATCTTTTCCCATTCTGTTAATGTAATGCTTCTTCCAATATTCCTACTCCACATTATCATGTTCCCTTTCACTATCTCTTGCTCTAATTCTACCTCCAATAAATATTTATAAAATTTAGAGATATTCTTTTTATTTGATCCTAATAAGATTTTATCTAAGTGTTGTAATTTGCTATAGATTCCAAACTCTTTGATATCTTGTTTGTATCTACTATGGATTTGTATATATAACCACTGATCAATTTTAAATCCCTGTTCCTGTAAGTCCTGTCGAGTTCTTAATTTTCCTAAAGGGTCTAATAAATCTTTATATTTAGTCGTTTTTGTTATATCCAAATTGTTGGGATGAACCATTGCCTCCATTGTTGAAAGCCAAATCGAATTTTTAAATAATGTTTTTACATATTTTTTCCAATTAGTTAATAGTGAATCTCTAATAAGATGTCTATGAAAGTACGCCTGTTTAGTTTTCCCCACATCCCATAGAAATGCGTGCCATCCTCTCTGAAGGTCGTGCCCTTCCAAGGCTAGAGTTCTTTTATTCCGTAAATTGACCCAGCTTTTTAACCATAATAAGTTGGCTGCCCAATAATATAATTCCCAGTTTGGAAGCGCTAGCCCACCTCTACTTTTTGCATCTTGTAAGGCCTTAATACTGATTCTAGCTTTTTTCCCTTGCCAAATAAATTTAAGAGTTACCTTATTTATATCATCAAAAATTTTTTTTGGTAATTTTATTGGGATTGTCTGGAATAAGTAAAGGAGTTTTGGTAAAATGTTCATTTTGATTGTGGCAATCCTGCCCAGTAAAGAAAGCTGCAACTTATTCCAAGATTCTAGATCTTTCTTAATTTGCTGTAACAGTTTATCATAATTATTCTCTTTGAGTGATTTACTATGTGGTGTTAACCATATGCCTAAATATTTGACCTTTTTGTTGCCTGTATCCCCATGGTTTTTTCTAATTCTTTCCTCTGGTTCTCTGTTAGATTTTTAGTCAGTAATTTCGCCTTATTTCTGTTAATCTTTAATCCTGCTACTGAACCATATTGTTCTAGTTCTTTTATTAGATTATGTCCTTTTTCCATGGGATCCTCTAGGAAGAAAACCATATCGTCTGCAAACGCCTGTAATTTATATTCCTCTGCTTTGACCCTAACCCCTTGGATTTCAGAATTTTGTCTTATCCGCGTTAACAATGATTCTAAAGCAAATATAAATAAGAGGGGTGAGAGAGGGCAACCCTGTCTAATGCCCTTTTCAATGCTTAGTGGGCCTGTTTGTTCACCATTAATTAGTATATTGGCTTGTTGGGTATTGTAAATTGTTGTGATAATATTCTCGAATTTAGTGCCCAGATTCATGTTATAGATTTTTGTATTAAAAAGTGCCAATGTAAGTTATCGAATGCTTTCTCCGCATCTAGAAACATGAGTGTAAATTGTTTCTCTGGATGAGCTTCATAATATTCTAAGACGTCAATAACGGTTCTTAAATTGTTTTTAATTTGGCGGAATGGAAGGAAACCATTTTGGTCTTCATGAATGTATAAATTTAAAACTTGTTTTACTCTATTCGCAATAATTGAGGTAAATAATTTATAATCGGCGTTTAAAAGTGAGATTGGTCTATAATTGTTGATATATCTGGCATCCACATCCTCCTTCGGAATTAACGCAATCAACGCCTCCCTCCATGAGTCTGGCATTTTGGCAGCCAAAAGTACTTCGTTAAACACTTCCAGCATCAGAGGCCCTACTAAATCTATTGTGGCTTTATACAATTCTACTGGAATCCCATCTGGACCAGAGGATTTATTATTACATTGATTTTCCATTGCAGATTTTAACTCAGACCATGTAATATCCTTATTTAGTAATTCTTTGTCTCCTTCCCCTATTGTTTTATCATTCGTATTCTCCAGATAAGTTCTTATTTTATCCTCATTGATTTCTTCTTTTTTATATAATCTTTGGAAATAGTTTAATATAATATCCTTTTTTCTTCTCAATCTCATGTTGTGGGATGCCTTTCTCGTCTATTAATTGGTGTATCAATCTCTTTTCTTTTTCTTTTTTAAGTTTATAAGATAGCCATCTTCCTGGTTTATTGGCGTGTTCAAAATAATTTTGTTTGGACCTTCTCAAGCTAACTTCTATTTTATCTTGTTCAATTAAATTCAGCTTATGTTTGGCTAGTATTAACTGATTTTGTAGTCCTTGGGTCTTAGGGGTTTTTTGTAATTGTATTTCTAAGTCTTGGATTTGTTGTTGTAACGCGTTTTGTTGGGCATAAATTCTTTTGTTTCTCATAGCATTATAGGAAATTGTTGTGCCTCTTATAATTGCTTTCATTGTATCCCAAATGTTCTGTTTTGAAGTTGTTTCATTATTATTATCTTTTAGAAAATAGTTTAGCTCCTCTTTCAGTTTATTAATATACTCTTCTTCGTTTACAATTTGGTTATTTAGTGTCCATCTTTTTTTTATTTGTCTCCTATCTCTCCAAATTAGCTGTATTGGGTTATGATCAGCCCATTCATTCAGTAGGATTTTGATTTCTTTTATTTCATTAGCCAAGTCCAAATCCATCCAAGCCATATCTATTCTGGTCCAAGTCTTATGTGGGTTAGAATAATATGTAAATTGTTTTCCTTCAAGATTCCGTTCCCTCCATAGATCTTTTAAATTTAACTCTCTCAACATTTCCTTACATGCCGCAGAAAGTTCCCTTTTCCCTTCTTGTTTTTCCCCATATTACTATGGTCTTTCTGGTAGTCTGCAATGGAGTTAAAATCGCCAATCAAGCAAATGTTTCTTTTTCAAAGCCTACTATTTTTGGTGAAGGTGTTTAAAAAATTTCCCCTGGTCATCATTTGGGGCATAGATTGCTACAAGTAAAAATGTGATGTGGTTTATCCAAACTTGTATAACCAGAGTTCTTCCTTCGGGATCCGACCAGATTAATTCTGCCTTTACATCTTGTTTTACATAAATTGCAATTCCTTTTTTCTTGTGTTGGTCAGCCGGTGCTGTAAAAAGTTTACCTAATTTTGGACAAATTAGATGTCTTTCGTCATTCTTCGAAATATGTGTCTCTTGAAGACATATTATATCTGCGTTATGTTGAATAAGTTTTGAGAATATCCTTTTTCTTTTTAATAATGAATTTAATCCGTTTATATTGATGGAGAGCAACTTCTTCCCCTCCACCATTTATCTACTTCTGCTTAGATTTTTGCCTAGTAATGATTCGGTTCTCTTGTTGTTGTTGTTGTGGGATTTGCTCTTCTCTCCCATGTTGTGGATTATCACTTCCTGAAATTGGAGAAAGTCATTCCTTTTGGGTTCTGTGATAATATCGGACCTCCTGTGGTCTTGTTTTAGGTTCTTCTTTGGTGGGTTGACTATTCTTATCTGTGAGCTGTTGATGAAAAACTTGGGCCTGTTCTATCGATTCTATTTTGATTTTCCTCTCTTTCCATGTAATTAACATCCCTTCCGGGATTAACCATTTAAAATGGATTCCTTCTTTATTTAAATCATTAGCTAAAAATTTATAATCTTGTCTTATCATCCTCACTCTCTTTGGAATTTGTTTTAAAATCCTAATTTCTCTGCCTTTATATGATATTGTTTCCTCCCTAGACATTTTCAAAATTAAATCCCTCAGACATCTCCTAGAGAAGCGGATATGAATTTCTCTTGGACAGTTGTTACGCCTGGCGTAGCTTGTGCTTACCCTATATACCTCATCAAACTCTTTAATTAGATCATCTTTTTCCTTTCCTAGCCATTCAGCCAATATTTCTGCCATCAAATGTTCCAATTCTTCATTTTTGGCTTCCGCCACATTCTGGAATCTTAAATACGCCATTGCTTTGTCCATCTCGAGGTGGACCAGAGAGTCTTCCGTTTCTCTAAGTACATTTTTAAATTCCTCATCCATCCTTTCAAAGTTAGTCTCCATGCGTGTTGTTCTACTCTCTATATCTTTTATTTTCACTTCGTTTCTCTCCATGGCCTGCTGTAGAGACCCTATCTTACCCTCCACCTTCGATATATCCGCTTTCATTTCAGCCTTCAGTTTCCCCATCTCATCTTTCAATTCGCTTATATCTGCTCTAGTTTCCCTGTGATTTTTAATCATCATTTCTTGCATTTTAGATATAGCTTCCTGCAAGGCTAATATGGAAGTTTGTATATTAATATTGGGGACATTGGGCTGCTTTTCCCCTATTAAAGACTCCTCGATAGTTTTTTGAGATGTTGGTGCGGTGGCTGTCAACATAGTCGATAGGGTCGGGATAGCCTTCTTTCCTGTTTTTAAGGCCATAGTTGTTGTGGATGTCATCTCTCTAAGTATTTGTTTTTGTTGATGCACAATTTTAAATATATTATCCCAAATCACCATTCAGTATTTGGGTCCTGTACTTGAAAGACTATTCACGTATTTCAATTTTATATCTCACTCCACAGTCTTTTCCCCTATATCATAAATAGAGATCTGCAACAATATTCTTGTCAATGTAATAAGAAAATTGGTCAACAATAGTACATCAATTAACACTTTAAGGGATTAATCTTAAATGTCATAAGTAGTCTAAATAATTTATAAATAGATTATATCAACAAAGTTTATCCCTTTTACTATTAATACTTACAACAGTAAACTCTTAACTCTTTGATAATAGTGTATCCTCCTCTTCCCCCCAGTAAGTAAAATTATGTAAAGTATTTAGGAGATACAATAGGGAGGCAGGGGGCAAGATAATAAGAGAAGGGGTAGAAGAGAGATTACCACAGCTTCAGAAAATCAACAAACAAACAACAAGGAAGTCATCTTAAAGAGAAAATAGTGCCAACTTAGTAAACTTAAGTAGTACCACGTAATAAAGAAAGCAAATTGGGTGAGCTAAAGTTCCATCTTCCAGCTAGAGGTTTCTTTTCAGCCTTCCAATCAGCAAATGGTGAAATGTGCTGACTAATCTGCAGTCCCAAAACCGTCTTTCCCAGCCTACTGTTCGCCTCTGGCTTCTTCCTCTTGCTGCTGCTTCTTTCTTTGCTTTCCAACTTTTAAATCCACATACAAATCTTCCAAAGTCCAATATAATGCTCAATTTATCTTCTCCCCAATATTAAGTAGATGTAATAGTCATGTTGTGCTCAGACCTGAGGATTCATAAGACTCAATCAATGTCAATATTCTTTCACCTCCATCGCCTCCCTCTTCTCAAATAGAGTCAAAAAGAAAGGTCCAAGAATCAAATAAAGCCCCTCACCAGTTCCGGACCTCCAATCTCCAGGTTTTAGCAATCTCCCTCTTTCCCCAGAGCTTCCCCCTCACAGGGTAAAACTGTGCTTTCCTTCGCTCTCCATTATAATCTTTCCATTTTCCCAATTGCTTTTCTGGCCGCTCTTCACCCGACTTCCAAAAGGTGCTTATCACAACCAGGAGAGAAGAATTTATGCTATCATTCTTCTGTCATTCTACTCCCTTCAGACTTCAAAGAATCCAAGATATAAACCGTTTCTCTGCTCCTGTTACTCGATCTCGCAGGCTGTCACTGCTTTGCTTATTCACTCAAGTGGCAGACCGGATTGGAAGCCGCCATAAAATGACAGCTTACTCTTTAGCGCCGAGCTCGGGAGCTTCCCTCTTCACTGTCGGGGAGTTGCCTTCCCCCCTCTGCAGCTCGAGGATCTCCACGTTGACACAAACCTCTCCGGGGTTCATGTATCCCTGGGGGATCTCTCCTGACGCCAGAAAAGGTGTTCAAAGCCTGCACCAGACTTCTTCACCTCCGTTCTCCTGTCCTGCCACTCGCTAATTCTCTAATTCTAGTTTTTCAATGTTATTTGTGTCTCCTTCAAGTTTATTTTCAAGCCTGATAACTTGTTCTCTTTTTGCTTATTCAGATTTGAAGGATTTCCATATTATTGAAAGGAAAACCAAGTCATTAGCAAAATGTAGGTAGGCACCATTAACCTTTGGACAGTTGGTATCATCTTGATATCTTTTCTAAGTTTTCTGAGAACTGTTTTGGTGAAATTGAACCCCTAGTCAAATTCCTTTGGGTATTGATGATGTCTCTCTTTTTGTTTATGTGGGTGCTAGGTGTCACATTTTTATATATTGATTTCAGAAAACTGATGTATGGTTGTTCCATATATTATCTTTATAGTGCTTGGAATATAGCACCCAATTTAACAGAGTTTCAAACTTTTTCAGAGTAAGTGGAGTCTAAGCAAAATGGCATCTGGTTTTTCTTATGACATTCAATAATTTATTGAACCATGTCTATATGATTTATAGTGCTACATCCACTGCTGAAACTAACTTGTTGGGTAAAGTCCAATGTTATATGATTCATTTTTAAATAATTTGTATGAGAAGTTCGTACAGAACCAAAAGTTGGCTTATTGGTCTGCATTTTTCCTATGTTCTTAATTATTGTTCTTGTGTGATAATGACTTTAGCATTTCTCATGATGATGGGATACTTATTTTATGTAAATTGGTCATCAAGGTATGAAAAAGACTTTGAGATTCTAGAAAGAGAAGAACAACAAAGATGATTAGGGACTGGAGGATAAAATATATGAAGACTTTCAGGAATTGGGTATGTCTAATTTAATAAAAAGGACTAGAAGTGACATGAGAGCAATGTTCCAATATCTAAGTGGCTGCCATGAAGAAGAGGAGGGTAAACCTATTCTCCAAAGCATCTGAAAGCAGGAAAAGAAGCAATGGATGAAAACTAATCAAGGAGAGAAACAACCTAGAACTAAGGAGAAATTTCATGACAGAAAAGTTCATCAGTGAACAATTTGCCTCCAAAAGTTGTGGGTGCTCCATCACTGGAGGTTTTTAGGAAAAGATTGAACAACCATTTGTCTGAAATGGTATGGAGTTTCCTGTTTGAGCAGAGGACTGGACTAAGAAGACCTCCAAGGTTTTTTTTTCCATCTCTGTTATTGTGTCAGTGCTGAACAAGAACTACCCTTTACTGATACCATTTGGTTTTCAAATACCAAGAAAACATCCAAAGAAATGCTATTCAGAAGATGCAATTCAGTTTAAATGTGTTAACTAAAACAGTACACACACACACACACACACACACACACACACACACACACAAACACACACACATTTATTCTAGGAGCCAGAACTCAAAGCAGCAACCAGATGTCTATTGATGTGATAGTTTTTCTAGAAACTAGGATTCACATTATTTGCCATGAAGAAACACACATACATTCACACACACACACACACACAAATCGAGCAAAGAAAAACAAAACAAAGCCTAGCTATTGGAGTTTTAAAAAGCAAACTGGAAATGAGACGGAGTTGCAGGATTGGGGGAAAAGCTTCAATGTTCAGTGGTGATTCCAGTTGCTTTTCTATCACTTCTTGCCCTTGCGTATAATATACTTTTTGTATTTACCATTTAGGTTACATTAATTATTTCTTAAAATAACAACTGAGTCATGTATGATGCTGTATTAAGTTTATATCTCAGTCATATTCATCACTGGAGTTTGTCAATATTGGGTTGGTTAATAAATAGCAATATGAGTAAACATTCTGAAAAGTTGTAGTTACATTTCTTAATACTGACAATTTAAATTTTATTCATTAGGTAACCCCAAAACCATGTCTTTATAAGCAAGTAGGAAAATATCTCTATGTATTAATAATATTGTAATTTTTTAAAAAATATAGAAACCTGTTTAGCAATCTGTATACTTCATTTATTTATTCAATTTCTATAGCTGCCCATCTCAATCCAATTGACTCAAGCTTAGTTGCAGATAAAGTAAATAGTGTTGGAATGGGTGATATAACTACCACAAGTAAACTCATTGAGCTGAAGCCATCTGTGAATGGTCTTTGTGAATAGAAATTGCTGAACCCAAAATACTTTAATTTATATTTTTAGAAAAAAAATCTGTCGGGATAAAGAATGCAAGATTTCACATTGGAAATGCTAACTGGGACATTCGGCCTGGTTCTTCTTTTTATTCTGATCAGAAACCATTCATTCTTATTCAAAATATGTCAGGAACAAATACATTCAGACAGGAAACTTAATATTCACAGAGTTATTTCTGTGTTTTAATAATGCAGAGTATGTGGTGGTGTTATGCACTGACAAGACACTGAATTATACTGTGCAAGGGAAATCTTGTGGGCATGAAAAGCATGAAAACCCAAATGTAATGTAAAGTCCAAAATCTTGATTTTTATTTGAAAACTTTAAATATTTTTAATTTACACTTTTTTTCCTGCATTTACACTTACACTATATGGTTTTGTTATGATGTTGTAAACTGTTCCAAGTCATCTATGGAGATGGGCAATATAGAAATTAAATAAATAAATAAATGTTAACAATTGTTAACATTTTTATCAGTGGATTAGTCTTCAAGCCTAGAATGTTACAAGTATGACATTCTAGGTATGAAGAAAAATGCTTCGATAAAAAATAATCAGCCAGAACTTTCTAATTTCTGAGAACTCTTATCATCTTAACACGATTTAAAACTTTTGAAGTGTAACATTGTGCAATAAGAGCATCAAGTGTCCATGTTTAACTAAATGTAAATGCAAAATATATATTATAAAGGAAGAAATCATCATAAATATTTTGTTACAAAACTAGTTCAAACCAATCATACATTTCAAACTGCAGGGGAATTTGTTGAATACCTGCTGCATAAATTGTTCAGATACATTCTCAGTTTGAGTCCAAGTATGGAACAGGTCCATTGAAGTTGCTGGAGAATGCATTTGCCAGATTATCTGGTTTGACCCTATTGGACCTGAGGCAGTGGACAGGATCCTTAGAATGTTAAGCAGGCTGTTACCTGCTTATTAGATCCCTGCCCCTCCTAGTTGGTGAAATAGTCCAGGGCAGTGACCTGCAGATGGTCCAAGCAGGGATTAATGCATTGTTGTAGGAGGGTTTTTTCTCAGCACCATTTAAATGAAAAGGGAAGAAAAATCCAAAACATGATGACAATATGCTGCAAATATTTTTTTTTAAATGATTAAATGATTCCTTTGGAAACAAATGAGATTCAAACATCAATTTAATTCCTTTGTTGTGTATATTGTCAAGTGCAGAAAATCAGTAGTCCAGGCATTTCAAATGAACATTTAGATTTATTGTAAGCTAAAGCTCTCTACAAGAATCTGAACTACTAATTGTCAAAGCAGTAGACAAGAGTCAATGGATTTCAAGGTTGGCTGGACTTAAATCTCTGATGGGCACAAAGTGATTCAAGATTGATGTCATAGTTGACTTCTCCCTTGGGCTCATCCTGGTCACCTCCTGTCTGTCTGTCTGTCTGTCTGTCTGTCTATCTATCTATCTATCTATCTATCTATCTATCTATCTATCTATCTATCTATCTATCTATTTGTATAATTGAACCAACTGCAGACCTCTTTCTTTATTGAATGAATTATAACCTTTCACATCAATACCTGCAAAGTAAATTAAAAACCATTTATCCCATGTTGATACATGAGAGATAGTAGATATATATTGAATATTATTGGTAATATAAATCAGAACAATCTGAAGGCAATTATTTTTTTTTGAAGCTGTGAAAATGATTTATAATTTCAAATGGTATTTCAGACTTATGACTCAAAAGAACATGAATTATATCTCTAAATTTTTAATGGCCTCAGTGTATTGATAAAAAACAAGAAGCCAATACCACAGTAATTTTTTAAATCAGAAAAGTACACTATAATAGGGGGACTGTGTAAGCCAGGAATGTCAAACTCAATTTCATTGAGGGCCACATCAGGATTGTTTGACTTCGGGGGCCAAGGTGGGCATGGCCAGCTTGATGTCACTCATGTTGAGGGTGTCTGTGGTGGCCCAAGCAATTTGTCAGTGAAAACGGGCTCCTGAGTTCCGTTTTCACTGGCAGAAGGTTGTAGGAGGCTGTGGCAGCTGAAAACGGAGCTTGGGAGCCTGTTTTTTGCTGGCAGAAGCACCGTAGCTAGTCCTTTGCTATTTCCAGGGCAGTGCCGCAGGCCAGATCTAAGCCCTCCATGGGCCGGATGCAGCCCCTGGGCCTTGAGTTTGACACCCCTGGTATAAGCTGTCCTCCATATCATTTCTCAGTCTTAATGGCATTAGAGTCTTTGACAAAGAAGATAAGTGAAAAAAACAACAACTCAAAAGTATAAACTGAATACATATGCTGCTAATATTTAATCCAAGGATGAAGTTCAGTGCAACAGTTTAAAATACTAAATAACTAGGACTTTATATTAAAAAATAAAAATAATTATTCACATAACTGGAAAATTATGACGACCTTTTTTTAGATGGGGAAAATCAGAACAACCTTTGTTAGAAAGAATTGCAATATTAAAATGAACATTCTACCAAGGCTTAATTTTGATGTTTCAAATTGACAACAATAAACATTGAAAACATGGAATTAAATAATTAACACATTTTTATGGCCTAAGAAAAATAGAAGATTATATTCAGGATGCTGGACCTGATGCAACACAATCAATAAGAGGTGATAATGCTTATAAATTGGCAACTTAATCCATTTATTTTTCTTTTTTTTCCTCTTTTACTTTACTTTTCTCTTTTGTGTCATTTTTTTTCTTTTCTTAAAAATTTCAATTAAACAACTAAATAATTAACAACTAAACAACTATCACCAGTGCTATTTCCCACAATTTTCAATATCATTGATTCAAAGAAATATGTACTTCATTATACAATTTCTCATATGGAATGTACCCATTTTATATATCATGGGCAAAATTATTATTAAAACTAAATTAGAATTAATTATGAAATATTGTGGCATACCTTTTCAAATTTTCCCAAAAGCATCCATCCAAAACTAATAATTAACTAGGCAATGTCACTGATATGATAATATTAACCAACTTGATAGCACAATCTGGAAAGATTTAATTAATTTGATGTAATTTGAAGGGGTTGGAGAGTTATCTCTAAATAATTTTAATTGGCCATTTTTGATGCTTGCCAAAACTGATTTAAAATGTTGCTATAAAAGCTAATTCATAAAGTTCAGATTCCAAGTCCCCCTCCCTACCTTCTTTTGAATAGTTTTGGAGTTACTTTGTACTTGATATAAGAATTTTGTCTAATATTGGAGTCCAAGTAGTTTTTAACTTACAACTGATTACTTAATGATTGTTTGAAGTTATGAGAGACTCCTCAAAGATACTTAAAACATGGATTTGTGATTGCATTTTGGGCATTTGGCAACCAGCCCATATTTGGGATTACTTGCAGAGTGTCACAGTCATGTGACTGACATTCACTTTTTTTTTTCTGGAAACCAGTGTTTACTTCTGGTTTCCAGAAAAAGAAAGAAAAAAAAAGGAAGGAAGGAAGGAAGGAAGGAAGGAAGGAAGGAAGATCATTGTGTAAATTAGTTTTGCATAATGATTGCAGTATTTGCTTTATACCTGCATTCACTTAACAACTACTGCAAAAAAAAATATATCATACAATTGGGTTGGTCATGTGGATGCCTTGACTTATGACCTCATGGCATGTAATGGATATTCTGAGCTCCATTGCAGTCTAAAGTTGAGGACTACCGGTATTACATTAAACCTTTCTTGTCAAGCTCAAAGACCCAACAATGAGTTATTTCTGAGTAGTTCTTTATTGTCAATTGATTGATTATTTTTCAGTGTATAAGGATTCATGAACTAGAATAAGGCATGGCAACAACTCAGCCAATGTTGGGTGACTGAGACAGCTAGGAGCCTGGTTTGGCTTAGTTAACTATTCTGTGTATAAAAGAGTTCATTTTGTGTTTGCTATAGAGTTCTAGTCCTTGTTCTTGAACTTGCTTTTTCTTCTACCACGTTGAAAGAGCGGCATGGGTATTGTATACATGCATCATATTTTATATTATTGTATATAAATAAGCTTCTTCTATAAATGAATCCTGCTGAATTATTTGTTTGTGTGCTGGCTGGATTGCTACAAACTGTGACATTATTTGCTGCCTATTTCATCATGGCGTTACTCTAGGCAGCTTAAGAACAAAGCCAACTGGGTGACCTTGGACCAGTCACTATCTCTCAGCCCTAAGAAGGAGCCAATGGCAAACCACTTCTGAAAAATCTTGCCAACAAAGCTGCTGGGTTTGTTCAGACTCTCTCTGTGAATCAAACAAAATTGTATGGAATAAAAATGGAACTTTGATGAGAATTCTAACATAAGGAAGAAGATCCTGATGATAGTTGAGCTGAGTAAATCTCAATTCCAAATCCACCATTTTGAATTATGATTTGGTATCTATCTTCTGTAGCTGAATTTTGGAGTACTGCAGCAACATTGGCAAAATGCAAGGAACAAGTGATATGAATTGCCAATTTTTTTTGGAGTGATTGGAAAAGTTCAAATATGTTTAAGAAAGAAGGGAACAAATTTTTCTCCTATATTTGAAATAATTCCTTGGGAGTGCTGAGTGTCTTGTGTGACTTGCTTCATGTAACTTTTAATTAAAAAGGATACTTAAATAACCAAAAACATTGACTTGCAATATCCGCTTATGTGCAACTTGTTGTAAGTCTTTTTGAAGCACTTACAGGTAATTTATTGATGGACAGGAATAAGCTCAGATAAAACTAATATATCAATAATGTTTTACATAAAAAGTGAGAAAGAAAACTAATGTAATTCACTGATGAGAAAAAGATGCACTAGTGAATCTGATGGGCATAGAATTGAGAAATAATAGAGGATTTTCCATTGGCATAGAATTGAGCCATAATAAGAAGATCATTCAAGTAAATAGGACATATCTTTATGCAGGATATAGAGAGACAGAAATTGAGAGTTAAGATAACATTTTAATATTAAGAGCCATCTGCACAATAAGGTTAAATATTATTATAGCAACATGATTGTGCAGTCAATTCACTAAACTGCTTTTTCAGCCTACTAGGCTTCTTTGGTGAATTATACATTAGAAGATATAAATTGGATATCTTCAATATCCATAAACATGGGCTTTGGACACACACTTTTCCCCCTACAAAACTGGCAGCATATAAAATATGGAAAACCTTGATTTTTACTATTTTATTACATCTTGCTTGTAAAAAGTTTTTTTCTGTTTCTTTTCATGTTCACAAAATAAGCAATTAAAGGACTCACTGATTAAATATTCCCGTAATCCATTTTGTGATTTTAAAAAGCAGCCTGAGAAACTGAGATGAATTGTAATGAACATGTGATCTAGATGCAAAAATCCATCACTGAGAAAACAATTCTTATACTGTATCATGTTAAATTGCAATTCCTCAGGGAAAAGACAATTGGGAAAATGTAACAAGGAAAGGTGCTGTAAACAAATAGTTATCATCTCTTCCATGGTGGAAAGGGACCCTTACAGGAAGGAAGGAAAAGTAAATATTGCATTTGACCAATGGCTATTATTTGGTTTTTCCAACTTAAAGATCATGGAACTGAAACTGTTAAATGAGCAAATTAAATCAAGCTAATCTTGTTGAGACTCCCTTCTTATTCAAAACATTAAACTTAATTGATCATTCAAGAAATACTACTTTTATATCTCTGTGTAGTTGATTTTTCTAGTGGATTTTTAATAGCCTTGTTAAGACATACAAATGTACTTAATGGACATAAATGAATAAAGACAATCACATCTCTGAAGTCCACACTGGGCCTATTCATGCGCAGTGCTGTAGAAATATTAGAATCCTACAAAACTGATGAATGAAGTTGTTCAGAATTGAAAGGGCCTTGAAAGCCTGTTGTCTTACCCCTACCCTCACCCTCAATTGTTTAGCCCGTTTCTGCTGACTAGCTTTGAAGCCCCATCAATGTAATAAATCAGCAGAAAGGTTAGCAATGTGACAACCCTGCCCTGTATAGATTTTGTTGTAAGCTTTTTTTGTTTGAAAATTAAATGCTAAATAATGGTCATTTGTTTTTAATGCAAAATACATTGGCCAGTGACAATGGAATCCTAAAAAAGGGTTTTTTTTTAATGAGTCAGGGTTTTTGGGTAATTTATTCATTTAGAAATGTTGTGTTTTATGTCAGTGCTTTTTTGAGTAAGCATTTGGAAGAAAACAAAGAAAGGGTTTGTGGTATATCTTGTTCTGCTGTTCTAAAATCTTGATTCTGCGCGGACATAATTTTAAATTAAGCTAGGCTGTTCAACTCCAGTTGGTAATAACATAGCTTATAATAATTGGATTTTGAAAACGGCCAGCCTTCTTTCCTGTCAGAAACTTTTACCTGAATATTATCCCATAAGGATCCCCTTATCTTCCAAGCTAAATCTGGGCATAAATTATTTCTGGAAAATTGTAGGGAGAAAATTGGATCTTTGATTTACCTGGGAAATGAGAAAATATGGAACAAATTCCTCCAAAGCAAGATTCTCTTGCAGTATTGATACAGGCATGGTTAATAAAAATCCATGGTATAATTTCTCTTACCTCTTTCAAAGATGAATTAAATATGTATTGCTTTTATTTTAATTTTGGAGTTGTTTGAATCTACCATCCACTGATGGGAGATTTATTTTAGCTTCTATTATGTCATGATGGAAAACACGGAAAGATGAACAGGACTGATTCTAGCTGATATGCCCTAGAGAACTCAAAAACAAATATTTCTCTATTTCAAAACAGAAAAATATAATAAAATTCTGAATAGCTTCAGTGCTAAATAAGAAAGTGGTGCTAAAGAGAATATTAAGAAATCTTCATTTCTTGAGAGATCATTGCTATTTATTATATTTTAGAGGTAATTTTTAATGCATGTTGATTTTATGGGACCATCTCCCGTAACATATTTTCAGCCTCACGCATAGCTTTTATTTGCCAGATACATAATAATCATCCAATTATTTTCATGCAATCACCTCAGATTTAGATTTATTTCATAAACACTAAGAAGCTGTTCTGGTTTTTTACATTGGTAGTTTTTAAATATTTGAACAACACATTAAATTAATACTTAGCTGGTTTCTGTCAACAACACATTAATGGCCAGTTGGTATTTAATTATAGTAAATTAACTCACCCATTATTATGTCAAATGTGCAGTTAAGTGTAAGAAGGAATTGTTGAAAAAGTCATCTTTCTTGGTTGCTCTTGTTGCAAAAGAAAAAAAAGCTTGTGTAGCTGTTTAACTTGGTGTCCTCTGATTTTAAAATATGTTAACATCAGAAAATGTAGATATCTTAATTGGAAATGTAAGCAGCTAAAGTAAAGAAGCCTGGGATAATTTGCATAGAATTCATTAAGAAGACATTATATTTTTCATACCATTTAATTCCCCCCACCTCTTTTCACAGCTGTGGCAGGAGGAGAGCCGGCATATAGTTATAATAACCCTGTTAATGCATAATCATATATTTGTGTTTACTGCATGATGGACCAGATAGAGGTAGTCCCCGACTTATGACACAACTGAGCCCAAAATTTCTGTTACCAAATGAGACCGCTGTTAAGTGAGTTTTGACCCATCTTATAACCTTCTACCACAGTTGTTGAGTGAATAACTGCAGTTGTTAAATTAGTAACACGGTTATTAAATGAATCTGACTTTCCTATTGACTTTGCTTGTTA
Organism: Pseudonaja textilis; assembly: GCF_049901715.1. NCBI lineage: Eukaryota > Metazoa > Chordata > Lepidosauria > Squamata > Elapidae > Pseudonaja > Pseudonaja textilis. Next base: position 36,304,865 of record NC_141995.1, read on the forward strand.
GAAGTCACAAAAGGTGAGAATGTTACCCTGGCACATCACAACTATCATAAATATGAAGTAGTTGCCAAGCATGCAAATTTTGATTATGTAGCTATGGGGATGCTGCAGTGGTTGTAAGTATAAAAATAGTCATAAGTCACTTTTTAAAGTGCCATTATAACAGAATAACAGAGTTAGAAGGGACCTTAGAGAATTTCTAGTCCAACTCTTCGTAAAAACCTCCAGTGTTGGAGCACCCATGACTTTTGGGGCCAAGTTGTTCCACTGATCAATTGTTCTAATTTTCAGGAAATTTCTCCTTGGTTCTAGGTCGGATGTCTCCTTGATTAGTTTCCATCCATTTCTAACTCTGAATGTAATTTAGAATGGTCACTAAACAAACTATTGTAATTTGAGGATTACTTACACTGAGGAAAAATAATCATATATCTTGGACCTGAGGAAGTCAGATTTTTTTTTTAATGAATGTGATGGAAAATATGAGCACTAGAGATCAGCCTTACAAGATAGAGCAGATTGTGAATTGAGTTCCAGAAAGATTAGGGCTATACTTTATTAAGAGAGGCTAATATAGTAACTGAATTTTATAAACCTGGCTGTGCTTTCCTTCTCCTCCTCTATACCCCATTGAATCAGGAAGGAGTCTGCCTGAAACTTTTCAGAATACTATCTTGCCTCATAGGACTTAAGGATTATTTCAGCCCTCTTTGCTTATTTAATGGCTCTTGATTTTTCTGTTCAAGATCATCTTTTTGACTTTCTTTGGTAGAAATTGTCTTGAAATCTTAAAGAATAAACAAGTTTAAAAAATCAGTGAGAGATCCTGAAAAGAATGAATTATTAACACAGAAATACAAACAATTCCCCAAGGAAGTAAAAAAAGAGAGAGAGAAGGTTAAATGATCTGTAGGGACGAAGAGCAAAACTAAACAATAACTATATAGGAATGGGATATAGATTCTAGTAATTAAGGAGTATAAAGTGGCAGTTTGACTGTTAAGAAAGCTGAAACTCATAATAAGATGAGGCTGGTGTGGTGGTTTAGAGCGATATCTCCAAAAGAAATAGGGAAGATGATGGGTAATAAAGGGCTGCTACAATGGAAATGGTCTCGTTTTGGTTGTCTATAAAATTCTCAGTCATCCAGGTCATGTCTGTCCCAAAGGTGCTTTTTTCAAAAGGCAACTGGACTTTGTTTTTCCTTAAAAACATTTCAATTCTTATCCAAGTTTTGAACTGAAGAAGCATCTTGGATGAAAAGCAAAATATCTTCAAGGAAAAACAATGTCCAGTTGCCTTTTGAAAAAAGCACCTTTGCCTGATTGCTTCCAAATATTTTCTTGAACAGCCATAGCTGCAAGGAAACCCAATGAGAAATATAAGCCCAACATTAATGGGCTTATATTTATATAACAGCTTGTTAGAAAGTGATTTAATTTGTGTAATTTGGAAAAGGGCAGCTAATTGATATACATATCTATGACATACTTTATAATATAAATTTTTGGATATGATTTTTTTTTATTAAAAACAATTGCACTATAAATGGAAACAATGTGAATAAGTTCAAATTAATGGATTTTATTAAACAGAAATCGGCATATCTGTACCATTTATATAAGTGAGAAATATTCACTTATGCAAAGAATGCAATAAAATTAATGAATATGGAGTTCATGTTTTCATGTGGCCCATTACAGTGTCTGGCGAGTTATAGAAGATGCTAAGAGTCTTCAGTATAATTATTCCAAAAAGATTTGACATTTTGCTGGAGAATGATATGCTAATCAGTCTAATCAGCAAGTAGATATAAAAACAGATGTGCCAGTTTTGAATGTAGATAAAACTAACCTTACCCTGCTGCAAATAAAAATGCAGATATTATCAATATGCATATTATAATGAGCATAATACTAGTGGATACTTAAAGACAGATACTAAATCAACACTTTTAATATTGCTTGAATCAATTTGTGGGCATGGCAAAATGGACAATACTTTTTAATGTTGCCAAAATTACTAATTATTTCTTAAAAATAAGTATATGTGAAGAGAAAATTTAGGTAATTTGAAGAATGATATAATGTCCTAATAGTATTCCTAATTTATATGCTCCCTTAAACATTTCGGATATCAAAAGGACACATTTTTCTATTAGAAAACTGAAATCCAATAACCTCAGTATGATCAAGAGAAAAGTTAGATTGTGTCCATATATTTGTACATACATTAAAAATATAAAACAAAATCACTGCTTTTTATGGCACTGCTTTGATTGTTTTCTGATTAGGAGGAAAGGGAAGTAAAGCTAGAAAGATATGGTTAGGGATAATAGTCTTGGACTGATTCCAACAGCATTAGAACCAACGTCTCAACTCTGGTGAAGTTAGAGCCAGCAAGTGTTCAGGACTCCTTGACTGCATCACTCAAAATATTTTAGACTTTGAAGTTCAGCCACCAAGTACAAAGGAGAGACTTGCATGAATGATACAATAGCAGTAGGCTGAGCTCTGCGGATTAGACATACAGTCTCAAAAGCAGGCCAGCTGAAGAAAAGATTCTAATAAGTAATTGTTGAGGTAATTCCGCATTAGGAGAATGAGCGCATACAGGGAGACGTACAGAGAATAGTGTTTGAATAATACACACACAGAACACAGAAACACTGTACAGTAAATGTACATTTTTACTTCCAGAAAGGTTCAAAATAGGCAGTCCAAAAATCATTCACAGGTAAATCAGTCAGTTTTTTAATCCAGGGATGATCCAATAACAAATTCCAGTGTCAAAAACAGTTCAGTAACAGACTTACATTAAATCCAGAAATATCAGTCAATTAGGAAAAATGGAGGAACGGCAATACTTTCCAACAGAAGGAAAAACAGACTCACTCAGACTTCTTCTGAGACTAAGACTAAGACTAAACAGCCCAGGTTTCTGGCTCCATCTTATGGCCATTTGAGTAACCACACCTAATTACAGTTTTGCATTTTCTTAAAGATACAGTTTTAAAATGTTTATCCTGGTTTATATATTTCTAACCCAAATAGCTGTTAGGTGACTCATATTCCTAACATTCTCCCCTTTGGGGTAAGACAATATATACAACCTTACATTCTAAGTCCATAATCTTCACAGCTAGCCTTATGCTTTATAGAGCCTTGGGCCTTTGTAAAATGATCTGCTATATTGTTTTCTGACATACAGTATTCTAGAGTAATCATCTTACTTTGCACACATTGTCTCACATTTAAATATCTTAAATCTGTGTGTTTCGTTCTTGTTTTAACAGCAATATTTGAAGCCATCTGTATTGCTGATTGGTTATCTTCGTAAACAATAGGATCTGTTACATCAATTCCCATATAAATTAATAATTGCTTATACAAAACTAAATCTGTACATAGTAAAGACAAACATGAGAATTCAGTCTCCATTGGAGACAAACTTAGATGTTTCTGTCTAATAGACCTCCATCCAATCAATGCTTTTCCCAATAATACAGCAGTACCTGATGTAGATTTTCATGCATTTATGTCTGTAGCAAAACTTGCATCAGCATATGCAGTTAAACTCAGTTCATTTTTAGGCTCCAAATACAATGCATAATGCATTGTTTGTTTCAGGTATCTTAACACACATTTAGCAGCTTGCCAGTGACTTTCAGTTGGCTCAGCATTAAATCTCGCTAATTGATTAACACAGTATGCAATATCTGGCCTCGACCAATTACTGAGATAAGATAAACTACTAATCAAGGACTCATAAATGTGCTTATCAAAAACAGGACTTTGAACATCACTATGGCTAAACTCCTGGCTCATTGGTGTCTTAGCCGGCTTACAAAGTTCCATTTTAAAACTTTTTAGTAATTGGTTAATTTTTTCTGCCTGTGAGATCTTGTATCCTCCCCTAGTTTTATTTATCTTTAAACCAAGATATTGTTTGATTTCTCCTAATTGTTTTATCTTAAATTTCTTTTCCAGTAGTGAAATTATCTCAGTAGCTTCTTGTTCAGTTTTGGTGATTAATGCTATGTCATCAGTAAATAATAGCAACAATGAAATTATACCATTAGTTTCCTTTTTAAACAAACATGGATCAGCCATGCCAGCTACAAAACCTATCTTAGTTAATTCTTTAACTATAGATTGGTTCCACTCATATCCTGATTGCTTTAAGCCATAAAGACTCTTTTTCAATTTCCAGCAATCATTTGTATTATCATCTTTGATACCTAAAGGTTTCTTTAAATATATAGTGTGTTGCAACGGTACATGTAATATGCCGTCTCTACATCCAAATGATTTACAATGTATTTCTCCTTAGCTGCCCACACTAATGCTGCCCTTAATGTAGTAGCATTCAGACTAGGTGCAAACACCTCATCATATTCATTTGCTTTCTGATTAAATCCTTGTGCTACTAACCTGGCGTTATGGGTAACAGTTCCATCTACACCTGTCTTAACTTATATATCCATTGACATCCTATGGCATGTTTACCTGGTGGTAACTTAACATTTTCGTATACCTCCAGTCTTTTTAATGATTCCAGTTCCTTATCCATTGCTTTCTGCCAAGCAGCCTGATCCTTAGCAGGAAACAGTTTTAATTCACTATAATTACTTGGAACTGTATTCACTTGGCATACAACACTAGCCTGATATCTATCAGGTGGTCGTGTTACTCGGAACAGATGGGCTTTGGTAAAAAATTTACTCTAGCAATAGAAGCTATATATCATAATCAAACGACAAAGGTATTGATAGAGGGAGAACTGACAGACTCTATTGATATAAGAAAAGGAACAAGACAAGGATGCCCACTATCACCTTTGTTTGTGTTAACCTTGGAAGTATTAAACAGAAATATTAGAGAAGAAAAGGATATAAAAGGGATGAAAATTAAAAGGAAGAATTTAAGTTGCAAGCATTCGCAGATGATATGGTTTTCATTTTAGAAGACCCACTAGAAACAGCATCAAAATTGATAGAAAAGATAGAGGTATATGGAAAGGTGGCTGGTTTGAAAATAAATAAAGACAAAACAAAGATTTTGACAAAGAATATGCTATCAAGACAAAATGAAGAACTGGAGGATGTATTGAAAATCCAGGTCATGAATAAGATCAAGTACTTAGGGATACATTTGACAGCAAGATGTAGTACACTAAAAGAGAATAATTATATCAACTTAAGCAACAGATAGCGCTAGATTTGGTGAAATGGGAAAATTTACAACTGTCATTAATAGGGAGAATATCAACAATCAAGATGAATATATTACCCAGAATTTTATATTTGTTTCAAACAATTCCAATTAGGCTTGGAAAAGACTATTTTGAAGATTTAAATAAAATTGTGTTGAAATATATATGGCAAGGTAAGAAAGCGAGAATAAAGTTAAAACTTTTGCAAGATGCTAAAATAAGAGAAGGATTTGGTTTGCCTAATTGGTAGTTGTATTACCAAGCTACAAATTTGATGTGGGTTAAGGAATGGATAACATTAAGAAATACTAGATTGTTGATATTAGAAGGACATGATCTGTTGTTGGGGTGGCAGGCTTTTTTATGGTATAAAGAAACTAAAACACAGGAGTATTTTAGAAGACATTATGTACGGGAGTCTCTGTGGTTAAACTGGGAGAAGACTAAAAAGCAAAGTTATTTGAAAATTCCAGTCTGGCTATTGACTATTGAAACATTTTCTTATCCTATAATATATAAAAAGGAACAAACAGTTAGCTATGGTGAAATATTGAATGAAAAAGGGTGAACTTAAATCTATGCAAAAACTAGAGGAACAAGGTATAAAGATGAATTGGTTTTCATATGAGCAAGTACATTCAAGGTATGACAAAGATGCTAAAACAGAAGGTTTCTATGATAAACTGACTGATTTAGATAAGATTTTGACAGGTACTGATGAAAAGGTGATTAAAAAATTGTATGGATATTTATTAGAAATTAAACTAGAAGAAGAACAAGTTAAAGAAACTATGATTGCTTGGGGAAAAAATTTTGGATATGGGATTGATCTAGAAAAATGGCAAAAATTGTGGTCTCAAAATTATAAAATGACAATGTCAACAGCATATAAAGAAAATTTGTATAAGATGTTTTATAAGTGGCATTTTCCTCCAACAAGAATAGCAAGAATGTTCAAGAACAAATCTGAAAAATGTTGGAAATGTCATCAGATACCTGGCTCATATTACCATATGTGGTGGACTTGTGCATATACGAAAAAATATTGGACTAAAATCCACATGTGGTTGGAAAAAATGACAAAAAAGCATATAAATTTGAAACCAGAGATGTTTTTATTGGGAATCTTACCTGAAACATATAGTAAAGAATTGAAATATCTGATTGTAAATGTATTAACAGCTAGGATTGTATTTGCCAAAAACTGGAAAAATGAGAAAATACCATCACAGGAGGAAATTATTAAGAAAATATTGGAATGTGCTGAAATGAGTAGATTGACATTTGAAATCAGAGAACAAGATGATAAACAATTTTATAAAATTTGGGATCTATTCTATCAATGGTTAGACAATAAAACATGGTAATGAAATATGTTGATCTTTAGAAAATAATAAATATATAAAGATGTATTGTTTTCTTATTATATCTACAAAATGATTGTAGGATAGATTTGAGATATTAATATGAACTGTCATAAAACAAATTAAGTAAAATATGGATTATTTCATAAAGCATGAATAAATAATAGTATAGTCAAATGATTGATTAACAATGATATTAATGTATTTAATATTTGATTGGAAATATGAGAATATATACAATGTAATTGTAATTGAAGACTACGAAATGGAAGCACAAAACAATCTGTAAACCAACCGACACACTGTATGTATATATATGGAAGATGGCTTGATGTTTTTATGTTTTGTTTGTCTATGTTTGTCTTAAAAAACAATAAAATTTATTTAAAAAAAAGAATGACAGATGCACAATTTCCCCCTGCCTAAAATATAATCGTTATTTTTAGGAGAGACATATATGAATTAGTGCTTTTCGTATCCTTCCGATGTAGCAGACCTAGGATTATTTGTTAACATTGGAAGATGAAACCACTCAGGCAAGATGCCTAGAGAGAAGATTTTTCTTCTATCCCCTGCTCTTCTTTCTTTTATTTTTTTTTCTCCTTCATCTTCATCCTCCACTTCCTTTTCCGGGCTGGAAGAGGAAAAGGTTTTTTAAAAAAGGAAGACACATTTTTTTTTTTACCATTTTTAAATGTGATTGTATTCACATTTCTGAAAAAGCAAACGGGTGAGAAAGTTTTCTGCTGACATTCTTTCCTTAATAAAATGTTTATGAACTCAAACATTCCATAAAGTTTCCTTCTGCTGGGTGAGGGCAATTTGTCTGACAGACAGTGATTCTGCAGGCTCTCTGGGCTTTTCCAATTCTGCTGCTTGAGACTGTTTTAACTGAAGATGCTAGTAATTGAACAAAGGGTCTTTTGTTTGCAAGATTTGAACACCATCACTGACTTATACCCTGTCTTAATAATGATCTCCTGCTGAGCATCACTGGACACAGAAATAAGAGCATGCAAAGAAATGGGTGAGATAAGTCCTTTCCTTTTAAATGTGTGCATTGCCAGTATATTGTCAGTATCCTTCATATTTCCTTTAGGCTATTCCTTCATTGTGATCCTATTGTGCACATTAAGGTTTACAACAAGAAATCAACCTTAACCAACAAAACAACAGACAGCCTGTGAGGCAAAGCCCTGGAGCTTTGAGGTGCTTGTTTGCCTGAAGGGTGAACATAGTTCACTGAAACTCAGCAAAAGTTCCATGGTGTTAATAAATGTACAGCATGTAGCTGACAAAATGAAAAATGGAAACTCAGTTATAATACCCTAAAGGATCTCAGGGATATGTTCAACTCGTGGATTTCCAATTTGTATCTTTAAAAGAACATTAAACTGGTTGAACATCAAACCCTTTGGACTGAGATGCAGAACACAAATCTTGAGGTTATGGTAGACTTTGAAATATACTTAAAGAAATGAAAATGCTATTTTTCACTTTATTTTTAATTAGAAATACAGATTTCTTAACACACAAACCCCAGTTATATTGTCAGAGAACATTAAATGAGTCACTGTTGTGTGGAAACCATAATGGATCTTGCTTCAGTTATTCTGCTTCTAATTAATGGTCTTGCCCAAATCGGCAGCTGTTTGGGGTGCGATGACAGGACTTTTTTCTCCTATTGATTCTTTTCTTTCTGCCAATTTGTTTTATGGCAATGTTATGATTATTGTCATTTCTAGACACAGAGATAGTTTTCTTGCTAGTACGAATGAAAGTTTTGAAGAATATCATGAAGAAAAACACAAATGAAATCCAGATTTCTAAATAAGCAAAGTTGAACTTTTTTCCTTTGGGTCAGTTGTTACTGAATTTTACCTAAAGAAAACTTAAACCTGTAGTTTCTGTTTTTGGAAATATTTAACATGAAGTAAGTTTTCATAAACACTAGTATAAGAAATTATATGTGCAGAATCTTAATTTCTGAAGGAAAAGAAGGGATTGAAATCCCATGAATAATATTTAAAAATACTTAAGCTTAATAAACAACCATTTTATTTAACCAACAGAAAATCCTAAGCCAAAAAAATAATAATCCAACTCAGTCCCAAAAGACCCATAGTGTCCAAGAAATCCCAAATTTATAAAGGAAAAAAATATCTTATATCAAATAATGTTCTGCATTTGTTTACAGGAGATGCATAGCTTCGTATTATTATTATTATAGGAACAGTCTGCAAATGTAAAAATGTCAGATGACTTTTCTAAGAGTTTCTGAATAAAAGGACAAGTGAATATGGTTGACTTCCCCATGAAGTCAGACGATGACCCAATGTATCATACAAATGTATCATACATGATGCATTTATTTCAAAGATGTTGTCAGCTTCATTATGAGCCCCAAATCAATGCAATTAAAATGTGAGAGGTAAGTGTTTTCATTGCAGCCAGTTCCCTCAGGCAAAACAATATTTCACTGTCGTTAGTATCAAAAATATTAAGTCAGTGATGAAATTAGTGTATATATCAAGGAATAAATCCCAATGGGGTATTTTGTAACACGAACAGAAATAAAGCCAAAGAAACACAAGCAAGAGATAGGCAAATCGTCAGACCAAAACTGAGGAAGAAGCAGACCTGGGCAGCTAAAATCTAGAAGGCCACCATTGGAAACAAAGAGCCTATTCTACATATGCCTCTTCTATTTTGTGATGATCTGGATTTTTTCAGTCCAGATGTAGTAATCCCTAGGCAGAGCAAACAAAGGAATTTATTTGATCTCCACATATTCATTCCCCAAGAATCTTTAAAATGAGCTATGGATAAATATGCCAGCCATCTTACTTCACATTAATAGAGTTTGCTCTGAAGTTGGAACCTTGAATATTTTGCAATTTCAGAGCCCAGTTAACTCTTGTCTTCAGATGTGCTGTCCTGCTCATGTCGTCCCCCCCACTACTTTGGTTTATTAATATTCCCCCACAATTCTATTCACCAAAATCACAGAACTGTCCCACTTAAGTCCAGCCATGAGTAGATCAATGTAAGTCCACAGAACCATGACCATTGAGTCCATAGGGCACTTGAAAGTTTCCCAATCAAAATAAACCACCAGGCAAAATTAAATCCACAAGACAAGAGGGTCCATGAGGCAAGAAAAGTCCAGAGTTCATAAGGTACAATCCAAGTCAAAGTGCAGTGTCAATCCAAAGTAAGGCAAGGCAAGAATCACAATGACCAGAAAATACCCAGCTAGGAAATGAATATGTCGTTCCAAGCATAGCTTCCATCTGCCTGCTGTGCTAAATAACCAGCTGCTGATGCAGCCCATCAAGAAGGCCAAGGCTTTCTTCTTGTGAATAATCTGACTGACCTTCTCTGCTCCTGCCTTTTCTCTGCCCCTACATATTCTTGGAACAGATACAGAAGGTAGTTCCTCTTCACCACTAACTGGCTGCAGCTGCATGCTTTCTCCACCTGAAGCCTCAGGACTGTTCTGCTGCAACAGTGCTTGAGCTAAATCCCTCTTAGACAGCTGCTTGGAGCCATTAACCAAGTCCACTCCAGATATGCTTGGAACTGGTTCTTCTTCCTCTGAGGTGACATCTGTAGAGATCTGTAGAGAAGTGCCTAGGAAAATCATCACATCGGATTTATTCATGCTTTTAAAGTTTCCTTCCTTTCCTTTCCATCAGTATCAGTTATCAAACTCTTATAGATCAAGCTCTGTTATAAGTATGAGAAGTACTCATGTATAGGATGCTCCTAAGTAGGAATGGTCCCTGCCAATTCCCCCATCTGTTACATTGTTGAGTGAATCATGGTTAAATTCTCTAGAGTAAAAGATTCTCCAGGGTAACTTTTGCCCATTTCTCCAGCTAAATGCAAAGAATACATTTGCACAAACAAATATTGAAATTATATTGGCAATATTCAAACAATAAAATACAGTATTAAGCAAATATACCTAAGTATCTTAAGGGAAAAAACTATTTTGTATCTTTCTGCTTTCTTTTAAACAAATTCAATTATTTACACACATATAGTACTTTGACTGAGAAATAAAGTAGAGTTGATAGGAGAATGAGCCAGATTGAAATTAATGCAAGAGGATGGGATGTCTGACTGTAGTTATAATACACCATTTTCAAATTCATTTCCCCTGGTACTGCCTTTACTCCAAGTAGAAATAGATATGGCAGAGAAAATTGTTCTAACCATTGCAGTGACTTTCTTTCTGTTATGAAAGAAAGTCACCATCTTGCTCCAGTGGAATAGAATAACAGAAAAAAGTTTCAGGATAAGCTCATCAATTCTGAACTATTGATTAGCTATGCAATGTTTGAGCTTTTCCAAATCAATCATAGGAAGCAAAAGGAAAGGAAAGAGATAAATAGTCATTCTAGTGTGCCCACTTCTTTTATAAGCAAGGGAAAATACATCATCAAAAAGAGAACCACAGAATTGCATATTTCTTTCTTCATTGAAATGGTATTTGAAGACCTAGTCTAAACCCATCTCCTTATCACTGTTAATTTAAAAGAAACCATGATTCCAATTAACTCTGGCATGAATGGTCTTTCTAAAAAAATTCATGAAATTAATGGGAAAGAAAATTTTCTCCAGAGAGAAGGGAAATTTTCAACAATTTCTCACATGACAGAATTCTCTTCAAAAGGGAACTTCACAACTGAAGAAAACTTTGTGAAGGGCATTTCCTCATGAGATCTTCTACTATTTCTTTCCCATGCTTTCTTCTGAATTTCTGCTCTGAGCAGAAGATTAAACTGCTCTGAGTCTACCATTCAGTGAGTTATCCCTTAGGATTTTCCTCAAGGACAGGAAAATATGGACACTTTAGCTAATAGGAGCAAAGACACACACGAAGGTCCTAATGGCTAAGAAGGGCATTTTAATTACTAAAAACATGTTGGTCTTGTTTTTAACATAAAAACATGTTGGAAATGGAAATGTATTTAAAAATGTTAAAGCAAACATCCTCAGAATTGTTACTATTATATAGAGAGAAGAAAAATGGAAAAAGTTTGAACTTTATGCAGCATCAATAATTATCAAGCAAAATCGTTGTTACAGGCATAGCTATCAGTTTTAGCTCTAAACCCTTACATGTTTTTTATGATTTTTAATCTTTTTATATTGTTTTACTTGTTGATATACAAAGAAAGAAAAAAAGGGGAGACAGAGTGAGATATATACTATTTTAATATTTCAATAAATGTTAAAAGCAAGAATTATCATGAAAGGCTTTAAACATACATTTATAAAATCATCGTTAGAATTTAAATAATACCTTAATACTTGCCATCAAGACATATTTAATCATCTAACTTGCATGAACTTGTGAATTAAGCTACTTTGATAGGGAATTCCAACATCTTTATTCTTACTTCTTATAGTTTTATTCAAAATGATGGGACAGAGAAATCTGTGGATTGGAATAACAATATACAATAAACTATGTCATCTAGCCAAACTATAATGATTGGTAGTACAGATAGTCAATAATGAATGAATGAATATAACTTTATTATGGTCTTAGACCAGCAATAGACATCACTATTTACAATATACATAAAAATACTGACACATTATAATACATTAATAGTGGATAAAAACATCTGTTAAGAAAATACATGTTCTCAAACAATTAGGGGCACTCCCTGGTTTATATGAGTGAAGAGCCAATAAGTATGTGTGTAAATGTCATTTTCCAAAGTTTGTTCTATCTCCAAAAATTGTCACAAATTGACAGCTATAATTCTGTAACCGTTTTTTTTTCTAGTAGGCATTGCAGCAACACAGAATTTTGCCACTGCACGCATAATAGCTGGGTTTGAATCCTAGAGGAGAAAGTCTACATAAAAATTGTCTGCCCTCCCTGGCAATCTCTCTAGTAAGGGGAGAATATACAATTACCTATAAACTCTGTATAACTCACAGTACAATAAAACATGTGAGATATCTTCAACTTTTCCTTTACCACATATACATACCCATTCTGCTATTGGTGTTTTCTTATACCTGCCCTGAAGGAGTGCTTATGGGAGAATATTAAATCTGGCTCTGAAGAATGCTATTCTTTGTTTTGGGAAGATCAGATCATTTAGATATCTTGCTGATTCCCACACTCCCTGTTTAATTCTGTCCCTGCTGTGGCGAGCCAACCTATTTAGTTCTTCTTGGAACTCCATGTCCTTCATTCTATTGATTACTACTTGCTTTGCTTGGTCAAAGCCTGGGGACATTAAGAATACTGGTGAGAGCCCATAAGAGCCCAGCTTGTGGTCTAATTGCCTGTTTCCAGGGAGAGCGGTAGTTATCAGTCAATACTAGAGGAGTCAGTCCCTTCGGGAAGAAATTTTTAGCCAATGAATGATGATCATCTTCCAGGCTCTTACCTGAATTTGAGGCATGCCTGTCTGAATTCTTACCTGGGCATTTGGAGTTCCTTTGGGTGCAGCTAAGATGGCTTGCAGGAATTTAGTTTGTATAGGTTCTAGCAAGTCTTTTTTTTTTTTTTGCAAGGATTCCTGTTTGTGCCCCATATAGAATTTGTGCCAATCTTTTGGCCTTTAAAAGTTTTAAGGCTGCAGGTACTAATTGCCCTCCACCGATCTAAAAAAGTATCTAATTGCATTTGAGGACCTATAGGTGTGCCTTCCATGTCCCTTGTGAGTGGAAAACTACTCCAAGACATTGGAATGTCCTGACGTGTTCTAAACTATACACTTCTATTTTCCAGGAGTATTGTCTAGGTCTTTTAGCAAAAACTAAAACTTTTGATTTATGTCCTGCCAGAAATAATGAAAAAGAATGCCAGTTGGTGGGCTCTACTTTTAGCATCTCTGTTTACATTTATAGATAAAATGGGCCATATGCCAAAAGATTGGGGATTAGCAATTATCATACCAATCTATAAAAAAGGTAATGGAAATGACCCAGGTAATTACAGACCTATTAGCCTTCTGAGTGTTATTATTAAATTGTATGCCAAACACCTAAACTATAGTCAATAATTAATGTCTTATCAATCTGAATCAGTTTTTCAGGTAGAAACATACTGAAGCAATATCAGAAAGCATGAGCAACAGCATGAATTGAATTTCCAAGTTATAATTATTTTCCCAAATACATTTCCAAGTATATATATTCTGCTTCAATGCTAACAAGAATCTTTGCCTGGGGAAATTTTCAGCTGGCAGGAGTTACTTTTTCAAATGAACAGTTGCTTTTAAAGGAGGCCTACATTCCTCCTTCAGTTGCAACTGAATTTCTTGAAATAGGGAGCTCCATGATGAGGTGGGGGGAAAGCTCTTAGCACTACATATATTATTGACAAAGGTGTGAAGAAGGAACTCCTTAACTTACATGAAGCAGCCAGTCACCAACTCACCCATTTGCACATATGAGAAAAGTGAGGGGGGGAAAGTTGGGGAAAGACAAAATGTTCTTTATTCCTGTTCTATAAAACCAGGCCTACTATACTGAGAGCACAAATATAGAAAATTCTCATATTAGTTGTTCTTTGCCTGTTAAGCAAGCCAGAATTCCACCCCATCTTAACACTCTACACATTCTATTTAATTCAGGCTTTTCTTTCCTGCTGTGACACAAAAATGCATGTCTCACATTACACAGAAGCAGAAGCTCATTAGGGATATGTGGTCTCTCCCTGCTCTTTAATAAGATTATTCACAAGATTTACTAATGCATATTCAGCTCATGGAGGGAAAATTCAGCCATCTCGTAGTAGTGACCTGTATCTTTTAAGCAATTGACAAATCAAATAAATACTAAAAAAACTAGATCTTTTGTGGGAGCGAAGCAACTCCAAACATGATTCATTTGATGTCATCCCCTACAGATAGTCTACTAATTCTAGTTAAAAGCCAATCCAGAATATCTCGCACATAGGCTGTTGTTATTATCATTGTGATTAACATGATTATTATCCCATTTTTTTCCGCAGAAGCTCAAGGTGATTTTCTTGTTATTAAAGGCTTGTGAGAAAGCCCTAGGTGGAAGATGACATATCCAAAGGCAATTCCCATGGCTGGCTGGGGAATTATAGGAACTGCACACCCATCTTGAAGTTGCCAAGGTTGAAAAACACTGAAAAAAAGCTACATTTCAGAGACATAATTTTGAATAAATGTGCAAGCCATGAAGCGTGTCCTAAAGAGAAATGTACAGATCACTGAATGAAGGATTTGCAACTGCCACATGCATTCCCTGTACTGAAATGGACAGAAAGGTACATTTATAAAAACTGAGCTTTAGACTTGCTGCAGTAAATTAATCTATTCCAGGCTACAAGTTTCTTTCATGTTCTTTTAGTGAATATAATGGAAAATGTTATCATAATAATAATAATAATAATACTGGACTCCTGTTTTATTCTCTTGCATGTCTGCCATCATTTTAAAAAAGCTAGCAGCTATTAAAGTCCACCAGAATATAAATATAATGAATCTATATGATTCCCCACTGTCTTCATGTGATACAAATTAAAAGTCTGCATTCTGCAGATCAAAAGAAGAATTTCCCCCCTCAAAATTATATTAATTTTTTATACATAGCAGAGGATTATCTGCTATATAACTATAGTCATCCTGCTGTATTTAGGAGGGATAAGCAACAATATGCAAAGGATAGAAAAGGAGTAAGAAATAGTGTGTGCGTGGGGGGGGGGGAATAAAGACATACAATAAGACAAAAATAGTTAAAGATAGCTTACCAACACTTTTTACTGTACCTCTTGTAAAATGCAAAGTATGGCAGGTTTCTTTTTTTAAAAGTTTTTATTGGTTTTTAAAAACAAACATAAACAAAACATAAAAACATCAAGCCATCTTCCATATATATACATACAGTGTGTCGGTTGGTTTACAGATTGTTTTGTGCTTCCATTTCATAGTCTTCAATTACAATTAAATTGTATATATTCTCATATTTCCAATCAAATATTAAATACATTAATATCATTGTTAGTCAATCATTTGACTATACTATTATTCATTCATGCTTTACGAAATAATCCATATTTTACTTAATTTGTTTTATGACAGTTCATATTAATATCTCAAATCTATCCTACAATCATTTTGTAGATATAATAAGAAAACAATACATCTTTATATATTTATTATTTTCTAAAGATCAACATATTTCATTACCATGTTTTATTGTCTAACCATTGACAGAATAGATCCCATTATATATCCCTGTATATAATGTCTTCTAAAATACCCCTGTGTGTTAGTTCCTTTATACCATAAAAAAGCATGCCACCCCAACAACAAATCATGTCCTTCTAATGTCAACAATCTAGTATTTCTTAGTGTTATCCATTCCTTAACCCACATCAGCTATTTCTCATTACATATCTTGTGAAAACTCGATAAACCTTGTCTATTCCATCCATCATCTTCTCTTTGGTTATTTCCAGAGCTTCAGCCAAAATTTCTATCATTATCTCAGCTAGGTTTTTTCCCTTTTCTTCCTCTATGTTTTGGAATCTGAGATAAAATTCTGATCTATCCATCTCCCATCCCAACATCCCACTTTTATCTTGTTCAACCACAGTTAATCTGCTATCAGTATCTCCGATCATCTTATCTCTTTGTTTATCTTCTTCTTCTTCAATTTTTTGGAATCTCTCATCATACTTCATCATCATTTGTTGAATGTTCTCCACCTTTTCATCAATTTTTCCTGTTCTTTGTTCAATGTTCTCTGTTCTCTTTTCAATATTCTCTCTTCTTATTTGTATATTTTGAATTCCTTGCATAATCATCTGCAGCGTCACTTTTTCCTGTTCTTTTTCTTGCTGTAACATCGTCTGTATTGAGCGTTGTCCTCCAGATGGTGAAGAGGAAGAAGTAGAAGTTGAAGGACCAGGCACTGTTAGCTTCCTACTCATTTCAGACAATTCAAAATCTTCAGGCTCTTCTCAACCTTAATCCACTTGTGAAATAGCCAATTGTAATTCCAAGTAAAAATAGTAATAATAATTTAAAAAAATTCTTCAGGTTTTTGTATACCTTAATCCAATTAATTGGTTAGATAGCAGTAAAAACTGAAAACTGGAAAAAATTGTTAAATCCTGGAAGAGGTGGAAAAATAGAAAATTAAAAATTAAAGAAGAAAAAAAAAGAAGTTCTTCAGGTTCTTCAACACCTTAATCCAATTAAAAAGTCTCAGGTATAAAAGGATGCATAAAAAAAAGAAAGCCACAAAAAACCACCACCACCACCAATAACAAAAAGCCAATATGGAAGGTAAATAGAAAAAAAAATACAAGGGAGGGAGAGAGAACAAAGAAAAGAGACTACTCCCTTTAAAAAAGAAGAAGGAAAGCATTAATACTAAAACTTTTCCTTTAAAATAAAATGCAAACATATAAATTAGACTTCAAAAACAAAATGAAAGACAAAAACAAGTTCCAAAAGGCCAAAGATCCAGGTAGCTATTACAAAAAGAAAGCTAGTAAGAAGGGGGTATGTTAAAGTAAGAAATAGCCCAGCTTAAAAAAAGTAAAAAGAGCACACTGCACCTTATTTAATTATCCAAGTCTTTTGTTAAAATTTATAAGTCTTCTCCAGAGTCTTATCGTCTTTTTTTTTCCTGTAAACTTCAACACCAGACTGCAGCTACTGAGAGAAACTCAGAAGAGCACCTGCAATAATATTCTCCCATGCTCTTCCCTCTATCTTATCAAATAGGCAATGTCCTTGAAAAGAAGTCTCAGTTTTTTCTCAGCTTTGTCTGGTCAAGAGAAAAAAGAGATAGAATATTTCCAAGCCTCTAGTTGGCAGTGTTATAAAGTTTCTTCTGCTTTCATTTTCCTCCTCCTTTTCCAAACAAGATATAATAAAAAATAATTTAAAAGGGAAAGAGATATTAAAAAAGATCACCAGAAGGGAGTCTCTATCCTAAAATATTATAAAGTCAAACAGGAGAGAAAGAATAGGTAGAAAAAAAATCAGTACAGTTTCAAAATATAAAATCATACATAAAAAAATCCAGCAAAGAGAAAAAAAAATACTTTGACTTCCTGTTTAAAATCTCCGCTTAATCACTTCTGTCTAAAATTTTACAGATTCTTTCTTTTCCTTAGAGTGTCCTTTCAAATCTTAAAGTAAAGAAAAAATTCTCACCAAACCGGCACACTTTCTCTTTCCGTTCTCTTTCGTTTCGGAGCTGTCCCAACTTCAGCAGCTTTAATGGCTTCCTCTTTGCCTCTGGCAAAAAGAGCTTCTCCTGGATCTACCAGGGACTTTGTGGTATCCCTGGGATTGACAGGATGCACTCTTTACATTCACCATCTCTTCAGGATGGTTTAGATCCGCTTGGACCATCCAGGAGCAAAGATATCGGAAGCGATCTCAGACCTCCAAGATTGCATGCCATATCGTCGCGATGCCAGCTCCGCCCCCCCCCACATCTGTCATTCTTGATTGTGAATCTCATCTTGCAGGAACTATTAAAAACATCCTTTTCCAGGACAAATAAGACATTTCTCTGTCCATAAATAAGAGAAATATTTGATATCCTATTGGTATACAATAATAAGCCTTCAAGAGTTTTAGTGGGAATATATTGATCTAGGTCAATAATCAGTAATGATTCAACATAACCACAGTATTACAGCTGTGGTAGCACAGTGATTAGAATTAGATATTGCAGGCTGTCTGACTGTTGGTCACTGTTCACTGCCAGGAGTTTGAACCTGACCGCTCAAGATTGACTCAACCTTTCATCCTTCCAAGGTTGGTAAAATGGGGAGCCAGATTGTTGGGGGTAATATGCTGGCTCTGCAATCCGCTTGAGAGTGCTATAAAGCATTATGAAATGGTATGTAAATCTAAGTGTTATTGCTATTGCTATAATCATACTGGCATAATAGCTGACCAGCTCACTAGTCAGTTGTTGATGAATGGGAAAACACAAAGAAAACAGCAGGAACAAGTTATTCAAGCAGAGGAACAAGAGGAGGGACTATTAAATGCCCCATTTGTGAAATCTGAATTAAAGGAAGTCCTAAAGAACATGAAATTAAATAAAGCAGTGGTCATTGATGATATAAGAAGAAAAATAGTTTGGCCCATGTACATTGAAGTGGTTTTTGCAAATAATGTATTGACCAGTTTAAGATCCCTAAACTATGGAGGCAGGCTAAAGTGACTGTCTTACTGAAACCAGGCAAAGAACCAGATGATCCCCCAAATTATAGACAAGCGTCACTCCTCTGCCACCTGTACAAGGTGTTGGAATGGGTGATTTTTTAACTGTATTTTAAGAACTATTGATGGAAAGATCTCTGAGGGAGCAAGCAAACTGGGGAGGTCATGCTGTGGTCAAATTCTTTAACTTACATAATATATTGAAGATGGCTATGAATGAAAGCTGATCCCTGGAATGGTTCTTATAGATTGCAGCATATGATACTATGAACCATAAAATATTGTTATGTAAGGTAAACTTATTGGAGACAATAGGCTCACTAGAGTTATTGGAACTTCCCTGCAGAATCAGAAATTTTGTGTGACGCTTTATGGTAGATGGTGGTTACAGAAGAATAGACTGCCACAAGGAAGTGTATCGTCTCTGACTCTGTATAACATATATTTGAATGATCAACCAGTTCCTGATTGCATACGATTATTTATCTGTTCAGATGATAAAGCAGTGGCCACACAAAGATCAAGTTTTCACTTAAAAAACATTGCTTGAATACTAAAATTAAAGCCAGTGCAAGGAATAACATTATCAGGAAATTATACATGGGCAGGGGTGGGATTCTACTGGTTCTTCCCAGCTTTGTAGAACTGGTAACTCTGAAGAGCAGCAGACACAGAACCGCAAAAATAAATAACCGAAACTGGTAGTTACACTGGTTGGATCCCACCCCTGTACATGGGGAGGTTCAACTCCCCATGCTGCGAATATCAGTTTTAGCCCTGAGTATTTCTGCAGCAGAGTATGCTGCTCCAGTATGGAGTGCATCCCCGCATGTGAACCAAGTTGGCATTGCTGCCAATGAAACAGTATGTATAGTGCCTTACATCCAAATGATCTCCTCTATTTCACTTGGAGGACATTGAATAGGTTGAGGGTGAAAGTACCTAAATGTAAAACCAATATTTTCAAGTGAGGGTTGCTGGTGGATAACAACACACCGTGTGAATGTGAAGAGACTGGCCCATCTGTTGGTCTGTTGATTACTACCAGTAGAATGCATTGGAAACAGTTCGTTTCTGGCTAACGATAAAGCCAAGAAATTGGCCTCATTTTGGCAGTTTAAGGTTTAATCAAGCATGAAATAAAAATAAATAAAGCAGTGGAAATAAAAAAGGAAAATATGTCTTAAACCTCTTTTCCTTCATTTGACAAAGGTACCCTTGCAGGAAAATTATGGTCTTTACCCTTCTAAATATATAGTGCTTAAAAGTACTTAAAAGTTGTGAACTCTTTTGAATTTGCAATATTTCTGCATAAATATGACCTAAAATGTTTTCTGTTTTCCACACAAGACCTAAAACTAGATAAAGACAATAAATAAGTACAAAAGCATTATAGCTATTCAGTTATTTATTGAGGAAAGCAATCCTCAATAAATCTTATACAGGAATATTGAAAATTCAAATGGATTCACAAACTTTTAAGCACCACTGCATATATTCTCTGGTATCGATCTATTATGGTACTTGATTTAGACAAGACCTCACAATACACAAAGAAAGACATAGGATATATTTGTTCAAAACACTCCATGTTTAGGGGAGAAATAAATCTACTTTTGTTTTTGAGTTTCACAACAATTAGGGAGGAAATTTGAGTCAGTATATCCTAGGTACTGATGAGAGAGAATGAAAGACAAAAGACCAAAAAAATTAAAATAAAATCTGAGCAAGAAGTAGCAAATTTGTTAGATGACTACTACTACTACTAATACTACTAACTACACTAACTAACTAACTACACTACTAACTAGAGCATACAAAACATTTGCTAGACCTATACTTGAATAAAAGCTCATCAATCTGGAATCCATATCATATATCTGATATTAACACAGTTGAGAAAGTCCAGAAATATTTCACAAGAAGAGTTCTCTGCTCATCTACTCATTGCAGGATACCTTATGCCACCAGACTTGAAATTCTAGACCTAGAAAACCTAGAACTATGCTGCCTTCGGTCTGATCTAAGTATAGTACATAAAATTATCTACTGCAATGTCCTATCTGTCACTGAATACTTCAGCTTCAATCATAACAATACAAGAGCACACAATAGATACAAACTCAAGGTTAACCACACCAAACTTGATTGCAGGAAATACGACTTCAGCAACAGAGTGGTCAATGTTTGGAATACTCTACCTGACTCTGTGGTTTCTTCCCAAACCCCAAAAACCTTAACCTTAGACTGTCTACTATTGACCTCACCCCTTTCCCAAGAGGCCTGTAGGGGGCGTGTATAAGCAAACCAATCATGCCTATTGTCCCTGTCCTATTGTTTCTTTTTATTTTTTTTATACGTATCCATCTCATGTATTCCTAACTATGTTTATACTTATACCTATTATCTTGTAAGCGATTGACAAATCAAATAAATAAAATAAATTCTAATGAGATTTTGTTGTAGCTTATTTGTTAATGAATTCTAATGAGGATATTCTAAAATCCTGGTCAAGCAGGTAAGTACTAAGTAATGGACAATCACTAAAGTATCTTCCTCTCTAGAGTCTTTGAGCAATGAAAACTCACATCTTACATCCTATACTAAAAAAAAAAAGAAATTATGTTCCTCAAATTATGAAGAGTAAGTAACGAGATATGTAGCTCCTCTTTTTAATTTCCGAGTAAAGAGAAAGAAAACAGTTTTTAGCAAAAATCCAAGTCATACAAAGGAAAGAATAGCACAATTGGTTGTGCCATAAATATTCAGCTCATAGAACTAATTAATATTCTTATTTGGTATCTGGAAGTCTGCTATTAATATGAAGATAATTTTTGACAACTGTTATGGTCTGAATCTTCCACAGAAGACTGGTTGAATTATAGCAGATATTTTAAGAGCAATGCTAGCCACTTCAGAGCCAAGCTCTGTGGTTAAATGGTTGGTTGATGAGGATTCCAGATATTGTCTACTGACAGGATGTGATAAGGGATTTTCTTACTAGAGAATGAGACATTGTGTATATGTGTGTGTTCTCAAGAAAAGAAATCTTACCTGGGCAATGAGTTTATAAGAGAAAAGAAATTTACTTACAGAAAAGAAATTATGTGCAACTGGAATGAAAATTAAAGAGCACAATGTGCTCTATGCTTTGGAAACAACATAGGAGGAAATGGACCATGGGTAGCAATTTCTTAAACAAAGAAAGGCAAAATAATAGATGAAGATGGTTCACAGAGTGCATCATTTGCTTTCTGTCTACAGCTCACAAGCCTTTCTGATCAGTATATCCTTATGGATTGAATCAGTGTCATTGGGTTCACCGAAAGATCTTTTCATTTAGTCATTTCTGATTTAGAACTTACATAATTACAAGAATTAAGTCATTTTGTTGGTATCAGACCATGATTGTATCATGCCCAGGCCTGCTGGTAATTAGTGAAAGTGAAGATTGCACATCTGGAACCATCAAATTGAGAAATGCCAGCTTCATACCTCCATTCATCTGTCTTAAACAACTCTTCATGAATAGAGGGTTGTTGTTGTTTTGTTATTTATTGAAAATGAGGTAACCAATGAACCAATGAATCTTATTATATTGTCATGTTTGACAAAACTGAAATATCATTTGTTAAAAAAAAAACCAAATAACAAAAAACAAGCTGCCAGAAGAATGGAACCACTGAAATATTATTTGATCAGCATTTAAGAAACTTCAAAAGATCAGTGTTCCCCATTCTTACCAGTAATTATACTTATGAATAGCTAATACATGTTTTTTCATAACATGCTTTTCACAATGCTATTCTTCATAGAATGAAGACATTTATTCATTGCCTTTCTTTTGTTTTCAACTTCATGGAAATATTTATGCAGGAAATTTTCAGTAATCAGTCAGAAGTGGTATGCAGCAGGTTCTGGAGAACCGCTAGCAGAAATTTTGAATAGTACAGAGAACCAGCAAATATAACCTCTGACTGGAGATTTTACAGTATCCTTCCCCTGCCATACCCACCAAGCTATGCCCACAGAACCAGTAGTAAAAAAAATAATGTGAATCCCACCACTGGCATCAGTATAATTATACACACTCAAGAAAGACAAAAGGGAGAAAATATCCTCATTGATTTCTTTTGTATACATTTCTTTGTAGATAAATAATTTCACAATTCTATAAATGAATATTACTTATAATTATTGTCACTTTTTATAGCAGTGCAATATATTAATATGATTTAATTTTAATTCTGGTATTTTTCAGTAGTGGATAGAACTAAACTTGTGTTTGTTGCAAAATAAGTATTCAGAGTGAGAGTGCATTGTAATTATGGATTCTAGCAGTGATGTGATATTTTAGAGTATAAAATCCGTGGGATTCAGAAATTTTATGAATTTCTTATACTATATTCTTAAAAATAATGTGTAGAAATTAAGTGAGTCAAGGATTTAGTAGGAATAGTTTTTTTTTCCTGAGGTAGCAAAATAATTTGTCCTTTTAAATGTGTTTTCATGGCGTATCTGTCTCTGTCTCCATGTCTGTCTGTCTGTCTGTCTGTCTGTCTGTCTGTCTAGCATTTTAAATAAATTTATCAGTTGTATGTGAATTGCTTTAAGGTCATTTTGACCAAATTTTCATTACTGGCAGTGCCCAAATCCTTGGATAGGGCTACAAGCATTGGCTAGTTATTTTAAGGAAAAAGTGAATCACCTCTAAGACTTTAATGCCACTAATGAAGAAATAAAGGAGCAAGTGACTGAAACATCATTTGGTCATATTTTCAGGGGATCGGTTTTAGTTTCTGAGATCAAAGGAAATAAATAAAGAAATTCTAGCTCATAGTATATAAGCTTGACCCTTACCCAACTTGAGTGTTATATTTAAGAGGATGAGAGGCAGCATGGTGTCAGGGATGATTCCTCTCAACCTTGAAAAAGGAATGGAGCAGCTGCTCCTAAAAATAACTCTGGATTCAGATGTGTTTAGAAATTATACTATGTGATGGTAAATACTGATGAGCAATTAATATGCTTTGAGAATATAGAATATGTGGAACCATTGCAGTCAAGTTTCAAACTAGGCTTCAGCACTGAAAACTAATCCATAGAAAGTGTACCTTTGTTAGCCATGCTGAACCTCTCAATAGGTTCAGCTGTAGTATTCTACTGAGCTGATTATCTATTGCAGGGGTGTCAAATTCACATCCTCACAGAGTCATCACATGATGTATTGTGACATGTTTCCCCTTCGCTAAACTAGGCATGAGTGTGGCCAGCGCGTATGCATCCGGCCCACAGGCTGCAAGTTTGATAGCCCTGATCTTTTGTTTCCAATCTTCTAATTTGGGGCATAAACCAATCTTTCAGCAATTATAAGATGTATCATTAAATATATCATTGCTTTACTATATTTTTCTTCTATAATTCCAAATAGGAACACTTCTGGTATAAACTACTTTTAGCCAATCATCTTTTCCACCAAAATTCTTGTCCCTTTGTATACAACCACCACATATGATAGGATGTCCCTAGCACTGTGTTACATTTCCAGCATTGCATTGACACATTTTAACTTATTTTTGCCAATCTTATTGGGGGAAGGTGCCACTTATAGAACATTTTATATAGGTTCTCTTTATATAAAATGGCTTGTACCCCTTCTTCTTTTAATTCTTGTCTGGATTTTAGTTCCCCATTTTCATTTAGTATATCTTTATATATAATAACTTTCCTCAAATTAATAAAATTTGGGTGCATTAACACTTCAAATGTGGGGAGCCATGCTAGTATTTCTATATAATTATGTTGATTAATTTTTATCCATACCTATCCAGGAAATCTTAAGGAGTGTGTGGACTATAAATATTTTAATAAATAAATATTGCATGCCTGGAGAATGTTCCAGAAAATGTGTTGCCTCTATTTGTATTAAAATATTTTTCAAAACTTAATCTTAGTGCTTCCCTCCAACCATAAATGTAGAGGGGTGCTTTCTTGGGATTAGGAAAAATATAAGTTGAAGTATAGATGAATGGTATTCAAGAAAACCTTGTTTTAGTTATTTTGCTCCAGCTAAGGAATGCCCACAGTAATATAGTTTCTCATTCTTGATTCTGTCCCTGCTATTTGAAAGCAACAATACTGATTAAATAGGGTAGGTAAATGGATTGTAGATGGCAAAACAGTATTTGTGATTCAGAATGAAATTATGTTAATGGATCATGCTTTATGCATTTCAGTTATATATCACTCTATTAACCAGAATTAAAGTAAATATTTTAAGGGCAGGCTCTAAATGTTACCTTCAAAATTGTTTTACAATTGCCAGTACTACCTAGTGAGACACAAGAATTTACTACATTAAGAAGACTTTTATTGACTTTAACTATAGATAAAGCAATCAGCAGGTAATAGCAGAAACAGAAATAGAGGTGCAAGAATTAAATAGAAAACACCCCTACTAGAAATCAATAATTTCTAGAGAATTGTTCAGTGATTTTTTAAAAAATTCAAAGAGAAAAATGGTTTTGTCTCCTGAGCACAAACATAACATCAATTTAACAGTTCTCAGATTACAATAAACCATTTACTAATAACCCATTATAACCAACAGGCTAAGGGTATAGGAAACATTATGTTATGAGCAATGAATGCAATTAAATGAAACTCACATGAGGTAATATAGATACTTAAGTGGTAGCAAACAAATATGGAATAAGGAAAGAAAACATCAACAGCAATGTTTCTTCATTAACTGCCCAGTCCTATGAATATTTAAATCTCATTACATATAGAACTTATTCCCACATAAAAATATATTGGCCTGGGAAAGGAACTGTGAAATTATTACTACATTAAATGAACATATGCAATGTTTTTCATTTACTTCATTTTTTGAGAATGTATTATATTATATAAATACAATTGTGTGACAAAAGCTAAAATTTTCTGTCAATAAAATTCTTTTGAACTATATGCCTAGTACTAGGAATTGAACATCTGGACATCATTGTCCATGCCCTTGTTATGGCTGAAAGATGTTGCAGCATTTGAAATATAAATGTGTCATGCTCCCTGTCAGGGTCTCAATCTGAGGAAGAAGATGAACAGCCATCAGGGAGAGGGGGAGTGGCTCTGTTGGCTGTGGAGGAAACTGGGGAAGGTCAAAGTCAGGCTGGGCAGAGCAGGGAAGAGGTAGAACAAGGGAGAAGGGATATAGACGAAGAACAAGGCCCATCCCCTCTTCATCCTAGGGCAGGCAGGGAAGAATGGAGAAGAGAGCAACGTGGATTGCATGGCTTATGAGAGAGGAAAGGGCCCTGATTCCCTTCACAAGGCACACCTAGGAAGGGAGTTTAAAGGAGAACCAGTTGGGAGGTGTGTTTGTCAGGAACAAATGTTGAGTTTATCTTGTGTTGGCTGCTGTTATGAATTCCTCACATCCTCCCAACTGGTTTGATTACTTGTTACTTCATTTCTGGAATTCCGTATCTTGCTCTGCCAGATTTATTACCTTATTTTGCCTTGTTGGATTTATAGTTTAAAGTTTCCAGTTTATAACACTTGGACTGGAATATCTGCAGCCAAAGGCTGGTGCAGGTTCATGGGAGAGTTTTACTCCAGATCGGAAGGTAACCAGATCATTGGGGGCAAAGTTTTTCAATACCACAGACAATACTGCTACCCTTCAAAAAGATCTTGACTATGTATCAGAATGGTCAAACAAATGGCATCTTCAAATCTCAACAAATAAATGCTCTGTCTTACATATTGGCAAAAAAAATAATCAGAAAATAAAATACAAGCTGAATAGTCAAGATCTTGTTGATGATCCAAGCTCTGTAAAGGACTTTGGAATACTCATCTCTAATGATCTAAATGCTACCACCCACTGTAACTATATAGCCAAAAAGGCATTAAGAGTGTTAATCCAATCCTACGTAGCTTCTTCTCTGGTAATATCACACTACTAACTAGAGCATACAAAACATTTGCTAGATACAACTCAAATACAGCTAGATGAACTCAAATACAGCTCATCAGTCTGGAACCCACATTACGTATCTGATATTAGCACAGTTGAAAAAGTCCAGAAATATTTCACAAGAAGAGTTCTCCATCCTCTACTTGTTGTAGAATACCTTATGCCACCAGACTTGAAATTCTAGACCTAGAAAACCTTGAATTATGCCGTCTTCGGTCTGATCTAAGTATGGTATATAAAATCATACATTGCAATGACTTACCCATCAATGAATACTTCAGCTTCAACCATAACAACACAAGAGCACACAATAGATACAAACTCAAGGTTAACCGCACCAAACTTGATTGCAGGAAATATGACTTCAGCAACAGAGTGGTCAATGTCTGGAATGCTCTACCTGACTCTGTGGTTTCTTCCTCAAACCCCAAAAACTTTAACCTTAGACTGTCTACTATTGACCTCACCCCTTTCCTAAGAGGTCTGTAGGGGGCGTGCATAAGCACACCAATGTGCCTACCATCCCTGTCCCATTGTTTCTTTTATTTTTCTTATATGTACCCATTTCATGTATTCATAACTATGTATATACTTATACCTATTATCTTGTAAGCGATTAACAAATCAAATAAATAAATAAATAAATAAATAAATAAATAAATAAATAAATAAAGTTGGAACTAATAAAGGGACCTCTACTTAAAGGGTCTGTACTTAAAGGGCTGTGTGCCTTTGTGCCACACCCCGGATCACCACATAAATGTATTACCCCTTTCACTTAATGGATTGAAGGCCTGATTGCACTTGCCATCTGTGATGTGACGGCCTATAGACATAGATTTCCAAACAAATCTAATGAAATATGAGACTCATTTATAAAAAAAAATAGAAGATTAAAGGTTTCCCCTGTCCAATCATGTCTGATTCTAGGGGGAGATACTTATTTCTGTTTCTTAGCTGAAGGAGCTGAAAACTTTCGGTGATCATGTGGTGAGCATGACTATATGTTGAGGCACATGGAATGTTGTTACTAGGCCATCAAACATCTTATAAAATACAGTTGATTAAAAATTAGATTGTTCTATAAATGTATTAGAAATATGTAGGTACTTGAATAATAGGTGAATTATTAGGTAATTATATACAGAATTGTAACTACTGATAGCTAAAATAATATACCTTTTTTCTTGAACTTTTTTCATTTTTTTAATGAAAACACTTTCTATGGATTTTTTTCTTTCCTTTGACAATACATGTATTTTTATCTTATATTTTGTTTTTTTTTCTGTTTCTCTGTCATTTTAAAAACAATAAAGGTACAAAAACAATAATTGCATACAAACACAGGTAAAAAGTGGTGACATAATTGATTTCAGAAAAAAGAAAACCAAGAAAGAGTTAAATATTAGCAGCTGCCAAATTCTAGAAGTACAATATGAAACCAACCAATTCATAGAAAGCACAAGTGTGAAACTTGTTGCATTACAGAAACTTGGGTGGAAATTTCTGGGTTAGGCTTCATCATATTTAGGAATAACAATATTAGAATTGCAATAAAGCTCTGAATTCAGTTCTATTTCAGTCCTATATGTTTCTGTATCTATCCAACCCATTTGTTCAATCAGCTGTACTTTATAGCTCCCCTCCCTACTGCTTTTATATATTCTTCTTATAAAAACAATATAAAAGAGCTCAGTCTTTCATTACTGAAGGCTTTAAAGCAGAATGTATTGTGTAACAACTCATACATTCTTCAATAGTCTTATGGCAGGACAGATAAGTTGAAACATATATATCTCTTTTTTAAACACCTCAGTAGGTACTTTGGTGGTTCCCATTAAATAATGACATTGCACAATTTTTACCATAATCTGAACACAATAAAATATATATCTGATAATATATATATTTTTCATTCAGCAGTATATCATAGCAATTGATAATGATAATTTAAATGGGCCTGAGACACAGAATTGGGAAAAGGGCAGCAATTTATAGCTAAGAAAAGCAATGTAATCTCTGGGATAGGTTTGAGTCACTTAATATTTAATCTAAATTAACACTTTCATATCATGGATTCCAAATTAAACTGAAATATATGATATCCTAATTTATTTGTAGGTCCCATTGGAATAAAGTTGAAGTAATGACTTTGGCTATATACATAATTAATTCTGCCAAGAGGCTCTTGATTAATTAGACTGCCAAACAATCATCTATTATGCCATATGGTAAGCCAATAGAAATAAATATATATTATTAACTTTTAACAGGAATAATAATTGAAAATAATATTCCTTAATAAACAATAGGTAAGGAAAAAATAGAAACAAGCACAAAAAGAGCAAACAATAGAATATGGAATCAAGAACTTATGGCACTGCTATGATTCTTTGGTCTCTCAACTTAACCCACCTTGCAGGACTGTAGCTGTCATGAAAATAAGAGGAAGAGCGTATATTGGAAATGTTTGCCGCTTTGGGTTATTTGTAAAAATAAAGATAGGATACAGATAAATTAAAAAAAAATAGGAGCTCAAATATTAAGTGATGGCTACTATATCCCATATGACCTGAAGAATGATTGGCACAGCTCAAATAAAGTCACTGATGATTTACCATTGAACTAACTCTGAGTTGCATATGAGTTAAGAGGAACACCTAGAATTCTGTGGAAGAGGGTTATTGGATCTGAGCTGCAAAGGTAAACTGATGGCTGCAAAGATCACTGCCAGGAATGGAAACTAGTCTGTTCAAAGAGTGATTTAAGCCTAGCAAAACCTTAAAATAGCCACTGTACTTTGACTATCCTTGTCACTTATGTCCATAAATTATAATCCATTTAGGTGCCAAATTATCCTCTGTCCAGTTCTAAAAGGGGAGCACAAAACTGGAGTCAGAGAGTGTCC
The DNA here is from genome assembly GCF_049901715.1 of Pseudonaja textilis. NCBI lineage: Eukaryota > Metazoa > Chordata > Lepidosauria > Squamata > Elapidae > Pseudonaja > Pseudonaja textilis. The sequence goes on from NC_141995.1 coordinate 36,334,538, forward strand.
ATCCTTTTTTGTCTCTCAGTTTTCCCAGCTTTTGTTTCTGCAGAGATTTTTAAAAAGGGCCTGTGAGGTGAGGATGGCCGGAAAGTACCCCTTGAAAAAGTTAATCTATTTTTTTAGATATACAGTAAACCTGAATGTGGAAACTGTGAAACTTGAAGATTATTAAACAGAAAAAAACATAAATCTTAATTGTAATCAGAGCAAAATCCAGTAGATTATACATTGTATAAGAATCTCATTTTAAAAATGACTTCGTTTCAGTCTTTTGAGAATTACAGTCTCCCCCCAAGTTTCCATGTTGCTTCAGTTATTTTGGAAAGGGAAGTTATGCAAACAGGAATTATTACAAACCCAAGCACTCTTTTGTTGAAATACTAGTGAAATATTGATTGACCTATATTAAACAGACAGATAAATGTGCGAGCAATGCCACATAAAGTATTTTTATGCTTCTTCTGCATTCTTTACAGATTTATTTGAAGCCAACAACAGTTTTGTAATGCTGTTTTCCTTTATAAAATACAATATTAGCAGCAGTATTTTCTTTATAAATGGCTGCCTAAAATACAAATTTTAAATCCATCTTTTAAATTTAGACATTTAGTAAAAATCCTATAATATGAATTTGAAATTAATATATAAATGTATAAAATCTATATATAATTAGCATTTAGAAGAGAAAGATACATTTTTCTTCTGTCAAAAAATGAATTATTTAAATGTCGACAAACTTCATGTATCAGCAACCTTCTTTCATAAGCCATGTGTAGATTTAGCTTCTCAATGTCACATAATTATTTTTGTCCTTACTGCCTATGTGTAATGGGCCATCAATCTTTTTTTATATAATTTTATTAAAATTTTATGCTAAAAATAAAAAAAAAAACAATACAAACTATTATTTAGAATAAAAAAGGAAAAAAGGAAAGAAATAAAAAAGAACTGAAACAAGTATGTAGTAAACATAATACAGAAAAAAAAAGAAAAATACAGAAATTGTTTTCTGGTTTTTATGTGATGGTTATAAGTATAAATGCAAATTAAATTCTTACTCCATAGTTGTAACATTGTTTACCTTTTTTCTGTAATCTAGTTTTTTTAATCATTAAACTACAGAACCTAACTTCATTTGTATAGTTTCATGCAAAAAGTCAATAAAGAGTTTCCAATCAGTATTAAAATTAGGTAATATCCTCTTTCTAATTAAAATCATAAATTTGGCCACCTCAGAAAACTTCATCATCTTAACTATTCATTCCTCCTTGTGGGTAAAATTGTGCATATAATAGTGTTGCTGCAATTGTCAGATACAAAAACATTTTTTTCTCCATCTGTTTATCCATCAGTCCCAAAAGAAAAGCACTGGTTTGAATTCTATATAAATCCTTAAAAATTATTTCTTATTATGTAGATTCCACCAATTGACTCTAATCTTTTAAATCGAAGCAAAAGACTTTCCCATAGGAGATCAAAGTCAGTTGTTTATTTTTATAACCTGCTCCCCAAAAGACTAAAAAAAAAATCTAACACAACCTCTCTGAAGCTGTAAAATAATTGTTTAAAAATGTGGCTAAGAAATGGGACAACAGATCATATTGTCATTAAAGGCTGCACTGTAGATGCGAATGTGAATGGAATGCCATGCCTCTAGCCACTCAACTCACAGGAGTGCCACAGAAACTTCTGTATCTGCAGTTTGCTTATGGGGAACAGCTGTCTGGGGATCAAGTTGGAAGATATTACAGGTTTTTTTTCATCCAAAATTTTGGCATCTAGCGTTAGTCCTCTTGCTGCCAATTCTCTGCTACAATATTATGTCTACTCCCCCAGAGGTGACTAGACCATTGTTAAATCCTCATAGCAAGTTAAATGTCTAGATTGTGTTTGCCAATTGTCCAAAATGATATTGACAATTCTATACATTTGAAACAAAATATAGCAAGAGTAGGATAAGCCTACATTAGGTTACTTTTAAAATACATCTCCAGCAGCATGGCGATAATTATAGTCCTTACTATAATTTCTGGATGTTCAATAGACAGGAAACGAAACTTTCTATTACATTGGATATGAAGAAGGTTTTTAGCATTTTCCTAAACATTAAATGTGTTGGGGCCAAGTATCTTTTGGGAGGAGGCAAGATTGTTCTGCTTGAGCAAGGGGTTGGACTAGAAGACCTCCAAGGTTAAATGGAAAATTTTAAAAAAAATACATGAATATATTATATGAAATTTAAATTCAATCCAAAGATGGAAAAATATCCTAAAACAGTTATTATATAACAATTCATTTGAAGTCTTAATCCAACTTCTATCTAAACTTTCCAAAATGATGATTTACCATTTAATTTTCAAAGATTTTTTTTTCCAAAGAGCAAACTATAAATGAGTCTCATTATCAAAATGGAATTTGCATCTCAATATGCCCCAAAAGCGTGACACCAGTACCAGGTTGCCTTTATAATGCATCTCCACCTGAATCCTGATAAGTGTTCCCTCTAATATATGTATATATACATAGACATACAAGCATGCATATGTATTATTGTTGAGACCAGCTCTTGGAAAGTATACATGTTGCATTAAAAATATTAAATGTTTGGGAGGAAGGCGGAGCCACGTTGCTGCGATACAGCTGCAATCTTGGGGCTCTGAGATTGCAGCTGATATCTTCGTCCCTGGTCGGTCCTATGGATCTAAATCGTCCCGTAGAGACGATGATTGTAAGGGGCGCGTTCTGCTGATCCCAGGGACATCGCAAAGTCCCTGGCTGATCCAGAAGAAGCCCTTTTACCATCGGCGGAGAGGCAGCCCCCTTGGCTGCTGAAGCTGTGGCAGCTCCGGAAGAGAGAGAACGTGCATCGGCTGGTGAGAATTTTTTTTTGGGGAACTCAAGGACACTCTAAAATGAGAAGAATCCTGTAAGACTTAGGACAAAAACTGATGGAACTGATTTAGCGGCGATTTCTTAGAGAGAATGTCAAATTGAGGCTTGGCTTTTTACTTTTACTTTTGTTTTCATTGAACTTCTATTGTGATCTAGTAACTGTAACTAGACTGGTTTCTCCTTTTATATTTATCTAATTTTTCTTTCTTTTTTCTCCCTTTTGAGAATAGAGGCTCCCTTTAGTAATTTTTTTCTTTTAAATATATATATATACATGTATATTTCCCTCTTTTCCTAGGCTTTTTGGGAAAGAAGGGGAGTGGACTAAAGAAACTTTGTAACACTGCCAACTAGAGGCTTGAAAATACTTTATTGAAAGTTGAAAAAGCTGTGAAGAATTCTTTCTCAAGGACACTGGAACTTGATTAGATAGAGGGAAGAACACCGGAGAATGTTTTAACAGGTGTTCTTTGAAACTTCTATTATTGAGTGCTTGAAGTTTGGCTTTGGAATTTGTGGAGAAGCCATAATAAAAGCCTTGGATAACTAAATAAGATGCAGTGTGTTCTTTTTCTTATCTTTCTTTAGCTGTTTCATCCCTCCTCCTCAATCCCATAGTATTTTGTAATATTTGTATATTCTATTTTCTTTTTCTTTTTTTTTTTGACTTTATTTTTAATTTTTAAACTTACTTTTTTTTTTTTAAAGGGAAAGGCTCAGAATAGCTTTTCTTTTTCCTTTTGTTTATTGGGATTTTTGCCTTTTCTATTTTTCATTTTAATTTTTATTTATTTTTATGGTTATTTTTTTTATTTTTGAGATTCTACAATTGGACTAGGGTGTGAAGAACCTGAAGAATTCTTTCTTTTTCCTTTTTTTTTTTGATCATTGTTTTTTTAATATTATTGGGTCTTACTCTCTTTTTTTTTTTTACTATTCTTAATTTTTATTTTTGAATCATAATTGGTCATCTTACAATAGGATTAAGGTCTAGAAGAACCTGAAGAATCTCCTTCTTTTTTTTTCTTTTAATCTTCTTTTTCTCCCTCTCTTTTTAATCCTGGACTCTTTATTTTTATTGGCTTTTTTTAAAATGTTTTTCTTCTTCCCAATTGGATTATAATTGGCTACCCTACTGATTGGATTAAAGGAGCTTAAAGATCTTGAGTTATTCAAATGAGTAAGAAAACTTTACCTTCTGGCAGTTCAACTTCTGCTCCTGCTTCTCCATCAACTGGAGGACGACTATCAATAATGGCGAAGCAAGATAAAGTACAAATGGATCTAGCAACGATTATACAAGGAATACAAGAACTCAAAATAAGCATTGACCAAAGAACAGAGAGTATTGAACAAAGAATTGCAAAGACTGATGAAAAAATTGAAAACTTTCAACAGATGATGGCAAAACAGGAGGAGAGACTCCAAAAAATCGAGGAGAAAGATAAACAAAGAGATGAGATAATTGGAAATATTGTTAGCAAATTAACAATGGTGCAACAAGATATAAATGGGATGTTGAAGTGGGAGATGGATAGGTCAGAATTTTATCTCAGATTTCAAAATATTGAGGAAGAAAAAGGACAGGATTTGGTGGCTGTAATGATAGAAATTCTGGCTGGAGCCTTGGAGATAACAGAGGAAAAGATGATGGACGGAGTAGATGAGATATATCGTGTTTTTACAAGATATGCAATGAGGAATAAGCTACCAAGGGAGATCCATGTCAGATTTACTAAGAAGACTATTAAAACACAAATATTACAAGTCGCAAGAGATAAGGGGCTGAAATATAAAGGTAAAGAGATTATGGTTTTAAAACAAGTCCTCAGAAGAGTGAGAGAGATGAGAAGAGAATATCAATTTTTGACCAAAAATTATTGGAAAAAGACGTGAATTATAGATGGTTGATCCCAGAAGGATTAATGTTTATATGGCAAGAACAGAGACACAGAATCGACTCAATTGAGAAAGCAGAAATATTCCACAACAAATTTTTTGGAAGAAGAGAAATAGAGACAGAAAAAGAAACCTTTGCAATTGAGCCTCAAGAAGACCAGATGAGATCGGGAAGGAAGAAGGTGCGGTAGGTGGACAAATGGAGACCAAAGAACAACGTGAAGTAAGATCCACAAGAACTGTTAGACCTAAATATAAAACATAACCATGGAGGAAAAAAAATTGATTTCTATGAATATAAATGGATTGAATTCAGCTATTAAAAGAAGAAAAATCTTTCATAAATTAGAGAAGTTAAAATTTGAGATAATTTGCCTACAAGAAGTACATATTAAAAAACAACATCAACGATTATTGGTAAGACCAAAACTGGGGAAAATTTTTACTTCCTTGACTAACTGTAAGAAAAGAGGAGTGGTCCTGTATATTAAAGAAACTATTGTAGCAAAATTGGTTTATACTGATGAAGATGGAAGAGTATTAATGGTTGAAATAGTGGATAACAATATAAAAACATTACTTGTTGCAATCTATGCTCCGAACGATAAACAAGAAGAATTTTATAAAAAGTTACATATGAAATTAATTGGACTGGACCATGTCAATATAATTATGATGGGAGATCTTAATGGAATTGTAGATAATAAATTGGACTATACAGCGACAGCATTAAAACAAAATAGAAAGACTCTCCCTAAATCCTTTTTTAAAATGGTAGATGAATTAAATTTAAAAGATATATGGAGAGAAAGAAATGGTAAAACGCAGCAATATACTTTTTATTCAAATAGACATTTATCATGGTCCAGAATAGATATGATTTGGACCTCATCAGAACTAATATCTAACATTCAAGAAATAAATATAGAAACGGGTATATGGGCAGACCATAACCCTATGACAATTAAATGGAAAGGACAAAGAAGAAGATCTAGATGGACATTAAATAACGCTATCTTAAAGGAAAAGACTTTACACAATGGATGGACAAAGAATTGGCCTTCTTTTTCATTAAAATAAAAAAGAAGATACTTCAATGCAGAATGTTTGGGATACAATGAAGGCATATGCGAGAGGATTAATAATGGACTATACAAAGAAAAAAATATTAGGAAGAGGCAAACTATTAAAGCTTTAGAAGATGATTATAAAAAACTGGAAAAAGAATTGCAGAATATGCCACAGAAAAAAGATATTAAATTCAAAATGGATATAATTAAACATAAGATGGGTCAGGCGGAGAAAGAGGAGTTGGCACAAAAAATTAGAAGTGCTAAACAGAACTATTTTGAAGATGCAAATAAACCAGGTAGGTGGCTAGCATACAAATTGAGAAAGGAGAAAGAATCTAGGAGAATAGTACAGTTAATAGATGATAAAGGTCAAATTTGTTATGGTAATAAGGAGAAAAAGATAATTATCCAAGACTTTTATGGACAATTATATAAACAGGAGGATTTTGATGAGGAAAGAATTAAGCTTTATCTACAAAATGCTAACCTACCCAAGATACCTGAAGAGACTGAAAAATGTTAGAAAGTACCATAACAATGATGGAACTAACAGAAGCACTTAATAGGCAGAATAATGGAAAAGCACCAGGCCCAGATGGGCTCCCGGCAGAATTTTATAAAACATTACAAGAATCATTGAGCATTCCATTGTTAGAAGTTATGAATGAAGCCATGTTAAATAAGAAAATACCTAAAACATGGTCAGAAGCTTATATCACACTTATTCCAAAAGAAGGGGCTGATCCATCACAAATTAAGAACTATAGACCTATTTCTTTACTGAATGCAGATTACAAAATCTTTGCTTCCATCTTGGCAGAAAGGCTCAAAAGATATCTAAATAACTTTATTCATCCTGACCAGAATGGATTCCTGCCAAGGAGACAAATTAGGGATAATATGAGGGTAATTCTGGACACTTTGGAATATTACGAGGCACACCCTGAAAAACAAATGGCTTTGGTATTTTAGATGCCCAAAAGCATTTGATAATGTGAATTGAGATTCATGTTTTTGTTATTGGAACAGATGGGCTTTGCTAGAAAATTTATTCAAGCAATAGAAGCCATATATGACAAACAAACGGCGAGAGTGATGATAGAGGGAGATTTTACAGATTCTATTAATATAAGAAAAGGCACAAGACAAGGTTGCCCATTATCACCTTTGTTATTTGTATTGACTTTGGAAGTGCTGAATAGAAACATTAGAGAGGATCCAAATATAAAAGGAATGAAAATTAAGAAGGAGGAATTTAAATTGCAAGCCTTTGCGGATGATTTGGTTTTTATTTTGGAAGATCCTCTAGGAACAGCTTTAAAGCTACTGGAAAAGATAGAGATTTATGGTGAGATGGCGGTTTGAAAATAAACAAAGATAAAACAAAGATCTTGACAAAGAATATGTTATTAAAACAAAGAGATGAACTGGCAGATTTATCGAAAATTCAAGTTACGAATAAGGTCAAATATCTGGGGATATATTTGACGTCAAGATGTACTACATTGAAAGAGAATAACTATATCAAACTTAAACAACAGATAGCATCTGATTTGAAAAATGGGAAAATCTACAATTGTCATTGATAGGTAGAATATCAACAATCAAGATGAATATTTTACCCAGAATTTTATATTTATTCCAAACCATACCAATCAGGCTTGGTAAAGATTACTTTGAAGAATTAAATAAAATTGTGTTGAAGTTCATATGGCAAGGTAAGAAAGCCAGAATAAAATTAAAACTCCTGCAAGATGCTAGAATTAGAGGAGGTTTTGGCCTCCCGAATTGGGAGTTGTATTACCAAGCTGCAAATTTAATGTGGGTTAAGGATTGGATAACATTAAGAAAGACTAGATTGTTGACTCTAGAGGGGCATGATTTATTACTGGGATGGCATGCTTTTCTGTGGTATAAGGGAACCAAATCACAGGGCTATTTTAGAAGGCATTATATAAGGGAGTCTTTATGGTTGAATTGGGAGAAAATTAAGAGAAAATGTTATTTGAAAATCCCAGTCTGGTTATCAACTATTGAAGCTTTTTCTTATCCTATAATATATGAGAAGGAACAAACAGTTAGATATGGGGAAATATTGGATGAAAAGAGTGAACTTAAAACAATGCAAAAACTAGAAGAACAAGGCATAAAGATGAATTGGTTTTCATATGCGCAAATACATTCAAGGTATCTTATAGATTCTAAAGTGGAGGGATTTTATGATAAATTGACTGATCTAGATAGGATCTTGACAGGTACTGATGAAAAAAATGATTAAAAAATTATACACTTATTTGTTGGAAATTTTATTAGAGGAGGAACAAGTTAAAGAAACGATGATTGTTTGGGGAAGAATTTTGGATATGGGATTGATTTGGAGAATTGGGAAAAATTGTGGTCTCAAAATTATAAATGACAATGTCAACAGCTTATAAAGAAAACTTGTATAAGATGTTTTACAGGTGGCATTTTCCCGACAAGAATTGCAAAAATGTTTAAGAACAAATCTGAAAATGTTGGAAATGTCATCAGATACCTGGCTCATACTACCATATGTGGTGGACTTGTGAGGACGCTAGAAAATATTGGACTAAAATTCGCATATGGTTGGAAAAATGACAAAGACACATATAGACTTGAAACCAGAGATTTTTTTATTGGGAATCTTACCGGATATATATAATAAAAATTTGAAGTATCTGATTGTAAATATATTAACAGCGGCTAGGATTGTATTTGCTAAGAACTGGAAGAGTGAGAAAATTCCATCAGAAGAAGAAATTATTAAGAAAATATTGGATTGTGCTGAAATGAGCAAATTGACATTTGAAATCAGAGAACAAGAAGATAAACAATTTTATGAAGTTTGGGATCTTTTTATCAATGGTTAGATAATAAAACATAATGATAGAATATTCAGATTTAGCATAAAAAAATTTTTTTTCTTAATATTATCTTTATAAAACATTATTAAGGTAGATTTGGTATGATCTTATGATTTATTGCAAAATAAATTAAGCAAACTATAGTTATCTCATTAAAATATGAATTAACAAAATTATAAATGATTTTTTTTTTTTTAGTGATGATATTAGGTTATACAATTGTTGATTGATAATATGAGCTATTATGTAATATAATTATACTGGTGACTAGGAAATGGATGCACAAAAAAAAGTGGTAAACCAATCGATGCACTGTATGTAAATTTATGAAGAAGGATTTTTTTATGTTTTTTGTGGTATGTTTATGTTTATTTTGTTATGTATGTTTATGTTTATTTTGTTATTAAAAAATAAAAAAAAATTATTAAAAAAAAATATTAAATGTTTAGCATAAACCATTTTCTATCTGATTTCATTAGTATTTCTATAAAACATCAGTCAACCCTGGAATCTCTTAACTCATTCAGTGGATGCCTCTGTATAAAGTGACATTTTTCATGTCTGAGACGGCTACAAAAAGCTGGCATTCCAAGGTCGATGTATGGTCTGTGAGAAAGAATTTTCCTAGGCAGAGTTTGATCCCTAGCTCCTTTCCTGAAAAGAACAATACAATTGGACAATCCGGAGACATGATAATTTGTATTCTGTCACATTAAAAGTGAGAATTTGGTGGGAACTCTTGCAGAAATCTAGAGCTCTCCCCAATCTTAGGGGAGGAAGGGTATTTTGCCCTGAAATCTCAGGTTGTATATATTTGTCCTACAAAGTCATATTGTCTGCTTTTGTCCTCTTTGGGGAATTCAATCCACTGATAGTAAGAACATACTTTTTTTTAATCAAAGTGTGTGTGTTTAATATGATACTAAAATTCAGAAGCTAATGATGATAGTCAGTAGAACTCTTGAAATGTTGTTTTATTGAATGCTTTGTGTGAAGTTCCCCATTTTAAACAGTTGAGCAAAGCAATATGACCATCTGCTTCTGGCCATCCTTCCATTTTCTAGAAAACATAGTCTTCCTTCTATGTCTGTTTTTCACTAACAACATTTAGAAGAATTTATTTTGCATTACCTATGTTACTTCAGAACAAAAAAGCCCTTGGTTTTGTCTCACACAGCAATAGCCACACATTTCTTCATGATATTGTGAGCTTGAATTAGAGCTTTCATATATTCATAATAAAAACATAAATTCTTGTTTAAGCAACCAAGCAAGCAAGCATGCAAGTGAGTAATAAGGATACTTTCTACTTCTTTCAACAAAAGCATGAATATTGTGAGTTGGATCTTTAACTTAGGCAAGGCTAAGCTGTGGCCCCAAACATATTCTTTGTGGCTCTTGTGATTGTCATATATGTGTATAATGAATAATCATAATCATGCTTAAATATCTCACTTTAGTAATCCATAGGAGCAACCAAGCTTTTAGGGATAATGGTGGTATATTTTTCCATTTATGCTTTATTCTTTACTGGAAAAAAATAGCCTATTACAACACAGGGAGAAAATGGAGTTCCTGATAGCAATTAAAATGAAATTTGATGAGAATTCTGGTTGGAGAGAATTTGGGTGTTCCATTTCCAGCTGATCCTATGCAAAATGAATGTTAATCAAATTTCAGCTAGTGGCCTGTCCTTTTCAAGGAGAAAAGGGAAAAAATATATATGATTGAAATGGCTGCAGATTGCCCTGACATTTAGAATGCACCTTATATGTTCGTCAAGAGTTTTTTTCTTTTTTCTTTTAATTAAAAAAAATCTTCCTTACAGAAACATCAGGCTCCCGGAAAAGTACAAGTTTTTCCAGACTGGAATTCTGTCCTTCAAAGGGAGTATAAAATCATGTCCTGTTAATTTTTATCTATTTATACAGGATTTTTGTTTCCAACTCTGCAGTATTCTATTTACTGAAAATCATCTATGCAGTTCAGCTCTTATTTTAAATAATACAAAAAACTAACAGATATTAGAGGGAATAGATTATCCAAGTAATAGCTAGCATTTGGTCACATGTCCATGTGCTTATTTTATTCAATTTATAGATTTTTTTTAAAAAAAATTGCAATGATGCTTTTAAGTATCAATGCAAATTTAAGTACTGTATTAAGTTCCCCCTTTGGCCAATTTTTAAAGATTTTTCTTAAGCGATAATACAGAGTGCAAGATCATTTTAAGTCAAGCAGAGTTCTCACCCTCAGAACAAACTGATCATGATCAAGTTCTGTGACAATGTTTATCACTTCCTATTAACCCTTGAATCAATAAAAAATAAATCACTTGATATTTCACCTCGATGGTGTTGCTGAACAATGTGGTTTATAATTCTTTGATTGCTGGTGATTCAAGGAGTTAGATCAGGCTGAAAAAGCCTTGATTTCAGGCATGGGAATTGATTTCCACCTGAAAACCCTGTTCAGATGTGACTTCTTAATATATTACAAAAATGTGATTGTTTATGAACAGGAAGTGTGTGAGTACATAGGTGCAAGGCTCTCTATAATCCTGACATATGGATTTGCTGTTTATATATACTGTTTTATTTTACAGCATAAAATACAAACAAGAGACATAATTTTTCTTATTAGAAAGGAAAATTGGCCTGCTGTCAGACAAAGGAGAGATCTGGTAGACACATAAAGAGAGGCTGAGGAAGAAACGAATTATGGTTGATAACACAAAATAAATTCTAGTCACTGTTGGTTGTTGACTCCTGAAATGAACCTGGGGATGTCCAAAAGTCACTAAAGAAAGATGAGCAATGAGACAGACGACTGCTTGTTGCAGATGTTTCTGAAGCAGGTTTTAATTAGAAAAACAACTTCCGCCAGTCTGAAAGAGATTCCCAACCACTGTAACCGATGCCCTTACTTAATCTTAAATAGTTAAGATTATAGAAATAGCTATGTATTGTGTAGTGGGCTTCAGTAAGCAAGAACCGGACCAGCATAGCTGCAACAGCATTTATTGACTCAAACCTGGAACTGAGGAACTGAAGGTAAATGCCTGTGATTTGTGAAATGCCTCCTGGCCCACAGGGCCTTAGCCAATCATAGAACTAGAAAAAGCCCACCCAAATATAAATGTTCTAAATTTCTCTCCAAAACAGTTGGAGTTCACACGATCATCTAAAGGTTAGTTTCACTTTAGCACAGTTAACATGACTATATACATTCAATACATAATACCATGTTTAAAGCTTATTACACTTATTAGAAGGAGGAAGCTTTATTTTTTCTGTAGAAAAAGAATTAATTTGGCAATGTTTGGTCAAAACACATAAAATATTTGCTGTATTGTTTTATTTGAATAGTTTTATTTAAAAAAGGAAAATATAGGTGTATCTAGTAGAGAGAAATAAAAATGTTTTAAATAAATGTTGCTTGACTTAAAATGATTTGCATTGTTACAAAATTATACTTCTCATCCAAAGTCAAATAAAAAAAGGGAAAATCATATTTGGTGTTCTGTTCTCACTACATGTTACTCTGTGTGCAACTTGACATGCATCTAAACCAGTGGTACATTTCAAAAAAGTTTACCACTGGTTCGGTGAGTGTGGCTTGCACACAAACACGCACTTTGCGCAGGCACAGAGGCTTTCCAACTCACCTTCTGCAATCTCCCTATCGCTTCAGTAGCTGATACACAGCAATCTGCTCTGCTGGACAGAGCAGCTGCACTTCAAGAGCAGGGAATAAAGGTCAATGTGAGAGCCCTGGCTGCTGGATGGGCCCAATAGCAGCTCCAGCAGCTCCTCAGAGAGAACCGGTATCTGCTGCTCTTTGTTGCTACCGGCATGCCAGAACCAGGCCGAACTGGTAGAATCAGAGATGGTATTCAGCAGGTTCTGACCAGTTCCAGAGAACCGGTAGCGGAAATTTTGAGTAGTTCGGAGAACCGGTAAATACCACCTCTGATTGGAGATTTTACAGTATCCTTCCCCTGCCACGCCCACCAAGCCATGCCCATAGAACCGGTAATAAAAAAAATTGAATCCCACCACTGGGTAGAATACCACCACTGATATAAACTCCCAATCCTCCAATAAAACAGACTATCTGCATTGATTTGGATGTTTTATGAAGAAAAAAATAGGTGAAACTTGGGAAATAGAAATATATAATAAGAGTCCGAATACAGAGTAAGCAGTGTTGAGTGGCTGATGAGCATAACAGTTAACAAATATAGATAAATCTAAATCTCACCCATGGTGCTGTGCATATGGGATGTGGATTTTTGTCCTTAGATGAATGTGTGCCATGAATTAGGCTGGTTTCTTCCTGGTGCTTCTGTTTCCTCTCCAGTACTAAAGGAAATAGAATCTGGCTTCCCAGGATGCACTTGTTTTGGGAGGAAGGGTTTATGGTAGATGACCCTTAAACAGCCTGTCAACTTCCAAACAATACAGATTGGTATTTGGCCCTGGCGACTAGATGGGGCCAGAGAACAACAATAGTATATACCCAAATTATATCTGGGTAGCATAACATGTGTATTGGCATTGCCAACACATGTTATGAACTCCAATATTCTCATATTAAAGTATATAAAGTGGGATCATTTATTTATTTAAAACATTTCTACAATCACATATCATATAGATAGTTCCTGGTCAATCTTTATCTATCTTTGGATATGGAATTATTAGCAATAGTATTCCTGTCATTGGGAGAGATTGCCCATCTTCTGCTACAGATGCAACAAACTTCCCAGACACTCATTTTACTGCTAGTTCTGATCAGAACATTGATCAGAGAGACAGAGATGATGCTAGTTTCTAGTGGCACTAGTAAAGGTTACCCTTCTCCAAGGTAATAGCAAAAATAGCAAACCTAAGTAGTATGTTAGGTTAGTGGGAGTGCAGCCTAAATTTACCCTAGAATTTTCTAAAGCATGTCTCATTGTATGGCCTAACCAATCAGAGAACTTCTTATCAGTAGAAACTCCAGTTGTTGTTTTTTTTAACACAGCAATACCTGTGAGGGTTGACAGTGTTTGTCACCTTGCGTTTTCTAATCACTCCCAGCATTTGCCATTCATGTTTAAGCTGGATGGGGAGAAATGTCTTTTTTCCTCTGCAGACTTTTAATGCTATTTAAATGGCTTTTGTGAAATTTTTTAGTTGGGTCAAGAACCCATTTATAAAACATATATAAATGTCAAATACCTTTTTCAGCTTCTGGATAGATCCAATTATATTGCATGTCACAAATATAATACATTCCTTTTAAAAAGTGTTATAGTCATAACATTCCCATTAACTTTATTGTATTACAAAACTTTCCGATAACAAAGTAGACAAAACACAGATGCATGAATTTTTAAACATATCTGAGAATCATGTAATTTTAGGCAGAATGTTTGGAGTTACAGTTCATTTACAAAGAAGCCATTAACTAAATATAAGTAAACAAGTCCCGAAAACATCATGGATTGAATCCCAAGGATTGATTTGGAGCATTGAATGAAGCTATCCATAGCTGAATAGAAAACAGAGGAGTGTGACATGCAGGACTTCTGTTTCTGGTCTAGATGTTATTGACATAAATTTGCTGAAAATAACATTTCTCATTACAGATATGCAAAGAGTTGCAGAGATTGTCCATAATATGAATGAATAAATGAAAGCATTCTCTCAATTGTTGCTTTTTCTAGTATTGTGGGAGAATCATAGATGAACTGCCACAAAGGCTCTGATTGATGCTTATCACAAGCAAGAGATAAAATGGATCTCTAACTGTATTCAAAGTTCATCTGATTTTTCACTGCTTCTCTTCTCTGATCCTTTTAAAAGTATTGGCATGTAAACCTGTGGGAAGATCATGCAACTTTTGAGGCTTGTCATCAGACTTGGATTTAAAATTAGGCAGAGGGGAATGATTATTTTCAGCAACAGATTTAAGGATCCATGAAAGTTTAGCAAACTGTTGAGTTATTTTATGACCATGATGAATATGGGATTTTCTACTTTTTTATTTTTGTCATGAGGCCAAAGAAAAATGGAGAGTTCCATGGAACGTCCTTGATTTCTGTGGATATAAATATAACAGATGAATAAATATAATACAGTTGAAAATTTGCACACATTGGTAGGAAGGGGCACACTATCCCACACTAAGGCAACACCCATCTATCTTGCATTGATCTTGCTTATCATGAAGATGAAATCAATTTGTGCAATGGTGATGGGGGAAGCACCATGTGGTACTAGCATCACATGCAGAAATAGATGCCTCCTATAGCTGTGCAAAGAGGTGGGGCAATTTTGTTTAATGTTTTGGGTCACGCAAGACATTTCATAAACAGTTTGAGATGTGCAGGCTGGGTAAAGGTAGAAAATTAGCTGAATGTTACTCTTGTGACTTTAATTCCCCAAATCCAGACTGCTTCTTTGGGAAAAACATACAGGGATATAGAGATAGCTTTAAAGAAGGAATTCAATTCTTATGTAAAGGCAGCTTAGGCCTGGAAGGTGAGAAAGAAACAGAAAATTGCCTTGCCTTGATTCTCTTTGATATAAAAGAGAGGAAGCATAATCTCTTGCAGGCTTTCAGAATTCTGTCATATAATAATAAATAATAATAATAAAGTATAATTCAATTGTTATTGTGGCATATGGGGTATGCCCATTGTGGCATCAGGGTATTAAGAACAAGGACGACTAGATTTAAGAACAGTTTTTATCCAAGTGCAGTTTTGAGTTTGAATGCAGGGTCATAAGATTTTTGTGGAATTTAATGGCTGAGAGTAATGGGGTATTTACATTTTTAAATTGTATAGAGATTATTGTACGGTTTGTTGTGTCTAGTTTTATTTTTC
Organism: Pseudonaja textilis; assembly: GCF_049901715.1. Lineage (NCBI taxonomy): Eukaryota > Metazoa > Chordata > Lepidosauria > Squamata > Elapidae > Pseudonaja > Pseudonaja textilis. The sequence goes on from NC_141995.1 coordinate 36,350,158, forward strand.
TTTCAATGGTGTTGTCCAGTTTTACTTGTGGAAGAGCACCTCATTTCGTTGCACCCGCTTGTGAGTGTAATGACAAATAAATTCTTATGTCTTATAAATTCTTATGTCTTATGTTACATATGACCAAATATGGCCAGAGAGTGGAGTCAGCTAACAAACTCCACTCATTGGCCCAGCCACTGGCAAAAGAAATAAAGTCCAGTCAGTGGCTGAAGCTTTGGACAGCCGCGATTGAGTGGCTTTTTGATTTAAACTGCAATAAAGACCAGTTCCTGCCATGTTCTGCCTCTCATTCATGTGCGGGCCCACCTAACAATTTATCACCTGATGAACTGCAAAGTGCTGACAAAATCTTATATGAACTCTATGAGGAAATGTAAAGCACAACTCACAAATTCTGTTCATTTGTAAAACGTAGCCAAAGAATAAGTAGGTAAGATCTTCCTCTAGATTAGGTCACTATAGGACCCATTTCAGATTTGGATCACTGATGGATAGTATCTGACAAAGATTTCATTTCAGAAAACTGTCTTAATATCTCTAAAATGACTGATGAAGATGATGGATAGTATCTGACAAAGATTTCATTTCAGAAAACTGTCTTAATATCTCTAAATGACTGATGAAGATGTTTTAGAAAGAACTGAAAATCTACCGAAGTTTTAGGATTGTACATTCAGTTTGCATAAATCCCACATTGTTAAGCCAAACAGATCCATCAGGAAATATCCACTGAATGCTTTGCCATGTCTTCAGGATTAGATTCAGAGTGGATTGTTCTTTCTTTTGGAACTTCCTTCCTTCCTTCCTTCCTTCCTTCCTTCCTTCCTTCCTTCCTTCCTTCCTTCCTTCCTTCCTTCATACCTACCTTCATTCCCTCCCCCTCCCTCCCTCCCTCCTTTTCCAGTGGCATTTCTGCTATTTATCTAAATAGTACACATACTGTTTGAGGAAATTCTTGCCAGGCTCCGCAACCTTAATTTTGAGGGTCAAATTGCTGCAACAGAGCTTCTGTTTTACTTCTCCAGTGTTTTGTGATATGTTTATGGAAGAGGATTTTCTATTACTTGTATCTTCCTGATTCTAACTACTTTAGTGATATACATTCATCATTCAAACTGTAAGAACTGTAAGAAAAATTCTATAGTTGCCAAATTGCCACCTCCATAAACCCAAGGACTCTTTAAAACAATACTGAACCATGAGGAAGTACAAAGCTTTTATTTTCACCTGTGGATGATGAAAAATTAGTTAATTTGTTTATATTATTTGCAGTTCACATATACCTTCTGCTCTCAGAAATCTACCTGACTTTTCCACCCAATTCCAGAGAAATATACATAATAAGCCCAAGTATAGAAAAGCAATAATTATTACATGCACGTGTGTTTCTTTTCTTTTCTCTTTGCCTTTTCTTTTCTATTCCAGAGGGGCAGGCACTAACTGGATAAAGTTCTTTGTAGCCTTCTATTGATCATCAAAAGAGATACAAGCTGAACACTGATTGATTCATGGTGTTCTCTGCAAGCACTAGACTAGCAAATATAAACCAGCATCTTGGCAAAGAACTGCAACACTGAAGACCATTGTGATCATTTTTAAATTTCTTTTTTTTAAAAAAAAAAAACAAGTTTTATTGGTTTTTAAAAACAAACAAAAACAAACAAAACATAAAAACATCCAACTTTCTTTCATAAATGTACAAGCAGTGTGTCGGTTGGTTTACAATTTTTTTTTGCATCCATTTCATAGTCTCAATTACAGTTACATTGCATAATAACTCATATTATCAATCAAAAATTGAATACCCTAGTATCACTATTAAACAATTATTTGACTATAATTTTGTTCATTCATACTTTGTGAGATAACTATAATTTACTTAGTTTATTTTATAACAATTCATATAATCCTCCCAAATCTACCCAAAAAACATTTTATAGATATGATAACAAAAAAAGAAATACATCTTTATATATTCATTATTTTCTATAATTCTAGATATTCTATTATTGTATTTTATTATCTAACCATTGATAAAAAAAAGGTCCCAAATTTTATAAAATTGTTTATCCTCTTGTTCTCTAATTTCAAATGTCAATCAGCACATTCCAATATTTCAGCACATTCCAATATTTTCTTAATAATTTCCTCCTGTAATGGTATTTTCTCATTTTTCCAATTCTTAGCAAATACAATCCTAGCGGCTGTTAATACATTTACAATCAAATATTTTAAATCTTTACTGTATGTATCAGGTAAAACTCCCAATAAAAATATCTCTGTTTTCAAGTGTATATGTTTCTTTGTCATTTTTTCTAACCACATGCGGATTTTAGTCCAGTATTTTCTAGTGTCCTCACAAGTCCACCACATATGGTAATATGATCCAAGTATCTGATGATATTTCCAACATTTTTCAGATTTGTTCTTGAACATTCTTGCTATTCTTGTTGGAGGAAAATGCCACCTATAAAACATCTTATACAAATTTTCTTTATATGCTGTTGACATTGTCATTTTATAATTTTGAGACCACAATTTTTGCCATTTTTCTAGATCAATCCCATATCCAAAATTCTTCCCCCAAGCAATCATAGTTTCTTTAACTTGTTCTTCTTCTAGTTTAATTTCTAATAAATATCCATACAATTTTTTAATTTTTTAATTGTTATCCATACAATTTTTTTAATCACCTTTTCATCAGTACCTGTCAAAATCTTATCTAAATCAGTCAGTTTACCATAGAAACCTTCTGTTTTAGCATCTTTGTCATACCTTGAATGTATTTGCGCATATGAAAACCAATTCATCTTTATACCTTGTTCCTCTAATTTTTGCATAGATTTAAGTTCATCCTTTTCATTCAATATTTCACCATATCTAACTGTTTGTTCCTTTTTATATATTATAGGATAAGAAAATGCTTCAATAGTTGGTAGCCAGACTGGAATTTTCAAATAACATTGCCTTCTTGTCTTCTCCCAGTTTAACCACAGAGACTCCTGTACATAATGTCTTCTAAAATACTCCTGTGTTTTAGTTCCTTTATACCATAAAAAAGCATGCCATCCCAACAACAAATCATGTCCTTCTAATGTCAACAATCTAGTATTTCTTAGTGTTATCCATTCCTTAACCCACATCAGCTATTTCTTATTACATATCTTGTGAAAACTCATTTTTAAATTTATTTGTGGTGGGATTGGGGTAAAGAAATACTGTGAAAGTTTGGAATCAAAACCAAAAATGTTTCTTTCAAAGTTGTTAAAAAGAAATCTGGCTACTGCTGAAACTGAGAGAGTTATAGATTAGAAGGACAGGGAGGTTGAAATAGTGCCTTCAAAAACATACTTTGCCTCCATCTCAGAATTTTTCATAGAATAAAAATTCAGAGAAGCAGAGGAAGAGAGAGACAGAGACACACAATGAGAGAAGCCTTATATTTGTTTAGCTGTCCTCTCTATATGCCACAGGGAAAAACTGCATTACTTCATTTTCTGAATTTTTGGAAAGGTGCAGGAAAGGAACTCCTGTGTTTTTTTTCTCCATTTTTCAACTGAATGACTGTGACAGCAGAGGCAGCAACAGTTTCTAAAGCTTTGGAGAATGGCTTGAGGGACCACAGGTAATTCAAAAATGCCAATATCTACTGCTGCTATTTAGTTGAATGTTATTTCAGTCAAAGTCTCCATGACTTTTTCTACACTTGCTGTTGGTAACTGGATGTACAATTCAAACCTGGCACCTGAGCACACACTGGAAGGAGGGTGAAAACAGATTTTCTGCTTCGGTTGTACCTGTTTCCGTTGCTAAATATTGGGGGCAAAGATGAGCCAAGCTTTTCCTTTGAAAACAAAGCTGAAGTAAGACGCACCATATCTGCTTCAGAGATGGAGTCTTACTTCATAAGAACTGATCAGAGACATTGTTTCAGACGAAGACCATTCTTATAATTGATCAAAAGGTCATTTGGTTGTGTATGTAATATAAACCCTAAAGAATTGGAATAAATTGCTCACAAAATGTTGTGGAGATGGCAGGGAAGTAGAACTCCAGTTAAAAACCATACACAGGTAGAAGCTTCCTTTTATTATGTAGCATATGCAAGCACTGCAGTGTATACATGTATTTATGATCTTTTCAGACAATCCTTCCTACCACAAAATGAATTATAGGCATAAATACAATAAAAAACAAAAACTTTCCCCAAAATCATAGCTTCTCTGGTTGCTAATTCTAGATGAAATCAGTGCTGGATTAGGAATAAATGATGAGTGGATGGATAACTGAATAGGTAGGTAGGTAGGTAGGTAGGTAGGTAGATAGACAGACAGACAGACAGATAGATATGACAGATGAATAGATAGTTGGATGTATAGATAGATAGACATCCTCCCTCTCTCCTCCTCCTTCTGTCTCTCCCTCCCTCCCTCTCTCCCTTCCTTCATTCTAGAAGCCGCATTTAAAAATGGGAAGGTCCAATATACAACATTCATTTCATTTATTAAAATGTAAAAAACAAGACAGCCTTTCAGATCATTATGATTCTTGGTGACAATGACATTGCCTTATTTAGAAAATTCCCACCTCTGGTTTCTCATTCTAATCTTCTAATTGATAGCCTGTAAAATAAGATATCCTATTTATAATACTAAAGAATATCTATGTATGCCAACCTGTCCTTTGTAGATGCCATTTGCACAGAAAGTACATGCACAATAGAATAGAGTGGAGTGGAGTGGAGTGGAGTGGAGTGGAGTAGAGTAGAGTAGAGTAGAGTAGAGTAGAGTAGAGTAGAATAGAATAGAATAGAATAGAATAGAATAGAATAGGAGCTTGGAGGTCTTCTAGTCCAACCCCCTGCTTAGGCAGGATACCCTACACTACTTCAGACAAATGGTTATCCATCTTTTCTTAAAAACTTCCAGTGTTGGAACATTTACAACTTTCTGGAGGCAAGTTTTCCACTGATTAATTGTTCTAACTGTCAGGAAATTTCTCCTTAGTTCTAAGTTGCTTTTCTCCTTGATTAATTTCTACCCTTTGCTTCTTGTCCTGCCCTCGGGAGCTTTGGAGAATAGCTTGACTCCCTCTTCTTTGTGGCTGCCTCTGATATATTGGAACACTGCTATCATGTCACCCTAGTCTTTCTTTTAATCAAAATAGCCTTCCTCAATTCCAGTAAGCATTCTTTATATGTTTTAGCCTCCAGTCCCTTAATCAGATACTGCCCAGTCTGCAAATATCAGAAATAATACAAAAGAAGAAACAATACATTTTACCAATAGAAAGATGAGTTAAGAGGAAGTGAGAAAGGGATAAAATAGGATATTAGGCCAAGTGATAATTGGACTAAGAAAAAGAGAGACAAAGAGAGAAACATTCTCTTTGGTATTTAAAAAAGGATTAAATTCATCTGACAAACAGTCCCCCCCAACTAATGGCTAATTTTCAAGCTAATCAGTAAGCATATGTCCAGTCATTTACCACTTATTTCCAGTGCAAATGAGCCACCTTCCAACTCAGAACAATAATTAGGAAAGCATTATCCTCCTGTTGTGTAAATATGGTAAATAGATTTTACAAATGAAATTCTCTCTCTCCCTTCTTATCCTTTCAAATAATCATGTCACCTCTATCATGTGAACAAAAATACCCCAAATAAAATGTAACCATTCAATTAGCTTAAGTGTTGTCAATGTATTATGAATAACTGAACCCTAAACTAATCATTGTAATATTTTTCAGACCCTTGTTTAGGAATAATTAATGTGTGCCATTTTCATACAAATCCTATCAAAACACCTGAAAGCAAGGAGAAGAAAAATCCCCTCTTCACAGCATTAGAAGCTCACAAATAATAATAATAATAATAATCACAGATTTGTAATATTTCACAGATTATAATGGTATCAAGCATGCTCCAACAAAGTGCACCTCAAAAACAGTGGGAATAAATGAATTTGTTTTCATTTTGCTGAAAACTTCCAAACCCTAAAATCCATTTTCCTGAAATAGGGTAGACTTCATTAACTCTGCTATAGCTTTTTAGCCCTATTTAGATTTTCTTACTAAAGACCATGGGGAAATATAAGCAACTGATTTGATTCAAGTTAAAATTAAACCAAATGACTTTTGTTTTAGTTCTAGCCATTTCTGGGGAAACTTTGGTGAATTAAAGATGTTTCCATGGAATTCACAAGCGAGTCCTTGGAATTCCTGTCAGGTCAAGGAGAGGGCTAGAATCGTTTTTATGTTTGCTCCATACAGAGGTTTCCTGCAAAGAGATGATAAAATAGTAATCTCTGGCAGGTTAGAGAATTCTAGGAGCTATGGACAAGTCATCATGCCTAAACTGCAATTTGACACTAGGTTCTCCTCCTTCCTTTCCTAACCACCTTTGGAAATTCCTTGTTATTGGTTTCTTTAGATGTGAAAAACATTATGAAGGGCATTTTTGTCATTCCAGGAGAGTTTCCTTTTACCCTGGATGAAAGAAGTTTTATGTAAGTTTAAGTATTAAATAGAAGAATTTTAAATTTTTGTGAAACAGGAAAAGGAGAACAATAATATTGATTCTGGCAAGTGAAGGACCAGACTGAGTTGAAAGTATAATTGCTGTGGGTTATTTAAAATTTATAAAAATGTATATGATGATCTTTTGAAATTAACTATAAGAAATATTCCAGTGGGAAAGTTTTGATGCTTGATATAAACAACAAATATAAGAGGACATTTTGAAAGTTGACTAAAGAAAGCCAGAAAGGACCAAGAATTACAATTAAAGGAGAAGAGACCTGTAGAGCAATATTATTTGACTGCAGAAGAAATTAAAGCTGTTTGGAAACAATGTGCTCAGCAATTGTTTTCAACTTTGTCTGCTACTATAAATTAGGTTAAACAGAACCCATTTTACTGGACCAAATACAGACTAATTTTAATATAGATTTGAAAATAGATTTGAAAAATGTCAGATTACAAGAATGATACCAAAAAAGATACCATACAAATTTACACATTTTAATTTACAAATTAAACCAGCTGATGTCTTAATAACTATTAGGTATTAATAACGTAATCACTAAATGAGTCTTACAAACTACATCAGAGTAACGGAAGGGACCTTGGAGGTCTTCTAGTCCAACTTTCTGCTCTAACAGGAGACCCTATAACATTTTGGACAAATGATTGTCCAACTTCTTCTTAAAAACCTCCAGTGATGAGTGATAATAAATAATAAAACAGATGAGTGATTGGAAATCCTCTTTGTCTTGAATGTATAAAAGGAATATGTTAAACAATTGAGGCTGTTTCTGAGATGAGACAAAGAGACCATGTAAGAAATAAACTTGGGGAACATTATTTGATCATATTAAAGATCAAGCTATTTAAAGGAAATGGAGGGAATATAAAATGAATTTATTCAACTAGAGTTAAATAGTTGGAGTTTCTAGAATCCATTAATGGATTTTTTTAATAGGACTGAATGATTATGCTTAAAACATTTGTTTATAGAGGAAAAAGAAAATAAACAAATATTTATTTTGCTTTATTTCTCAGACAAAACGATAAGCAAATAAATCTATTTTGTATTACAACTTAGGGTTAAAATATGTATTTTAATATTTCTGCTAGCTCATAATGAACTTTTGCTGATTTGGACTGAATAATGAGTTTTTTAAAATTTCATAAGAGATTAGATATGAGAAGAATAGATTTTTAAAAATTGAAATATCAGAGAAAGTGTTAATTTACTGTTGTTTATATTTGACTGGAGGAATGGGAGATCATTCTTTTATATGTCTTTTTTTATCATCTTTTTTTCTCTCTACACCTTTCTTTTTATATTTTTCTTAGTTTATATTAGTTTTTTTCTCTTTGTATTTGTAAACTTTAATTCAATTGTAGAAAGAATTAGTTCAAGTCAAAACAGGGCTCTTCTTAACAGACTATACCTTCAAGTATCTCTCTATTATTTTTCTACTCAGAGACCTAACAATGAAGAGTTCCAATAAGGAGATACCTGCAAGCTAACTTACTTTGTGCCTTTCTGAATGAGAATAGCATCCATTCTGGGTCTTCAGTTCTTTAAAAAGTCATCCACCAATATACTAACTTTTCTATTCTTTTGAACCATACCATAAATATAACTCCAATCTGTTAGTTTTCAAAATGTTGAAATGTCCCAAAGGCATGTCAGAACTAACCTCTTCCTGTAGACCCTGACTTATATTTCAGGCCTGTCTTTATCTTTTATTTGGCACATCATATATTTCAAGCAAGAAGTCCTTGATTACCATTAGTCTTTTGATTCTGTTTTAGGAAATTCAGAGTTGTAATTTCTACATCTATATGCTTCTACAGAAGATGTTCCATTGCAATTTTAACAACTGCAAAGCAGCCATATTTCTTTTTGGAGACATTTTAACAAGAAAGGAGTCGTAAATTATCCTTTTGAGTAACTTAACATGAATCTGGTACTGCACACAAAATCAGTGTCAAACACGTATAATGCTTTCAAAACTACATATAACAGAAAGAAGCCCTGTTCTACAGGGAAGAATGAAAAATGCTGAATATTGAATGTCAAGTTCAAGAGGAAACATGGAAAACACATTTAAAATGGTTTTCTCTGGAGATAACAACAGACTACAAAAGTGAAGAAGCAAGGAAAGAAAGAGGAAGAAAGAAAGAAAGAGAAAGAAAAAACAAAGGAAGAAAAAAAAAGAAAGGAAGAAAGATTAATTCAGACTTTTCAGTTGCAATGTGACTCCCCATAATGTGTAGTTATTTTTTCATGGTTTAGGATTGATTGGATGCATTCTGTACTACTACAATTCAATGAGTGTCTATTGTTCATGATACATTGTGTAACATAATATACTTTGTGATCTGTTTCCAGTGGCATTGCAGCCAAAAAAACTGACCAACCCTTTATACAGAATTGTATTTTTATCACCTAATCATATTCAGATACAATTGAGATATTGCTATGGATGGATTGTAGTGCTATGTTCACCAGTTTGACTCCTGAAATTCTAACCATAGAAGAATTTGAAAGTAAATGTATTTATTCTGTTGCATTAGGATTTTATTTCCTTATTTATTGTAATTTTAGGCTTCCAATCACAGGCACTTCTGTAAGTATATTCAGGTGAATGTAGTTAAACCTCTCTCCAGTTGAGAAATATGAGAGTGCACCAAATTCTTGGCACCAAATTCTTTATTTCTTGGAACAGTCTGTAGTTATGAAGCACTTGGAAAGCCAAAATGCATATTAGCAGGCTGTATTTGGGTTGGTGTGTCATAGGTTTTTGGAGGTCTTTTCTGGAACTCAGATTTTAATGCTAGAGCATTGTTATATCATCTGTCACTGCCTTGAAAGCTAATAATCCTGCTTTCTATCTACTGATAGTTTTCATTTGGAAAGCTAGAGAAGTGTAGCTTTTGGGGGAAATATATATTCCATTAAAAAAAAACCCTCCTGCAATTTTAAAATGTCCAATAAAATTCTCAAAAAGAAGCACATTGTTTTTTGATCTGCAGGAAAATGATGTGAAAATCAATTTGATAAGTTTAACTTAGCATTTAGTTTAAAAGATTAACCATGCTGTTTCTTAGAATAAGTCTTGATAAAATACAAATTTTGCATATTTTCCTCTCTAATCATTCCCATTATTTCCTGTGTGACAGAATTAAGCAACAACTATATTCAAATGCTAATAGTTTCTGACTGCATATACAACTACAAATGTATCTGCAGTCAGAAACTATTAGCATTTGAATATAGTTGTATACAAATAGAAGCAAAATATATCATTTCAAGTTCTTCTATGTAAAATGAGGACAGAATTTCTACTGTCAACGAAGCTGGACAACAACTTCCCTTGAGAGAGAAGATTTGGAGAGAAGAAGGAAGCCACAGATTAAAGAACTAGGCAAAAGAGAGACACTGCTGGGAAAATTATTAGATCCTGTGTAGCAGGTCAAGTGAAATAACACAGAGTTGGTCAGAGTGCTGAAAGGTCTTCAACTTAATTCCTCTAAGGTTACCTTGGATTCTCTTCTCCTTATTTCCTATATAAATTTGGAAAAACATGTGCTAGACTATTTTGAGATGTGAACAGGGGAAAAATGATTATACTAAGGATCTCCGCTCTGCCACAGAAGCCAAATGGACTTCAGTTTAAGTCTCTTTTATTTCTGGTTCTCTTTTTATTTAGATTTATGTCATTTAAACCATGTTTGATTTAAAAAAAAAAATGTTCATGCAATTTTCTTAGCAACAACATGGCAGTAGTTTTCTATTGCCACTTTGTGGTTAATTTTCAATGTCCCAGGCAATTCTAAAGTCCTGGATTCCCTTGGGCTCTCCCACCCCAGGACTTACTCAGAGTCTATTTAGCATGTTTTGAGATCAACCAAGTTTGCCTAGATGTCAGCCTTTCAAGGTAGACCTGACCAGGAACCCAAAGTTATGCAGGCTGATATTACTTTTATTATAGGATTCTAATAATAGAATCTTGAAAATCTGAATGCTGCCTTCCTTCAGGCCTCAATATGAAGGGGTCTTATCTAAGATGTTCTTCAGTTCTGCCTCAGATTCAGGGTTCTTTATCCAATTGCTGTCTTGGTAGCATCCCTTCCTCCTGTTCCCCAAGATTGTTCTTTCTGCCGTTACATCAGTTGCTACCACTTGCTTTGAATTCTGTTAAGCTATACTATTCTGACAGAACAGGAATGTCCAAAATTCATTTAAAAGCATACAGTAACTGAACAATACTATTATCAGATGTAGTACTTTAACAAAAAATATCACCAAATTATTAGAATTTAGAAAGGAAATAATGAACTATAATTGTTGCAAACTTAGTCTAGAGAAGTTTCATCAATTAATCAAAATGTATTTATGGTCCAAGACCCAACATAATAAAACAATACAGTAACTATAAAAAAGGGAAATTTTAAAATAAAATAAAAAATAAAACCCTAAAACAGCATCTAATATGAGGAAAGAACCAGATGGCTTCTAATATCCATAGCTATCAACAAGAATCATGCAACTAGGAGAAAAGTAATGGCATCCTATTGTATTGGAAGAATCACCTTTGATCTAGAATTCAGGAAAAAAAGACACATTTTGAAACAGAACAAAGATAGTTTTATTTCTAGGCTGTATAATCATTTTTTAAAAAAAGAATGTCAGGCAAATACAATTTTGTTCAGCAAATGGGGGGGGGGTCTCTTTTTGAAATAAATCCAGATTTTTTCCTATATTAATCTCCTTCTATGTGTGAGTACAAATATTCTCACACACTACTTATCCATGATTTACATTTGTGTCAACACAAATACAACAATCAGTGGGAATAAAACTGAAAATTACTATTAGAGGACACTGCCACCATTACAAAACAAATAGTCGATAGAATCCAGGATCCTCGAGTCTTAAAGCCATATACCTAGTATATAATTTTGTAAATTATGCTTATCAACTTGAGAAATAATTACAAAAATACCATCTTATACCCTCTAGATGAGTTCAGATGGGAATTATGGTAATTGTCATCTCCAACTGTCAACAGAACATCATGTTGAGGGACTGATGAATAATCCTTATTAGGAATCTTCTACTAATAATTAATAATTTACCACTAATGAAAACAGCAACACAAATCCCTGCTTTTTACTACTGATAAATGTCTGTCCATTGATTGTGCTAAAATCTACCCAACTGAACAGACACTTAGCACTTCTGCATGTTGAAAGGCAAAAGAAAAACTAGAATCCGAAGTTAATAGCATGGATACCTACAGTGCAATATCTCAAAATCAAAGGTTGAATAATAGAGATGAATTTATATTGTGCTTTCATGTACCATAATGATCTTTCGCTGCTTCTCATTATTTTTATAACACTAACAAGCTGGAAGACTAATGACTCAAATACCACTCCTGTGTCACTGTCACATTTTTCAGGTACATCCATCTTTTGAAGGTGCCTGTAGCTACTCCTGATTATGGCCTGCCTCTCTCTATCTCCTTCTCTCCCTCCCCTCCCCATCCCCCTCCCCTCCCCTTCCTCCTCTCTCCCTATCCTACCCCACCCCTCTCTCTCTCACACATACATTATCTGCATCTGTATATATGATGCACTGAAATGTTGTTTTGAACTGCTGTATTTTGTATTTGTAATTGTGGAATCCAATTACACATATAATAGGTTGGAAAATATTCATTAATAACATTTGAGTTTAATCTGTTCAGAAATCCAACAGACATTAAATGATAACTTTTCTACAGTAAAAGAAAATGATATTAACTAATAATTATTCTCTTTTCTAAACTCAAGGGCAATAGCCTTCAAGAAGTAAATTTTATTTATTTGATTTGTCAATTGCTTACAAGATAATAGGTATAAGCATAAACATGAGTAAGAATACAGAAAATATGTATGATTAAATGGGGACAATAGGACAGGGACGGGAGGCATGATGGTGCACTTATGCATGCCCCTAACAGACCTCTTAGGAATGGGGTGAGGTCAAAAGTGGTTAGTTTGAGGTTAAAGGAGTGGGAGCTAGAGGATGTAACAACAGAGTCAGGTAGTGCATTCCAGACATTGACCACTCTGTTGCTGAAGTCGTACTTTCTGCAATTGAGTTTGAAGCAGTTTACATTGAGTTTGAATCTGTTGTGTGCTCTTGTATTGTTGTGGTTGAAGCAAAACTAATCATTGACTGGTAGGACATTGTAGCAGATAATTTTGTGTACTACGCTTAAGTCCAACCATAGGCAGCGTAGTTCAAGATTGTCCAAGCCTAAAATTTCAAGTCTGGTGATATAGGGTATTCTGTTGTGAGCAGAGGAGTGTAGGGTTTGATATAGCACTCCCTATTTTTACTATTTGTTGCCTGTTTGACAGGAATGCAGTAATCCACTTATGAAGGGATCTGGAAATGCCATAAGAGTTTAGTTTTAACAGTAGTTTGTCATGTACCACTGAATCAAAGGCTTTGCAGAAGTCTATGTAAATTGCATCTATTGCTTTACCCTGGTCAATTTGATTAGTCCATATGTTTTTGCAGTGTAGGAGTTGTATATTGCAGGAATTTTTTTATTGAAATCAAATTGTTTTTTTTTGGAGAGTAGGTTGTTTGATTCTAAGTGGAGGGTGATGAATTGGTTAACAATTGATCATGATACAACACAGTGAGATTGGTCTGTAGTTTTCAACCAGGCTAGAGTCACCTGTTTTGAAGATAGGAATGACCATAGCTAAGGACCATAGGTTCAGTAAGAAGTTGGTTTTGAATGATATATAGGGATTTTGTTATGGCAGAAGAAAGCTTTTTAAAGAAGTATGCACATAATCCATTGGGGCCAATAGATAGGGATGGTTTTAGATTATGTAGTGCCTTTTCTACATTATCTTCTGTAAAATCAATATGTAGTAGATCATTGCAGTTAGTTTTGGTACGACTAGGAAATGTGGGGCATGAGCCATTGCTGTTTACAAAGACTGAGCTGAAGAATGTGTTGAAGAGGTTGGTTTTAACAGCTTCTTTGCTGCAGTCTTTCCCATTTGGTTCCTTTAGAGGTGGGATGGTTCTTGAGTCTTTAAGTTTGTTGTTTACAAAATTGTAGAAGGCGCGGGTAGATTTTGTACATAGGAGGTTTTCCTCCTGTTTGCAGTAATAATTTATGCATTCTGCCTTTATCTGTCGGCATAAAGTCTTGTATCGGTTTTTAAAGTTTGCTACATAGCTAGTTTTGTTTTTATGCCATAGTGATTTTTTTATTGGAGTTTTCTTATTGTTATGGGTAATTTTTTGTTTTGTTTTGTTTTTAGGGTTTACTAATGATATATATAGTTTAAGGACTCTTTCAAGTTCAAATAAGAATGCATTATAATGGTCTTCTGTAGTATTACAGTTAGAGAACAGAATGTGCCAATCAAGAGATGATAGGTTGGCATCTATGAGATCATAGTTGGTTTTTTTGAAATTGTATTTTGGAGATCCATCATTATTATCTTCTTTGTGAGGGCAGAAATTGAGACAAAAGTCAATCATACTGTGGTCACTGTTTGAAAAGGATTATTGTATCTGTAGGCCATAAATTGAGTTTGAGCTGTTGCAGAAGATGAGGTCGAGGCAGTTGTTGAGTCTAGTGTTGTTAGTTACTAATTGATCCAGTCCCAGTGTAGTAACGGCATTGTACAGGGTTGCATGTATGAGTTCGGATGTACATTGGTTTAGGGTCCAATCTATAAGAGGTAGATTAAGGTCACCAAGGAAAGTAAGTGGGTGTGGACAAGAGGTAGCCCACATCAGCAGTGAAGTTTGTTTGCATGAACTATGTCATAATCAGGGGCTCTGTAGCATAGTAAGAAGCGGATAGTGGTATTTAAGGACAGATCACAAATGATAAATGACCCAATAACCCAGTTACAGACTTTATATTATGTCTGCATTGCATTCTGTACTCTTCACATCATGTGTGAAACAGAGGTCTTTGCTAAAAGTTTTCCTTCACAATGGCTGAGTTGGACAGCTGATAGCATGATGATGATATCCCACTACTGGATTAGAATCCATTGAAAATGAGGTGATGTAATAACCTAGAGTATATTCTACTGTGTCTCAGGCACCCTAGACACTTTACAGCAATAAAATGAGATATATTTTGAATATTTTAGAGTTTTTATTTCACAACAACTCTACCCATCAGCCACAGAGAAAATAGCGAATGGCCTTGAAGGATAGAAAGAAAATCTGCTACCAAAGCAATGATCAGACTTTGAGCCCATTTCAAGAAACTAACTTCAGCAAATGTTAATTTAATTCACATGATGAATTAAATTAAAAGTGAAGGATGATTGAAGCATATTCGGACTGCCAAGTTTTTGTTGTTCTAGCTTGTAAGATATTAACATACTTACCTGAGATTGATTGTCCCACAGAAGCGGGAGATTGAACAGCGGTCACTGGCTGAAGCTGCAGACAGCTCCGCTGTAAAAGAGGCTACTGCGGCTTGAGTTTTTCAGTTCCTGCTGAGACAAAATAAAGTGTTTTAGCTGATCTGATCATCCTGCATCTTCCTTCACCCACAATCTAACATAGCTGTTCCAATAAGAGTAGTTTTAAACCTATTCAGTATTGTTTTTTGGTCTGCTCTACCTTACAGAGTTGACATCAACACACAGAGGCGAGAGTGCCTACAAGGGTATAAAAAAAGCCAGGTGGCAATTACAACCATGTGATTGAACTCCACTGTCTTTTGACATAAAAGATGGACACAGTTACATTTTCAATGAATACACTATTGGAAGACCTGAAAGACCATATAGATCATCATGGAGAAAATGTATGTGGTACTAGAAGTCAACAGTGACTTAATGGGTCCTAATTAATCAGTCAGTTCCCCAAAAATAGGTTGCTATAACTTTGTAAGAAGGGTGGAAACATACATCATCTCTCTCTCTCTCTCTCTCTCTCTCTCTCTCTCTCTCTCTCTTTCACTCTTTCTCTATTTAAAACAAATCTATGTCTTCTATTAGCCTCTACTTTAAAATGAAATTAAAAATACTAACAAGATACTATTTAGTTGCTCCTGACAGAAGATAATAATATCCTGGTCAAATAAAAAAAAAGTTTTCAAGATCAAGTTATGGAGAACAACAGTAAATGTTTTGGGTGTAATTTAGGAAGTATATGTTCTTTTAATTTGTTTTATCTCTTGGCTTTACTTTATATTGTTTTTTTAAAATCTTTTTTTTCCATAATGCATGTTAACTCTAAACCAAATAACATGAATTTCTGTCATTCATAACTTGCCAGAAATGGTTCTTTTAATATATTTCTTCATTCACAGTCACCAAAAAGTGTTTGCATATGATTATTACATGGGCAAATCAAATGTCATGACTGACTGAATTAAATTAATATCACAATATCTATAATTCCTTAGAATGAATACATACACATACACACACACACACACACACACACACACACGTAATTAAAACTTGTCAAACTGACTTGTATAAAAAGATCTCAGGGTGCTAATTAGCAGGAAGGGTTCTTCTGAGACTTCGTTTCAATGTTTGCAAATAGTTTCAAATTATGGGTTTAAATTGGGATAAATACACATTCATGTTTCTGGATTGATTTTACTTCCCTCTGGGACACAAAGTTAGTTCTTTCTGTCTTGTTAGTTGTTATAAAATATTTTCCCCTAATTATATTCTTATTCTTGTTGTATACTTTGAATAAAAAAACATGGCTAAATAATTAGTTCATAACCATGACTTTGACTAAAGAAGAAATTTAAGTACCCAGTTAGCTTATGGGGCAATTGTGATCAGCAATCATTCTTTTAGTTTAATTTATCTTGCAGGATTTTGTGAGAATAAAAGAAGGCAAGAAGAAAATTATGTGTACTTCTCTGATTTCCTTAGAATAAAAGAGAACTAAATTAACAAATACTCTTCATTTAGCCCAGCTGTTTCAACATAAAGTAGCTAAACACTTATTAAATGTATAGGAGGGCATGAAATATTTTATTAGAATTTTTTTCTTATTTGTTTTCAGTATTAAGTTTTTCTCCAATTTGATTGCTTTGATTTTAACCTGCATCCTTTAAAAAGGCCCTTTGAAGTATCACTGTCTTTAATGAACAGAGATGATGATGGCATTTTAAAAGTTTTTTAAAATACAGATGAATGTACCTGATATAATAAGAAACTTTATTATGACTTTAGGCACCTTGTATATTTTGAAAGTTTAGATTGACCTTTTCAGGCATTGGTACTGTTAAGTTTGAGTCATGGGGCATAGGTCCAGAACTCCATTGTATGGAGGAGTTGCAGGCAGAAAGTGATAATGACAGATCAATGACTTTCTGATTAAGACCAAAAGGTCAGCATCCAGTGGCAGCAATGAAGACTAAGTAGACAAAAGAACAGAGCTCCTTTAGCAAAGGATCAGTAGACAGCATTATCAGAGCTTTTCTGTGAATTGCATTAAGTCCATTTTCCCAAAATGTAATTGTTATTTAAAGCAAAAGGAAAATAAATCACATATATTTTCCAATCATTTCTTTTGGTGCTTTTTTATAAAATTATGGTGGAACTTCATAGTTAAAAGCCAAGAATCACAAAAGTACTCCTCACCCAGTTCCATCTGGCTAGTCAAAGTCAACTGGGTAGTACAAGTCTGAGTGACTGGTCCTGTTGAGGCAGCTGCTAATGTCATGTCACTACACGTCATGTCATGGGAATAAATTTCTGTGTGGTGGAAATATTTGCCTGAAAAAAATAGTAATTAAAAACCATTGTGCAGTTGGGTATGAATGACTTTTTGAAGTTCTCCACCAAATTTTTAGGCAAGAGGAGAATTCTTCACTAATTTCTTAAGGGCAAAATTCTCTCTTAGTCGTGCCAGAATATCTTTATCTTAACCATCTTTAGGGAAAAATAACATGAAAAATCAGGGAGACTGCGGACTACTGAACAGAGATTTCTATAATAAATATAAACTATTAATATACAGTGTGTGTGTGTGTGTGTGTGTGTGTGTGTGTGTGTGTGTGTTTTCGTAGATTTTCATGAAATTAATTTTAAGGGAACCAAATTAATCTCCAACACTGAACACTTCAACAAGAGAATAATCTGGGAAGCCCTCGAAATAGATAAACACCCCCATAACATGAACAAAGAGGATGATTCCTCCTGCCTACCAGACATCTGGAAACAAGCCCTTATCAACAAATGAGTCCCAGCCTCGAAAACCAACACTGGACCAAAAACAACACATGATGCCACCACCAATCTCCCTCACCAGACTCAAACCCAAACCACCCCATAGATGAAAGGCAACCACTGTCCAGAAACCAGACCATGGCTGCATCACTAGCTACCACACCCCCAACCCCCAAAATAAGCGAACTGACACACGCCATGAACATATAGCCAGACCTCAAACTCGGAGCCAAACCAAAACCCGGAATGTCACATCACAGCCATCCACTCGGGATATCACATCACAGAACTCAAGAGGTTACACCACAAAACCTCAGGATGTTGCAACACAGCCAATGACCAGGAGATTACAGCACAAGACTCAGGATGTCACAACAATAGATCTCAGAAGGTCATCACACAGCCCATTACCCAGGTCGTTACAACACAGGAGGCTGATAGAGACACAGCCAGTACCTCAACCACACAAGTTCTTATGAAAAATCCAACCAATCTGCAAACATCAACTCCATCAACCAATCAAGAAATTACAACACAGCCAATTAGCGTGCTTACAACAGAGCCAGCACACCATACCTCCCCACCAGTATTTATAGAGAGATGGCAGCTCCGATCACGCTTTGCTCGCACAAGCACGAAGCCGAAAGCATCACCTGAAGATGGCGAGTGGGACCTTGTCGAAACGTCACCAAGATACTCTCAATCTTACACGGGAAAAGACCCGAACATGCCAAAACCTGCATATATGTGTGTGTGTATGTATGTGTGTGTATGTATGTGTGTGTGTGTGTGTGTGTGTGTATTTTCATGGGTACTTCCTTTTTTTTTTTTTTTTTGCATTTCCAGCAAATCAGACTCATTTTGGGGTACATTTTATAGGCATTTTCTTTATATGCTACCAATTTTGTAATCTTATTGTTTCTACCCCAGACCTTTTCCCATTCTGTTAAGGTGATGCTGCATCCTACATTCCTACTCCAGGCAATCATGTTCCCTTTTACAATTTTTTCTTCTAATTCGATTTCTAATAAATAATTATCAAATTTATATATTTTTTGCCTGATCCTAATAAAATTTTATCTAATTGCTGGAGTTTATTGTTGATTCCGAATTCTTTCTTGTCCTGTTTGTATCTACTTTGAATTTGAAGGTATGCCCACTGATTAATTTTTTGTCCTTGCTCTTGAAGTTCTTGCCTCGATTTCAAATTTCCTTGTGTATCCAATAGGTCCTTATATTTAATCATTTGGTGATATCCAAATTTCTTGGATGGATCATCGCCTCCATTGTTGAAATCCAAATTGGTACTTTTATATAGTGTTTTTTCCATATTTTCTTCCAATTAGTTAATAACGAGTCTCTGTTTAGATATCTGTGGAAATATTTTTGACTAGTTTTCCCTACATCCTATAGAAAAGCATGCCACCCCCTTTGCAGATCATGGCCTTCTAAAAAAAAGTTTTCATGGGTACTTACATGTATGGTATTCAGCTTTGTTCGGCTATTTTCCCACGTCATTATAGTTGTGCTTTTAAAGTTGTAGCAACATTTCGGCAGAATCTCATCTGCCATCATCAGACTTCTATACTGAGATGAGATTCTGATGCAATGTTGCTACAACTTTAACAACACAACTGTAATGATGTGGGAAAATACCTGAACAAAGCTGAATACTATATATATATGTGTGTGTGTGTGTGTGTGTGTGTGTGTGTGTGTGTGTGTGCATACATATATATATGTATGGCATTCAGCTTTGTTTGGGTATTTTCCGACGTCATTGTAGTTGTGCTTTTAAAGTTGTAGCAACATTTCGGCAGAATCTCATCTGTGAACACTATACAGAAGCCTGATGATGGCAGATGAGATTCTGCCGAAACGTTGCTACAACTTTAAAAGCACAACTATAATTACGTGGGAAAATACCCAAACAAAGCTGAATACCATACATACATACATAATACATACATACATAATACATACATACATACATAGTATATATTACCACTCATACCACTATATATATTACCACTCATCTTTAAGTATGTATAGGAATATCACATTCCACCCATAAAAATATCAAAATATTTTGGCTATGAAACCATTTCTAAAACAAATAAAATATCTCTTGAACCTGCAAAATGTGTCATAGTCTGGACTCCCTGAGTTCATTACTCAGAATAATGACACTAATATGATGCATCTTTAGAGAGAAGTTAAATATATATTATACTCATAAGCTATAAGAATATTGGAAGCCACTTTTAATATCTCTTTTCTTTTTCTATTTTTTCTTTTTGCATATTTTGCTTTTTCTTCAATTTATTTTTCTTTTTTCTTCCTTAGTTTATAATAGTGTGTTTGTATGTGTGTAAAGAGACTATGTTATATCACACAATTACTGTATTATAACCCAATATATTGTACTCAAAAACATGCAAATGTATACAATTTTAATATTTTAAAATTAAAACTGTAGATCATGTCATGCATATCTGTTCTTAACTGTCTTTATTTGCCAGATGGTTTCCCCACATAAATGTTCTACCCACATATTGTCTATTATCAGCAATTCAGTAGTTAATTAAAACACAAAGACAATACCAACCACTTTTGTTCACCTGTCTATATGTGAGGCAGAATGATTGCAAACAGGCCTTAGCTGTAAATAGGCTATGAAAACAGACTACAATTACTCATTCACCATGGATTCTGTCTTTGTGTATAATGAAATGTAAAACTGCACATAAATGCCATTGAGAAATAGTAGTAATAGACTTACCAAATAGCAAGTTATTATTTAGTCTGATGTGAAGCAATTGCAATACTGTATAAGTCAGTTAAAATAATTAGAAGCATGTGTTCCTTCCTCTTAAAATGACTATTGGAATCAAGCTCTTTTAACAGTTAAGTAATATTCCAGTGTCTCATACAGTTTTCCATCTTGAAGGAAAGAATTGTCAAGCTATCAGTTTCAAGCTTGCTGCATATTGTGTGTGTGTGTAGTTTCTAAACGTAGACTAGTCAATAAATATAATACTGAAACAACACTATTACACTATTAACATAGCAAAGTTATAAGCATTGCATTTTAAAAGAATTTTAAAATATCAGAAAAAATGACATTTGAAGATTTTATACAGTAATGAACACATCTGAAAAAGTTAATCATATATTACTCGAAAGTCTTTAAAAATGGTAATTCAAACTATGACAAAAGCAGACCATTGATAAAAATAATGTATACATTTTTTTTCAGTGTTGTATAATGTTTATTTGAACCAATAGCTATTTCCTCTGCAATTCTGTAATCATAATTCTTATATTTTGAAAGATTCAGGTACTGGGCTTATGAAAATCATATGAATATTATTTGATTAATATAATTGATTGACTCCGAATTTTATTACTAAGCCTGATTAGGTTTGCTCAAACTAAAATAAAGGACAAAATAATATGGTTTGATCTTTAATTCTGAATTACATCTCTAAGAATGGTGTGATTTGTTGACAGTCCTTCCTGGATATATTGTTGAGGCATCCAATATTCATGAAGCATTTATTTTATATTAGTATGATTTTTTAGATGATAGGTAATTAATTTTACATTGTTCAATGTAATCCTCCATTGCTTTCCTCAGGGATGACTTTCATTCCATTATTTAAAGGTCATGTAAATAATATGAAGTCTCCTCTAGTTCTTATAAAAAAGGTTAGTCCTTTAGAACCCAAAATTAATTCTTCCAAAACCTCTAAAGAGTGTTGACCTTTAGAAGCAGTAATAACATCTAGAGCAAATAAATAAAACAAATAATTAGTTACCAGGCATCATACTATAATAATAATAATAATAATAATAATAATAATAATAATAATAATAATAATAATAATAATAATAATAATAATATAAAAACCTCATTTTTTATTGTGCAAAAGTTTTAAAAGAGGCTTCTTCAGAAACTTGGAGTTTCCTGGCAAGCAAAGTCAATGGGAGGAGCTGGATTTACTTAATGATTAGTGATTCCAGTTCCAGTTCCAATTGTAGATGTTCAGTTGAGGAGTACCAGTAGCCCATAATGTAAGTAATATCGTCAATTCAGCATTTTGTGACAATCACTGAAAATGGTGAACCTCATGTCTTCATACACAGTATTTTAAGGATTGAGGTCAGATAAGAGATCAATCTGATCCCAATGAGGAGCTGAATTCTGAAAGTCTTATTGCGAACATTAAATGAAGCTAGATTAATTTCCAGACGATAAACTTAAAAAGTGTGTTAAATTAAATTTACCTTTCCCAACAGAGAATTAGAAATTACATAATGAAAGCATCATAGTATATCCTTAGAAAAGAAAAAAAAGGTTCAATAACCACAGTGGCACAGTGGTTAGAGTGCTACATTTCTGCTGATTATCGGCTGGCTGCAATTTGGCAGTTCAAATCCCACCAGGCTCAAGGTTGACTCAGCCTTCCACCCTTCCAAGGTGGATAAAATGAGGACCCAGATAGTTGGGGGCCATATGCTATGTAAACCACTTAGAGAGGGCTGTAAAACACTATAAAGCATTGCTATATCCATTTAAAATAATAGGATGGAATAAATACATAAATATATTTCAAAATATACATACAATTTGGGGTTATAGTCATCTTAATCTCATTTATCTTACTGTAAATACTCAAAGGCTTTCTAGGCCATCTGTCTAAATCTAGTGTCAATTACCTCAAAATAGGGTACATTCAAATTTACAAGTTGAGGAATGTTCCTGGAAATTATTTTGTCAAGATAAATAAAAGAAACATACATTAAAACCCCAACATTTGTGACCTTTTAGACTGCTGCTCTGATCCAATAATATTGTGTCTGAATTAATTAAATTTATAGACTAATCAGACAAAATCTCAAATTCATGCATATCAGGAAAGAGGAGCAGAAGGAGGATAAAAAAGGAAAAGACTATACATTTCTGTCTTATGCAAATATAAAGTATCAGCCATATACCATAAAAGCTTCTATTCTGAACACCTATTGTATCCCACTGATATTTTCAGAATATATAATTATGTGAGGAAAGGATTGTCATGATAAATTAAAAAAATAAAAGTGAAACTGGACATCTTTGATAGACATTGATAGAAGGAGAAGACATACAATTAATAATTGCCAGTGATTTACCAGAATGCTTTTCCTTGAAGATATCAGATTTTTACATTTATTTTTAAAATCTTGCATGCATAATCATAACATAGACAGCAAAGCCAACAGTGCAATCAATAATTTTCTAGTTGCTTTACAATCACATATTCTACAAACACAGACATATGTATTGCTGCATACCAATAAAGAAGAATATCAAAAAGTCACTTTCTTCTTTTGTTGGATAAAAGGGATTGGAAGATTCCAAGATTGTGTGTAGGAAAAGTCCAGCTTTTCCAACACCATCTTTCTACCATTTATATTATACAGTATAAATCAAAAGAACTGTGCTGGTTCTCATATTAAACCTTCACATTTGTTCTGATATACACCTTTTCTTCTTGTTTTAATGCTCTAGTTCCTTCCTCAAGGAAAAACAACTTTGTTTATTAGGCCCAACCATGCAATCATGATAGATAGCTGTGTCCTTCAGTTTGTTTCCATTATCATCTCTAAATAATCCCAGTTGATAGTTTAGTCTGTATTTTTCAGCATGCTTATCTTGTTCCCTTTGCTCACCTTTTGAGACCCTTAATAATAGAATGATACTTCCTGAATACAGAGAATATGATCTCAGAAGAGATATGCTAAAAGTATACATATAGAGATTATAATATAGACTGAAGTTATTATATGTATAGAATACTGTATACATTTAAAATCACAATGCATGACTTTATTGAGACTTCTGCAGTTGCTGGTGTGTCTGGAGTTTTAAATTACTCATATCAGGGCTTGTTTCTACTGTGGCATTCTAAATAGCTTGCTACTTTGCATTTTTTTGATAATAAAACACTGTTATTTATTTATAAATCTTGACTTCTTATCCCAAATACCCTCTCCTGCAAAATAAGAATGTGACAGAAATGGCTTTTCTCTTCTTGTTTTTCTGTGTAGAAAATTTAGAAGCTAAGGAAATATTGTAAAGTCTGAGTACCCAATGTTCATTGTGGGAAAAGGAAATGACAATTCAGTACACCTTATTGGAAACAGAAGAGCTATTATTTAATTTTTTTCTTCCCAGTTAAAAAGGCTACCTGAGTGCATCATTTCTTCACAGAAGATTGATTGTTTTTTTCAGACTCTCAAACTAAGTCAGGGAAGCAAAGAAAAATGCTATCCAGTTCTACTGTCTAGAATATATCAACTAACAAGAAAGGGATTTATCTGTAACTTCCTTTGCCTGCCAAGTGAGAGAATCAAGAAAAACTATTCATCTCTCATTTTCCATCAGGCTGAAGATCAAGATTCCTAAACATCAGTTTAAATATGGGAGAGATTGTCAACACTAATCCAATTTTGATATCACCCTCTTTGCGACATGGAACTCTTTAGCTTTGTGGAGAAAAGCTTATGCTTGTTTTGAAAACAACAACAACAACCAAAATCATAGCTTGAATGGGAAAAATTGAATAGGATATGTTACATAGTACCCCTAAGATTGGTTACATCAGGAAAAGCATCTGAAGACTGGGAAGGATGGAAGATTGGATGGAAGCTGCTGAATAATGATGAACAAGGATATAAGCAACTACTCCCAATCCAAAACCAAAATCACACAATGATTTTCCTCCTGCAACATGAATCTGTTCCTTTTTTCCCCTTGAAGTGGTTCTCTATTGCCTTCACATTAAAGACTACCTAGGTACCATCTAAGTAAGCATCATCACTCTACTGGTCTTTCTTCAGCATATCTAGCAACTTTGTCCATTCCACTCAATGCATATGAATGCATTTTAACACAATAATAATGTAGTTTTCTCCAATTGTCCTATTTATTTTCAAACATATCACAGCTAATTTAAACAAAACAGTGTATTTGTTTGTTAATTTTTTTGGTTTCACAGTGTTAAAGGAATTATTTCAGGTTAACCATAGTTAAATTATGCTACATAGAATCTTGGACTTAACCTTGTTGTAATTTGTTTTTTTAGTAGAACAATCAGTCAGTGAAATTATTGCCTTCAGAAGTTGTGAAGGGTCCATCACTGAAGGTTTTTAAGTAGACATCCATTTGCCTGAAATGATATAGGGCCATGATGGCGAACCAATGGCATGCATGCCACAGGTGGCACACAGAGCCATTTGTGCCGGCACGCGAGCTGCAAGCAAAGTTACCTCACTGTGCATGCGTGCATCTCACAGCTGATTTTCGGCCTCCCAGAGGCTTGAGGAAAGCTTCTGCAGCTTTACAGGCTGAAAACTAGCCCCATTTTGTCACTTCTTCTTTTTCCGACAATACCGGAAGTGACGAAATTGGGCTAGTTTTCAGCCTGCAAAGCCTGCGGAAGCCTTCCTCAAGCCTCTGGGAGGCCAAAAAAGGCCTCAAACTGTCTGAAAATCAGCTGTAAGGCATAGTGCAGTTAAAGGGGTGGGGGGGTGGGGGGTGCACATATGTGCAGGGTGTGTCGGCGGGCACATTGCCTTCTGGGTGCTGGCACGCGAGCGCGAGCATGCAAGCACATACAATTTTTGGCACAGGAGCCCAAAAAGATTAGCCACCACTGGTATAGGGTCTCCTGACTAAGCAAGGCGTTAGATTAGAAGACCCCCAAAGTCCTTTCCAACTCTGTTACACTATTATTCTGTTATTGTTGTTTGGAGACTAAACAGTACAAGATATGATCAGAAGACAAGAATCTTTCTCTTTGGATGTTGCACCCAAAATTATTTAATTCTATGATTAAAGCAACTTAGTCCTAACTGCTTGGGTACAATACTAGCTCTTAAGTTTAATACTGGAAAAGTCTGTTACTATTCATCCATCCATGATACCTTTTCTTTCTAGCCAAGGATCAATATCTGCTTGAACTGGAAAAAATGACATTAAAATGATGAGTATACTAAAATGCCTTGTGACTGAACTAATGGAATTACTAAGGACAAACTTTGTGTTTGGTGGAAAATGGAAGATAATTTCAAGAGAAATGAATATAGAAAGAACATGTGATGTCTTTAACATAAATTTAGAGTAAAAAAATCAGTTGTTTGGAAACTTGAAAAATGATGTTGTTCTGCAACGGGTTTTTTTTTGTGTGTAATGTTACAGAATTCTAGGAGAAAAAGGCTTAATTAAAAAAAAATTTATACACCCATATTTTAATTATATTTCTCTCTATATATTTCTATATATAGATAGACAGATAGATAGAAACTAATTAAAAGGAACATGAAAAGGTTTCTATACTATCACCTCATTTTTTTGTTATTTATTTATATTTTTTATAAATTTTTATTGGTTTTTAAAACAAACATAAACAAACAAAACATAAAAACATCAGGCCATCTTCCATATATGTACATATAGTGTGCCGGTTGGTTTACAAATTGTTTTGTGCTTCTATTTCGTAGTCTTCAATTACAATTACATTGTATATGATCTCGTATTTTCAATCCAATATTAAATACATTGGTATCATTATTAATCAATCATTTGACTATACTTTTATTCATTCATGCTTTAGGAAATAATCATATTTTACTTAATTTGTTTTGTGACAATTCATATTATCATCCCAAATCTATCCTAAAATCCTTTTGTAGATATAATAAGGAAAGAATACATCTTTATATATTTAGTATTTTCTAAAAGTCTACATATTTCGTTACTATACTTTATGGTCTAACCATTGATAGAATAGATCCCAAATTTTATTAAATATATTTATCATCCTGTTCTCTGATTTCAAATGTCAATCTGCTCATTTCAGCACATTCCAATATTTTCTTAATGATTTCCTCCTACAATGGTATTTTCTCATTTTTCCAGTTTTTAGCAAATACAATCCTAGCCGCTGTTAATACATTTACAATCAGGTATTTCAAGTCTTTACTATATATTTCAGGTAAAATTCCTAATAAAAATATCTCTGGTTTCAAATCTATATGTTTTTTTGTCATTTTTTCCAACCACGTGTGGATTGTAGTCCACTATTTTTTAGCATCCACACAAGTCCACCACATATGGTAATATGAGACATTTTTTGGATTTACTCTTGAACATTCTTGCTATTCTTGTCGGGGGGGAAAATGCCACCTGTAAAACATCTTACACAATTTTTCTTTATATGCTGTTGACATTGTCATTTTATAATTTTGAGATCACAATTCTTGCCATTTCTCTAGATCAATCCCATATCCAAAATTCTTCCCCCAAGCAATCATAGTTTCAAACTTGTTCTTCTTCTAGTTTAATTTCTAATAAATATCCATACAATTTGTTAATCACCTTTTCATCAGTACCTGTCAAAATCTTATCTAAATTAGTCAGTTTATCATAGAAACCTTCTGTTTTAGAATCTTTATCATACCTTGAATGTATTTGTGCATATGAAAACCAATTCATCTTTATACCTTGTTCCTCTAGTTTTTGTATAGATTTAAGTTCACCCTTTTCATTCAATATTTCACCATATCTAACTGTTCTTTTTTGTATATTATAGGATAAGAAAATGCTACAATAGTTGATAGCTAGACTGGAATTTCCAAATAACATTGTCTTTTAATCTTCTCCCAGTTTAACCACAGAGACTCCCGTATATGTCTTCTAAAGTACCCCTGTGTTTTAGTTCCTTTATACCATAGAAAAGCATGCCACCCCAACAACAGGTCATGTCCTTCTAATGTCAACAATCTAGTATTTCTTAATGTTATCCAGTCCTTAACCCACATCAAATTTGTAGCTTGGTAATACAACTACCAATTAGGCAAACCAAATCCTCCTGTAATTCTAGCATCTTGCAAAAGTTTTAACTTTATTCTCGCTTTCTTACCTTGCCATATATATTTCAACACAATTTTATTTAAATCTTCAAAATAGTCTTTTTCAAGCCTAATTGGAATTGTTTGAAACAAATATACAATTCTGGGTAATATATTCATCTGGATTGTTGATATTCTCCCTATTAACGACAGTTGTAAATTTTCCCATTTCGCCAAATCTAGCGCTATCTGCTGTTTAAGTTTGATATAATTATTCTCTTTTAGTGTACTGCATCTTGCTATCAAGTATATCCCCAAGTACCTGATCTTATTCATGACCTGAATTTTCAATAGGTCTGCCAGTTCTTCCTTTTGTCTTGATAGCATATTCTTTGTCAAGATCTTTGTCTTATCTTTATTTATTTTCAAACCAGCCACCATTCCATATGTCTCTATCTTTTCCATCAGTTTTGATGCTGTTTCTCTTGGGTCTTCTATAATAAAGACCAGATCATCTGCAAATGCTTGCAACTTAAATTCTTCCTTTTTAATTTTCATCCCTTTTATATTCTTTTCATCTCTAATATTTCTATTTAGCACTTCCAAAGTTAACACAAACAACAAAGGTGATAGTGGGCACCCTTGTCTTGTTCCTTTTTTTATATCAATAGAGTCTGTCAGTTCGCCCTCTATCATGACCTTTGCCGTTTGCTTATGATATATAGCTTCTATTGCTTGAATAAATTTTCTAGCAAAGCTCATCTGTTCCAGCAGTAACAACATGAATTGCCAATTCACATTATCAAATGCCTTCTGTGCATCTAGAAATATCAAAGCCATTTGTTTTTCAGGATGTGCCTCATAGTATTCCAAAGTGTCCAAGATTACTCTCATATTGTCTTTAATTTGTCTCTTTGGCAGAAATCCATTTTGATCAGGATGGATAAAATTCTTTAAGTATTTTTTAAGTCTTTCTGCCAGTATTGAAGCAAAAATTTTATAATATGCGTTTAGTAGGGAAATAGGTCTATAGTTCTTGATTTGTAATGGATCAGCCTTCTCTTTTGGAACAAGTGTAATATAAGCTTCTGACCATTCAGGTATCCTCTTCTTTAACATAACTTCATTCATAACTTCTAGCAATGGAAGATTCAACGATTTCTTGTAATGTTTTGTAAAATTCTGCCGGGAGTCCATATGGGCCTGGTGCCTTTCCATTATTTTGCTTCTTGGATGCTTCAGTTAACTCCATCATCATTGCATTGCTTTCTAATATTGTTTCAATCTCTTTAGGTATCTGGGGTAACTTAACATTCTGTAGGTACTGTTTGACTCTTTCCTCATCAATATTCTCTTGTGTGCATAGTTTCCCATAATAGTCTCGAATGATTTCCTTCTTCTCTTTACTACCATAGCAAACTTGGCCTTGATCATCTATTAATTGCAATATTTTCCTTGATTCTTTCTCCTTTCTCAATTTATATGCTAACCATCTACCTGGTTTATTTGCATCTTCAAAGTAATTCTGTTTAGCACCTCTAATTTTCTGTGCTAATTCTTCTTTTTCTATTAGACTCATTTTATGTTTGGTTATATCCATTTTTAACTTAATGTATTGTCCTTTTTCTGTGCCATTTTCTGTAGCTCTTTTTCAAGTCCTTTATACTCATCCTCTAATGCCTTAGAGGCTAATCTTTTCATGGTATTTCTTTTCCTTGTATAGTCTATTATCAAGCCTCTGACATACGCCTTCATTGTATCCAATACGTTCTGGATTGATGTATCTTCTTTTTTGTTTTCTCTAAAGAAAAAAGCCAGTTCTTTCTCCATCCACTGTGTGAAGTCTTTTCCCTTTAATATAGTATTATTTAGCGTCCATCTAGATCTTTTTCTTTGTCCTTTCCATTTAATTGTCATTGGATTGTGATCTGCCCAAGTACTTGTTTCAATATTTATTTCTTGAATATTAGTTAACAATTCTGTTGACATCCATATCATATCTATTCTGGACCATTGTAAGTGTCTATTTGAGTAGAAGGTGTACTGTTTAGTTTTAGCATTTCTTTCTTTCCATGTATCTTTTAAATTTATTTCATCTACCGTATTAAAAAAAGATTTAGGGAGAGTCTTTCTGTTTTGCTTTATTGTTTTCTGTGCTATATAGTCCAGTTTGTTGTCTACAATTCCATTAAAATCTCCCATCATAACTATATTAGCATAGTCCAGTTCAATTATTTTGATATGTAATTTTTTATAAAATTATTCTTGTTTGTCATTCAGGGCATAGATTGCAATCAGATTGTCTTCGTATTATTAGCCATTATTTCCACCATTAGTATTCTTCCATCGTCATCAGTATAAATCAATTTCTCTGGAATGGTCTCTTTAATATATTTCTTGCATTGTGTCAAGGAGGTAATCACCTCATTTTTTTTATTTTTAAAGACTCTTAAAAAGTAGAGAATATATTTATATTCCAAATCTTTAACTCATTCCTTAATATCAAGAAGAAAGTTCAGTTCATCTACCTTCTCTGAATTACCCAGAATCAGTTGAACTGAAGCTTTCATGAAATATTCCCTAGTGCAATCTGTCAAAGACTTTAAACTATGATACATCAGTTGATTCAAAAAATTTATCTCTTGCCTGGCCCAAGTGTTCCAACAGATTAGAAGGAGAATGGGGGAGGGTCTGAAGGAAGTCCTGTCTTAGCACTTGGCCACCAATGGTGCCCCCAACATGAGTGATGTCAAGCTGGCCTCGTCCACCCTGGCCACATGCACATGAACTTCCCGAAGTCAAACACAACCCTGATGTGGCCTTCAATGAAATTGAGTTTGACATCACTGTTCTATATTATCAATTTCTCATTCAGGGCAGTGGTGGGATTCAAACATTTTTATTATCGGTTCTGTGGGCATGGCTTGGTGGGAGTGGCAGGGGAAGGATACTGTAAAATCTCCATTCCCTCCCCACTCCTGGGGGAAGGTTACTGCAAAATCCCCCTTCACTCCCCACTCCACTAACCTGTTTTCCAGCTTCGTTCTCCTTTGCAGGGTAACAAAAGAAGACCCAGCCGATCAGTTGGGATTCAGGAAGCACAGAATAGATAGTGGCAGGACCAGGCAGAGGTGGTATTTGCCAATTTTCCAAACTACCCAAAATTTCCGCTACTGGTTCTCCAGAACTAGTCAGAACCTTCTGAATAGCACCTCTGATTCAGGGTTAAAATTTTGCCACTTACTAATAACCAAATGTATCTGGAAGGTTTGCTGAAAGCTGAAATTGGAGATTCACCCCTCTTAAAAAATAATTCCAAGATTTCAGAGAGCTTAATCACTTGCTTTCCAAATAGACCCAAGCATGAGAATATTAGAAGGAAGAATGAACTGAAAATCTTCTTAGCTATCTACTCACAGTTATTCTGATGTGTTTGGATGCTAAGGAATAGCTGGAGGAGCAGATGAAAAGTCAGGAATAAGCAAGACAATAGAAGAGGACTAAACAAATATCAGGGGGTCACCCAGACTAAACATCAAATATAACAAGAACACAAGCAGAATAGTTGTTCTTTAATAACATTGCATCATTACATATTTCAGGCAATTTGACTTTTATCTTTAAAATAAAATAGAAAAATTGCTATTGACTCTACTGATTTACATTCCTGGGAGAAAGTAATAAATTCACAGCTTTGCTTGCACAAAGAAAAAAAAAATGCCTTGCTACAAAAGCAAAAATAAGATTTATGATGGAGGCACTTAGATTTCCTCAGGAAATATGTGTATGTATATTCTAGAAAAGTCCAGGACAGTGTTGATGCACCAAAAATAATAATCTCAGTATGAATTTCAATATTTGGATGAGCTCAACAATGACCTTGATATATTGCTGTAATTTAGTATGGTTATAAGAAAAAGTCTTCTGGTATATTGTTGACTGTTGAGTTAAATTCAGAAAAATAAATGTGCGGTTTCACCTAGGTTAGCAGAGAGTATCCTAACGTTCCTGCCCCTTTAATTGTTTTCTGAACAGATTTGATTAGGGTCTTAGCGAGATCTCTAAAATTTACTTCTCCAAAGTTGGAATAATCTTGGTTAAAGAAGCACTATAAATCTTATTTCCAATTAGGTTGAATACTTTAAAAATCCACTTGAGTCCTCTCTAAAACCATTTAGATTTAGATATCATCTGCTACTTACTACTTAATTGTTTCTGTCTGGACATTAAGTAATAAATATACAGTATATAGGATGATGGCAAACTGATTAAAAATAAATGACAAAAGGACACCACACCTCATTAATATGCTCTTAAGCCTTTACATAACAAATGGCTTAAGTGGCTTAGATGTTTCATCCCAGTTAAGAGCTTCCAATTGATACTATTGTGATAAGCAAGAAACACTACCTACCAGTTCTTAGAAATTATTCCACAATATCTTTAGTCACATGTCTCATGAATCTGATTTACTAATAATCTGCAAATACTGCATAATTAGCAGATTATGTACCAAATACAAAAAGTGAGTTTGACAACAAAATGTTCAACTGTGGGATCTTTAGTGCTCTCTGAGTTTCGTTGTTTTTTTTTTTTTTCAGAAATTTCATTACCAAACTAGAGAACAAAATTCAGCCCTGAACTATAAATATTGTCTTCTAAATGTTCAACTAATTTTTTTGAACAGCTTTGTATACTTATCCCATTCTCATGAAATTAAGTAAGTTTTCCCATGTCATTTAGACAATCCAGCCCAATGTCCTGCTAGTCACATGAATTAAGTCACCTTGGATAGATGCTCTCTACTTGTCTTGAACTCTTTCAGTGAAAGAAATTCATTCAGCCCTAAGAAGATGTTTTTAACAAGTTCTGTATAGCAAAAATGGTATGAGAATAATATGGGTTTAAGTGACAATTTTATAACACTAAGACCAAGCAGCAAGGCATAGTGTGCTGCCTTGAGCAGGCAAAACACAGAAAACCAAATAAAATAAATTGCTTTATATGCAAGCACACACAAACCCAAAGTCCTCCCATCTTCAACCTTTTTTCACATTACATTCAGTCATATGGGGGAAATTTCGGAATAGTTCCTATGAAATGGATCTAAAAGACATCAAAGTTTCTTTACCTTTGAAAGGATTGTTAGGGCAGCTTAAATCTAAGTTATAAGATAAGACAAGAGTGCCTACAAATTGAAAATGGATCATCCACAACAGTGGTGGGATTCAAATTTTTTTACTACTACTAGTTCTGTGGGTGTGGATTGGTGGGCGTGGCATGGCTTGCTGGGTGTGGCTTGGTGGGCTTGTCAGGGGAAGGATACTGTAAAATCTCCATTCCCACCCCACTCCAGGGAAAGGATTCTGCAAAATTCCCTTTCATTTCCCACTCCTGGGGTAGGTTACTGCAAAATCCCATTCCCTCCCCACCGCACTAATCTGTTTTCCAGCTCTGTCCTCCTGTGAAGGGCAACAAAAGAAGACCAAGCCAATCAGTTGGGACTTGGGAGGCAGAGAACAGATGGGGGCAGGGCCAGTCTGAGGTGGTATTTACTGGTTCTCCAAACTGCTCAAAATTTCCGCTACCGGTTTTCCAAAACTGGTCTGAACCACAAATTCTGAAGAATCACCATGCAAAGAAAAGACTAATTTAGCACAAGCATACTAGACCTGAGAGAGAAATGTTTGTTTGTTCATTTATTTATTTGTCCTACTCACTGAATGGCAACCAAGTATAGAAACGCATTACTGACATCAATTGAAAAGGAAAAGTTAGATATATTTATGTAAACAGAAGCTTTTAAAGATTTGGGGAAATAAATATCCCTTTGAGCCCCTTCCTAAGCTAATAAGGATAGTAAAGCTTAACTAAAATAAATACATTTCTGAAACTCACAAATACAGACAAGTGATTGGCCAAAGGCCACAGTAAAACCAAAAACATATAATCATACATTAATTCATACAGACAACAGCCTGGAATCATAAAGATCCAGATTTGTTTTCAAATGAAGTCCTCATCCAGAAGTGCATAATTTTGGTGATGCTGACTTAGAATAGCCCATTTGGTCTTGAGTCAGCCAACGGCTCAGCCTAGGAATATATTTATATATCCATTTTCTCATCTATAAGAGCTGAACAGCCTAAACCAACTAAAACCGTGGGCTCGAAATAATTACATTAATTAGGTCAAGGGAAAATTTATTATTGTTTTTCATAGCAATCATCTAAATTATACATTGCTTGATAAGATTGAATGGATACTAAATTTTAAAAGTAATGAATGGAAGAAATTCAAATTCATATGATTAACTTCGAATATGCAATTACAGCAATCTGTATGAACACAGATCAAATATATTTAGCAAGATTTGGTATTAATTCCAACAGATTTAATACAATTTCAAAATCATTTGTGTATATCAGAAAACTATAATTCAGATTATAAATGAACCATACATCTCTTTACATGCAACTATCCAAAAAAGTGTTATGTGAAATAAACTTTATATTTAGGAATCTTATCTCTCTATCCATATCTTCTATAAAACAGGATAACCATCATCATCATCATCATCATCATCATCATCATCATCATCATCATCATCATCATCATCTTTATTGATTAGCCCTTGGGCCATATCAAAGTACAAAGTTCCAGCAACAATTTGTTACTAAAATTTAATAAAAGCAATTCAAAATGAAATTTGATAAAATACTATTTAAAATCGAACTTGATAAAATACAATTTAAAATGGAAACTAGAGAAAATAAATATGATATGCACAGGATCACTAAACTGTAATAATTTAGGAATCAGGAAACAAATGAAATTAGTTAGGGTTATATTGCATTATTTTCATGTCCTTTTATTGAATTAGTTATGAACTAGTTATTTTCAATTTCTTTTCTATAAACATTTTCTACTGCTATTTCTAAAAGAGGCAGTTATGAATTATGAGACTTAATTTCTTTCAACATGTTTTGCTGCCAACATAAAGTTTATATTTATATATAGCTTACAAGATAAAGGTCAATATTTGAATAGTTTATGTTGAAATTAAAAGAACTATTCAATTAGCTATTCAAAACCTGAATTGATATTTTTACATTTTTCTTACTTGAGAATTCAAATTACTAGAATTATACAATTTCTTTTTGTTTTGAAATTATAATCCAGTGGTAATATTTCTGCAGCAGATGTTGCCAAAAATGAAAAGCAGCATGCATTTCTTTTTTTAGGAAGATGGTATCATTTGTTCAGAAGCCAAAGTTATTCTTTTCACTTCAAGTAATGTCATTTGTTGTAATAACAAGGCAGTCGAGATGTTTGATCATGAACAACTGAATTATGATGATCTTTATTGGAGTATAGTCTTGCATTTATATACATTTTTAGTTATCCTCCATCATTGGTTAACTTTGGTTACTGCTTAACTTTGGTTACTGTTTAGTACAGTAATCCATACAATTAATTATCTCTAGTTAAAGTCTAACATATGTTTACTTCCCCTCTCTAATCCTCCTTTATCCATAGATTAATGACTTTGTTTGCCTGAGTTGTATTTGCTTGGAAACATTCTTTATCTGAGGTTTGCCATCCGAGATTGGAACATTCCTGCAATTACAACTCTACAGTCATTAGCACCTTTTCTAAAGTAGTAATTTTGCTACCTTCTAAATTAAAAAAATTGTGTAATAGTTGGAAATCAGTTGCCATATTGTAGTAAAGAAAGTAAACACCTTTATGAATATAATTATGTGTAGAAGATAATATTTTGAGGAATATTATTTATAAAACTGGATAATGGCCAGTTTTCCCCTTTACCTTTTTCTCCCTTACTTTTACCAAAAAAAAAAAAAAAAACCCAAAGAAAAATGTACTTATGGAAAAATTAGAGAATATTTCTCAATTAGCTGATATTTGTCAAATTTTATATAATTCTTTGTTTTAGCATCATGCTAACTTTTTTCTGGTTATAAATGGTAGAAGGAAAGATGTATTAAATTAAATATAGATTAAGTTAACAGTTAGATTCAAGAATCTAATTGATGACAATAGCTTAAAATCTGTCTTTTTAGACCCAATAAGCTGTCATGGTTTCAGTCACAGAAAATATGAAATAAATCCAAACATAAAATATTAAGGAAATTTTCTACATTTCTACATTTTTGAACAGTCTGTCTACAAAAAATATCAACCAAATATGTGTTTAATATATCCACTGATATTATGCATTAGATATCCACTGAAATTAAATTATGAAATCTCTGTTGAGTTAAAAATTATCTGATAAAGATACAGGTCTCAAAACTAAGGAGTTTCATTGATGTCAGCTATGTATCATTCTTCTAGGTATGACTTGGTAAGGCCACACTTGGAACACTGCAGCCAGTTTTGGTTGCCACAAAGAATGGTTGTTGGAATTGGGTAGGTCTAGTTTAATGAAAAGAAGGGCTGCGGGTGACATGATACCAGTGTTCCAATATCTAAGGGGTTGCCACAAAGAAGAGGAAGTTAACCTATTGTCCAAAGCACCTGAAGGCAGGACCAGAAGCAATGGATGGGCATTAATCAAGGAGAGAAGCAACCTAGAATTAAGGAGAAATTTCCTGACAGTTAGAACAATTAATTAATGGAATGACTTGCCTCCAGAAATTGTGGATGCTCCAACACTGGAAGGTTTTTTTAGAAGAGATTGGACAATCATTTGTCTAAAATGGTATAAGTTTTCCTGCCTGAGCAGGGGCTATGACTCACTAGAAGATCTCCAAGGTCACTCCCAACTCTGTTATTCTGTATCTGTATCACTACATAAATAACAAAAATATGTTACAAATTCTGTGCATCTAGCATTTAATACCACCTTAATGTTATAACATTTATTACAGCTCCTGTCACAAACATTGCAAATATTGCGATGTGCAAGAGACTGAAGAGTTTTAGTGCTCCCCGAGTTTGGTTTGCTTGATGACATTTCATTGCCCAATTAGATAATATCATCAATGCTAGTGAGTGGGAGATTTTCTCCCTGCTTATATACAGTAGCTTGCCTGTCGTTATTGGTATGGTCTCCTTAGTAGTTAAGATAATGCTAGATAATGTGTTCTAGTCATTTTGTTTCATTTTAAAAATGTTTTAAGTATGATTGTCTCTTTTGAATAGTGTATAAATATGGTTTACCCTTTATGTGTACTAATGGTTGATCTGAGTGCCAGGCTTCCAGGAATTCCCTAGCATTTTTGGATTTGGCTTTATCTCAGAGACTTACAGTTTCCCAGAAAATATGGTTGAGTCTTTCCATGTGTTGTGGGATTAAGGACTTTTCATTATTTCTTCTGACTGCTAGTTGATTTTCATAGATTTGCTCTGCTAATCTTCTGCTTTTCTGTTCT
The DNA here is from genome assembly GCF_049901715.1 of Pseudonaja textilis. Taxonomy (NCBI): domain Eukaryota; kingdom Metazoa; phylum Chordata; class Lepidosauria; order Squamata; family Elapidae; genus Pseudonaja; species Pseudonaja textilis. The sequence goes on from NC_141995.1 coordinate 36,387,219, forward strand.
ACATAGTGACTGTTAGCAGTACTTACCCTGTGTGTTGTAAATTACTCCTCAATTTTTCTTCTTGGGCTAAGGGGTCTTTTGGTTTACTTAAGAGATTTTAGACATCTTTCATTGGTTTGTATACGACGGTGATGTCATATGGTTGTAATAGTTTGTTGGTTAATCAATCAACTAAAGATACTTTTCAAATCATTGATATTATCCATCAAATATTCATTGATGTTAAATTATGAACTCTCTTTTGGGTTAAAAATTACTTGAGAAGAATTTAGATATGAAAATGTAAATTGAGTTGAATTCAATATGGACTTGAATAAGGAAGTAGAAAAATATTATTTAAAATATTGAAGTTTGTAGATAAGAACTTTGGGCTTTCAGTAGTTGGATTCCTTGTAAATTCATCCAACAAATCTAACTAATTATCCTATCACACAAATAGAGCAGATATGAACAGAGAAATAAAAAAAAAAGGAATAACCCTGCTTATCCAATCAAGGATCATCTTGAGACAGCATTTTGTTTCTCACAGACATCTCTTCAAATATTCATCAGCAACTGGCATTAAAAACACATGCTTTCTCCAACTTGGAGTTAACATTGAGTCTTCCACTTCAACAGTCTTTTGTACTTCACAAATTTATCCAACCCTCTATTCAGGTTAGTGGCCATCACTGCATTTAATGATGATGAATTTCTTTTGCTCAAATATTTAGAGTTTTTAGACAAGAAGAAAAACTTCTCATATTTACTTTCTAATGCATGATTTTGTAAATTCCAGCAACATCTGCCCTTTTCCTACTCTATAGATTCCTAAACCTTCTAGCTTTTTCTTGCAAAAAAGACATTGAAAGCCCTGAACATTTGAAAAATCATTTTCTACACTGAAAAAGCAGCTGCCAAATTATCTCTAATCAAGGTAGTCAAACCCTCCACTCAACCAATTCTGAAAGGTTAATTTTGATTTATTGACCCTTGTATATCAGTATTTATACCCTGATGAAAACTACACCATACACACAAAGAAATCATAAATGTTGATTGATATGTTTAGACAAATTATTTCAGTGGCATTAGGAAAACTTCTGTGTACAAAGGGACCAGATTTTCCTTGCCTTCCAGTTTAGTTATTTATTAAAAAGCTACTTCAAAGGGGGAAGTGGTACAGTTTACAGACTACATGATTCAAATCCTGAGATTCTAGTACAATACATGAATTTATTTATCCAATGTTCATGATGTCTCAAAATACAATTCAAGTCATTGATATCAAAATAAACAGAGCAGAAAATGACATACCCATATGTCATTCAGAAGTCATTCAGAAGTCATCATCCACTTCCCAAGATAGGCTCTTTATCATTACTGGGTTTTTTTTTTAATTTTTAAATCCTGTTAAATACTAACAGGATTGGAGCAATGTGAATTTGGGGAATTATAGTGTTAGTTTTATATTTAAATAAAAAAGTGAAAGGAGAAGGATCAGGATAACGCCTTTCTATTCTCTCTTTTGTAAATATGTTCTAGGATTATAGCATTTTAATGCTTTTACTTAAAGAAAAAATAATTGCACAATATCCATTTTATGTATTGTACTTTATGTATTATTTATTGTTTCAGCTTAGGGTTTATTCTCTTAGCATATTCAAAATACAACCTCTTTCTTTCTTTCTTTCTTTCTTTCTTTCTTTCTTTCTTTCTTGCTTGCTTGCTTGCTTGCTTGCTTGCTTGCTTGCTTGCTTGCTTGCTTGCTTGCTTTTTCTTCCTTTTTCTTGCTTGCTTTCTTGCTTTCTTTCTCTTGCTTGCTTTCTTGCCTTTTTGCCTGCCTTCCTTTGCTGGTGATAGTATGGAGATTAGCAGAAGCAAAATCACTTATCTTTTGCAACTTCAAAAGACTAGACAAGAATTAGTAATGCTGCAAATGCAATCTGTTTAAATTTCTGTGCTCTTACTGTCGCCTTTGTCTTCTTTCCCATTCAACCACCATATGAAATGGAGTTCTGCAAAGTTGCTTGGCTATAATTTCAGTCTTTTACCTTTTCCAAACTCATAAGAGGAAGAACGGAATGCTTATTGACACAGTCTGTTTAATTTGCATGATTGTGAGACACCCTGCTTAATTGACTTAAGACAATTGATGCAAGACATAATTAGCAAGTTACCTGCTATCATTATCATACAAAAAATTGAAAAAAAAAGCAATGAGTCTGTTTCAGATGAAGGCTACAAAGGAAAGATGTTACTGAAAATTCTGGTGACTTTTGTGACAGAAGTTATTCTGAAAAGCATCCCTAAGAACAATTTTGACACTACCTCTTATTTTCCTTAAATTACAGTGTTTGAGCTATGTGGAGACCTTCATGTTGGCATAGCTAACATTTTACTTTCAACAGTATTGATGGGCATATATCAAAGATTCCTCTTGCACAGTGTCTCTGCCCTTGAGAGGCAGAAGTGAAAATAAAGGTCCATCTCCTACAATGCCATTTTGTAGAGATATCTAAGTGACATTGATTATACTCCTATTATGGAACTTGTCAAACAGGGAAACAGAAAGTTATGTGTTATTTTTTTATCACTGAAATCTGGACATGACCTACAAACTTTGTACTGTTGTTTATTTCACAACTATCATTGGTCAATAGTCAAGAATTAATGTGCCTGGTTTTACTAGAAATTATAGATAATACATAGCATTTTAAGGACATCAATAAATGGAGGCTTTTGGTAACTCTTGTATATATTCTTGTCTGATATTATCGACTTCTAATATGTTTAACTGCAATAAGATAAATTAACTGTTAGATAGTAAGGTTATATGAGATCACTTTTAAAATCACTTTTAGTTTGGAATTTCTGCTTAGAAGCTAGTCTAGTTCAAAAACTCATATATATACTTAAAAATCCAATAGACACTTGGATGTGTATAGATTTTTGCTCTGGATGCTATATTGTACTTTGGTTATAATTGTCAGAGAAAAATCCCATAGTTACATATTTTGTAGCACCATAATTATTCAGAGAAGGACTATCTATAGGTAGAAAAAATATCCTTTTCAGGAAATGGCACCAGTACTCTTTCTTTAGGGAATATATAAAATTATATAAAAGAGCTAGGTGGGCTTTCCCTCTTTCTAGTATCAGCATGTATTTGATAATACAAAACAGAATAAGTATATACTGAGATTTTTTTCATGATAAAAGATATTATGTTTTTAATGAAAATCTAAATACTGGCCTTGGATGCCAGTGACACAGGTCAGTTGAAGCATTTATATCTGTAGCCATATTGTTTTGAAAGATCACAAAATATGGAATTTCACCACTACTTAAATCGAGTTGTAAGAGTGAGGATATTTTGAATTTTGGTGTGAGATAATGTTTTCTCCCAAACAAAAATGATCATATTCTGGTTTTCAAATGTTATAAAGAGGGCTTGTAGAACTGTAACATAAACCATATAACTATGGTTAGAAAAAGGCCACAAGGCACGGATCTATACCCACAGACACCCTCAACTACATTGAAAGAAATAGCTTTTAAAACAACACCAACAGTAATAAATGACCACATATCTGACTCTTGGCTCCCTCTTGTCTCTTCTGGAGATTTTCTTGAGAAATAAAGTGGCAGAAAACAATCCACTTTTCCTTGAAGTTCAACAAAACCTTTCGCAGTGACAGAGAGAAAGAAAAAAAAGAGCCATAATGTCAGGTTAGCAAAAAGGATGGGTCAAAGATAGGGGTAAAAGGAAGGACTAGATTGGGAGAGGAGAAAAAGAGTACCAGGATGTGGCCTTACAGATAAATTACTGTAGTGCCCAGATACATATGGGAGGGCTAATTCTTACTCCTAAGAGTGCCATTATGCGTAATGGATGCCTCTCATTATCTTATCAATTTAAAAGCTCTTCTAACACATGCTATATCTCCTTTCACAACTCAGGGAATGTGCCAAAAGCTCTGTTTGCTGATAATGAAGCCCAAATGACTTTGCTATTTCTCTAGCCTTAAAACACCTTAAATCAGTTGGTGTTGAGGACAGTGCATTATGCTTTACTGCAGTAGCAAAAAAATAGCAACTAGAATGAGCATTTAATTGAAAGGACATTTGACCCTGTACTGTGGGAGAAATCAAACATTAGCATTACCATTTATAAACTCTGTTTACTCAGAATAATTGGATGACCTCCTGAGGAAAATATATATTTATGGAATAGTTAGAGAATTAGAATACCCACAGAATACTTATATCTGTACTCTTTATGTTTCTTACCATAAAAGTGGGCTTGCCAAATGGAAAAAAGAAAATGCTGTTAAGACAGTTACAGACCTAGCTATGAAAGTGACAGTAATATGCCAGCATGGGTGCTCATATAGATTAATCAAGGCTGGTTTTGCTTCTTAGGATTTTCTTTTTAAACTGGTTAAGTGGGAAAGGGTTCATCTTTGGTAAGAAGCTGCCAAAATTATCATGAGTCTACTTCATAAGGAATTCTCATAAATATGAATATGAGAGAAAATTAAACAAATAGCTTCAACTATCATGGCAAAGAATTTAAATATTTAATAATTTTAAAACTGGCTTTGGAACCCTGTATAGAAAAACGTACTTAAATGTTATTTATATGTTACTTCACAGAAAAATCAAGACATTACTGAAACTTGATATATTTGAAACATTGTTAGGAAGGAAATTAAAAGAGAATTAAAGCCTCTTTCCACCCAAGATCCTCAACTGTGTGTGTGTATGGGGGGGACACAGGGGGGGGCAGAGAGACAGAAACAGAGAGAACTATTCTACTATATTTTAGAATATATCAGTATGACTTATTTTGGACTTAACTCACTGTTATATAGCAAAAGTTTGGCAGCTGAAAGAAGATTGATATTTTGCTCTATTTGTAATTGCAACTAATATACAAAAATTTTGGACTTTGAATAAATATCTAAAGCAGCTGCTTATTTTTTTTTTTTTTACCATTAGCAGCTCTGGAGATGTACACTGATCCTTTTGCAAACAGACTAATTCAAATCTGAACACATAGCTAATTTTTAGGTGGTTTCTAAGGTTAATTGTCAAATGCTACTAGATTCTGTTCAGATGTAACAACTGCAGCAGTGAAAGTATTAAAGTCCAGGGAAGCTAACTTTTTTTTTTATCATTCCACCTATCCAGAATCTTTACCAATCATCTCTGTCCTTTTACTTCTCCTTCCCCTTCCAATACAGCTTGTCCATCCAGAGTAGCCCAAGATGAGAAATGTTTGCAAATTTTATAAAGGGCATCTCAGGTTCCACATTCCTGATATTCTGCATGGAAGCAGATCTAGGATAGATTTTTAAGAAAATGTCACTCAACACTCACACTTTTTAAATGTTCCAATTCAATTTTTAGTTTAACAAAAGTAAAATAAAACAGGGGTCGCTAACCTTTTGGACCTCAGGGACCACCAAACTCATAATTTTAAATCCTGAGGACCACTAATATGAATCTAGCATGCCACTCACTGAAATGCCTGGACTCCCGCTGACAGAATGGGGAATTGCAATGTTTCTGAAACCTTAAATACTCAGAGTCATTTGGACCCGTTTCCCACAGAAAATAAAATACCAGGATCTCTCACCTCTCTTTCTCTTTCTCTCTTTCTCCCTCTTTCTCTTTCTCTCTCTCTCTTCCCCCCTCTCTCTGTCCCCAGGGGTGGGGGTGGGGGAAAGGAACCTCTGGGTTCTGGGGGTGGGGGAAAGGAACTAGTGCTGGGTGGTGAGAGTCTGATGTCCAGTGGCCAATGATCCACTTTCTGAAGACCAGATGGCTGGTGGGGAGTTGGGGCAACAAGGATGATACCAGCGGTTAATGGATTGATGTGCATGGGAGATCGTGTCATTGGAGCCCTTCCCTGATGTTCCCTGGCCTGTGAGGGGGTGTGGAGGGGGGAAAAGGAATCTTTGAAGTGGTGTTGCCTCCTGTCTCCCCCTCTGACGGCCACCAAGCCTCCTCCTTTCTGCTGGCCATGTGAGCACTTCTGCTGAGGAGGAAGCACAATGGAAGGAGGCTTGGCAGCTTCCAGAGGGGCAGGGAGTGTTTTGCAGCTCCTGAGGGGATGGGAGGGGGAATATCGTGGCATCGGAGCCTTTCCTGGGTGTTCCTTGGCCTGCGAGGGGGTGTGGAGAAAGGAACCTCTGGACTGGTGTTGCAATCTGCCTCTGCGCATTGAGGAGGCCAGGTCAGCGATGCCCTCAGGTGAAGATGTTGCGAAGGGGAAGCTTGACCCCTCCCCATTGCTCATTGCCCCTTTGGAAGCCACCAAGCCTCCTCCCACCGTGCTTCCTCTTCACCAGAAGCGCTCAAATGCCCAGCGGGAAGGATGATGCTTGGCGGCTGCCAGAGGGGAAGGCAGGAGGCAACACCAGTTCAGAAGTTCCTTTACCCCCCACCCCCTTGCAGTCCAGGAAACACCTGGGAAGGACTCCGACGCCACAAACCCCTGTGCTCTACCCTCCTTCCCCATGTGCATCAGTCCATCCCCCACCGGTATGACCCCTGTTGCAGACATGGGTGCACTGCAAACTACCAAAATTTTCTCACGGACCACCAGTGCTCTGCTCACCACCCATTGGCGACCTCTGATTTAAAGTACGTAAAACTACTCTGCAAGAAGAGACATAGTTTTGTGGTTGACATCTATAGCTTCAACACACAAAATTGATTTGCATTTTCTTTGTCTCAGATACAAATTCATCAAAATTGTGTTTTACTCTGCAGATAAGTTTGGATTTTGTTTTGTCCAGGGAACCTCTTTGTGCAATTTTTTTTTTTAAAAAATCAAAACTCAAATAATTACTGACATAATTATTCATTCTATGTACTAGTAAAATCCCAGGAAGCTGTCTGGAATAAGAAAAATAGTGAAAAAGAAGATTTGATTGAGCTTGTTAGAGAAGCAGTGTTGATACCTTTCAGACTGATGAAACTCAGAGAACCCACATGTAAGTGATCCATAATTTATTCAGAAGGTTATCTAATTATTGACATGTTGAATATGTTGGTGAAATAGTAAGATTAGAATCCTAAATTCTAAAACAACCTAATTATGAATTGTATGAATAATTAAATACAATTTTATTATGATTTGTGTGACTGCATATAAATCTACCTAATATACAGAAATCACTCCAAAAATGAGGGATATTGCCTTTCTAAATATGTACTATAAGTCCTAGGTGTCATTTTAAAATGTTAAGTGTCATTTGTAAAATTTGTTTTTTTTGCCAAAAAGGAAACTATGTTCAGTTCCAGAGAGAGACTAACACAATGTAATATTGGCAGTTGTTATTGATTGCAATCGGATTATAGTTCTAACTTTAAATTATAGCCGTTATATAATGGACTTCAACCTCAAAGAACATATAAACAATGTAAATATTCACCAATCCTGCCTTCCTATATAAGACAGCCAATTAAATTAGAAGTATATTGGAACTATATAATGAATATGGGACATGTTCACGGAAATTAATTGATAATTGAGGAATCACGACAAGACCATGGAACTGCCACTTTCAATCAAAACTATCTAGTTTCCCCATTGAAGATCAAGGATGCACAATGGAGAACAGGAGAAGAATATTGAGAAGAAAGGAGGAAATAGTAACAAAATACCATTTAACAAGACACTGGGTCCCTCAGTGAAATAACTAAGAAGGAAACCTAGCTGCTAGGTATCACGCTGCTGTTTTAGTTTAAAAAGTCATAAACAAATCTTGGTATGAACCTGGAGATAATGATGAAAATAATAAGAACTAATGAGCCATCTAGCAGGATGTCCTTCAAATTCTTCGGCTTTTTCTTTTCTAGGTAGGCAAAAAGAAAAGGAGAACAAGCTGAGTAAAGAAGGACCAGTACCAGACCAGCAAAAGAAAGAATAATGACTTCATCTAAGTTGAATACATTAAAAACCTTGACTTCTTTTTTTTAAAAAATGGGAATGTTGTTTTAGTTCTTGCATCATGTTAGGTATGCTTTTAATTTATATATTGCAAATATAAGAGAAGAGGGGGTGGGGTTGAGCAGGGCACCTCAACCAATCAAATACTACAAATTCTTCTTTATGATACGGAGATATCTATGTTCTATTCTGGCCACAGTAAAGGATAAATGATTTCACTAACTAACTAACTAACTAACTAACTAACTAACTAACTAACTAACCAATCGGTTTAGTCTATTGGTGTGGAAGATCTTATAAATGCCCATCCAAGTACTAACCCAGATTTTTTGGGGGGAGGGAGTCAGTCAAGGTCAGCTAAGCCTTTCCCCTGAAATGTTCCCTCTCACCTCCCAAATAAACCACCAAGTGTTAAAAATAAACTTCGCCAAATTCTAAGTTAAGGACAACTCAGAATGCTAGATGTAAGTAAGTTATAGATTCATAAATTAAAAAGTACTTACTGTGACAGTCACCAAATTCCACTATTTTATCAAGAAAGCAGACATAGAGGCAAGCTTTACAGGAAAAAGTTAGTTCAGAAATCATTTTTATCATATTTATAATTTCGCAAATTATCAACCTTGTAAAATCCTGTTATAGATCAGAAAGGCATATCATACCTGATCATTACTCATAACTCCAAAGAATGCTAGGGGTGTCCAGCACTATTTTTTTTTTTGAGATCAATTGCATGGACATGTTTTTTGATGTTGTGTCAGGTCATGTGGGTGATCATTTGTGAGATGTCACATTTCTTAGTTATTTATCACAATTCCTTTGAAGAGAAAAAAGTCTGAGGAGCAATCAAAATGAAAATAGCTAGACCAAAAAAGACTTTGGTAAAAAGAATACTAGATCTAGAAGGATAAGAATATGAGACAATTAAAAAATAATAATAATATGACATTTCAACAAAGAAGTGATAATATGACCACTCTAGAGTTAATCAATCATATTATTTGTACTTGTCTTGTTGTTGATAATTTATTAGCAACATGTCGCATTTTTGTAGATATTTTCAATTATGCTGCATATTAAAATATTTTAATAAACTTTCCCCAAAATGTTCTGCTTTTTTGTAATTTTAAGCCATTGCTTTTGTTTACCATAAGCAGGCACACATTTGTATATAGTTCTTGAAGATAACTATGAAAGTAGCCTAAACTTAAACTGGCATCTTCTCTTAAGCTATATGAGAGAGCCAACATTTGTCATAACTGGGAAAGAAATAGTTCAGGCTGAAGCCTTGAAGCCAATTTGAGTGTTCAAAAACAAAATGGGATTTCAGAAAAGAGAGCCACATATGTTTAAACCAGTGCTTCAAATGTAATATTCAAAGCATCAGATCAATGATATCACACACAGAGTTGCAGTGCTTTCCATTTATTTTTCAAAGATGTGTTTTTAGAAATCTTATAGAAAAGAGAAAGAAGATAGAATTTTAGCATTAAAAAAGATAGGAAAAATGAAACAAGAGATAAAAATTAATTACAATCTTGGTGTTTGCATATTAATTTTGTTGATCAATATTCCAGAACATAGATGTCCTCTAGTCTTTGGGCACTGACCTCCAGAATATTTTAATTTGGGCAACATAGAAGTCTATTTCTATTTATGAGCTCTTTGTCTATCTGCCAGATCTCCAAACCTAATATTAGCCATAGAAAGACTAGAACTATATTTATTCTGTTAGGCTATAATAACAGATCTTGCAAGCCTGATTGTGCTTTATCTGATCTCATTCTTATACCCCAATGAATCATAAGGAAAACTGCTTAATTTACTTTTGAATAGTATCTTGCCTTCACAACTTGATGCGTCAGCCTCCTTTGCTTATACAATGTTTCTAGCTTATTTTTAAAGGTCTTCTCCCAAACTGTCTAGCAACCACTAGAGATCAATATTAAATCAAATAGCAGGTGGTCAGTACTGGGGATGGCTGTATTATAAAGAGAAAATGAAATGGGTCTTAGCTTTTTCATGGTACACTTTTATAGTATTTGTCAGCTGTTGTGCAGGCTACTTTTGAATGTGAGTTAGTGCTAGCCAAAGGAATTCTAAAGCTCAAAAGAAATCTGTGAGCCGATAACACTTCAGAGTTGGAAAACTTTTGAACACCGGTTTAATACTCCTCTATAATAGTGCTCATATCAAATGAGTTTGACCTCCAACTGATATATGAGTTCTATTTTAACATACCCACAAAATCATTTGGACAAAACTAGAGTGGATTTTGACTAATGGAAAAACCCAGTGACTTAGTCCTCTGACAAATTTTACTTCCTACCTGACCTAACACATTGTTCGTTAATAAAAGTAACCAGTAGAGATTTTCCTCTTGGTTCTGATGCTTGATATGAAAGAAAGAAACAGAGGCAGGGGAAATACTCATTCTTGTCATTGTCATGCTACGCCCATCATAAATAAGACAGCAACATTTGCCAGCATCATGCCTCTGGCAGATACATATTGTCAATGAGGACAGCAAATGTTATGTTTATAATTTCTGTCACTTAAGGATTAGTAGCTAACTCAGTCAATTTTGATTAATTTAAGGAAGTAATTGGCATTAAGATTTTTAAGACATATATCTTTAAAAAATAATTCTGATAAGAATTTAGAAAGAGAGAAGGTTGAATCCTTGACACTTGCCTGCTTCTGTTTAAGCTGTGTCATTTTTGTTTTTTGTTTTTAAAAAAGAAGCACTAGTTTATAACGTATAAAGAAGGTGTCAAAAATATGTCAAATGTCATAGCTATAGATACTCTGTTTCATGTCTCCTATTAAACAGACATGTTTATTGATCTTGCCTCTTGCAACTGGCAAGAATTTCACTGAACTGAATATGCTCTGATCTCAGCTGGACTGTTAAATGGTCATTAACCTACAGAAATCACTATCCCAATCAGGCACAAATTATAGTTTGGCAGATGAGCTCTTGCTTCAGTAACAATATCTAACGTTGATGAAATTAAGAGAGAAGCAGAAGGATTACCAGGCCACTTTGATTGTAGTTTACTGCAACAAAGCAAAAGGTGTTTAGCATTTCTAGTCTTAAATACAGCAGAATCCAATTTCTTTTCTTTTTTACTTTTAAATAATCTCCTGCACATAACAACTATTCCATTTGTTGACTTCATGTTCCATTTCTTTGTAAATGCTCGGTACACAGAATCATTTGATTCTGTTTAAAGAATCAATAATCCTATAAACATTGTCATGTTCACTCATGGTGGTTGCATCTTTTATTACTTTCTATTACAAACTCAGTTTGCTCCTTTTTAAATATCTCTTTTGAAATTGTCATGATCCAAGCAGGTTAGTTTCATAGATCTCTGATATGGATTGGAAATATTTGATCTGTGCCTTGAAAAAAAATTAATGTAGGGGAAATACACACACGCACACGCACACGCACACACACACACACACACACACAGTATTGGAGCATGCCAGCTGTGGTTGATTTAACACTCACAGTAGTTCACAATTCTATTCACACTTACTATAGGATAAAACTGAGATCAATGCAGTTGATGCTTGAATAGTCTGAGACTAAGGAAGACAATTATGTGACATAGTGAGTTCAAACAGGGCAATCTGGGCAGAATTACAAGGGAAAGGAAACAACAACAACAAAGATATTACTGCGTATGTTGAAGGCAAAATGTCTGTAATAGGTAATTGAAGAGGTAAAAGAAGAGGGAATTTTGGAAGACGAGAGTACAATACTTGAGATTTCAAGATATTGCAGAAAGAGGAGGTGAACCAGTCATGCATGAACAATAGACTTTCAGGGAAGTAAAGCGTTTACCACTCTAGCAATGGTACATGGGGTTGAGTGTCTTATTGGATTTGACAAAATTAAACCAACTAACTTCAACCAACTTAGAGAAATAATAGAAGATCCTGGGAATAAAAATCATTAGTTCAGGAGGCTTGATAACTTTACATAACATTTCAATGAGAAAAAAATAAATAAAGGATGGATAAGGAAATTAATCAAAGGTTCAAAAGGGACCTGTACAGGAATTGACAGATGGATACACTCGGGAAGCAAACCTACCAGCAACTAGCTACTATGGGCACTAAGATTGTCAGAAAGGCTAAAGTACAAATGGGGGATCAGAAAGGGATTTAAAAGCAACAGCCAAAGTTGGCAAGTAGTTTTAAATCTTTGCCCTTAATGAATCCGTTAAGGTCTGTAAAGTGGGGGTGTCTGAAACAGCACTTGCAAGAGAAGAACGAAAAGTGTTTAGTCTTGATGGTAAGCAAAAGTGTTTAGGCGAATAAAGAAGATAATATTTATTTATGTATTTTTATTTACATTTCTGAACTGCTTATCACCCTCAAAGAAGGATGCAGGATGATGTACAGTAAAACAGGGTCCCTAACCCTCAGGCTGTGGACCAGCACTGGGCTGTGGCATGCCAGAAATCAGGCCATGGAAACAAGCAAAGCCCCATGCACAGGATGTAGGCAGCATTTGAAAGCACACCCCTCCAGTCCACAGAAAAATCTCTCTCCAAGGAATCAGTCCCTGGTGCCCGAAAGGTTGGGATCTGCTGCAATAAAACAGCAAAGTATAAAAATTAAAATGTTAGAGTTAAAAAATGACTGTGAGCTCTTTGGTCTTCCCATGCAAAGGGGAAGACCATTTGAATTACTGCTTCAACAATATAGGTAAGAAGTAAATAAATGGGGTGGCAGCCACAGGGAAGCTGATGCATGATTGGTGTAAATAAGGGCCTAGTTCTGGAAAGTGGGTTGAGAGAGGTGCCACCATGAGTTAGCTTGAAAGAACAAAGATGGGAAGGGCTGAAAAGGGTAGACAAAGGAACAAGGATTAAGGTAATGATGGACAAGAGATATGACAGTAAGCACAGCAGGCTGTTCTGATGAAAGTAGTTAGAAATTGCAAATCAGAAGCCATTCCCATATTTCTATCCAAATAGCTGAAAGCTGATATTTAGAAAGGAGGTGACTGCTTTTTTTGTTGTTGGCAGAATTAGTCAATTTCCTCCCAGGTTTTCTTAGTTACAATCTGAAAAAAATTCCAATGAACTATAAGTGTATCCAGGAGTGGGATTCTACCAGTTCGGCCAGATTTGGGCAAACCAGTAGTTACAGCAATGATTTGCACCCCCCTCACCCCTGCCCTTTATTTCCAGGGTTTTCAGCTAAGCTGTTTGGCGTGGCACAATAGATTACTGCTCCTCAGTGGATTTACCCACCGGGATTACAGCAGAAGGTAAGTTTTAGAGCTGAAAAAGTTGCATTTTTGAAATGTTGTTACGCCAATTGAATCGCACTCCCGAGTGTGTCTTTTTAAAGCTACACTTATCAGTCAGACTCATGAATTGCTTTAAAGGTCAAATTTACATGCTGAATGCCTTTGGGGTATAATTGATTTTTTTTTCTTTTTGCCTGAACTTGGAAATTGCCAATTGATTGTTTAGAAACCAAGAACATTTGTAAATTACATTCTTACTTTGGGAATATAGTCAATTGTATCTAGTAAAGACAGATTCATTAAAGTCAAAGGGTTAAACATATGTGCCAACGTTGGCTGTTAGTTTTGAATCTGCAGTTTAGTAAATGCAAAGCTGGCATTACACTGTCTCACATTTGCATTCTGAGAATGGGAAAAATATCTGGGCAAAAAACCTCTCCTAAACAGACTTGGATTTTATAAACTAGACATATTTGATGCCTAAATCTGTTTTTTCCAAACCTTATTGCTGAGACAGACAGTAATAAATGTGTGAAAAATACAATACAAAACAAAACAAAAAAACATTACTTTTGACAAAGACCTTGACATTGAAAATTATAATTACAATCACAGAATTATAGACATGGAAGAGCCCATTTAGCTCATCAAATGCAACCCCCATCTCTGTGCAGGAGTCCTAATTTAGGTATTCTTGACAGATTTCTTCTGCCTAAATGTGAGGTGAATCCTTGGTAACTGCATTTGTAGTTCTATTCCTCTTATTGATCAGATTTCCTTAATGTTCGGATGCAATCTGCTTTTCTTGGAGAAATGTGGACATTTTTTTGTTTTTTTTTTCCCCTTGGACTCTGCAACTATAGAAAACAGGTCTTAATCTATGTTTCTCCTTGACTCTGTTGAAAAACATTACCATGTCCTTAAGACTAACACATCTAATTCCTTTGATTTATTGTCGTAAACCTTAGGGTAGTCACAAGCTTCAATTGGGAATATTTTCATGCAATTGTTGGTGTTTGTAATGGATTATCATCTTCCCTACCATTTAAGCCAGCTAGTTCTTCTTCTTAACCAGTTAGTAGAATTGCTAAAATATAATACTAGGTGATACGCTGTCCTGTTTCTTGGTTGTTGTTTTTTTTTGTCTTTAGGGTATTTCTTCTGATGCAATACTGAAAGTGGTTGAATTAAGAATTAAGATTTCATTGCCTGTTTTCTTATCATCCTTGCTTGCCATTCTCTGTACCCATTCTACTGTAGGTTCCCTGAATCTTGCAAAGAGAGTTCAAAATATTACATAAAGTGGATATTTTTTACATTTTTTTTTCTGTCTTCAAGTGCTATTGACAACTAACTGGACAAGTCCCTGCAGTTTTCTTGGCAAGATTTCAAAAGTTTCCATTGCCTCCTTCATAAGGCTGAGAGAGAGTGACTGGTCAAAGGTTACCAAGGTGACTTTGTGTCAAAGGTAGGACTACAACTTGTGGCCTTCCGATTTTTAGTCTGTTTTTTTGATATACATAGAATAAAATGGAATATTACTTCCAGCAATATGTGAAGTATGCATTTGATATGTATTTGAATAGCTTATGTTATTCAACTTACATTATAAAGATAATTCTATAGTTGTGACCACAATTTGGACTGAAATTTTGGTTGCTGAGCAATGCAGTCATTAGGTGAATCATCACATGAGTGCCCTCAATTTTATGGCAATACTGCAGTCGTTCAGCAAATCACTAGGGTTGTTAAGCCAATCATGTGTTCATTTATAGAATCACTATTCTTTCCAGAATTGTTAAGTGAATCTAGCTTGTTGGAAGGTAGCTGAGAAGGTCACAAATAGTGATCATGTGACTGCAAGATGCTGCAACCAACATAAATTAGAGCTGGCTACTAAGCAACTAAATTGCGATCATGTGACCATGGTGGTGGTGTGACAGTTGTAATTTGAGGACAGATCCTAACTTTTTCTGAGACCATTATAATTTTGAATTAAATACATAAATTGAAGACTACCTGTATCATCTCACAAATCTCTAGTTTATCTCCCATTGAAATTCCAATATCTTTTTTGCATATAATATATACATCTTATATCTCATGCTCTTTCATTTTATTTCTGTTTTAGATGAAAAGTTATTTCTTTTAAATTTCATTCTGATATTTTCTATATATTCTTTCTATATATTTTCTATATATTCTTTCATTTTGTGTTCATGAGTACTTGTGTCTCATGTTGCCACTGAACTCTGATAGCAATATTTGCATACAAATTTCAATTCCTTGTTACACTTAGATTTGTTAGCATAATTTAAGGGAAGAAACAAAAACCAGTTTATGACAGGTAAGCAATGCAAGTAATGAAGTAAAAATATTAAGCCCAGATATCACAAGATGTCAAGTAAAACACCATATAATTGAAATGTCTCTAAATTTCATGTAAAATCACTAGATTTTAAACTTATTTATTTATAAACATATAAATAAACTTTATATGATCTCCCATTTTTTGTTTTTATTTAATTTCTCGTTGTTATAAGTGGTACGTTAGGTATGAAAAGGCAAAGAAGGCCTTGGAATCTATAGATAGTATGTTTTCAACTTCTATAAAGTCACAGCTTGATTTGATTTAACCCTGGTTCAGAGAAAACTTTCAAATCCAATTAAAATGCTTCATTGGAAAGAAATAGTTGATAACTATGATATATGTATATTCGGAGAAGAGGCAACATTCTTTATTTTAATTGTTTGGGTTTCTGGTCTGACTTTCTGTTTGGAGATCGTTTTCTGTGGGTCACCTTTAGCAATTTTGTTCTCTATGCTGCCCAAATCAGAATGATTTCCAGAACTATCAGTTTCTCAGACAAGGTGTATTCAAGGGTCTCTTAAGGTCCATTTTGTATTAACAAGAACAGTCGGAAATGATTACTTCTTCACCATATCCAATTTTTCTGCTTTGTTCAGAAGTAGCAATGAAACATGCTGTGAATATAAAATAGCAGTAGGTGAATTATCTGTGAAACTAGTTGATATACAAAACCAGATATTTAAAGGTCACTGAATTCTAAATATTACAAGACAAAAGAGGCCTGGAAAAACACTGTAAGAAGAATAGCCTAGCATTAAGTTAAACTCACTAGTAAATTATGAATAAGTCATCAGAAAGATTTGCATTGTTTCATACAGCTACATATATTTTATTACAGAAATAAATAGCAAGAGATGTCCACTACTCAAGTTTCTATGTTTCCACCATGTGTAGATCCTATTTTCCAGCTGGTGTCTCTAAATATGTCGGTCTTCAAATCTGATTACCTTCAAGCCAATAACAATAAAATAAGTCCTTAAGAGCTCTAAACTAGACTGGAGAAATAATTCTCCCTGGCATGGCATCCTTTGGATTTATTTGACAAGATGATTATGATAGGGAATCATAAATTTGTAATTCAATACATCAAGACAGCACTCTTTTCCTTGTTCAGCCAATACAGTATCTAACCTGGTTGGCTGGTTGGAGAAGCAACTGCAGATTTTATTCTACTGGACAGATTTCTTGAAGAAATTTAAGCCATCCCACTGAGTACCTAACAAAAGTCCATTGGCTACTGTAATTCTTGTGGCCTGAGGGAAGATTTGCATAATCCTACTGATACTACTATCATTTTCTTATGCAAGTCTTTAAACTGCAGCTAAGTACAAAGTGTACAGTGGCTCAGCTTTGAAGAGTAATGCTCTCAGTGCATTGCTTTCTGGTCATAAATGATGTACAAATCTCCTTCCTTCCTTCCTTCCTTCCTTCCTTCCTTCCTTCCTTCCTTCTCCTTCCTTCCTTCCTTCCTTCCTTTCCAAATTGAGAAATAAATAGTATAAAGCAAATTTTATACTACTGAAGTTGAAGATAACTGTTATAAAATAGAAAATAAAAAATGGAGGTCATTTACTATAATCTTTAGAATTCTCTGCTTAGGACTGACATTTTCAGTTCCTCAGTCTGCAATTTCTTTTGGCATTGTTGTATGTGTATAATAGATGACAAGAATATATTTGCAAGTTGCTATCAATATCTACATACTGTATTTTAGGTAAATAGGTAAAGACACAACAACGTTCCATAACACTTCCAATATGACATTGTATGTTTCTTATCTTTGGCTTATTACCTTAAAAACGATGATGCAGAGACAGAAGGAAAATGTACAATAGATAATAGAAAGGAAGCGTTACTTATCCTTGCAATGTGTCTACTCAGAAGCACATACTTCATTGTTTTGTATTTGTTAAAGAGACAGGAGGAATCCTTGTAATTCATAGGAGTGATCCAGATACTACTTTGCATAACAAGGACTAAAAAGTTTGAAAAAAGACATTTCAGATCTCCAAAGTTCTTTGAAGAAACATTGCAATTTGGATCTTTTTTATCTCATAGACAAATACAGTATATGCATCACAAGAGGCATATTAATTTTACTCAAATCACTTATATAAGGAACCTGAAGATCTCCTGATATTATTTTTTCATAAGACTTTACCAAGTTTCAATAAAAGATAAAATATAAGGAAACAGAAAAAAAAAGGATTAGAAAAAAAATCAGAAAAAGAAAAAAAATAGGAATGAAGAAAAAAACTGACTTTCTTGGTATATATACAAATATAAAATACATTAACCTCTTACTCTAAAATTAACAATATTTCTACAATCATAAACATTATAATAGTTGAATCCCAAAATAAAGGTTTCATTTCTGTCAATTTCAAGCAACAAGTCCAAAAATGGTTTCCAAATAGATGATGTTTTTGTCTTATAAATCACAGCAGCAGCAGTCAGCAGAGGCAATGATGAAGGTTGCTGGGAGAAGTAATTCACACATACTTGGAAAGCTATGGCTTCATCCCTGCCTTTCTTTCTCGATTTACAATGTGTGATTTTAGTCCTTCAATCATAAAGCATTTTATGGAACTAAGCCATAGAATTTACATCTGTTGTCACCTTTGAATCAAGTTTATCTCAGGGACACCTACACAGATGCATCTGTACATTTGTACATCCATTCTGCAAAAATGATTTGCTCTTGTCTTTTTCCAAGATTTGTATTCATTCATTTTTTATTGGGTTCCTAGTTGTCTGTATAAGTCTGGACTGTCAAGATAGTAATGCATCCAAATATTAACCAAGGCCAAGTGTACTTAGCTTTTTTTATATCAGGGATTGTGCCGTAAATATTTCTACAGAACAAATGTTAGAACATTATTTGTCAAGCATGCTTTCCATTCTAACTTATACAGTTAGAATGGCACTAATTTTAAAGGGTATTTGTTGCTACATTTCCTAGGAGAGGATATTAGCCCTAATACTCTTAGTTTCATGTGCTAAATCCCCATATAGAGGTAGTCCATGATTTACAGCTGTCCGTTTACCATTTAAAATTACAATGATAGTGAAAAAAGTGAGTTATGACTGGTCCTCACAGTTACAATGTAGCATTCCCATAGTCATAGTGATTAAATTCAGGCACTTTGCAATTGGAGTGTATTTACAACAGTTGCAGAATCTCAGGAGCGCACCATTTCTGACCTTCCCAGCTGGCTTTGAATAGCAAAATAAAATTTGCTTAACAACAGCATGATTCACTGAACGATCATGGCAAAAAAAGTTTAAAATTGAGTGCAATTCATTTTACTGCCACCTCATTTAGCACTGAAGTTTTGATCGTAATTATGGTTTTACATTTTGTTTAATACATACTATAGCCCCTAACAGTGTAACTATATCCTCTCCTCTGCTTGGTGAGATCACAAAGATATTTCAACCAGTAACCTAACCTGTCATGGAGCCAAATTCATCACAAATATTACCTCTTTTTTAATCTGATTGTTGTTTGATAATCATACTCCTTAATTTTTTCTTACATGCTGCTCCCATCCAATCCTCCTACCAAGTGCATGGAGAGAAATATAGAGTGATCTTTAAATTCAAAGATTTATATTACTATCTTAAAATCTGAAAGAGAATTATCAAAGAAGCTGATGATTACATGAAATGCAACCCATGGCCACAAGTTCTTAATTTTAGTACAATAATGAATAATACTGCTATAACTGATTTTAAATAAAGTTTAAAATCTCTTTATTTAATGATTTACTTATTGTCTCTGGATCTAAAAGAACTAATTGCCTGCACATCTGATTATTGCACACTGACATTTGGCAAAACACCACTTCACATCTTTTTTATGGTTTTCAGAAGTATTCAAACCCCTTGGTTCTTTGAGCGAATATTTCCATGATTGGGGAGCTTAAAGCTTGGTTTCTCTGAAGGTTGATAAGTACCTATGTGATGGTGAAGTTTACATATTAAGTTGCCCGCATCAATTTTAATCTGTTTTGTTATTGGTATAGATCTGCTTTCAGATCCTATGTATGGTTCTTATCAGTAATAAAATAAGAGCTATCTTGTCAATAATAAACTTGACATCTAAACTTACTAAATACTGTAGCAGCACTTCCTGCTTCTTTGAGTCATTTCCTTTCACTCTGTCTTTTGTTTTTTTTCCTGAGTCTATTAAAAGCCAGGTAGTGCTACAAATTCCATTGATTCCCTCAAGATTTACTCTCTAGAATCACTAAAATGAGCATGAATTTAATTGACTTTGTTCTTCAGCTTTTCTCCACTCCTTATTCCTACTCTGTTGCTTTTACCTAATCTTTTCAACTCACGTGGTTATATAAAGGGACAATGAAAATCCAGTGACCTCCATACTCTAGAATTGCAGCTTTGTAATCTCTTACCATTAGCCTTGCTGGCTGGCAGTGTTGGGAGCTAAGGTCCAAAATATTTATTTGGCACCCAATGATATAAACTTGCTCAAAATGACTCTTCTGTATTGTTACTTCTGCAGTGTGCCATCTCATGCCTTTCATAGGATAGATTTATAGAGCACCACCTGGAGATTGTGTAATTTTGAGTTACAGAAGCTGCCATCACAATGTGGTGATAGTGCAGCTTGTTATGGGTTATCGACTCAACTGTCTCCTCAACAGCCAAAGCAGATTGTATAAACAATTTAAATGGTGCGAACAACCAGATTCCAAGCTTGGAGGCAAATGAACATTTGGTATAGTTCCTGCTGAAAAGACTGTATTTTCCGATAAAAGTGTGAAAAAAAACAAAAGGTATAGGATCATTGCACAACATGTGTTTTTCCAATGCTATCTAACTGAAGAACACCTGTGCTGAAGAACTTTTTGCTGATCTATTCAGAGAGAATTTAATAGTCCTTAAAAACCTATCATTTCTTAACTGCAATGAAGCGATGCTGTTTGCACATTAAGCTGGATGAGCCATGATACGTGCAGACAGAAGAAGCAGCCTTAAAGACTTATTTGCCAGTCAAATGATCTGTCTGGAACTCTGAACAATGTGCTTACTCAAACACTCCTAATGGCTCTGCTAATTAATGAACTGAGTATTATCGAATGCTTCTTGATCTTTGACGTAGAGAGTGGATCTGACCTCCATTATATCATGCTAAGGGGGATTGATATTGAGAGGGGGGAAAAGATTCAGCATGGCAAAATTATAATTGGTGTTCAGTTTAAGGCAGTTTTGCCTAATCGGTGTCCCTCAGGTGTGGTAGACTGGACTTTTTGAACAGTTGTGTCTTTATTTGCTGGCAGTGCAAGAATAATACTGACAGTGCTAGAATAATGGGCCAGGCTCTATATTCTTCAGCTGCATGAACAGCAGTATTACAACAAACCACTAAAAAAAAACAACCCAATCCCAAACTGACAGTCCAAAATAATTAGAAAGAAAGTTTGTATGAGAATTATTGGAAAGAGAAATGTATTAGTATAGTATGATTGAGTTGACTGGTTGATTGAGTCTTCGTTGATTCAATGAAATATATTATGCTATCCTATGTGCTTGTAACATATAAATCCAAAAGGAATAAAATAGCCAGTTAGAAATGGAGGAAGGATTACTATAATATAAATAAAGGGCTTTTTTTCAAAGTTACAAATCAAATCCAAATGTCTAGATTTTGGAAGACAGGGTAAAACTGTTATGTCCCTGGAACTTAAAGAAGTTCCCACCCAGGTCCGTTCGCACCGCGGGGGCGGTTGCCCTCTCTCATTGGCTGGTTCTCCCCAGCAGCCAGCTATAAAAGCAGGCTGCGGGGTCCAACCAGTCGCTGTTCGCTGCGAGCCAGTTCCAGGCTTGGCAAGCACGTTCAGCCCTTTATTTCCTAAATAAAGTATTGTTGCATCCATGCCCTGGTTCAGCCTCTCATTGCTCAACTACAACACCGGCGACGAAGGTGGGATGGCTACCAGAGGCAAAATGCAACCGCTGAATCACTAGCCGCTGATCCACAGCCAGAGAGAACGATCAGCAGGCAGCGAGAACGAACGCTGATCCGCAGCCAGAGAGAGCGGTCAGCGAACAAGTGAGAGTGAGAAAGCGTCTGTAGCCGCTTGTTAGCCAGCTACAGGGAAAGTGTAGCGCTGCGAGCCGCAGCCGCTCTAAACAAAAGGGCGCGAAATTCAAACGGCTGTCGTTTGAATTTCTATACAAAACACAGCGCGGTGCTGTGTTCTTTTGAAATCACTGACGCCAACGCAGGCGCCAAATTCAAAGCGCTGCCAAACAGCTGTTGCTGCTTACAGCGCGCAAACCTAGAGAGAGAGCGGGAGGCGCGGAACCCCCCCCCCCAGAGCTGTAATCACTTGCCTGCCTAGGCACAAGAGTTTTTTTCTTGCCTCCATTGTGGTCCCAGAGAGATTCCAAAGCAGCTAGCCACTAGATTCTCAACATGAATTCCAACCCAGTCTTCCCATCGTTCAAGCCGGATGAGGAGAAATGGGAGTCATACAAGAATCGCTTTAACCATTACATCGACGCCATTGGGCTGGCTGATGCAGGGGAGCACCGAAAAAAATCATATTTCCTGATCTACTCATGGAGCCATCGTCTTTGATACTGCCACAGCACTCGTGGCTCCACGTGAGTTAAAAAACGTCCCTGGACAGAACTGTTAGAAATCCTTACTAACCACTATTCTCCTAGACCCTCACAGATTGCCAGGCGGTTCACCTTCCGTATGAGGAAACAATCAGACAAAGAAACTATCAACCAGTACATGGCTGCCCTCAGGACTGCAGCACTCCATTGTGGGTTTGGGACCTACCTGGAAGACATGCTCCTCGATCAGCTAGTCTGTGGGGTCAAGGATCTTCACCTTCAGAGGCGCCTACTCGCCAGGAAGGACCTCAACCTCGCTCAAGCCGTTGAGGAAGCCCTGGCAGCGGAGCTGGCAGCACACTCAGCCACCGAGATCCAAGGTCCTGGCTCCAAACAAATTGCAGTTTCCGTCCACTCTGAAGAGGTGGTCATCGAGGAGGACCCCAGTGATGCGGCCGACATCCACCGCCTAGCCCACACCAGACACCCGCAGGTAGGAGCCAAGCAAGAAAGCATCAGTCCATCCAAGCACATCACCCTGTGCCTATCCTGTGGTGGATCTCACCTGAGGACCACCTGCAAATTCAAGGGAGCCACCTGCAACAATTGTCACAAAAAGGGGCACATCGCCAGAGTCTGTCAAGCCACTCACAACTCGGCACAAAGGGTCCCTTCCTTTTCACATTCCGGACCCCAAAAGCAAGTATTGAACTGTCGCACCCGCCACCATGCTAAGCACGCTTGCCATACCATTAGTAAAATCTCTCTCTCCATTTTATTAGAAGGTAAACCTTGCCACATGGAGGTTGACACGGGGTCAGCGCTCTCAATTATCTCTTGGAGCACCCTCAAGAAACTACAGCCCAGTCTATCCAGAAACCGGCTCCAGAAGTGCCAGCTTAGCCTGAAGGACTACCAGGGGAAGATCATTCCTGTAATTGGCAGAGGCAAGTTTCTTGTTAATTTTAAAACTTTCAAAGGTCACCTACCTCTAGTGGTAGTTAGCGGCAACCTCCCTACACTTTTGGGACTTGATTGGTTCCCCCACCTCAGCCTAGGGTTAACAGGAGTCCATGCGGTCTCAACCTCTGACACTGACTCCCTATTCGCTGACTACTCAGACGTATTCAGCAATGAGCTGGGGTGTTATAACGGTACCCCTATCTCATTCTCAGTCGACCCCCAAGCAGTCCCAATCCGGTTGAAACCTCATAGAGTTCCATTCGCTATTCGGCCTAAATTAGATGCGGAACTGGATAAATTATTAAAACAAGGGGTCATTGAGCCAACAGATTTCGCCAAATGGGAGACGCCCATTGTCACACCCCTCAAAAAAGACGGTAGCCTGAGAATTTGCTCGGACTACAAAACCACAATTAATAAGTTTTTACAAGTTAGCGCTTACCCAGTGCCCGTCATTCAGCATTTATTACACACTTTTGAACCTGGCAGCATTTTTGCCAAATTGGACATGTCTCAAGCGTATCAACAGTTCCCTGTTGACAACCAAACAGCGGAACTCCAGACCATTGTCACCCACAGGGGTGCTTTCCGGTGCAAGCGTCTCCAATTTGGCGTAAGTGTTGCCCCAGGCATTTTTCAATCCCTCATGGAGCGGATTTTGTAGGGCCTCCTGGTGTAGTACCCTACTTCGACGACATCTTAGTCTCGGCCAGGGACAGACCCCAACTCTTCCAGAGAGTTCGAGCAGTGTTAGAGAGGTTCAGACAGCATGGCCTCAAATTAAAAAAAAAAATGTGCCATTGCCACTAGACAGGTGGACTTTCTGGGTTATAAAATTGACGCCTCAGGCATTCACCTCCTGGAATCCAAGGTTAAGGCAATTCACGAGGCACCCACTCCAACCTCCAAAGCGGAACTGCAGGCCTTCTTGGGGCTACTGAATTTTTACGCATCTTTCCTGCCCCATAAAGCATCTGTGGCGGAACCCCTGCACAGACTTTTGGATAAAAAATCATCTTGGCACTGGGGACACAAGGAAGACTCCGCTTTTCGCGCAGTCAAATCACTACTCACGTCAGAGGCGGTCCTTATTCAGTTTGACCCCAACCTTCCATTAGTGCTAGCAGCGGACGCATCCCCTTTTGGAATTGGGGCAGTATTAAGCCACAGGCTCCCCAATGGCTCCGAGGCTCCCATAGCTTTTTTTTTCCAGGACGCTCTCTGCAACAGAGCGCAATTATAGCCAAATCGATAAGGAAGCTTTAGCAGCTGTCGCAGCAGTGAAGAAATTTCACGAATTTCTCTTTGGCCACTTTTTCGAGCTGGTCACGGATCATAAGCCTCTTCTGGGTCTACTAGCAGGTGACAAACAGACCCCTCAAGTCCTGTCTCCTAGAATGACGAGGTGGACTCTTTTCCTAGCGGCATACTCGTATAAACTCATACACCATCCAGGTAAAACATTGTCCCACGCAGACGCCCTCAGCCGCTGCCCCCTGCCTGCTCCAGCTGAGGATCCTGCCCCGGTCCATGCTATCTTTGAGGTCACCCAACTGGACCTCCCCATCACTGCCCTTGACATTGCCGCCAAATCCAAGGCAGACAAAACGATCGCCCAGGTACTGGACTGGGTGAGGAGGGGGTGGCCGGGCAGTGATGTTGAAACCAAATTCACACCTTTTAAGACCCGCCTACAGGAGTTATCCAGTTTGCAGGGCTGTTTTGCTGTGGGGCACACGAGTGGTCATCCCGACCTCACTGCGTGCCCGAGTGTTGGAGGCGTTGCATGAGGGCCACCCTGGCATCGTCAGGATGAAGGCATTAGCACGCAGCTACGTATGGTGGCCTGGCCTCGACGATGACATCATCAGATGGGTAAGCTCCTGCCATCCCTGCCAGGAATCCCGTCCATCCCCTCCAATTGCCACCCCACTAAGTGGGAAAGCGCCAGCGCACCTTGGTCCAGGATTCACATCGACCTAGCGGGCCCGATGCACGGCAAAATGTTCCTGGTGGTCGTGGACTCTTACTCTAAATGGATTGACGTGGCACAACTATCCACAACCACCACGCAAGCAGTTACCAAGGTATTGACTTGCCTGTTCGTAACACACGGGCTACCAGACTCTATTGTTTCCGACAATGGCCCCCAGTTCGCATCGGCCGAGTTCAGTCGCTTCGCTGCCAATCTGGGCATCCGCCACATCTTCACGGCTCCCTTTCATCCTGCCAGTAACGGATTGGCAGAAAGAGCCGTTAGGACCACTAAAGAAGCTCTAGCTAGGTTCAGCAAGGAAGACTGGCACCACAGACTCTCCCATTTCTTGCTGAGCCAGCACTCAACCCCGTGCACAGTCACTAATAAGTCCCCGGCTGAACTCCTCATGGGTAGACGCCTGCGGACTGTATTGGACAGGCTTCACCCACATTACTGCCCTGACTCTCCCCTCGCTTCCACATTGGGGGTTAGACATTTTGTCTTACAGGAAACCGTGTTCGCGAGGAACTTCGCTGGAGACCCTCTGTGGATCCCGGGCGAGATCGTGGCCATCACCGGACCCAGGTCGTATCGAGTCAGACTGGAGGATGGCCGAATCTGGAAAAGGCACCTGGATCAGCTGCGGAGGCGCCAAGGCACTCACGTCAGCAGTGACTCATGGTTGCAGACCGGTGCGAGGCTACAGCATCAACCCCACATCAGCACCAATTCCGGTGACCTGTTTACACCTGCAGCCGAGCCGGGGAGCCCGAACACGAACCGTGACCACCAGACAGCTGACCAGTCCGAACCAATCAACGGGAGCACATCCCCAGTGACCAGCCCTACGAGTCCCGAACCAGCACTGACCGAGGAACGCGTTCGTGACACCCCACCGGTCCGACCTTCCTCTGCAGACTCTGAACTACCAGACAACTCACCAGAGTTGCGCCGTTCTGGGCACCACCATAAGCCTCCCGCGTACCTTAAGGACTATGCGTGTTCGCATCTGGGGGGAAGGGGTGTTATGTCCCTGGAACTTAAAGAAGTTCCCACCCAGGTCCGTTCGCACCGCGGGGGCGGTTGCCCTCTCTCATTGGCTGGTTCTCCCCAGCAGCCAGCTATAAAAGCAGGCTGCGGGGTCCAACCAGTCGCTGTTCGCTGCGAGCCAGTTCCAGGCTTGGCAAGCACGTTCAGCCCTTTATTTCCTAAATAAAGTATTGTTGCATCCATGCCCTGGTTCAGCCTCTCATTGCTCAACTACAACAAAAACATTCTAACTGAGTACATTATGTGTTCCACAGTTGTACTTAAAGATGTTAACAGAGAGGTTTTTTTGAGGAATGCAAACATAGGTATCTCAGGATAATGTTGCAGGATCCAATCTGGGTTGGTTTCTGGGAATGCAGGTTTTGTCTTTCGAGCTTTAGGATTCATGCTAGAGCCCATCATCAGAGGGCATTTTTATACAGTGTAGAGAAAGAGGTAGAATTTAATTATTGGATTTGGACAGCTGGACACAGTATTAACATTAATTGCTCTTTACCATATGCTTGAGATTAGTCAGTATTGTTCTTCCAGCAGCAAAACAGATAGTTCTGGGACACTAAATTACTTCTCATTCTTGACTTTGAGTGAACTGAAGAAAATTACGTAAACTTATGTAAATTCAGAATATGCAGAGAATAAGATAGAGAAGAGATAACTTCCAGTTCTCAAACTGAAAGTCACTTACAAAATTACTGGATTTATGTTAGGGAAAAATACAAAGCCTACAACAGGGAAGTTTCTTCTTTGCCCCAAGAGATACCTAAAGCTATAGCACATGAGACAGGAAAAAAACCCACAAACTTCTCTTTTAAAAAATCTGGAAATTGTAGTAGACTTTGGAAGGACATCCATTTGGATGTAAATGCCTGCACTTATTTTCCATTTGGAAGGAACATCCTGCAATATATTGTCCTGTCTTTCAGCTTATGGATTTCAGCAGGCGGAAGAGAGAGGGTCAGCAGGCTAGGTTTATTGTCCAATGGGGATGGCTAAAAGACCCACCAAGCTGAGGAACAACAAATTGGCTAAATAAATTGTGATTTCTAATTTTAATTCAGATGTTCATTCTGAAATTAATACTTGAGGCTTATTTTAAAAAGTATTATATTTAGATTGCTTTGCCTCATTCATTCAGCTACCATGAAACTAATCCAACCATTTCACCAGAGTTTGGCAGCGCAATTGCTGGAAAATGATGATTACAATTCTCATCCCATTTTGAGATAAGAATCACAATAACTGTGCTCTAAATTCTAAAATAGGCATATAGAAGGACGGAATGCAGAAGATCCATCCTTATGCCTGATACGATGTCACCCATCCAAATCATTAACTAAATAAATGAATACAGTATTATAGTCTCTATCATGGATAATTATCAGGTGCCATGACCAGGATGATGGCAGTTGTAGTCCAACATATCTTGAGAACTGGAGAATGCTAATGTCAATAATTCTAAAATTTATTATATACTTGCATTAGTTATCAGGCAATTTTAGTAGCACAAATTTAAGTGACACATTGCAAACTAGCCTATCTGCAGTTCACATAAATAACCTAGGTATGTGATGTTAGCCAGGAAAATACAAATAAATGAGGAAGTAACAGATATTTTATACATCTCTAATTGTGTACTGATTTTATTTTGCAAGCTAGATGCTGAAATCAGTGAGCCATTTAAACATGTAGAGTAAAGAATAGTTCATCCTCCTGAGAATTCAGAATGTAGGAGAAAAATCACATATTTAAATGCTGTTCCTTATCAAACATTCCCAGCATGTTCAGACTTTGCAAAAAGAAGATTGTGCATATAGTCTTCCTTGTTCATCCCCCACCTATCGTTTCTAATTTAAAATAATCCACAGAATGATCTTTGGAAGGTCAAGAATAGCAAAAGAAATCTGTTGCTTGTTCTCAGCCCTGCTGGCTCATTTTGGCCAACTTAGAAGATGAAGCAAGACTGTGCTTTTTGGCACTTAAAAATTGCATTTAAAAATATTAGCCTCTCCCATCGGGACTAAGAGAGCTGTATTTTCTTGTCCAAAAGGACAGGAGTGGGAGACATAGTCTGGACATGGAATTGGGACATAGCCTGAATAGGACTCATGCTTCTGAGAATGCTAGCAGCTTTGGATCTGACTGGAACTAAACTTTTACAACTGACATGAGAATTTTCCTGACCACTTTACATGGACAGAGGTTTCTAATGGGTTTGTATTAATTTTCTCTTGATTACAAATAGATTCCTATGTTCCAACTTCTTGAATCATGGAACTGTCTCAAGAGCATCCAGCCTTGCAGAAAAATCAAAATATATATAGGTAGTCTCATTTACTGACTACAATTGGGACAGCAACTTGGTTGTTAGGTGAAATTGGTCACTAAGTGAAACTGCAATTGTTGCAGTTTTCTTTTACTTTACATTCCTGCAAAAGTTATAAATACAAGGTTTGGTCATAATGTTATTTCTTCATTACTATCCTGCAAATGGTCACTAAAAAAGGCAGTTGCTAAATAAGGGCTATTTGTATAATCAAACTTAAGAAGAATTTACTGCAGAAATCCCCCATAGAGCATTATGAGGTTGGGGGGTCATTGATATACGAACAAGTGTGTGTGTGTGTGTGTGTGTGTGTGTGCATATGCATGCATTTGTTTGCAAGATCTCATCCATTTTATCAGGGGTGAGATTCAAATGTTTTAACAACTGGTTCTGTGGGTGTGGCTTATTTGGTGGGTGTGGTTTGGTGGTCATGTGACTGGCTGGATGTGACCAACTCAACATCACTCACATTGAGGCACGCATCTACTCGCCTGGCCTCTCATGACTGTTGGGGATGCTGCAACAGTCATAAGTGTTTTTTATGAAAAATGGTCATAAGTCACTTTTTCCAGTGCCATTGTAACTTTGGATGGTCACTCCACACAAGCAAAGTACCAGCAAAGGAGGGGGGAAAACTCCAGAGAAGTTCCTGACACAGGAAGTCTAGTCCTGCCAAGAATGTAATAAGGGTTAACAGGAAGTTTTTGTAAGCAACATCACAATGTTTCCTTCCTGCCTTCCTTACAGGATTAGGCCAGTAATTTCTTCTTACAAACTGCTTAGAATGTTAACAACCAGTTCTAGCGAATAGGTGTGAACCTGTAGAATCCCATCCCTGCATTTTATGTGCATTGATGTAATGCTTGAATTAGCAAAAAAGAATTATATGAAATAATATATATGCTTGGTATGGATATAGACTGTTAAGTTTGGGTAATGAGAGGCTGAACCAGAGCATGAGTGCAACAAATACTTTATTGTGATAATAAAGGACTGAACGTGCTAGCCAAGCCTGGAACTGGCTCGCAGCGATCAGCAACTGGTTGGACCCCGCAGCCTGCTTTTATAGCTGGCTGCTGGGGAGAACCAACCAATGAGAGAGGGGGCAGCCGCCCACGCAACGCGAACGGACCTGAGTGGGAACTCCTTAGAGTTCCAGGGACATAACATAGACACTCTATCCAATGTTGGCTTGCTGAATATTAAGGAAAAGAAACTGCAACACTTGGCCTATGAAAGCTGTTTTGCCTTTTAGAGGTAGATAATTTTAAGGTTGATTCTGTCTTCGAGTTTTCACTTCCAGAATGTTATCTGACTGTTATTGGTAAAAGATTTAAGACATATATTTCCACTGTTCTAAAACAGTAAACACATAAAAACAAGTTTAAATTCTAAAACAATCTTAGCATAGTTTCAACTTTTAAAATAATCAAGAAAGAAAAAAGGAAAAAAGAAATCCAAGCCCTTCCAGAATATATGGCACAGCTCTACTCCAGTCCAGTATGCACTTATCTTTTCCATAAATATAAATGGGGCCTTTGAGATTCAAAAGGTCACCCATCTCTGCTTTAGAGAATTGCTCAATCACTCAATCAATTAGCCAGTTTGCATCTATTTGCTAGAACCGGTTGTTAACTCTCTAAGCAGTTTGGAGAACCGGTTGTTAGAAGAAATCTCCTTTTTTTTTTTTCCACTTTACTGGTCTAATCCTGTAGTTTATGACATTACTTCAGTTTGGCTTTTTAATTGACACTAATAATGTTCAGAAGAGGACCTACTGAGAAGAAGGATGTTGAAGAGCCTTTTTCAATTGTCATCTTTAGTATAAGCCCCTTCAGAATGAAAGTTTGCAGATGAAAAATATAGAGATGAGAAATAAAGAGAATGCATGCTTAGAGTATTCTCTGGTATTTAGAGAAAGCAAAAGAAAGTGTGTGAAGTATGAAAGTGGCATTTCTTTTCATTTATAGTGACTATGACATATCCAATTTTGCTACAGGTTCATACAAATCTTATTCTGGAAAGAGGAACGTATCCCTGTAGGAAATAATAAAATACACTCCTTACAATGGAATCATTGGTGTAAGCTTGAGAAGAACAAAATGCTCAAATGTCCATTCCTTTTTCCTATCCTTCTATAACTGAATAACTGTTGTTATTTAGTCTGAAGACTCATGGCATCTTTCTGAAGAGCTGAATAAGGTGCTTACCAGTGCATCAAGTGCTAGCATCAGAACCCTGAGTTAAAAGGAAACCTGAGCATATACATTTTATTTGCTTGATCAGCTTGCTTCCTGCTTTACCGTGATTATTTCATTTGGCAAAACCAATGGAAACCAACTATTTTCCTTAATACTGTGAGACAAATACATTCTTATATTCCACTTTCAATGAAGTTGTTATTGCTAAATTTTATTACATATGTTTACCTCACTTCTCACTTCTTTGTGTCACCCCTGTAGCTCCATCCTGCTCATTTTCAGCAAGGAGACCTTAAGGACTTTTGTTTTATCTGAGCACAATGATATCTAGAGCTTCAGGGACAACTTTATCATTTCAAATGTGGGCTTTTCATGTTTCCTTCACATTTTCTCCACTGGTCATTTTGACAATACCATCGCCTCTGAATTTTATTAATTCTATCCTCTTTTTTTCCCTCTCTCAAGACAGTTATCTGACTTCACCATGAGCAGACAAGAGAAAGATGATCCAATAAACAAACAATGTGCTAATAAGTAAAATATCTGATATTTCAGCAAGAGATTGTATTTAATTCATGCCTTACTAGTGACTCAGACTGGGTATAATAGATAAGCCTAGTTTCTTTCAATAAGGATGTTCATGAGCATTTTATTCAGAAATTTTTTTAATGTGCTAAGCTAGCATAAAACATGCTGAGTATTATCTGGCCAAATATGGAAAGCTAAAAAGGGTTGGCCTGTTGATTTTAGATAGAAAGTAGAGATGCAAGCTAGATGGTGTGTTAAATCCTGTTCTGCTGCCAAATAGAAAATCTTTGGGAGGCTACCTCTCTTCTCTTCACACATTTTCCAGAGAAAAACAATGGAAAAACGTGTTGAAGTCAACCAGAAATCAAGTTCAATTTATATGATACTTTACTGTATCCATGTAGTCCAATGTTTTTCAAACTTCCAACTCTAAGATGTGTTGATATATTGTCATGTGATTTGAATTTGAATTCATTGGTAGACTGAAGAATAATATTCTATTTATTTCAAGAGCTCCTACATAATTTCAATCAGGTAGTTCTCAACTATTTCAACTACACAAAAGCTACTTTGACCCACTTCTGATTGTTGCTCCTATCCAATGGCCATGTGACACATTTTGGGCACTAGGCAACTGACCTGCATTTATGGATGTTTGCAGCATCCCATGGTCATATGACCACAATTTATGATTTTTTTGATGGAAACCACATTTATTTCTGGTTTCTGACAAAAAACAGCCCATAACAAACAATGATAAACTTAACAGCCTTGGCATTTGCTTATTGACCTTAATGTTTGCTTAATAACTATCAAATTCACTTTAAAGTCAATGCTTTATGTCTTCTACATTTGCTTAATGATCGTTGCAAGAAAAGGTCATAACATCGGATTGGTCCCCTTTACAACTATCATGACTTAGGACCATGATTGCCAGGTTTATTTATAGTTGTAAGTCAAGGGGTACTTGTAAATTAGCCTTCATTTTCATATTAATCTGTTCATCATGACATATAAATATTACTACTGATATTCCTATGTAGTCTTCCCTGAAGAGAGAAGAAAATTAATTTTGTTAATTGGCAGAGGAATAGATGGCAGAGGATGGGAGTAAACATCTATATTTTGTTTTTTGAAATCTCTCAGATTTTGTTTTCCTTCAATAATTTGGCAGGGTAAACATTTATTTAGAAATTTACATCAGAAGGTAAACATTAGTAGTATAAACTGAACATTTTTGCAGGTTGGTGTCATTTATACAGATTTTGCCATGCTGCCTTATTAATAGACAATAATTTATTTCATATGATTTTTCTAAGCCCTGCATTAAAAACACAAATGTGATAGTTGAGATAAAACACTAGTGACTTTTTAAACTTAGAAAATTATTTCCAACTCAGTTACCTTTAAAAAAACCACAGGACTGGATGAGTAGGAAATTATTATTCTGACAGGTTTATTTTTATAGTCAGTGTTTAAAAACCATTTCCACTTTCATTGCAGACTAGGTATTTAAAATTTATGGACAATGCTTGCAACAGGTTGTAATTGCTCAGTGCCATTCATTTTTCTTTCTTTTATACTGAATATAAATCCCTAGGTCAAACTATCTTCTGGGAGCTGTTCTGAAACTGATTGAAGATATTAAAGGTTTCACTTGGTGCTGCTTTTTGTTTCTACCTTAAAATGTTCTCCTTGTTCTTGTTCCATGGACTGATCAAACACAATCCTTTATTACTCCAGTGAGAATGACACTTGGGATTTAACACATTTGGATACATTTCAGAAAGCTGAGTCCATGGATCACAAACCAGAATATAAATAGTATGCAGAATGAAAAATAGAGAGAGGATACATGATTAAAGCAGGGGGGCATTAAAATCAAACCATCCCTAAATTATGCAGAAATGAAATTTAAAATGGAATAAACCTCTAATTTATGCTTACACTTAAAGGAATGGTAATTTGGTTCTATCATAAACCTATTACAGGTAATTCTCGACTTATGACCAATTATTTAATGACCATTTGCAATGGGCCATTTATAATGGATTTCAAAAATCTACTTACAATACGTTCTGAAAATTATAACTGTTGCCTCCTTCCATATGATCACATTTCAGGCATTTGACAACTGGCTTGCAGTTACAGGGTTCTTAGGTCATGTAAGCGTGATTTGTGACGTTTTTTGCTATTTTTGAGTAGAAAACATAAATGCCCATTGGACATGCTAGCTGAACTTACCACATGGTTTGTTTACCAACCATGGTGTTTTGCTTTGTGGCCATCTTAAAAGTTGTTATAAAATCAGATATGTTCATCTGATATCTGGATTTATGACCACAACAATTTAAAATAGAGATCCCATGCTCCATTGTGGTAATAAGTTAAGGACTACCTATAGCTAAAGCTTAAGCAGCCAGTTTGGTATAGTGGTAGTTTTAGTTCCATCTTAGGTATGAAGCCACCGGGGTGATCTTGGGTCAGTCACTATCTCCCAGTCCTCAGAAGCAAGCAAGGGAAAATCACTTTTGAAATCTTGCTGAAAGAACTGCAGAGACTTGCCAGGTGTCAAGATGGACTCAGAGTGAGGGGAGGGGAATTAAATCTGTAGTATTTCTACATAAAATACTTGTGCTGAGCATGATAGTTATTTTGCTGTTTTTGGTGAGATATACAGAATAGTAGACTCAAAAGTACCAGTTCATATTCCTCATTTTTTAAAAAAGAAATGATTGCTGTATTATTTAGGCTAGGTTTTCAGGGAATGTAGTTAATTAACCATTATAATAAAATTCCTTTGTTATAATTATGGAAACATTCTAGTAGACCCATACAGTTAATGTAAAAACTGCCTATTAAAAAAGCAGTTGTAAGTAAAAAAAAATGAACAGTCTAATGTAGACTAAATCACCAATTTAAAGTTATTGATGAGAAAATAGAAGAAAGATTTATTGGCAGAGCTGACATTTGGCTGAGATAAATCGAGCCAGAATAAAGAAATATATTGATTGGTTGTAATCTTAAAATAAGCTCACAACATGGACCAAGAAGGTACAAAACCTTATCTTTCAGCAAATAGCTTTGATTTATATGCTGAAGAGGATTTATTTAGATATTTGTACTTGTTCTTTTTCCATTAAATTCTACCTCAATTAATGTCCCACATAGTCCTACTCTATAAACTATAGCCGAAATCATATTTCTGGCCATAGCACTTTCATGCAATTTAATATATATAGTTTTAGGAACCTAAAATATTTCATGAAGTTTTGTTAAATTGCATGGGGCCAGTTTATTTGACCGACTTCCTCTCCCCAATCCATTCATCCATCCCATCAGGTCAAATAGGAAGGGCATGTTGCTGTTACCAGCAACCAAGGAGCTTTGTTTGGTGGAGCCCAGAATGAGACCTTTGTCTGCCACGGCACTGGCACCTTTCCTTTGGTACATCATTCCTCTTGAGCTTGGTCCCAACTCTGTTGGCTTTCTGGAAACCCTTCCAAATTTTGTTTTGCCCAAGATGAAAGGACATTTTACTATGTTTGGTGGACATGCAAAAAAACTAAAAATGTTGGTTACAAGCACAGTAATTCCGAAGATTTTAAAGATTGAAGTAGAATTGAAACCACAGTTTTGTTCTTTTGGGATAGGTGATTAGAAAAAAGCCATGATACTTTGACAACTGTGGCAAAATATTATATGGTCAAAAGGGGAAAGGCTTGATAGTATCAATGGAAGAATGGTTGAAGGTTATGGAACATATGGCTAAGTTAACTACGTTGATTAGAGAGAAGATAATATTTACATTTATGCCTCTCTGAAAACATCTTATAGACTTTTTGTGTGAAATATAAAATATTTGATTTGTGTTTTTGCTAATTATAAAAAATGGATAATAGAAAAAAGTGAACTTCTTTGTAATCAAAGAATAAAGAATAATGTTGTGTAAATACTTCTGTTTGCTGCAAAAGAAATTGGAAGCTTGCTTCTTTCTTTCTGCACTTTTTTTCTTTCTCATCATTCTCTTTATTCAATCTCAGTTTTGTGCACTTTTTTAAAAAAAAATTATTAGGAAAAACGACAACCTTGGTTTTGCCACCAGGCCTGGGGACATTATAGAAGTGGGACGCTTCTTAAATGATTGGTATATTGATTGCACTTTTCCCTATCTTTTATATGATTATAGTTTTAATTGCTTTAACTGCTTTAATTATCAAATTAGATTGAATGTTTAGCTTTTGTTTTGCATACGCCACCCAGTCACATGCAAATGGACAGTTATTTAAATTCATAAATTAAAAAAAATTACCAAAATCTTATGTGATCTTACAAAATGTTGTGTTCCTGTGCAAGATCGCACTATATTTAGATCTTATTACTAAGGAACATTTATGAAAAACAGCGTGACCTTGTGTCCATGTGTTTCCACCATTATGCTCTTGAAAGATTTTTGAGTTCTTTCACAATTTTACTTAATTTCTGAAGAGAAGCAGGGAATTTTTCTGGATGCCTTTAAGGAGAGATACACTGTTGCATAATACTTCAACTACAATATTATTTGGAAGCAGCTTTAATATCTTTTGGGAAATGAAACTGTCATAACTAGTCTAAGTAATATTTTACAGTAGCATGTAAGGCAATAGAAGTTTTGAAACATGGTTCTATCATCAGAAGACAAATTCCTCTCTGACCAAATAGGAAAAAGATGAGCTGCCAAACTTTTTCTGTAGATAAGGAGAGAATAGTATTCATCCTAACAATTCAAAGGATGTCTTAGTATCTCAAGAGTATCCTCTCAGCATCTATTCTGGCAGGATAGTTCTGCTACTGCATGATTCCATGACTATCTTTCTACTTCAAATCTGAGCCATACTCCTATTTTTATTTTTTATTTTTTTTCCAACAGTCCTTCTGCCCTTTAAATGTTTCCCTTCCTCTCTAATTTGTTCTGTTGTCATATAAATGGTAAAGCTGTAGTAAAGCCTATTTCATTGTATTTGTTAAGATTCTGATGCAGTTAATACTTGTTTGAAGCAGATTATCCAAACAACAGGAGCAGCAACAAAATAGTTTTATCGGTGAGCAACAATACGTAATCTTGCAGATGTTGGTCTTCTCTAACTCCTATCAATTTTAAGCGACATACTAAAAGGGCAGGGATAATAGTAACAAAAATAATTACAAAGCAACATATTCTCTTCCACGTCAGAACTTCTGAATCTAGCCTGTTCCTAAATTTGAGCAATTGTTGCTTACAGGCTGAATTCTTGTTCTGTATTCATATACATTCATAAACTGTTCTCAGACTGATCCTTTCTTTTTTTTATTTCTATAAACACATCATTATGTGAACATTGTGGTTCCAGGGTGTTTTACATTTTAAAGCAAACATGACAATAATTTCACATTAATATTGTTAACTTTCTTACATTTGATATTAATGCATGTTATGAATCTTAAATTAAATTATTCAATATTCTCATGTACTAATTTATATCAGTACCTACATTCTTAACATCACTTCTTTTATCTTAAATTCTATATTAATAGCCATATTTGCAATGTTCAACTATGTGTGTACGTGTGTGTGTGTGTGTGTGTGCGTGTGTGTGTGTGTGTGTATGTATGTATGTATGTATGTTAGTTATTCAGCTTTCTTTGGGTATTTTCCCATGGCTTTATAGTTGTGCTTTTAAAGTTCTAGCGAAGTTTCGGCAGAATCTCATCTGCCATCATCAGATACCATGTGTGTCAAGATTTCTCAGGCGTTTCTATTTAAATTTGGTGCTAGCCTCCTGCTTTGTTTGAATGTTTTTTTCTTCATCCTGATTGGTTGGAATATATATATATATATATTTGACGAACACAATACAGAAGCCTGATGATGGCAGATGAGATTCTGCCAAAACGTTGCTACAACTTTAAAAGCACAACTATAATGACGTGGGAAAACACCCGAACAATACCATATATATCCAACACCAGACCCAAAACAACACATGAAGGCACCACCAATCTCCCTCACCAGACTCAAACCCAAACCTACCCCATAGACGAAAGACAACCACCATCCAGAAACCAGACTAGCTGCCACATACCCCGACCCCCAAACCAAGCAAACTGACACACGCCATGAACACATAGACAGGCCTCAAACTCGGAGCCAAACCAAAACCCAGAACATCACATCATAGCCACCCGCTCAGGATATCACATCATGGATCTCAGGAGATTACACCACAAAACCTCAGGATGTTACAACACAGCCAACGACCCAGGATGTTACAACAATAGAACTCAGAAGATCATCACACAGCCCATCACCCAGGTCGTTACAACACAGGAGGCTAATAGACACACAGCCAATACCTCAGCCACACATGTTCTTACGAAAAAGCCAGCCAATCTGCAAACATCAACTCCATCAACCAATCAAGAAATGACAACATAGCCAACCTCCCCACCAGTATATATAGGGAGATGGCAGCTCAGATCACACTTTGCTCACACAAAGCCAAAAGCACCAGCCTGAAGATGGCAAGTGGGACCTGGTCGAAACGTTGCCAAGATACTCTCAATCTTACACAGGAAAAGACCCAAACATGCCAAGACCTGCATACCTGAACCCATGAAAATCTACAAATATATACATATACACATACACATACACACACACACACACACACGTGGTATTCAGCTTTGTTCAGGTATTTTCCCACGTCATTATAGTTGTGCTTTTAAAGTTGTGGCAATGTTTCGACAGAATCTCATCTGCCATCATCAGGCTTCTGTATTGTGTTCGTCTGTGAGATACAATACAGAAGCCTGATGATGGCAGATGAGATTCTGCCGAAATGTCACTACAACTTCACACAACCACAATGATGTGGGAAAACAGAAGACACAATTATGTGCCTTCAAAACAGACAGAAAAATAGCAGCCATCCTAAGAAACCCTAAAGATAAAATTGACCTGGAAAACCAAGGCATATATGAAGTACCCTGTGCATCATGCCCTGCCACATACATTGGACAGACCAATAGAAGAATAAGTACCCACCTAGATGAACACAAAAATGCAGTAAAAAAGCTGGAACACATTTCCTCACTAGTCCAACACATGAAAGCCACAGGTCATAGCATTGACTTCAATGGCACCAAAACCCTTGCCACTATAGAAAACCCCAGCTACAGAATTATCAGAGAAGCCATAGAGATTGAAAAAAGACCTGAAAGCATGAATAGAAGAGATGACTCCACCAGACTGTCAATTATCTGGAATCCTGCACTCTCAAACAAAAAAATCACCACGCCACAAATCAGCCAAACACCTGGGCACAAACAGATTCCCCCTGATACCTCCAGCTCAAAGACACCCCAACCAGGCACCCAGATGAAACCTAGCTTCCTAATAAATGATAGCCATCCATTTATTCGGAGCCAAGCTGCACTAAAAGCCTCCAATACAGGAAACACAATGTTGCCAGCCAATCAAGACAAAAAAAAAAAAAAGCCACAAAACAGACAGAAGATATTAAAACACCAATCAAGCAGAACACAGCAAACTCCAAGACCAATAAACACAGACCAAGACTCCCAACCAATAAGGATGAAGAAAAAACCATTCTGGCATAGCAGTAGGCTAGCCCCAAATTTAAAACAGAAACAGCTGTGAAAGTCTGACTCACAGACGAACACTATACAGAAGCCTGATGATGGCAGATGAGATTCTGCCGAAACGTTGCTACAGCTTTAAAAGCCCAACTATAATGACGTGCGAAAATACCCGAACAAAGCTGAATACTATATATATATGGTTCCAAATTACTTTACTTTTTAGAACAAACATGACAATAGTTTCACATTGATATTCTTGACTTTCTTACATGATTTGATATTAATACATATTAGTACATATTATCAATCATAATTATTCAATATTTCCATATTCTATTTTGTATCGACCTCTGTGTTCTTAACATCCCTGCTTTAGTTATAAATTCTAAATTAATAGTAATATTTGCAATATTTAATCAATTTTATATTTCAAATAGCCATTCATAAATTCATGTTGATTTGTATTTTTCTATTTATTTATCCTCTTTTTAGTTCTTAATTGTGATACTATTACACCTAAAACAGAATTTCTTCCTACTCCTAATTATTATAAAACAAACAATATACATTCTACTAACAGTTACCATATTATACCATTCTAGTAGTACTATACTCCCTTTTTATCTATTAGTATATTTTACGACCTTATTTCAAATCTAACAGATTCCACATATTTCTTTTCCTACCTCACAATGTTATTTTTCTTACTTATTACAGTTCAAATATATATATCTTTAATGCCAATCCTGATACCATATTCTTTAATATTAATACATACATTCATGTGAAATCCTTATCTTTTCATTTTTAATCATCATCTCTTATTTCCATTAAAGAATTAATTTGTTACTTTCTACTTGTCTCCCCTTTTCTATTTCCCCCCCTTTCTCCTTACTCATTCCTCTCTTTTCTATTAGATTCCATTTTCTCTTTTCTCAAATACCCAGTTCCCAGGGGTGGGATTCAAAATTTTTAACAACCGGTTCTGTGGGCATGGCTTAGGTGGTGGGCGTGGCTTGGTGGTCATGTGACTGAGTGGACATGGCTTGATGGTCATGTTATTGGCCAGCTCAATATCACTCACATCAAGGCACGCATCTCCTTGTCCAGCCTCTCATGACTGTGAGGATGTTGCAACAGTCGTAAGTGTAAAAAATGGTCATAAGTCACTTTTTTCAGTGCCATTGTAACTTTGAATGGTCACTCCACACAAGCAAAGTACCAGCAAAAGATGGAAAGAAAACTCCAGAGAAGTTCCAGAGACAGGAAGACTAGTCCTGCCAAGAATGTAATAAGGGTTAACAGAGACACAGTTTCTGTAAGCAACACCAGAATGTTTCCTTCCTGCTTTCCTTACAGGATTGGGCCAGTAATTTCTTCTAACAACTGGTTCTCTGAACTGCTTAGAATGTTAACAACCAGTTCTAGCAAATAGGTGCGAACCTGTAGAATCCCACCACTGCCAGTTCCTCTTAGCATGTTTTCCTCTTAAAACATTCCTCCCTTGTTTTATTGCCTCAATCACCATCATATTGAACTCTATTTCCTTGTTGCCTTTTATTTTTATTTTTTGTATCATCCATTCTGGTTCTTTAATTATGCTTTCAGCTGGCTCTTCCTAAATTCCTTGTTTTCTTTCTGTTGCTTGCATCTCTGCTGCCTGTGTCTCCATTTCCAACTTTTCTACCACACCCTGTATTTTATTCAAAATGTCCACAATTCCTCTTTATAGTATCTTTTATATCTTGTAATTCCGACACAATTTCTCTACATATTTCACTCATCTTTATTCTTATTTATTCCTTTTCTTGTCCCTAGCTATAAATCCAATGTCCAAAGATCTTTGAATCCCAAAGTTAATCTGTTTATTTCTTTTAAATAGTCCAAGGATAATATGTTGTAAGTTTTTCTACCAGTTCAGTTTTATAGTGTAATTTCCTGGAATCTAAACCAAATTCACTTCTAGTCTTATAGTGAAATCTGCAAAGTCACTTCATAGCATTTCCAACTTTGAGAGTAGGTTTTCTCTTTCTTCCATCAACCGGTGGCACCCTGTTCCATTTTTTACCAATTTTCTCCAATTTTAAAGATAGCAATCCAAAATAGTAAAATAATATTCATTTTTAAAAATATATGGCTCCAGCATTTTAAAATGCCTTTCCAATACAATATCTGTCCATTTTAAAGTTTTAGTTTTCCATATTTTCCAAATATTTGCCTTTTCCCCCCCCCCCCAATTTTAAAGTTTTTTTCTCTAAATGCTTGTACCGCCGCTTCAATAATAATAGTGATTTCCCTTTTTAAATAGTCTTTTGGAGATGGATTTAATTAGAAAAGATTCTTATCACCCTGTTCCAGACACTGTTCACTATCTCCACTCCTGCACAGCTCTTAGATGGTCATGACTGTCTCAACTTTGTGGTGGCCATTTTGACCAGCCTCTTCTCTTCATCATGGCATAGAGGGAAAAAGCTCTGGATTTCCAGAGGAGAGATACGTTCTCTCCCAGGATCCCATGGAGCACCTCTCCTTGGCTTCACCGCTCCTCCAGGGTGGTTTTCGACTCCTTCCATAGCCCACAAATGGAGAGAAGCCAGCACAGCAACAAAGGGCTCAGTTCTCTGATTCTGGTCCCGTTGTGACATCAGCTGGGAGATCAGATTGATCCTTCCTCAGCAGTGTTATGAAACTAGTTGCAAATATTTTATTTTGAGATTTTTTTTTAAATTGCCTGGCATAGTGAGAATCTTGCAATTCTGGGTAAATTAGTTAGGACCAAAGAATTAGTTAGCATCTTTCTTGTTTCTAAATTACGAATATTATCAAATAGATAATTTACTAGATAAGTAATCTTTTACAAAATTCTCTCTCTCTCTCTCATCTATCAAAATAAGTACCAAATAAAACCGTATGAACATCAAAGACATGTTTATGTCCCCAAGCAACTGTATAACTATCAGAGCTAAGCAAACCTGCTGAATTGAATTTGTATTTTTCATTTTTAAAAAATCATCACATTCTATTTTGGTCCATTTTTTGTTTTTGTAAATCTATTAATTTCAGTTTACTCATTTTTGTATATAAATTGTATGTTTTGTAGTAAAATTACCTACAAATGTATGTGTATTGTAATGCATGTATAGATTTTTCTTGGCAATAATAACAGATTTTTGCAGTGTTTTTTTAAAATGAATGTTCTTACAATATTCTCCATATTTACAATTTATTGGTTTATATTATATAATAGTTTGAGAAAGTATTGTTTCATATAAGAATTAAATGAATGTGTCTTTTATCCTAATAATTACCATGGACATCTTAACAGTAATGAAATTTAAAAAAAATAAGCAGGAGATTTTATATTCATAAATTAAAAACTAGAAAGAAACCCCCCCTTCTCCTCAGAAAAGAGGATTCTGAGCAGTATTAATTACACATTTTTCCCATCAGACAAGCTTGTCTCTATTGTCCTTTCCTTTAAAAAACTAAAGCAGAAGTACTCCATTGCCATAAATATTAATTTCACTCTGACTATTGCCTCTTTGAATAGTTAACTCAGTACAGCAAGTTAATTTATAACAGTGTTATGCCATATTAAATCTATAAAACATCTGCTATGATATAATTACCAGGAAAGGAGGGGACAATAGAGGGTAATTAATATCTCAGCTGCATGGGAAATCCAACTTTCCCAGGTGTCAGCCCTGAAGTTGTTAACAGGAAGAAGGATTCCTAGTTTAATTCAAAAGGATGATTTAAATCATTGTAGCACTAGGAATTTTGCCTTTGAGGCAGCTTCTTGCACGGGAGAAAGATTTTGACAGGACATAATCCTCATACTAGGAATGGCTCTGGAAGCACAGCCTGCCCTAAAGGCAACATGACTACAGAGAAACTAATGAGAGATCTGCCCTGTAGGTAACACATAGCTTTGCTGCTGAAAAAAGCATTCTCATGTTTTTGGCTGCAAATATTGTGTTTTCAAGCAAAGTTAGGCAGATGATACCAAAGTGGGGAGGAGGAGGGAAGATGGCTGTATTAAAATAAAGAAATGGATTAATTGCAGTTACATCTGGAAGAGCTGGCCCTATATATATATCCAGGTGTCAAGCAATAAAAGGCTTTATAGATCAAAACCGGGACTTTAAATTGTGTACAGAAATTTACCAGTGTAGGCCCTGCAGAATTGTCTCCAGTATCCAGTGTTGATCTACTCCAGGGGTCCCAAAACTTGGCAACTTTAAGACTTGTGGATTTCAACTCCCAGAATTCCTCAGCTAGCATAGCTGGCTGAGGAATTCTGGGAGTTGAAGTCCACAAGTCTTAAAGTTGCCATGTTTGGAGACTTCTGATCTACTCCTTCACAGACATGTCTTCTGTCCAGAAATCACACTGCTGTTGATAGAGAACCCCAAGAAAAAAGAAAGAAAAAATAATAATTCAGTCTTACTTAGCTTCAGCCTCTTCTTCACCAGCCAGACTTTTA
Organism: Pseudonaja textilis; assembly: GCF_049901715.1. Lineage (NCBI taxonomy): Eukaryota > Metazoa > Chordata > Lepidosauria > Squamata > Elapidae > Pseudonaja > Pseudonaja textilis. The sequence goes on from NC_141995.1 coordinate 36,430,553, forward strand.
TAGCCCCTTACCTCAGAGCTGACCCAGGGGGCTCAAGTGAGCTATCTGGAGCCCAGTCTTGTGAGGCTATCTGACTTAAATTTGATTCTGTAATTCCTTAGGAAGCATACAGCCATCTCTTTGTTACATCCTGTCCCCCTCCTATGTCCATCAGCTTCAGAGATGGTCAAGGAGTGAGTCTGTGCAATAATACCATCCTCTTTGAAACCATAGCTTCAAATCATGAACTTTCTCCTCTTTCCCCTTAGTGAGGAAGGTTGTGGAAAAGATGGTTGGACAATAGCTACAGAGGATCTTATACAGGAAACAGAGAACCTGGACCTATTCCACACCAGGGTACAGTAAACAACATTGCTAGCATTTGTCAAGGACTTTTCCTAGTGCTGGGTTGGGATTAGTACATCCATACTTTTGCTTGACTTTCAGTGGCTTTTAACAACATTGACCATAGTATCCTGGAAAAATTGTGGCAATTGAGGGGCATTATGTTGCAGTAATTTGCTTCCTGTCTCTGGACATTTCTGGTCAGTGTTGATAAGAATATCATACCCAGAGACCTCACCTGTGGGGTTCCTCAGAGCTTGCCGCTTTCCTCCCTTCCCTTCAACATTCACATAATATTAAACTGGTTGATGCATGTAAAACACAAACAAAGCAAAAGGCTGAAGTTGCAATTTTTCCTGAACTCTACTGCACTGAAGAAAATCAGAAATCACTATTTTTTTCTTTTTCTATCTTTACCTTTGCACCTTTCCTTTTAATTTCTTATTTTTTCTTGATTTTTCCTTCTATTTTATTTTACCTTACCACAAAGTCTATTAACATTTAGACTGGGGGGAGGCTATTTGTTACTTCAGATTTCAATATCAACAAAGGTTCCCAATTCTACATTTCAACAAGCTGGGTAGATGAAAATGTCAGTCTACTACATGTTTCTTTCCTTAGTAGTATTCATTCTCCAACCACAGGCAGTAAATCTTGCTTATATGTTCTGTTTATTTGGTCAACTTGACCAAATATTTCCTGTTCTTCTGCATCAGTGGTTGGAGCATAAACCTGATTAAGTGTCATATTAAAGGTTATCTGTGAAATGTAATTGATGTAACTTAGTTATTGACTGCAATACTGTTTTGGGTATATCCCTCCTGACTATGAAAACAGCATCATCTTTTCATCATTTTTCATGTTCTGAGTAGTAAACTGTATGATCTGTCTGAAAATGCAATTCCAGCCTGTCTTAATTTGCTGGTTCCCAAGATGTCAATCTGTTGTTGATTCAATTCATTTTTTTTTACTGTGTTTAGCTTTCTCATGTTCTTGTTCTCATATTCCTTATTCCCACTGCAATTTTATCACTGCAGCTCTCTTTTCCTGAATGGCAGCATCAGTAAATAGATGCCTTGAAATTGTTAATATAGTTGTGTCATAAATATCATTAGTACACCATTAGAAAGATCTTCAGGTCTTCAGCAGTAACATGTTGATTGTCATCTGAGCTAAGAGACCAATCATTCAACATTATATCATCAATCGTTTTCTATTCATGTGGTTTCTTTGATAAAATTAAAGAATGATTTTTATTATTGCATTCTCTCACATGATATAATATGATGGCTTTGTTGTTACTAAAATGACAACAATTTGTGTCCAGCATTTTTCTTTATTGTGGTTGCCCAATATAAGTACCTGCTTGCTGTAGTTGACATTTTGGATGACGTTCATACCTTTGGTTAGCTTCTGGATTTATATAACTCTTGGTATGTACTCCTTATTGTGCTCTACTCATCCTTCTTATGATCACTTTAAGATACCCAACCACATATACAAACATAAACACACACACACAAATACATAAAATGCATACATACCATGCAATTTTTTTCAAAAATTGACTTTGCTTGTCAGAAGGTTACAAAAGGTGATCACATCTTGAGACACAGCAATAGTATTCTATAGCCTGGAAGCAATGTGAGAGAAAACTTTCTCCCACATTCTAGAAAGTTGGGCTTCTGATCTAAGACTATGTGCAGCCACTAAGGGCCATTTGCCAACCTACCACATGAGCTTCAGAAATACAGTATATCTTATTCTATTTATTAGTGGCATTGATGTAGCACATTTTCCTGATAAATTCATGAGAAAGAAGAACTAATGTCCTGCCAAAAGAAAGAAGGTAACAGTCAGTTTGGAAGAGAGGTAACGAGAGATGGAGAAGGATGATTCAAAGTAAAATTTTGGTTGCTGAAGCTTCATTTATTACCCAGAGGAGCCATGACTAATGAAGTATTTAGAGGACATTGGCTCTAAGCTCCTGAAATGAGTGTTGAATAAGTGGGGTGAGATCTGAAAATCACCAAGTAGGAAAATAAATGACAAATCTGATCAGTGCAGAGGGCCCTGGAGAGGAGATGGCTAACAATAGAACACATCCTGCCAACCTGAGGATGATTCCAAAATGATGCAATATATGTCTTTACAGTTATAAGTGCAAACAAGAAAGTCCAGAAATATTTCACAAGAAGAGTTCTCCACTCCTCTACTCATTGCAAAATAGCTTATGCCACCAGACTTGAAATTCTAGACCTAGAAAACCTAGAACTATGCTGCCGATCTAAGTATAGTACACAAAATTATATATTGCAATGTCCTACCTGTCAATGAATACTTCAGCTTCAACTATAACAATACAAGAGCACACAATAGATACAAACTCAAGGTAAACCACACCAAATTTGATTGCAGGAAATAGGACTTCAGCAACAGAGTGGTTAATGTCTGGAATACTCTACCTGATTCTGTGGTTTCTTCCCCAAACCCCAAAAACTTTAACCTTAAACTGTCTACTACCATGTTTCTCCAACAATACGGCCTCCCCCAATAGGAAGTCCCAGCATGTTTTATGGGCATAAAATCAAATTAAGCCCCTGCCCCCAAATTAAGGCCTATATTAAACATGCAGAATGGGGGGAATTGCAGGGGGGGGGGCTTGCCGTTAGGAAGTACTTTTGTTGCATACCCGGATATGGTGCTGCCTGCATTGACTTTGGTGTTGGTGGGGCACTTCATATTGGGAGACCTTCTGCCACTGTTGCTTTCCCTTCTCCCCATGCTGCCGTGGCATTTAGAGCAATCCTCCCTGTAACCGGAGCCTGGTGGAGACACTCAGCTTCAAGCGCTCCTGTCGCCGCCATCCCTTCACCTTTGAAGGCCACCTGAGGCAGTGATAGTGCCCACTCGTCTGCAGACAGGGAGACGAGGCGACGGCAGCTCTGCTTCCCTGGCTGGTGGGTCTGGCGGAGAGAGCCCGAAGCCGCCCATCCTTTCCACCCCTCGCCCATCCCGTCCCCATCCCCATGCATCTCCAAATGCTCCAGCAGCTCCAAACGCTGCAGTGGCATGGGCATCAGGCAGAGGTGCTCAAAAGGCAGGGCTTAGCTTGGAGGAGGACGTAGCGCAGGCTGTCACCTTGCCTCCCTGTCCATGGATGGGTGGGCACTATCACTGCTCAGGCAGCCTCTCCCGGTGGCCCCTTCAGGTTTGGGCTGGAGGGACTTGGGAAGGAAACCAAGCTCAGGTCAGCCCGGCTCTTTCGCTTGGCAGGCAGGCGCACATCCCCAGCTTGCTTTCCCGGCTCTGCCCAGCCCGCACGGCTCTGGCATGGCCCTGGTGGAATGAGTGGAGGGCCCAGCAGGGAGGCGGTCACTGCCTTGGGGAGAGCTCCGCTGCTGGGCAGGAGGGCCCGCCTGTCAGCTATGTTGGGTGCCCCAGGCGAAGCTCTTCACTCTCTGCCTGGTGCCATGCAGGGATGGTGGTTGGGTGCTTCTTCCAGGGTGGGATGATCCTGCACTGCGGCCCTGGGAGATTTGCCTCCCCACATGAGGTTGGGCTACCCTCTCGGACAGGGGAGGCTTTGTCATACCGGTAGTAGGGTGTCATTTTTAAAAGAATTGACAGATAACTGAATATACTGTACTTCCATAGATGGAGGAAGCTTTAGTTTGCCAGAAGACAAAGAGTTAACTTTAAATACTTGATCAGGCATACATAAATCATAGTTTTATTGCCACTTAGGAGGAAGGAGGTGGGAGACAGGAAAGAATTCAACAAACACAGTTGTAAATGCCTTAGGTAAATGTAGTTTGACTTAAAAGAATCTGTACTGCTGAAAGAAGCACTTCTCATCTTGCTTAAGATAAAATGGGGGGGGGCGATTCACAATAACAATTTTTGGTGTTCCGTTTTGAGCTTCTTCGGCGACAGACCAAAACCGTGACTCGACACGGTTTTGATCTGTGCTCGCCACTGGAGCGCCCCGAGCCGGCTGGTTTCAGGGCTAAGCCATCCTGTAGAGGTGGTGAAAAGGGGGGAGACTGCCTGCAGGGTTCAGGAGAGAAGCATCCTCCTCAGCTAGCCATTACTCTCTTTCCTGAAGGCGGTTGCAGCGGTGGACAGAAATGGTCACCCCAAAGAAGAACTCGACTGGAAAAGAATGTGCAGGAGGAACATAAGAGGAGAAAGCTTTGGTTGACTGGGTCAAACAGCAAAAGCAACAAATAAGGTACCCTGGAATTTAAACTATAAAAAAATAACACTGTTCCCAAAGAAGATTTTCAAGCAGCGAAGGAGAGAGAGAAGGGAAAGGATTTGGTTTTTTTTCTCTCCTCTTCCTTTCCCTATATTGACAGCTAAGCAAGAAATTGACAAAAAAGTCCACTTTGACATCAATAGGCATTTAAGCTGAAAATAAAATGTCAAAGAGATAATAAAGATTTCTGGATACTCAAAAGCTTTTGAAAGCAGGAAAGGAGAGAAAAAGAATAAAAGGGCAGGATCTAGAAGGGAGGAGACTGCCTGGAATTAAAAAGAACATACAGTAAAATCTCAACAAGACTTCTAAAAGATACAGGAAGAGAAAGTGAAAAAAGAAGTAAGAAGAAACAGCTTGGGAGTATTTGGATTACTTGGTGACTTCTGGATTTTTGGTTACTGCATTTGAATGACTAAAATCAATCGGGTGGTTGTTTAAAAGTGTTTAAAATGGCACCACTTTTAGAAGAACTGAAAATGGAACTTAAAAAGTACAAAGAAGATGCACAAGAAGGGAGAGGTTCTTTTGGCTTCGTATTTCAGTTCTTAGAAATGGAGATTTGGAACTATGAGAAACAACAAGAAACGCCTGCAGAACAAGAAGATTGGGACAAAGAAGAAGCCATCTTTAATGAACAAGTAATTTTATGTGGGGGGAAAAAAAGAAAAGGGGGGAAAGAGAATGACAAATTTAAGATTTGGAAAAACAACCCCCCAAAAGAATAGTTTGAAAAATAAGTATAAAATTAGAAAGCAACAGAAGAGGGAAATGCAGAAGAGAGAATTAGAAGTAGGGAGACAAGGGGGTAAAAAGGGGAGGAGAAGAAGAGAGGGAAGAAAGAAAGGAAAAGAAGTTATAATGGACAGAAACAAGATATAGAGAAACAGGGCCTATTTAGAGGTAATGGGTGAAAATCTAATCGAAAAAGGGATTCTGCAAAGGTACATGAGATAGTATTGTTATATTAGAAATAGAAATAATTTCAGAAAATATGAAACAATGTATGATCAAAATGATGGATTATTTGTATTTTGTGTGTGAGAAAACCCAAATAAAACTTAAAAAACAAACAATTTTTGGTGTGCTGTGTGTTGCATTATTTCTCCTAAACCCACAGAGCTCACATGATATAAGCATCTTTAAAAGGATTTGCTAGAGTCTGGTAAAGTTATTAATAGTCAGATTCATAACTAAAGAGTTAAATCATGCATCACTGTCTAGTTATTCCTGAAAGTCTCTAACCCCTTGGAGAAGATTGTCAGGGGCAGCAAAAAACTGCAACAGAAAATTAGAATTGGCAAAAATTGGATATGTCAACAGTGTTGAGTTTAATGACCCCTAAGTTCAACAGTGACCTGCATTCTGACCTCTAGACGTCTCACCCAAATCTGCCAGAGGAGATCTGTATACCAAAACATTAAAACAGAATTTAAGGGAAAATGAATGGATTTTCATATTTCTAAGTTGTAGATATGTGACATAAGGAGAACAAGAATTTTCAGATATGTAGAAACAAAACAGGGTTTTTAAAAAACTAATTTGCATTTCTTTGAGAAAAAATAATGGCCAGGGGGAAAAAAAAGTCCAATTATGTTAGCTGAAACATATTTTTAGGAGAGAGTTAATATTGAATGAATTACTGTGCTCTCATCTCTTTAAGTATTTTTTTTTAGATATAGGAAATAGGATTTGCTGCCGCATCAGCAAGTCTCCAATAACTAAGGGATGATTGATTGAAGTATAGCTTACATATAATTTGACTGTCAATGCAATTTCAGCAGTACAATAACATCACATGTATACATTTTAAATAAGTCATATTTTCAGGCAGTTGCATTGACCTGTTTGGAAAAAAAGAGTGGATCATTTTACGTATGTCAATCAAAAGGTGGTGAGAAATCAATTTTACATGTGACTGACTTTGAAAAGAACCAGCATTGTGTATAATTTGTAGGAGAATAGAATGTAATAATTTAGCCTGTGATAGGCAGGAAGATGGAAATTGTGCTAAAGTATGTGTGAGCCCACAGCAAATGAGAAGTCAGTTTTCAAATATGCCATCCAATATACACCATCTTTCATACAAATCACTTAATACAAACAACCATGGAGATGCAGTAGTAGGGCTATTTCTGTGTGTTCAACCCTATATGTGGCCAGTGATGCATTCTTTCTGTTATTCATACTGAAGAAATCACTGAAGACCTGTTTCCACAGTTCACAACTCAGTTGTTTGCAGTCAGGAGCCTTGCTGTCCATATCATATGAGCTGAAACTTGATAGTAGAGAATTCCAGCTCATGTGGAAGCATTCACATGCATGGGAAAACTTTGTATTACAGAAAATCACTGCAAATTTGGAGACTTTCTTAATATGAAGCATTCCTATCATCCAAAGGCAATGAAAGTGTGCAACACTCTTATACTCCCTCCCTCCCTCCCTTCCTCCCTCCCTCCCTCCCTTCCTTCCTTCCTTCCCGTTTTGCAGTGTTGATCTACAAGGCTAAATCTATGCTCTGCAACCATTACCCTGGCATACAGCCCCCACATATTTTAGAATCTAAAAGCAAACTCAGAGACAAGTTAATACAATATAATTGAGCCCTCTTCTTCTCTCCCAATACATAGACAGTTTTGACTTGGCATTCAAAGCGTCCAACCTTCCAACGTAGATTTAGCAGTATGCAAGGAGGTATTAAGAATCTGTTGTAATGGCAAAAACACTAACTGGCAAATTGAGACCATTGGAGCCACTTAATAGTTAAATAAATTGTGCTATTGGTAATTATGAGACTAGCTGCTTGTTCAAGCAGCACTAGATTCTGTGCTGAATATAACAATGTAAACAATTTCAATTATGCTTATTATTATTAATAACAGTAGTAAGAAATATTATAGAATCTACTAGTAATGTCATATTTTGAAATTATATTTTGTGCTTATTTCAATTTCTAACAAATTGAAGACTTTCTTGAACTGAAATATTGTTTAAAATAGGTACTTCTGGTTTATGGAATTTAATATTTTGTTCTGCTAATGTGCAGAATATATTTTTAAGTTTTCAAGGTCAGATAAACTGATTTTTTAATGCAGCTGTTACAAAAGCTGGTATAAAAGCTCTTCTAAATTGGAACACAATTAACGTGATAGATTAATGAAGCACAACTGACTATGCTTCTGAATGATTCAAGGGCATGATAGATTTATGTGCTCTGTTTTTAGAAAACATTAATATGATTTTTCCAGAAAGGGAACAATAATACGTGCATATTTTATTAAAGGTAAGTTTTACATATTATATACAGAAACCCAAAGGGGAAGTTTGCACTGAATTTGCTTCTCATTTAATAATGAAAATCTTTGCATATTATAGTCTCATCATATAAACTAAATTCCTGAAAATAGTAGTTTTAATGGTACAAGGTACTCACAGGAAGGTAAATAATGTTTGACTAGTGATTATATAGTTTATCACCAGTGATGCAGTTATGTCGCCCAATAGATAAAGCCAAAATGTTCAGTTCAATTTTTGGAATTTTGGCATGCCTAAGATGGACAATGGAAAATATGTATGAAATCTGAAATCTGAAAGAAATTGAATACGTTTGTTTTCACTGATATTTCATCTGAGCATTTCAGGTTGTTTCATTGAATGTGAGTGCATCAGAATATAGTAAATAAATTCAGGAGTTTAAATCACTTGCTACAGATACAGTATTTCTTTTAGAAAATGACATTTCTAAAGAACTGTCTGAGGTAATGTTAACAGTGGAAAGATACCTTCTGAAGAACCAGCTTCCAACTGATGAACTACCAATGCTTCTCAGCAGTGGTGGGATTCAAATTTTTTTCTACCGGTTCTGTGGCAGGGGAAGGATACCGTAAAATCTTCAGCCATGGGTGGTATTTGCTGGTTCTCTGAACTACTCAAAATTTCCACTACTGGTTTTCCAGAACTGGTCAGAACCTGTTGAATACCACCTCTGCTTCTCAGACAAGTGCTAAGTCAGAAGACCAGTGGTAGGATTCTTTTTTTTTTTTACTATCAGTTCTGTGGGTGTGGCTTGATGGGCATGGCAGGGGAAGAATACTTTAAAATCTTCATTGCCACCCCACTCCAGGGGAAGGATACTGCAAAATCCCTATTCCTTCCCCATCCCACTAACCTGCTTTCCAGCTCCATTCTCCTGTCCAGGGCAACAAAAGAAGACCTAGTTGATCATCTGGGACTTGGAAGGCAGAGAATAGATAGGGGCAGGGCCAGTCAGAGGTGGTATTTGCCGGTTCTCTGAACTACTCAAAATTTCCACTACTGAACTGGTCAGAATTTGCTGAATACCACCTCTGGTATTTGCAAGAGACCAAAAGGCACTAAAGTTAGCAGTTAATCCCTTCTAATTCATAGAAGATACAAAAAAAGAAAAAACTTAGAATACGCTCAGAAGAGGCATTTGACTAAATAGAAATGATGGTATATCCCAGCTATGCTATCTATAGAAAAGACCAGAATCAGGAAAGAATCAGAACCCTATTAGAATGTATTTTAGAACTAGAACATGATATTATCAATAACTTCTTCCTATTTATAAGAAGATAATACAAGTCTATATTGTTAGGAAACTGATAGCAATGATATGTTCATTACTACCATAATGGGGAATATGAACATGCAAAATAGTCTTCTTGGCTTCTTAGAAACAAAGATTTAGTCAATCTCTAGAATATTGTTTCTCAACCTCGTCAGCTTGAAGACGTGTGGATGATGTGCTAAAGATGTGAAGTGTCAATCTCTTGACTTTATACCTTTCCCTCATTCCTCACGCCACTCTGGTTGATTGGTTATTTATTTAATTTGGACTACAGAAGGTAATGTTGCAGGTTTTTTAAGTTATGTTAGTTGTTGTTTGTAATGATTGTGAGATTTGCTCCCAGAATACAAATATTTCTCTCATTGAAAATCATTTTCTCATTTTATTTTATATTCAAGATTTGGCAGAATATAATTCATACTGCTATCAAGTTTCAATAACCTCAAATCTTCCCTTCCAGTTTACTTTTTTTTGCCTAATCCAGAGTACTTTTACATATGCAAACAGCTATCAGGGAGATAGACCTGCTTACATATCTGAATTGCATTAGAAAATAGAAAAGAGTTTTCTTTTGTTTTCTTTAAAGTTCATTCTTTCCCACTCCCTGTTGCTTGAAAAGAGGGTCTGGAAAAGGTTCCACATTGTTTTTATTAATTTATTAGCCCTAATAAACATGTTAGTCATCTATAATTTTATGATAGAGATTACAGCCCATTCACAGGGCCTCCACCACGTTTGAGGTTGTAGACCTATGGTATGGGAATGCCATGAGTTGAAGTTCCAAGATATTTAAGAGGTATCAGATTGGGAAAGGGTATGTTAATAACCATCTTTGCACACCCATGATTTTAAGGGCTGGTAGTAAAAAACAATTTAATTAGGAAATTATCCAACTGCAAACATTTCTATAAATATTCTGTTTCTGTATACAGTACATTGGTAAATTCATTCTGCAAGTAACATCTGTCAAGAAAATCCAGATAGATGGTTGTATAAATAGAAAGCAAAATCTCTCTTTGTCTTTGTCTCTGTTTTTCTCTCTCTCATCTATCATCATCTATTATTTTAAATTATCCATCTGTGGCTCTATATACATTATGTTTTACTGTGTTACTCTCACTATACTTAAAATGACTGCTTGGGAATGACTTCTTTTTTTATATAAACAAAATTTTATTTTTTAAACATACACAAACACAACATAAAAACATCAAACCATCTTCCACTTATGTACGTACAGTGTGTCGATTGGTTACAAATTGTTTTGTGCATCCTCTCCATAGTCCTCACTTACAATTACTTGTATATATTCTCATATTATCAACCAAATATTCCTAAATACATTATTATCATGGTTAATCAATTATTTGACTATACTATTATTCATTCATGTTATGCGAGATATTCCATATTTTTAAATTGATTTATCTTATAACAATTCATATTATCATCCTAAGTCCATCCCATTATTATAATATGATAATACATCTTTATATATTCTATATAGTTCTATTCTCCTTATATTGTAAACTTCTACATATTTCATTACCATATTTTATTTTCTAACCATTGATAAAATAAATCCCAAATCTTATAAAATTGTCTATCTTCTTGTTCTCTAATTTCAAACGTCCATTTACTCATTTCAGTACATTCCATTATTTTCTTAATAACTTCCTCCTGCGTTGGTATTTTCTCATTTTTCCAGCTTTTAGCAAATACAATCCTAGCCACTGTTAATACATTTACAATCAGGTATTTCAAATCTTTACTATATATTTCACGTAAAATTCCCAATAAAAATATCTCTGGTTTCAAATCTATATGTTTTTTTGTCATTTTTTCCAACCATGTGTGGATTTTAGTCCAGTATTTTCTAGCATCCGCACAAGTCCACCACATATGGTAATATGAGCCAGGTGTCTCATGACATTTCCAACATTTTTTGGATTTACTCTTGAACATTCTTGCTATTCTTGTCAGGGGAAATTCCACCTGTAAAACATCTTATACAAATTTTCTTTATATGCTGTTGACATTGTCATTTTATAATTTTGAGATCACAATTTTTGCCATTTCTCTAGATCAATCCCATATCCCAAAATTTTCCCCCTGCTTGGGAATGACTTCTGTTGGGCTTTGATATGTTTCAATGTAAGAAAGAAAACATGGAATCATGCCATATAGCTATTCGTGAGATTAAGAATAGCTTTGCTTTGGGTGGCTTATTGGCTGGTTTGCTTATATTTTCCATAGTATGCATATCTATCATTTGGAGGGAAAAAACCCTAAAAAATATCCTGGAAAAATATCACTGTATATGCATTACTGTATATTGGGCTATTTTATCCCAGTTCAGAGCACCTATAGAAGATGTTTGTTTTCTAAGTTAATTTACTGTAAGACTGACCTATATATGTGGTCAGATTTTGATAAAATCAAACCATGATAAATGAATTGCTGCTATTTGTGCTTGAAGACTGATCATTCTTCTTTCCCCCCTTCTTATTAAGCTATATATGCTAAGTAAGCAGGTTTTTGTTGCTTTTGGATATAAAACAGCTTGTGGCAGGACTAATATACATAAAACAACACACCTCAATCCATTTTCCAAGTCGCTATTTAAAAAAACCTATTCGCTTTTAACAAATGTTAATCAAATGCCTTTTATATCTAAGGATTTAAAAAGTGAATCTGAAAATAAATCTTTCAAATTGACTAGTAGAATAATTTTGTTTTGTGTTTACCCTTCCTTCAATTCCTTTCCTGTCTCGTTAATAATGCCCAAACAATAAACTGCACAAGACAGAAAAACATATATTTTTAAGTTTTGGCATTACAAAAGGGATGCTCCCACCTGCCAGAGCAAAGGCACAAAATAGGAGAAGCGTTTTAAAGAAAATTTACAATTTGCAGGTTTTGCTTCTCAGAGCAGCTTTCTAACATACCCAACAAGAAAAAAAAAAATTTTTTTAGGACAAGTTAATTACATCTTATCTTTCTAATATTCTGAACAATATCTTGAAAAATATTTTCCAGATTAGAATTCCTACAATATAATGAATAGGATAAGCTAGATTGAATTAAAACTGAGCTTTGGTTGCACTGTGGCTTATTGGCCAAAACGTGTCAAATTTTACTAGTGCTCTTTTTAATATTAAAAAAATATTAGCAGAAAATATCAATTGGTTTAATCACTATAGCTGCTGGGGAAAAAAGTTTCTAGGTCTTCAAGAATAAATGAAAGCTGGAAGACAGTAAAAGATCTGTTATTTATCTTCACTTCACTTCACAAGGGTAGGACTTTTAACAGATTTTCCCCCATCTAGATATATGGACTGGTAGTTGTATTAAAAATAAGTCATTACTTTGGAAAGTATCTACTACTCTTTTCCAAAACAAAAGAGATTTTAAATTAACCCATCCAATGGATTTATACATAAAGTATGGAAATTATATTTATTTGGAGGAAATTATCTTGTTCATGGTGGTGTGTGTCTGCATCTCTGTGTGTATATGTGTGTGTGTGTCTGTCTGTCTCTGTCTCTCTGTGTGTGTCTGTGTACTTATATATACATACACTGTTCATTTTACCAGCTCAGTGAGAGTCTCTCCATATGGTGTAGTAGAAGGAGAGTAAAAGGGAATGACTGAGACTAATAGATTTTATCGAGCCTATAATCATGGTGATGTGTATATTAGTTAGCCCCAAGGTCATATCATTTAAATTTAGAAGAAGGATGTTACTTTATATATTATTTGCACTGAACTCTCTTGTGCTGTGATACTTCTACCATTATTTCCTACTTATGCATGGGTATACTGACATGATTTGGATGATAAGAATAAATTGCTTACCATCTGCACAAAAGAATGTTACTGTACACTTTACTATGTCAGTACCATTTATAAGCATAATTATAAGACTTGAACATGTTTTCATTTACAATTGTATTACTATTTGCACTGCTATTTTCATTGTAAAGAAAAAATACACTTAGAAAAAGCTTTCCATGAAAAATACTACTTTGTATTAGATGACTGCAAATGTTATTTTACTTGCTGCACTATATCACAGGCTTGGGCACTAAAAGGCTTTTTCTTTTACTAGAAAATAAATCTTATACAATATGTATCTCAAGTGCTTAAGAGAAAGTTAGATTCTATGGTTAATTCTCATATTTGCATTATGCTTTATGGTAGAAAAATCTTTGCTTAGCAATGCAATCTTTGATCTCTGCCCAAAAACCCTGTCCTAGTTCTGAAGTTTGCTGTGAATTGGGGAGGGGAAGGGATAAAGGGCTAGTTCAGCATGTCCATTACTGAATTAGGTCATTAATACATAAACAATTGCATAGTAGTTACAAATTTGTATTAGAAGTGCTAAGTGACGCTAAGAATGACTTAAATTCTACATCTTACTGCTCACTTCTTTTTCATCTGGAGGCTGAAAGGAATTAAAGTAGTTGATAAATAAAGAAATAGAAGATTGCTATAGGTTTTGGGCTCAAAAGAATATAGTTAGGACTAGGAAATTCAGCTACTATGTCCATAGATATTAGAAAGAGTGAAAAGTCTTTTAAAGTTGCTGAGAAATGGGCACAAAATATTCTTTGGAACATCTGTCCAAACTTTCTTTTCACTGTTCTTTTGTCAATGCACTTTCTTTCTTTCCTCTATTGATTTCCTTTTCTTTCATTAAAGATAATGTTCCAATAATCAGGCCCACCAAAGTACTATAATTATTTTGGGGATTATATTTTAATTAATTAGTTTGCCTGGTTTGATTCAAAAGCAAACTTACCATGTAATACTTGAAATGCTTAGTCGTACTTTGGTGGGCTCTTTCTGTATTTGAGGTCCAACAGGGTCTATTGACCCCTTCAATGGTGCTGAGGTCAGACTTGTATAAATATTAATCATACAGTACAGTGAAACCCCTCTAGTGAGTTCTTCATACCCTTCTTTCCACTAACAGTAATTTGAGACAATTTCGTCTGTATTAAAGAGAAGATTGAGACAAGGATTAGGAAGGGATTCTTTATTTTTTTTACTGACTGCCCATTTCCCACTGTAGTTCTTTTTGTATGATTGGGAATTTTCTTAGAACCTAAACTTTTGGTGAGAGGATGTGGGATATAACCCAAGCAAATACAAATGCTAGAATCTGAGCAAATTGTAAAGAGTAAAATATACAGTACTAGAATGCACAGCAAACCCTACAATCCTCCTACAACTACAGCACACTGTCAACTTTCTTGCTTGTGATTAACATTGAAATTTCAAAAAATATAGTCAGGCTACTTTAAAAGTGGTTGGAATTAATCTTACCGAACACTATACAACTTGGGAGATAGGAAAAGGAAAATTAAAATCAAGCCTACATTCTCTTGATAATGCAGTCAACATAGTGAGATTTGATTTGGCAGTTTGTTAGTTTGTCTCTAGATCTTTTGCATTATAATTGCAAACAATTTCAATGCTAATCACCCCTGCCTTATATGCTTAAGAAGCAAAAAAACAAAACACTTCCATTTAAAAATAGATTGGATTTCAAAAGCTGTTTTAGAAATGGTATTTACAACTTATTGGTGACTTTTTCTCTCCTGAACCCATATATATACTTCTAGCAGTGAAGAAAAGTGGAGACAAAGTTTAGATTAAAAAATGATTATTCAAAAGTCTAAATAAATATTTCGAAAATATTTATTTTTCAGCATGTAGGCTATAAGCAGAAGTAGAGAATACGTTCTTAATAGGCTGCGGTGAAAGAGGAAGTATTCACATGTAGGATTAAAGTACTGTTTGTGTGTGTGTGTGTGTGTGTGTGTGTGTGTGTGTGTGTTTGTTTTCTTAAGTTTTCATGGGTATTCATATGTATGGTATTCAGCTTTGTTCAGGTATTTTTCCACATCATTATAGTTGTGCTTTTAAAGTTGTAGCAATGTTTAAAAGCCTGGAATACAGGAACACAATGTTGCCTGCCAATCAAGACCAAAAAAGCCACAAAACAGACAGAAGATATTAGAAATACCAATCAAGCAGAACACAGCAAACTCCAAGACCAATAAACACAGACTAAGACTCCCAACCAATCAGGATGAAGAAAAAACCATTCTGGCACAGCAGTAGGCTAGCCCCAAATTTAAAACAGAAACAGCTGTGAAAGTCTGACTCACAGACGAACACAATACAGAAGCCTGATGATGGCAGATGAGATTCTGCCGAAATGTTGCTACAGCTTTAAAAGCATAACTATAATGATGTCAGAAAATACCTGAACAAAGCTGAATACCACACACACACACACACACACGTAAATATATTCATCTGTGGAAATTCACCCCATATGCCTGAATGCTGAACAGCTTAGCAAGATTCTTCTTAATGAGAAACCGTAAATTTATTCAGTCAATTATTTTTCCCTTTTTGCACCAGAGAAAATGAACAGTTAGTTATAGAAGGCATATTTCCAGTTGTGTAGCTGACAGAATAAGATTTTGAGTGTGTGTCTGTATGAAAAAATGGATGAGACACTAGGCAGAAAAATTCAAGAGGAAGTTTAAATACAGTTTACTCTGCCTTTACTCTGATTTCCTGCCTTTAGATTAGTATCAACATCTTTTGTACAGGCAGAACAGGCAAAACAAAAAACAAAAAAGCCCCGAGAACATAAATGATTCTGGAATTTTTGTGACATTTCTCCTGTTGTTATATGATGTCATCAATAACTATTAATTGTCAAATTCTATCAAGAACTTGTTTTATATTTCCTAGCCTTTTCCCAATATTGTATTTAAATTAAATACTTTAGCAAGTTTATGGTATTCCAGTCCTAGTTCTCAGAAGTTCCATGATTGCAGCATGTTAACAGTGGGGCTGGACTTATGTCTGGATTATGGACACATTAAACCCTGGGGAGTTATTTCCTTGTTTCCTGCCATTCCATCTACCACATAAGATGGCAAGCCTGACTATCAGGTTACTGGATGGACGGATGTAACATTTGCCTTTTATTTTGATGGCTCTACACTAGCAGCCATACCTTTGTTTTGCTTTGCACATATTTCCCGTCCCTTCCACATATTTCCTTTGACCCTAAAGCAGATTCTTTTTCTTTTTTCTTATAATACCATCATTGCTCCAATGCTAAAATAATCAAAGCAATGGGTTGTTATTTCATTCCTACCTTTTTCTGTAGGTCTATAGAAACTTAGTAAGCAAGGAGATCTAATAGTTCAGCTTCATAAAAATAAATTAGCATTGCAAACTGAAAATGCTCAACAAATAAGGGAAACAAACGTTTGCAAGCTTTGTAGGTTTTTTTTTGCTATAGTATTATGGGCTGGAAAAGTCAAAAGAGAAACCACAAAGGAGCCTACTACATGATCTAAGAGTTGGATGGAGAATGAGTTTATAGGGCTGATATAGTTCATTGTCTCAATAGGCCATAGGTGGATCGGTGACAATCATACAGGTAGTGTTCAAACTAGGATCACAATTGAACCCAAAATTTCTGTTGCTAAGCAACATTTTAAATGAGTTTTGCCCCATTTTACAACATTTTTTGGTAAAGTTAAGCAAATCTCTACATTAGTTAAGTGAATCATGAGTTTGTTAAATCTGGCTTCCTTCACTGATTTGCTTGCTGAAAGCTAGCTGGGAAGATTACAAACAGTGATCACATGATAATGTCAATTGCCAAGCACCTGGATTTTGATCACATCACCATAGGAATGATGCAAAATTGTAAACGTGAAAACTGGTCATAGGTCATTTTTTTCAGTGCCGTTGTAACTTTGAACAATAACTAAATGGATTTCTGTATGTTGAAGACTATCTTTGAAAGATTTTTTTTTTAAATCAGCAATTGCCAACCAGTTGAGAACATAGCAACCTAGCAAATGGCTCTGGTTGGAAAAGAACACTTTTGAATCAAAGGTAAAAAACATGAATGCTGGGGGCATTTCCAATGGGCTGAAATTGGGAAGACTGTGTCACTTATTCCCACATGTAGGAATTGGTAATTTGCCTGTCCTGGAAATAGTCAGATCAGATCTATAACTCTCCAAATTTAATGACCATTCAAACTTTAAACTATGGTCTGTCTCCATTTTCCTTCTTTTTGGGCAGAGAGTCTAATTATGATCAATACATAATGCGAAGCAAGGTTGTAAAATGTGTGTCTATCCAGAAATTAAAGAAATCCCATTATGTCTTACAATAGTTTTAATGACCAGTGCTACAAATATCTAGTATGTAGCTATATTTCTTTTTTCACCCTAATTAAATGTGTGTGAAAAAGAGACTTACTGCAAACACCTTGCACAAGACAGGAGGCTTACATTCTCTTCTCAGTACAGTAAAACCTGGGTAATTAAAACCAAGTCTGATTCTTCCCTGCTAAAATCCTTCACTCCAGTATGTTATGATGAGGACTAGATTAGGCAAGGTCTGAAGCGAAGAGCCAGAGATCAGACTAGTCTGTTGTAATAACAATGTAGTGATGTTATCTGCTTCACCTAGTCCAAAATACAACATTCATGCAAAAGCAGGACAAAGAGGTACAAGATATGAACCATGTTTTTGCTATAAATATACAATACAGTTGCTGAAATAGTGGTTCTAATGGCTTACTGTTTCTTGCCAAAAAGAACTAGCTTATCAAAAGCTGGATCTTTCATCACTGCCTCACAAGGGTTCTAGATCTATTAGGAGCCTGAAAAAAACAACAACTGATAAACATTCTAATTCTCAATTTGTATAGGTAGTTGTGGTAAGAATGGTACACTATTTTTCTCCTTCCCATTCAGTCCTCTTCTCTGATTTTTGGAACCTGCCTGGCAAATCCCGTAGTTTTCTTATCAAAGTTTTTTTTCAGAACTGGTTTTCCAATTGTCTCCTTTCTAGGACCAAGGGATAGTGATTGGTCCAAAGTAACTCAGCTGGCTTTGTGGCTAAGGCAGGACTAGGACCTGATTTTTAACCTCATTAACCACTAAACCAAACTGGCTCTCTCAGTTACTAAATTATTTGGATACAATCAACAAACGTGAAAAGATAAGTAGTGGCATGCTATTTTATATGTTTAATATACAGTTCGGCTTTATAAAATCTTTTGATCAAGATTTGCTTTGTTAAGATAAAACAAACTAACTACAAACTACTCCAAATAAAAATAATTTAAATAAGTATGGAAAATAGTTCAGCTTGTTATTTTGAATGATTGTCAGATTCATTGATTCAGTTTGTAACATTGATTTTATTGAATCAAAGCTTTGGACATCCCTAATATTTATTACAAAATTTGAACCCCACTCAAGCAATTTGCAATTATAAATATAAAAATATCCAAATATCAAATTCTGTGATAAAATTAATAATATCCTGTAATTTAGAAATGTATAATGCCACCAGATAAAACTGTTCAACTGTTGCACAAAAGCTCAAAACATAAGAAATTTTTCCTAGTAATGTAACAGAATGCTGAAAGCCTACGTTAAGTATCTCTCACATGTACCTTATACCTAGTATATTTAATATGGAATTACTCACTTTTCCTTTTTTATTTCTAAGATTAATTAGTAAGTTATTTATATATTATTTATGTATTACTTTGTTATTATGCATTTAGTTTAATTAATTAATTAATTAGCTAGCTTCTGTTAACGTGCTCTTACAGTAAAGTAAAATTAGCTCATTTTCTGAGTACCCGGGAAGGCTGAGGTCAATCTTGCAAGTCTGAAAGACAAATCTCCCACCATTTCCTTTTCAGCACCAGAAGCCAGAGAGGGTCCTTTCAAAGCCATTTGCTCCTCCCACTATCCATTTGCATGCTATGCCCTCTCTTATCTGTCTCCTTGCCCTTTTTTCCAAGGTCTTTCCCACATACCATTACAGTAGGTCCCAATTATTATTATTACTTCACACTTTGAATGTTTAATAAAAGGAGTGTAATAATTGCAACTACAAGCTTTCAAACAGCAGTGATTAAGTTTTTAATATTTAGGTCATACTTTAATGGGTTTAAATAGTTGCTGTCATGTTCAATATGTAATATTTTTAATGTGCATAATTTGACAAGAGAAGTGTTCTTAATAATTTAGATGTCTGTTATTGAATTCAAAGAATTAAGACATCATGCAAGGAAAATTGTTGCTCCCCAAACTAAAACTTCAGAGGAATGTAGAAAAGTAATGAATTCTACAAAACAAAAATGTAAAGGTGAACATGAAGGCAAAACATTTGCTTAATTGTTTTGAAGAGATTGTTATTTCCTAGGAAGGATTCATAGTATATATCGTTAATTATATATATTTTCCATAGTCAACATTTTTTTAAATTTAAAATGTTAATTATATATTCTTTCTTTCTCTGTGTCATACTTCATTCATGAGCATTAACAATAGTTGAGTAACCTTAGAAATTTCTGGAAGAATTTCCAGAATGAATATAGTACACAGATAATCATTTCTGTCTATAATTCATTTAAAAAAAATCATTTTATTTTAACAAAAAATAAAATAGAAAGTGTAACTAAGAAAAAATGACAGGGAGAAACAAAAAAAACTATATAAAAAGAGTGTGCAAAATTGGACAAAAATGAAGGCCAGAATAGCTTAAATTAATACTGCCTTTAATATTATTATTATTATATTTTGATAAAAAAATTATTTGGGTTTTCACAAAACATAATACAAATAAAATATCTTTTTTGAGAGCAGCATGATTTCAGGTTATCACATCTCCATACAGACATAATCTCAGTTACATATTCATCTTTGTATTCAATTTCATATCTTGTCACTATTTTATCAATTTCTCAATAATTTTCCCCTTTCCTTACTTTTCTCAACCTTATTTATGATTATCTCATTTCTTTCTAATTCAATTACATATCTTTTTCTAAATTTCTATATTTTTCTAGTCATTATATTTGTACTTTTGTCTGTCCTGTTTACAATTTCATACATTCTTTTTCCATCATCCACAAGGAAAAGAAAAAAAACAATTCCCTCCCCTTCCAGGCATTGAAAGCAAGGTTTCCCCTATGATTACCAAGTAGAGTGTGTCACCTTTATATCTTATAATTGTTATCCTTTCAAATCTCATTAAACATTTAATTTATACAATATACAATTATAACATTCAATTTCTAATATATATTTTATATCATATAACTCTTATCAACCGAATTCTGCTTGGTACTTTCCCTTAAAAATGCACACTAAATTCTAAACAAAGAAAAATTATATAACAATAATGAATAAAATGATTATTCTATTCAAATTCATCCTGACAACTGATATTGATTTCATTATAAATATTTTACATTTCTTTTCAATTGTATTTTATAAATCATTAAGAACAATTATTTTCATTCATTCCTCTTATTCCCTCTTCTTTTATTTTTATTCCCTTTCTCTCTTTATTTCATTTAATTATTAGCAAACATTCCATTTCATAACAATACCAACTTTGTCTTTCACTTTAATCACCTATGTTTCATATTTTCTAGCTTGTTACTATTTCCAATATAACAACACTATCTCTTATACCCTTGCAGAATCCTCTCTTTTAATTTATATTTTTAACCATTATCTTTATGTCTTTTAAATAGGCTAATACTTTTAATCCTTGTATGTTTCCCCTGTTTCTTTATTTCCTGTTTCTGTCCCTTATAACTTATTTTCTTTTTTATCTTTCCCCTCTTTTTCTCATC
This sequence comes from Pseudonaja textilis, assembly GCF_049901715.1. NCBI lineage: Eukaryota > Metazoa > Chordata > Lepidosauria > Squamata > Elapidae > Pseudonaja > Pseudonaja textilis. The sequence continues at coordinate 36,451,451 of NC_141995.1, forward strand.
ACCCTTTTTGTCCCCCTCTCTGATTCTCCCCTCTGTAATCCTCTCTTCTGTTTCTTCCTAATGTGATATTTACTTTTCAGACTATTCTTTTTTTTAGGTGTTTCCTCAGATCTTGAATTTTTAACTCCGTTTCCCCACTTTTTCCATTTTACCCCACATTGAATTGTTTGGTTGTTAAAGATGGCTTCTTCTTTGTCCAGCCCTTCTTGTTCTTCAAGCATTTCTTGTTGTTTTTCATAGTTCATAATCTCCATTTCTAAGAATTGAAGTGTGAAGTCAAAGGATCCTCCTCCATCTTGTAACTCTTATTTCATTCCTTTAAGTTTTATTTTTAATTCCTCAAGGAGTACTGCCATTTTAAGCATTTTTAAACAACTACCCAATTAATTTTAATTCAAACCACTAAAAATCCAACACCCAAAATTCCAAAAATCACCAAATAATCCAAAACTGTTTCTTCTTGCTTCTTTTTTCCACTTTTCCTTTCCGGGGGCTCTGTTATTTTGCAACAAAGTTTCAGTTACAATGTATTCTTTGGAAATCTCGTTAAAATTTCAGTTAATTCTTTTTATTTCCAGATGGTACTCTCTGTTGTTTTCAAGTTCCACTCTTTTTTCCTCCACTTTCCTCCTTCTGAAGGCTTTAGAATATCCAGAAGTCTTCATTTTCCCTTTGACATTTTAATTTCAGCTTAAAATTGCCTATTAGTGTCAAAGTAAATTAACACAAATTTCTTATTTAAATCTCTTCTTTTTAGCATTCAAAGCCAATTGCAACTGTTCATGTGAGAAATAATTTTTTTTGTCTTTTCCCTCTCTTCTCCGCTGTTTTAAAAAATCTTCTTTTAGGAAAAGCACTCTTAATAATTTTAGTTCCAGGGTACCTTGCTTATATATTATCTCTACTTAGCCTGGTCTGTCAAGCTCTCCCCTTTTTCTTCCCTCCTGCTCAATCTTGTCCAGGTGGGTTCCTCTTTGAGGTAGCCATTTCTGACCACCGCTGCAACCGCCTTTGGGAAAGGGAGTAATGACCAGCCGAGGAGGAGAGATGTGGCTCCCCTCAACTCAGCTGGTGGTCTCCCCCCCTTTGCCACCTCTACGGGGTGGCTTCAGCCCCAAATCCAAAGGATCAGGGCACTCCAGTGGCGAGCATGGATTGAAATCATGCATGATCGTGGATTTCAGTCTATCGCCGAAGAAGCCCAAACTGGAAGTCAATATTATTGTTTCTATTATCAAAAGTTTGATAGATAGATCTATGGAAAACTCATAAAGATTATCATAAGAATGTTTTAAGGATAAAAGAATTTGAAGATGAATTTAGTAAAAATCAAATGGTCATGTACAAAAAATCAAATGGAAATGTACTAAAATAAAGATGAATGGTTAAAAATGCAGTGAAAATGATTAAAAACTCAATATCCCTGGATATGATCAATTGCATAGCTTTGAGGTCATATATCTGACTATCTTACAATTATAGATAGGCTATACAGCTTAATAAAGTTTTGCATAAAGGAATGATTGAATAAACCAGCTGTGGTGGCCCCAGTAGTTTTTGGCATTGGGTGCTACACCAACAAATCTTAGATGGCACTTAGAAAAAAAAACTTGATAAATATGAAGTCCAATACCAGTTCAAGTAATGGCAGCTGTCATTTCCCATTTATGTGTATACATTATTATAATAATGGCAAAAGATAGCAAAAATAGTAGCTATATAGTAATAGGCACCTTGGGTGCATCTTCCAAAACTTCTTGAGCACTACTATATCATCAGCATCAGTCAATTGCAAAATGCAGCTCTACAGTTTACACCTAGGACCTTTAACCTCACCTAACAATATCTTCCCAGGTCCTTGGAAACAACTGGTGTATATGTGGATAGACATGCCAAATCTTGTCTAAACATGTGGCTGACAATGCGGCCAACCGTAAGTTAATAATATTATACCTTGATACCAAAGCACACTGTTATATAAACCTCAATTTGAACTATAAAATATTCTTGGAATGGACACTGTTATTTACCATATCATCAGCATATAATTTTAGTTTATATTCTTGATTTACCTATTTGATTTCTAAAATCATGTTCTTTTATGCTATATCTTCCTTGCCAATGTTTCAGTGCCAATAAAAATAAAGAAGAAAGAAGAACCTTGTCTTTCCCCTTGTGTCTAATTTGATACATCCTGTCTGGCTGCATGTAATGTTGTCAGAGTACAGGGGGCCATAAATGACAAATGACTCCCTCTGTAGAAGAGAATGATGAAATGAAGAACTGGCAGTGCTGCACATTTGGGAAGGCTGATCATTATACTTGTGAAAGTGATGTCATCATGAATAATACACCCTAAATTTAATCTGAGTGGGTTTTCATTTTTTTAAAAATATTTAAAATACTGTTTATTTCTTAATAGTTTTTACAGAAAGGAATGAAGAAATTACAAAGTGCAAAATCAAACAAACAAGGGAAGAATTACATGAAAAACTACAAAAGCCATAAGAAATAAAGCAGAAATAAAGAAATAAATTATTTACTTTAGCTTAAGTTAGCACATTACCAATTACAGAGATGATAGGCAAATATGCTATGTGCCCACAATAATTGTGTTTGTGTCTGCTGAGATAGAACTTGAGTCATGTGACACTGCCCAAGTTACACCCATGGCTTTTGGTACTCAGAAATCCAGTTAAAGTTTTTAAAAACTGTAATACAAATAAAATCAAAAAATAATACTTTGAATAGTATCTGGACCATTAATCACATTATATTGATATAATGTTAATAGATTAAAAAAAACCTTGCCCACCAATAAACTTAATCTCTAAAACCAAATTGTGGCCAAATAAAAGAAATCCATTCCAGAAGTTTCAAAATGTGAAACATATTTTGAAATTTCTGGAATGGATTTTTTTTATTTGGTCACAAAATAATGAACTTCTAAATTTATAAGTGTTTTTGTTTTCCAGTTTAATGCAATTATTTTATTTGATTTTCTGGTAAAATATTTTGCATGAAATCTGACCATATAAATACAACTTTATATGGTATGGATGATTGATGTTTTGGAAGAAAGAGTAGAGAATAATCAAAGCAATAATGGAATACTAGAATTGGAAGGAACCTTGGAGGTCTTCTAGTCCAACCCCCTGCACTAACAGGAGACCTCTTTTCACTGATGTACACAAGCAGTTTGAAGCCCTAAGATAGGTTTCAGGCAGTTTAATTTAACTTACCACTCCCACCCCCATATTTCATTTCCACTGTCATTTCTTAGCTGTTTTTGGTGCACTGCCTCTTTGATGGGGAAAACAGAAGGAGCTTCACTGACTAAATAAGGCAAGATATATATAGAACAGTGGTGATATGCTACTAGGTCCAGCCCAGTTCAGGTGAACTGGTAGTAAAAAAAGCCTCTGATCAGCTGAGAGGAGGAAAAAATGCCTCCAACATCAGCTGAGAAGATAAAAGATCAAAAAGTGCATGGGAGGGTAGGAGGGTCACCCTTAGCTTTTCGTTTCATGATCCTCTCTGCTGATTTGCTTGTTGGGGTGCACGCACATGTGCGATCACCCACTGCAGCAGTACTGACTAAGGTAGGATCCCACTACTGATGTGGAAGACAGCCAGGAGAAGAACTGCAAGGAGTATAAATCCTTCCATTACCTACTATCCTGTCAGAGCTGAAGAAACTTCTTGGATGAAAAGTGAAACATCTTCAAAGAAAAAACAAAACAAGAAAGTCCAGTTGCCGAGGGAAGAAGGCGGAGCCTCCTCGTCGATGGACAGTAGATCGCAACTCTCTGCAGCTATCGTCCATGCTCTTTTGTCAGAGAGCCCCAATCATTTTGATTAGGGGCTGAAACTGCCTTGGAGGGGCAGCGGAGTAAGAGGAAGCAGCAAGCAAGACTGTGGCGTGCCGCATCTCCCTCCCCCGGGCTTGGTTTTTTTTTCCTCCTGAAGACGTCTGCAGCAGTGGTCTAAAATGGCCACCCCGAAGAGGACGACTCAGCTGGACTAAGATTTGTGCAGGAGGGAAGAAAGAGGTGGATAACATCTGAACCAGGACAACTGGGCAATATAACTAAACAAAAGTACCCCGGGATTAAGGTAATATAGAATTTTTAAGAAAAGAAAAGTGAGCGGCGAAATTACAAAGGGACAGAGAAAAAAAAAGAAAATATTTTTGACAGCTAAATGGGGCTTCGAACTGGGAAAGGAAGAAGCTAGAATTAAAGATTTAATAAAATTGGACTAAAATATTTTGGGAATAAACAAGTATAAAACAAAAGCTGGATTTAAGATTGTCAAAGAATAATAATACCAACGTTTACAAATTGGAGACTGGACTGTGCTGGAATATTGAGGTTCGAAAAACCTTAAATAAAAAAATAGGAGGAAAAGGTGAAGACTTTGTATAATGGAGAGTGTCACCTTTTGATAAAAATTTGGCTCAAATAAAAGGGAAAGCATCCTGTTTTTGAATGAACTGGTGTGGATATAACATTACAGAAATATTGAAACAAAGTAAGAATTTTAGAAAGTGAAAGCAGAACCAGAATAAAGGAAAAAGCAAGGAAAGACTGTTTGTGGGACTGATTGATGTTTTTGATATAAACCCTGGACTGGAATAACTGAGAACCTTAAAAAACTGAAAGAAGAAAGAAGGAAAGTAAAAGTGATTTCTTTTTGTGGACTTTAACAATCATAAAATATAAGAATGATGATATCTCTTCGGGAATTAAAAATGGAACTTAAAAATATGAGAGAACTACTACAGGAAAGAGGCGAATCACTTTGCTCTGTGCTAGAAAAAATGGAAATGGCGATTGAAGAACAAGATTTTCAGAGGAGGAAGAATCGACTCAAGGAGAAGACATTTTAAATAGACAATTAACACAAAGAACTACAAAGTACAATGTAGCTACAAAGAAGTGGGGAAAGAAGGAAGGTTAAAAAGTTGAGATTTAAGAAGGCAATTAAAAGAGGGAATACCTCTGAAGTTAGGAAAGGCAGAAAGACTCAGCAGAAAAGGGGAAAGGAAGATATTAAGAAAGAGAGGGATATAAACTGGAATGAGAAAAGATATGGGGGAAAAAGGGGGAGGAGAAACTGCAAGAAACAGGCATATGAAAGAAAGAAATACAGAAATAGTAAAATGTTGAAAGGAAATTGTTTCTTTACAAGTAAAAGAAGGAATACCTGTGAAGTCAGGAAAGGCAGAAAGACCCAGCAGAAAAGGGGAAAGGAAGATATTAAGAAAGAGAGGGATATAAACTGGAATGAGAAAAGATATGGGGAAAAGATGGGGAGGAGAAGCAGTAAGAAACAGGCATGTGAAAGTAAGAAACACAGAACTAGTAAAATGTTGAAAAGAAATTGTTTTTTCAGAGATAATGGTTGATGAATTTAAAAGGGGATTCTGCAGGATGACAATGGGTAATAAGAATATTTCTGCAATTAAAAATATTTAGAAAATAGGGTAATATAGATACTGATAACTCTTATTAAAGGGGGGGATATGCTATGGAATCCAATTGAAAAGATGTAATGATTAATGGTTTATTGGAAATTAAGATGAGGGAATAAAGGTATATTCTAATCATTAAGTTGTCACACTCAAAACAGTAAAAAGGGGGAAACCTATACTTGTTCTTTTTTCTTTGTGTATGTGTGTGTATTAATCTAGAATTCATTAAAAAATGTGTAATGCAAAGGGAATATGACAGACTAAAGAACCAGCTAAATTAATAAGTTTAATATAGACTATTAAAAGCAAGGAGAGACATTGGTAACTTCATTATTGCTATTATTAGGCAAATATATACTGTTTATTTTTACTTTTAAAATAAATATTAAAGGATTATATTTGAAATAATTGAAATGAAATAAAAAGATGTTTAGATTGAGATTAATGAAAGAATTTAGAATCAAACTTTATTATTATTATTACTATTACTATTATTATTATTATTATTATTATTATTATTATTATTATTATTATTATTAGGCAAATACATATTGTTTATCTTTATGTTTAAAAACAAATACTAAAGGATTATAATTGAAATAATTGAAATGAAACAAAAAGATGTTTCGATTGAGATTAATGAAAGAAGCTAGAATTAATGTGTTTGTTTCTCTCCTTACTGAAAATTTGGAATGGAAAAGGTAATAATAGAATTAAGTATGCATATATCAATGTATAATTGCTGTCATATTTGTATGTAAAGGTGATGACCCGGAAATAAGTTGTCCACTAAAAAGAGATTTTTGTTTTTAATGTGAAAAACTAAATAAAGTTTGTTAAAAAAAAAAAAAGTCCAGTTGCCTCCTGAAAAAAGAACCTTTGGGACAATCATGACCTGGATGACTGAGAATCTCTTCAGACTTATAGGAGAAGAAAGTAATACATTTAAAAGACTTTTTCCGTTTCTGAAACAGAAAACAATGCAGTGTATATACATATTGCAAGGGGACTAAATGGAACAAGCTGGGTAATTTTGGTTTAAAATCTATTGGTATTTCCAGTCAATGGGCTGGATTCAAAGTTTGTCAAAATTGTGCCACTAAAATCAGTGAAATCTGTTAGATCCAGTCCTGTTGATTTCAAGGGGACAAATCAATTTTAAGGTCCATCCTAAACACAGGGAAGTTTGCTTCCAACCCACGACTTTAGAAAACAAACAGCAGAGCATTAAGCTCATTAAGCAAACAGCAGACCATTAACAGCAGACTAGTCAACAGTGCTGAAGCACTTAGTAGCGCTTCTATAACAAGAAGCAATCCACATCCAAAAAATGTGCAAAAAAAATTGCAAATAGGCAGCTTTAATGATTGGTTTGGCAGCTTCCTAGCTGCCACACAAATGTCATGGATGTAGGTCACAAAGATGGAGACACAGGTGCCTTTTGATGGGAGGATAAGGGAGTGGGTCATCTCCTTGGGAATGTTAATGGCTTTATGACTTCATCCCTGCAGGCTCAAGTGTCAGTTACTGTCAGTTATCAGTTATCAGAGTGAAGTTGCCTCCCAAGAGACAGGATGGTAGTTCCTGGACTCTGGGGAACCTTCCCTTCTTTTGTAGTCAGCTCTCAAAGGAGTGAGGGTGAGAGTTTGGGTTAAGTTTAGGGTGGAGTGAGGGGAGAGTGAGAGATTTAGGATGAGGAGAGGGTGAGGATAAAAGTGTAAGTGTAAGAGACAAGCTGAGAGGGAGGGTCAGGATCAGGAGGAGGGAGGATAATGGGCATGGGGAATCTGGAAGAAAGGGTAAAAAGGGAAGGGGCAGGGAAGGGGAAAGAAAGATGGTGAAGGGGAGGTGGACAAAAAGTTGGAGTAGAATGGATAGGAGAGGGGAGAGAGGAAGGGAGGGGAACAGGATGGGGGGAAATGACAAAGGGGGATGAAGAATGGGGGAAGGGAGGGGAACAGGACAGTGAGGGAAGAGAGAGGAGGGGGATGAAGGACTGGAGAGGGGAAGTAAGGGAAGGGGGCAGGTCAGGCAGAGAAGGAAGAGCAGACACAAATAGGGAAGGGGGAATTCCAGTGCCTTTATAACTTCATCTAGGTAGGTTACCAGAAGTAAGTGAAAGGAAGGGAGAGAGTTGGTGAGGGAAATGGGGAGAAGGAGTAGAGGCAGGATGCTGAGCAGGAAACGTAGGAGGAAGGGGGTGGCAACAAAGAGGTGGAATAGGTTATGGTGGATAAGGCGGGGTGAGGAAGGCAGAAAAGAACTGAAGGAGACAATGGCAATGGGGATGTGGAGGTGGACAGGGTGTGGCAATGGAGTGGGACAGGAATGACCAGTGGTATGGGGAGGGGAATTTTGGGGGAGAGGGACATAGGGAGAATGGGAGGGCCAGGGGAACAGAGTTTCATCTCTTTTTCCCTACTCCCCTCTATCTCTTCCCCACCCTGTTCTCCTACTCTCCATGCTGTTCCCCATCCTGTCCTAATTCTAGAATAGAATCAGAATTAAAATAAAATTAGAATTAGAATTAGAAAAGAATTAGAATCAGAATAGAATGGAATTAGACTAGAGTTAGAGAGTATTAGAATGGAATATAACAGAATTTAGGATAGGATGGAATGGGAGGGAGGGGGAGAGAGAAGAGGAGAGGAAAATTGGAAGGACCTTGGAGGTCTTCCAGTCTAAGCCTTCGTCAAGCAGGAGAGCATATACCACTTCAGACAAATGATTGTGTAACTTCTTCTTTAGAATCTCCAGTGATGGAGCATCCACAATTTCTGAAGGCAAGCTTAATTGTTCTCACTGTCATGAAATTTCTCCTTAATTCTAGGTTAGATCTCTGTTTGGTAAGTTTCCGTTTGTAAATTCTGCTCTCAGGTACTTTGGAGAATAGATTATCCTTCTCGTTGTCTTTCAAAGTTAAATTGAGAAAGAAAAGTTGTGGTGGAACTCCATTAAATCTCTTTTCTTAGCTTTCCACATCAATAGCCTACTACCTTACTCTTGGAGATTCCTTTTTTTAAATCTCTTAATTCCTATCATATAGTGCATTTATGGAAGTTTACTGGTTGCCATGGTAGCATTTTTAGGAGCTCTTAGGAAGTGGGGGGAAAAGATGGGATCAGGACTGCATTTTCAAGAACCTTCCTCTAGGGACTCACCAATAGCTATCACACAATGACCTTTCCACTACAACCTCTGTATAAGCACATATATTGGAAATATATGCTTTCAGCCTTCCTTTTAAATACTATGGGAAACATTATTGATATTTCATTCATAAAAGTGAAATATGTCCTTTATGTGATATTTAAAAGACACAAGTTTTTTTCAACTGCTACTCCAACTTTTTCATCAAATCTTATTTGTTGCTTGTTCTATTTTCCTTTCTTTTTAAAACTTCCCTTGCTCCTCCAGCATTATTCTGGATTACTTTAATCTGAAATTCTTTCATCTTAAATTTTATAAAGGTATTTCTTCTTCCAGGGAAATGGAACTAAATGCAAAAATCCTAATAATTTTTCTCAACTTTGGGATAGGATGTACTAATATTCCCTGGTGGAAAATTCTCTGTTGTCATTTCAATTTGTCCAGTGTATTTGAAGTACTGCCTGGCACTGATTTCAATTTTAACTAAAACAGAACAAAACGCTGGAAGAAATCAGCTTACTTTTAGAGTTGTTCTTAGTTGATAATTAGGGGAATCTTTATTCTATGTGCTTAATGAGCATTGGCTTGAGGTTTACTTCCTCTTGAACAAGTAGTTGTTTTAAAATAAACAGATTTAATTACTGATTTATTACTTGTTGACCTACACAGTTAGATCTTCCCAAGACTCTGAAAATTTAGCTGTTCCTCCAGGCTGTTGGTGATGTGGTTTTGTTTTGGGGGCATCATGAGTTATACTATTAAAATGGTTTCAATCTTTGTATGTCACCCAGAGATATTTCTGTAAGATGGGCAGCTCTGTAAATCATTTAAATAAATAATTATCTTAAAGCATGCCATTTGCAGAAGTGTCTCTGTTGTGCCTTTCTCTGTTGTAACATCTATACTTTGGAATATATGTCTCTTAGTCTTCAGGCCTGGCAAAAAAAAATGTCTTGTAATATTTTGTTTTGTTTCATGTGTTTTTCATTGAAAAATACCACCTGTTTCTTTATTATGATTTCTGGATTTTTATTATGCAAAGTGGGCAGAGTTGGTTAAAATCAGGTATTATAATATATATTTAGTTAAAGGGTCTATATTTTTTGGTGTGTTTTTCCCCATGGAACTTTTTTGTTCACTAACAGTCTCAGAGGTGAAATGATAAATTTTTAAGTAAAACATTTCAGCGTTAAGGCTAGGCAGTGCTTTTAATCTGAAGAAGAAAAAGGTAGCATCTTTCTGAAGATCTTAAGCCAGATGCATCATTTCCTGGAGTAAGTGCTATCTTGAGCTGTATCATTGCAGCCTTCCACCATTACCTTCTGGACATGACCCGATAAGAAAGACAGGAACCATTATAAATCATGTCCCAAAGCTTTGGGTGATGTTCTAGGGCGATACTCCTATATTTAGTAGCAGATAATAGGACATTTGGAATTGAGCAGCTGAGGACAAAAGCTCAACTGTATATAAATGATGAATATGTAGCCACAAAAATGTAACAGAAAACTTGTTCTGAAATGTGAAACAGAAAAACAAGTGAAATAATGTGTAATAAAACTGAATATTTTGGACATGTATTGATGAAACAGTGAGAAAATATTATGATTAAGAGGACTGGAATTTAAATTATGACTTAACAAAAATTTTAACAAGTTTAGGTACTGTTTATATAAGATTCCAGGAAAAAATATTGAGAATGTATACATGAATTTCAAATCTATGTTGGAAATCTGCAGAATGCAAATGGTCATTTTATCATTCCTGATGGTCTTGTAAAAAAAGTCAGAAAATTTTGGATTCAGACATATACAATGAATTTTGCACAAGTATTTTAAAAAATAAATATTCAGCTGAAACTTGTTTTTTTTTTTAAGCTGGGATTAATGGATAGACAATAAGAAAAAGGCCATGGAAGATTATTTCTATATCTGATTCAAGACGGATCTGGGGCTGACAATAGTAAAACTATTGCGTGCATAAAAATACAAAGATTTTGAAATATGCACAAGGATGACAAAGTTGTTAGAATTAGCAGATATGGTAAGCTTAACTAGTTTGTTTTTTTAAAAAACTCAATTATTACATTTATTAGTGTCGGGAAACCATTTATGGACATTTTGCTGAAAAAAGGAAAAAATGGACTTGTAATTTTTGGATGAAAGCAACATATTTAACTTCTATTTGCTCATGTTGCCTTTAAAGACAGATAAATTATTTTTAATTAAGTTTATTTCTCTCCCGTTACTTTATTCTCACAACTTTTCACTTTCTTGAGTTTTACTTTGAATCCAAGACAAATGTTTGCTGCAGCACCTAAATGGATTAAGATACACTTGAAATTGTAGGATGGGAAAATAATTAGATCACTATGCTTTTCTCTCCTCCAATCCCAGGTATATTATATCCTCTACTAGTTCAGATTTGAACTTTTTTAATGCACTTCAAAGGACAAAAGGACATGGAAAACAAATTGTAATAAAACAGGAGTTAGACAGTGCTTCATTTAGCAAAGATTCTGTAAACTTTTACTAAAGTATTTTAGTCAGACAGATTATAGCTTTTTAAGCCCCTTTGTATGTTTTGATTCTGCAAAGACTACCAAAATGGCATAAAATGAAACTAGTAGATGAGACAAATTGAACAGTATTTTTAATATTTGTGAAATAATAACTATTCATGTGGAAAGCACCCATAATATATGTTTTACAGCAAAAGGAGAAAAAGCCTCCATGGCCAGGATATGTTTCATTCTCAGTTTGAATGCTGTAGTTTAATATGGGAAAGTCTTATTCTTCACTGGTCAAACTGAGTGATGATTCTGGGTTTCCCACCCCCTTCTAACTTTAATTCTGATCATGACTCAAATGACATGCTTCAGGATTTCAAAACACATCAAATGTGATGTTATGCAGCCTTTTTCTTCTTGTTGTTCTTCAAGGGTTGTCAACTGCTACAGAAATGCTCCTATGGAATCCTTATAAGATGTGTCTCTTATGTTGGTTGAAAATGCTGCCAATGTACCTGTTCCATGAGTGCAGACTTATTGGCAATGGGAGAAGAGGCATGTAATACTTTGAAGACATCTTTGATGGATAAAATCCAAAGTTTCCTTGCTTCTCATCAGATACCTGATCCCCCCCCCCACACACACACAAAAAAAAGGCTTGATGAGATCATTTTTCAAGAAAAGACTAGAAGAGGAAGAAAGAAAATTTTACACTTTATACTCTTTATACTCTTTTTTTTCACAAGACCTATAGGAAATTTCTCCATCTCAGACATGGGCATCACAACAGGGCAAGGAAAGAAAGTGATATCATTTGTATGTAACCCATATAATTGTCATCACTTGTATCATGAAATGGATGCAAATAGCATAATGCCAAAATCTGATCTAATTCTAAGAGGTTAATTCACTTCAGCTGGAATAAGCCAAATCCAATTTGAAGGTTCACTCTCCGTAAAATGTAAGTTCTTTGAACAGATTTAAAAGGCATTTAATTTATTGTTCCAAACTGATTTGGTAAGATAATTCCATTCAAAGAGATAAATGGACTGAAGCACCTTTGAATAGAAGATTTGCATAGTTCTAATATCAGTACTGGGGAAAAAACAGGGAATTAAGTTATTTCTAATGGAAGAAGAAAATAAATTGTGCTTCCTCAAATGCAGTACTTCCAAAAACAATCCATTGTTACAAGTGTTTGATGTCATAATTTTGATCATCCAAATCCACCATGGCCATTGTATCTTGAAGTTACAGTATACCTCATAACATCTGGAAGTTGGAAGTTGTCAGGTGGAAAAACGTTGTTTGCAAGTCTAGCTAGTTTTCAGTTACCTTGAATTTAATGAGGTTTAATCAAAGATACCTACAGTATATATCAGTGGTGGGATTCAAATTTTTTTACTACTGGTTCTGTGGGCGTGGCTTGGTGGCATGGCAGGGGAAGGATACTGTAAAATCTCCAGTCAAAGGTGATATTTGCTGGTTCTCTGAACCATTCAAAATTTCTGCTACTGGTTCTCCAGAACTGGTCAGAACCTGCTGAATATCATCTCTGGTATATATGTATATAGCATTAGTCACCCAGGTGCTGAGAAGTTTGATTGAATATATATTCATGTGAAATTAGCCTTTGTCTTAATCATTTATAATAGATCCTATAACTGAATTATAGTGAGGAGTGGGGAGGAGTGCTGGAAGAGTAATACCTCCTTAAAAAACCTGGATCCAGCTGGCCCAGCTAGTAGCACCTCATAAGGGCCCCTTTCCAGGGTTACAGGAGAAGATGGTCAACAATTTTGAAGACAGAAGAGGGCTTTATGCCCCAAAGGCAGATAAAACAGTAGAACCACTTCTAAGAGAAGGGAAATTCTGATTTCAAACCTCCACTGCCTTGTGGCTATATCTATTATTGGAAAAGGCTTCAGGAGTCAACCTCAAGGCAAAATCCAGAGCCGGAGTCCCAGAAGCAGTTCGTGACTGTGTACAATCACATTTTGTGATGCAGCTGGAACTAATTGTATTGACTCTGCCATTCCATTAGACTATTTCAGTGATGTGGAGAGGAGGGATCTGTTGCTTGGGTAACAGTTTATCCTCCATATTAAGTCACCCAGGCCTTGTGCCCTGGAGAGGACACTCCAGTTTTGCATACAGCATTGAAACAACACGGGAAGTGACAGTTACTGGTTTCATAGCATGATACCATTGTCTCTTGAGACTGAAGGATACCAATTCAATTAAATATAACTGATTTTTTTCTCTCCTGTAATCATTAGTATGTTAGTTACAATTAGTTACTAAACCTACTAATTAGTTACTAATTCTGTATTGTTGCTAGGATTTGAGTTTGGGCTTAACAAAATTCTATATAATTTCATTTTAGGATATTACATTTGAATTTAACTCCTAAATATGTTCTGGATGCTAGGTAATCTCTTAAATAAATTCCATTGAAATAAGTTAAAAAAATGCTAAGACAAAAACATATAAATATGTAGTAATTATGTAAAATTGGCAGAGGTATATTAAAAAATAACTTTCTATTTGGAAAAATCATGGAATTGAGAAATATACAAATGAATCAGTGACCTTGTACTGTTATTCTATATCTATCTATCTATCTATCTATCTATCTATCTATCTATCTATCTATCTATCATCTAAAAATTGGAAATGTAAATAAATAAGTATATTTATCATCCCTCTTATCTTTAACAGGTGCTTTTGCATGGGATAACCTACAAAGTTATCAACACCTAGGTTATGTTGTATTTTCTACCATAGCCATACACAATGGAATATCTTGTTACAAATACCTTTTCAGGCCTTTGAATTACCTGAATTATCAAATTTGTTTTAAGGCCATTAGGTTGCAGATGGATGACATGTGTGCATGTGTGTGAGAGTGTGTGCATGTTGAGTGAATAAGTTAAATCCAGGGTGAACAATTAATTTTCTCAAGGGATCCAATGGGAACCTGGGATTGTGTGGAAGATCACATCTCCCCCACCAGGGCTGCCCCTACCTAGCACCACCACTCCCCCAGCACTGCCACCAACATGGTCTAGATAGGGACAGTCAAAGGGCCAGATGTGGCCCACAGGCTATAAAATATTGAGGTCTGAGTTAAATATTTAATCTGTACCATTTAATTAGCCTCATTGATGGCTGGATTCCAAGTAATACAGTACTACAAAGTGTACAAGAAATCAACCATTATTGATTGATTTGGAGGTGGTACCCCATTCTGAATCAAATTATTCTCAAGATGCATGACTTCACCAGCAGATATTAATTTCTTCACTTCTATCAGTCATCAACACCTTGCCCGCTGTCTTCTGTTGTAAAAAGGTAGAATTAACCTATGTAGGCATTCTTTCTCTGGCTGATAGGCAGGACAAAGATGATTTCCCCTGCTTAAAATAACATGTAAGCCATTCTGCATTCACTTAAAACATTTTATTATGGATTTCCTTTTCCAAGTTTAGTCAGTCCACTTAGTTTTTAAAAAAATATTTTTATTTTATTTATTTGTTTGTTTATTTATTTATTTAACATCCCACCTTTATTATTTTCCTCAACATAAAATATGAAAACTTTACAAAAATAGAAAAAAGACATTGCTTGGTTCCTTTTTCAAGCATCAAGTAACATAATGTAATCTTTCCAGTATTATGAAGAATGGAACCTTCATTATTCTATATAAAACATCTATTTGTGTGGAACATTTTTGTTAAAATATCATTAGAGCTCATAACGCATTCACATTATCACAGATGGGAAAATATTCATGTTTCTGGATTTTAATGGATTTTCCCTCCCTAACATAAAGAGTTTTGAATGTGCCTTTGCCTTATACATATTTTCAAAAAGTAGAAATCTCTCAAAGATAACCTTTTTAGTGCAAATTTTCCTGACATTCTTTTTAATGTAAATTTTTATAATGCCGGCTCTTCAAAGATATATTTACCCAGTATCAGCTTTTTCTATCTAATTATCCTTTTTTAATATGCAATTTTCAAAATATATGACCTTTTTTGGGATGCTATCTCAAAAGCTTCTTATCAAGATACAAGGATGCTAAAAAAAACTTCATTCAAAGCTGTACCTTTTCCATAATGAAGAAACAAATTTTCAACATGGCAGAGCTCATAAACATGCTTCCATAGAGATCTGTGGCTATTTTCTTTTTGATTTTTACATTGGCCATGAGCCTAAATAGCATTATTTTCCTATTTCTTCCCCCATCCTTCTCCTGATTTATATGAAATTTACTATATAGAAAGCTATTTGTTAGGAATATGAGTCACCTAACAGCTATTTGGGTTAGAAATATATAAACCAGGATAAACATTTTAAAACTGTATCTTTAAGAAAATGCAAAACTGTAGTTGGGTGTGGTTTCTCAAACGGCCATAAGATGGAGCCAGAAACCTGGGTTGTTTTAGTCTTAATCTCAGAAGAGAGTGTGTCTCCGTCTCTGTTTCCTTCTGTTGGAAAGTATTGCCGTTCCATTTCTTCTAATTGACTGATATTACTGGATTTAATGTAAGTCTTACTGAACTGTTTTTTGACACTGGACTTTGATATTTGGATTATCCCTGGATTGAAAACTGACTGATTTAATTTGTGAATGACTTTGGATTGCTTATTTTGGACTTTGCTTAAACCTTTCTGGAAGTAAAAACTTACATTTACTGTACAGTGTATCTGTGTGCTCTGTGTGTATTATTCCAACATTACTCTCTATACGTCTCCCTGTATGCACTCATTCTCCTAACGGGGAATTACCTCAACACTATTATTTTGACTTCTGGTGGTGTCCTCCTCACTGAAGGACTGGAGACCACGACTGTCTGTGGCTTTGATCCATGCTCTCCCATTGGAGGGCCCCGACCAACTGCATTTGGGGCCAGAACCACCCTGTAGGGGTGGTGAAGAAGGGGGATACTTCCAGCTGGGTTGAGGGGAGCCGCATCTCCCCTCCCTGGCTAGGCATTTTACTCTCCTCCAAAGATGGTTGTAGCAGTGGTCAAACATGGCCACCGTGAAGAGGAAAAGGTGACCAGGTCAAAGATTGTGCAGAAGTGGTGAAGAAGAAGACAGCATGAAATCGGGCTAACCAGGCACAACATTTAAACATAAAATACCCCAGAATTAAAATCCTAAGAAATTTTTAAGGGAGATAATAAAAGCGGTGACCAAAGAAAGTGAAAAAAAAAACTTTGACAGCTGAAAGTGGCTTTCAATTTTGAAAGGAGGAAGCCAGAAGAAGTCATCTGTTTAAATTGGATAAATATATGTTTTTGGCACTAAATAGCATAATTAAAGCTGAACTCGAATGTGTCAAAACAAAAAAATAAAAAACAGTAAATGATATTTGGATTTATTGGACTTTTGAATTTTAAAAACCCTAAATAGAGAAGAAAAGGTGGGGGTGAAAGGGTGGAATTTGGTTATAACAGAGAGTGCCATCTAGTGGCAATAGAATTTTTTTTAAATGCCTGGCTCTTCTAAAAGTTGAATTTGATAAAAGTGAAACTTTGGTACAACAAAATAGAGACTCTGGAAAGTAGAAATACTGAACATTAAAACAAAAGAAAGAAGCAGGAAGAATCTTAAACTTATGGATATTGGACTATTTAATTTATCTGGAAAAAATCTAAAGAGAAATTAATAAAAGCTGATCATTGGAAATAAATTCTAAAGATGTTGGTTGAATCAAATTACTGGACAATTGTGGACTTAAAGTGTAAAGATATTTAAGTGTAAAGATTTTTAGTGTCTAAAAATGGCAGAACATTTTTTGGAATTAAAAATGAAACTAAGAAATATGAAAGAAATGTTACATGAATGAGGCAAGTCGTTTCGTCCTGCCCTACAATTTTTAGAAATGGCGTTTTTAGAGTATGAAGCACAAGAAGTGCCAGAAGAGGAGGAGCTGATTAAAGAAGAGGCCATCTTAAATGAACAATTGGAGCAATGAATTTTAAAGTGAAGGGGGGAAAGAATGGGAATTAAAACTTGGAGATTTGAGGAAGCAATTAAAAAGGAGAATGTTTGAAAAACCAAACAAAGTAAAAGAAAACAGCAGAAAAGGGAATCACAGAAGGAAGTTTTAAAGAAGGAGGGGGATTAAAAACTGGAGTAAGAAAAAGAGGAAAGGAAAAGGAAGGAGGTAAGGAAAAATGAAGGAAAAAGTAATAAGAAAAAGAACCAGGAAATAAAGAAATATGGAAATCAAACAAAAATGAAAAGAAATTGTTTATTCAAAAGACATAGAGATAATGGTTAAATAAGGATTAAGAAAGGGAATCCTGCAAGGTGATGAGGTGTAATATAAATGTATTTGAAGTAATAAATTATCTAGAAAGTAGGAAAATATAGATTTTTAAAATGGAAAGGTTGGAACTGATACCTTTTTGCTATTAGAATATTTGTTTTTTTTATTAAACTATATGTAGAGATAAATGGAATAAATGTGAAAAAAGAGAAACTAGGATGAATTTATTAACTATGTTTAATAAATTTAAGTATATAGTTGAAATGAACTATGGGGATTGCTGTAATGAGATTAATATCAGTTTTTATGATTAATTGAATAGATTAATTTTTCTCTTTGAAATTATAAATGATGTGATGTAACTGAAGGGGAAAGTGCCATGTGGATTCTGACTTAAAAAGTATATGTGTTATGTAGTTGTTAGGAGATTATTGTGATTAATTCTTCAGGTGATAATTAAAAAAATAAATGATTATTGGGATTTAAAGAGGAACTAATTAAATGATATATAAGTTATAGGGGTGGCATACTCTAATTGGTAATTGTGGGGGAAATTTTTTTTGAAATGTTTGAATTGAGATGGAATTTTTGAAATGATGAAATAAGAATACGTGATGAAATTGCAAATCTGACAGATAAAAGTATAAAGCACAATGAATATGAAGATATGAGAATTATTTAAAGTTAAAAGAAATAGGTTAAGAAATGAATTGGAAATATATAAAATAAGTTTGAGGAAAGTATTTGAGAAAATTAATAGAAAATATATAAAGATATGAAATTAAATGTGAAAGATGAATATATAATTAAGGTCATGTTTGTATGGAAATGTGAAAACCCAGAAACATGCTGTTCACTAAAAAAGATGTAATTAAAATGTGGAAAAATATAATAGAACTTTTTACAAAAAAAAGGAAGCCATTATTTTAAGCAATAATAAATTTGATCTATAAATTCAGTAAAGCATGTTCCAGTTCTCAGAAGTGCTTGAATTTGATTCTCTTTTTCCCTCTCCCTCCCTTCCAACCAACCCTACCTCTGTCTGTCTGTCTGTCTGTCTGTCTGTCTGTCTGTCTATCTATCTATCTATCTATCTATCTATCTATCTATCTATCTATCTATCTATCTATCTATCTATCTTTTCTGAGGTTCTCGTGGGTATTTGTATGTGGATCTTTGGTTATTTGGGTTTTCTCCTGCTTAAAATTGGAAGTATCTAGGCAACGTTTCGATGAAGTCTCATTCATCATCTTCAGGCTTGTGTCTTCAGCTCTGTGCTTCTCAGAGTGGATTTGAGGGATGAGGGGATTTGAGCTGGTGAGCTGTGATCCTGTTGTTTGGCTTCACGTTTGTGGTCGTGCCACATCTTCATGGTGAGCGTCCGTTCACTTCATGTATGGGTTGGAGGGGTTTGAAGCAGGTAGTGATGTAGCTGCAGTACGGCTTCTGGTCCGTGGTCCTGTCTCATCATCTGTGTGAGTGTGAGTCTGCTTTCTACGTGGAAGTGTGGTGGTAGCATCTTGTGTGGCCCTTGTGGGTGTGGGTCTGGTGTCATTCTTCATGTTAGGTACTTGTTTGTTAATGAGGGCGGGTTTCCAAATGGCTGGTAGGCGGGAGGTATCATCTCGTTTATTCATGCTGTGTGGGCGTTTTTCTATCTCTATGGCTTCTCTGATTATTCTGTTGTTGAAGTGTTGGACCAGGGAAGAGGTCAGTTCTTCTTTTTTGATTGAGTTCTTGTGTTCTTCAATGTGTGCACTTGTTCTTCTGTTGGTTTGTCCGATGTATGTGGTGGGGCAGGCGGTGCATGGGATTTCGTATACTCCTTGGTTTTCTAACTTGATTCTGTCTTTAGGGTTTCTTAGGATGGTGGATATTTTTCTGTTTGTGCAGAATGCTGTCTTAATGTTGTGTTTTTGGAGGATCTTGCTGATTTTGTCTGTAGTGCCTTTTATATATGGGAGGAGAGCTTTGCCGTTCTCTTTTCCTCTGTCTTGGATTTTGGTTGGGGTTTCTTTTTGGATTAGGTGGGTAATCTTCTTTCTTTGGAATCCATTGGCTGTTAGTACATTAGTGAGACTGTGTAGTTCAATTTTTAGGTGTTGTTCGTCGGCTAAACATTTTGTTCTGGAGATGAGTGTCTCGGCTACGGAATTGATCTGTGCTGGGTGGTGGTGTGAGAGTGCGTGTAGATAGTGGTTTGTATGTGTTTTCTTCTGGTAGATGGTGTGTCCTAGGGAGCCATTGGATTTTTTGTATACTAAGACATCTAGGAAGGGAAGTTGATTGTTAGCTTCTGTTTCCATGGTGAATTGTATTTTGGGGTGTAGGCTGTTGAGGTGTGTGAGAAAGTTGTTCAGTTTTTCTTTCCCATGTGGCCAGATTATGAAGGTGTCATCTACGTATCTGAGCCAGAGTTTGGGTTTGTGATCATGTTTTTCTAGAGCTTGTGTTTCAAAGTGTTCCATGTAGAGGTTTGCGATGACAGGTGAGAGGGGTGACCCCATGGGTGCTCCTTCTATTTGTTTGTATTTTTGTCTGTTGTAGGTGAAGTATGTATTGGGTAGGCAGTGGTTGGTCAGATCTAGGATGTGCTGGGGGGGTGTATTTGTTTTGGATGGCTGTCAAGGCTTCTTTTATAGGCACTTGGGTGAAGAGAGATATGACATCGAAGCTCACTAGTAGGTCACTGGGCTGTAAGTTTTGTTTCTTTATGATCTCAATGAACTGGAATGAGTTTCTTACATGTGAGTTGATAGATTCTGCATAGGGCTGTAGTTGTTTGGCGAGAAATTTGGCTAGGTTTTGTAGAGGTAAGCCTATGGAGCTGACTATTGGTTTAAGTGGGGTTCCTTCTTTGTGTATCTTGGGGAGACCATAAAGCTTAGGGCATCTGGATGATTTCTCTCTGGGTATGATTCTTTGCTGGATTTCTTCGCTAATGGGGCAGGCTTTTATTTTGGATCTGGTGGCTTTTTCTAGGTAGGTGGTGGGGTCTGTGTTTAGGGGTTTGTATGTGGGGTCTTGGAGTAGGGTGTTAACTTGGTTTGGTAGTCAGATGTGTTCATGATCACTGTCGCGTTGCCCTTGTCTGTTGGTAGGATTATTATGCTGGTGTCTTCTTTCAGGTTAAGTAGTGCGGTTTGTTCTTCTTAGGATAACTTATATATATACATACATTTATACATACATACATATACAGATATATTTTCATCTTGTAATGTAGACATCAACTGCAATAGATGACTCAGGAGCTGTCATCTATTGTCATTTTTTAGCATTGACTTCTTAATTTAATGTCTTCCTTTGTTTTAATGAAACCAGTAGCCTGGAGATGTTGTTGAAATTAATGCAAATAGTCAGTATAAAATATCATAGTTTAGATGCATATAGTTTTTGCTATATTCTGCCTAAGGCATATTCTTTTCTTATTTGTCTCACACAGATAATGGAATTTCAAGGCCAATGCACACATTATACCTACAACATGGATGATTCACCACCTGGTGACAGGTAGTTTAAATGATATGATAATAGGAATTGTCGTATTGATTGACAAAATTGACAGCCTATTGAGAATGAAAACATGAAGTCTCCTGTACTGAAGATATAAAAAGTGAAACTACTGTAAATTTGTTTCTAACGAGTAGATTTTACTTTGTCACTGATTTGAAATTTAACAGCAAGTTGCCCTTGAAATGTTAATACTTTAATATAATGTTGTAAATCATGGTATGTATATTTCAATACATATTTCAATGCAATAATGTTTTTATAAAACATCAAAACTTTTACATTTATTTTAAAAAGACTAAAGAATTAAAAGTAAAAAGAAGGAAGTAACATTTTGTCACTAACAGTTGCTTTAGGGATAGCAGGATTACAAATGCAAGGTTCCATCCAAAGTTGACTATAACATAAGAAAGAATGTACCACTGCAGTTCATTTTAAAATATTAGCTTTGTGATTATAAACTTTTATTTTTTTTCTGTAAAAAATAATGCAATTAAGAAAAAGCATGACAGTTACAGCCTATCTCTCTGAAAATGGATAGAGAGTGGATAGATGATGATAGCTAGCTAGCTAGATGGATAGATGGATAGATGGTAGGAGGGATGAATGAATGGAGGGATGGATAAAGATTAAAATGTCAAAACAGCATGTTAACTGTTTCCTTAACAGTATGCTAAGCTAAACAGTATGTTAAGCTATTGGTAATAATTTCTGAAATGGTTTCTGTGTTTTGTTTTTACCAAACAAGAAGATCCCTCGAAATTAAACTGAAATTGTTTTGCTGAAGGTCATAATCAACACATTTGGAGATCAATATTTTCAAACTGTTTGCTTACTCAAACACTGAGTGTTGCAGGACTATGACATAACATTGTACTTCAAATTAAACACTTGCATATCAACTGACCTTTCTAGCAATTATATACAAAAGTCTTAATAAATCTTAGGTGTCTCAATTCAGAAAATCCAAATTATTCCATCTCAATGCTTCAAACTGTAAAATCGAAACCAGACTAACTCAGCTTCATTAGTCACTAAGCCCCTCCCACAATAAGTGTCTCTACAGCACATATGCAGAAACCTCTTTTACTGGATTGAAGTGAGGTATTATTTGGCACTTTGCTAGGAAGTGTCATTTCCAATGAAACATTATCAATTCTAAGTACCTCTTGAAAGCTCTACACTGCCCAAGGATAAATTCACCATAAAATCTGAATAAATGGTGAACAATAAAACTAGATTTGTTTCTATATTTAACTTATATTCACACAAAAGCATAGTTTATAGCAGTCAGCTATTTCTCAGTTATTTTTGCTCCTATATTACTTTCTATGATCCATCAGTTTATCCCCAGTGTTTCATGTAGTTATTTATTACAAAGTTTGAGAAAAACTGCACTGACAACAATATGTTGTCAAGCTAAGCAAGTAATCCTCCTGCATTTTGTTTCTCTACATTATATATTGGTACATTTAGATTTAAAATATGACATTAAAAGGAGTATAATTTTAATGTTTGATTCTATTTTCAAAATAAGCATTTTCATTTTTTTCAATATCTGGAATTACAGTTTATTAA
The DNA here is from genome assembly GCF_049901715.1 of Pseudonaja textilis. Lineage (NCBI taxonomy): Eukaryota > Metazoa > Chordata > Lepidosauria > Squamata > Elapidae > Pseudonaja > Pseudonaja textilis. Next base: position 36,473,963 of record NC_141995.1, read on the forward strand.
TCCTTACAAAATGCATTATACTGGGTGTGAAAATAAATAGTCTGAATTGAATATTTTCATTTACTGCCAAGTAAATTAACAGTTAATAACCTTCCTTTCCAATTCCAACCTTTTCCATGTTTTTTTTCTCTTCTTCAGATACCTGGTAACCCTATTATTGGGGCTTACTGGCCCTGGAACAGGTAAATCTGTTCCCATTTTTGAAGCCTTTGAGGTCATAAAAAGTGCATCAGAACTGAAGTGATACCACAGGAGCCAGTATGGAGGATATTCCCATGCACACAGAAACATTACATTCATACAAAATATAAACAATTTAAGGGAGTACTTTAACAGGTAGCTCACTAATCTCCAGACTTAATTGGCATTGGTCATTCAAAGACTATACTGAACAACCTGAAAGGTTAATGGAATAAGGCATGATAATGGACTCTTTATATTATTATCAAGCCTTCCTTTTGTAAGAAAGTCCTATGCAATTAAATGTGTTTTCTCAAAGGACAGAAACAAATGGGGATTAATAGCCTTTAATTGTTTGAAACTGTGATAAATACTTAATGCAAACAGACAGATTTGTAGGAACATATGGTATCAACAAATTATTTCAATGTGTTGGGGGAATGGGAGTTGATTTAGAATACTATTTTTATCACTGTCTTTAATTACATTCCAGGATATTACCAAATGTGGAATGTTCACTTTTTGAAGTCTGCAGTCAAATCCCAGCCATGAAAATAGTTTTTAAATGTTTAAAGGCAACAAAATGTATTTTCTTTTAGTTTCCATGAATGATTGCTTGGGGACTTTTTTTTTTTTTACATTTCCTTCACTTGTTTATATCTTTATTTCTTGTGTCTATTTCTTTCTCTTTATATTAGACCGTGAAAGACATCTGGAACTTCTTTCATTCTTGTTCAGCAAATGCCTTTACAACGCTAAGCAAAATAACTGGGGTTTTGCCTGTAACAGCTTCTTTATTTGAAATAAACTCCCAACTGTCCAGCCATAAGGTAATAAATTGACATGAGGTTTCTTTATTTTCTGACTTATTGAAGTAGTAAAGCTTTAATTGTACGGCTTTCCTTGGCAATTGAGGCCTACCTTTCTTAAATTACCACTCCCTTAGTGAAAGTAATCCTGTGTAGGGGATTGAAGTAGGATTAATTTTCTTGTGAGTCAACAGTCATATTATAAGGACATATGACCCACATCTTTCTATGATTTGGTGTCCCTCTGTGGCCAGGCTCCCAACATTTGCTCATTCCATTTTTTTATATGAAAGGAAAGGACTTACCTACCCATGCTTGCGTTTCCATGATAGATCAAGTCTCCCAGTTTTATAAAGTTTCTAACCTGTTATATGGTCCACATCCATCTCTGTAGTTCCAGGTTACCTTTGGGAGTTTAGAGAGTCAAGATGATATATTTCTCTTTACAGAGTACTTACTGAGTGTGTGCTAGATGAATTAAAAAGGGAGAGATACAATTTGTAATTAAGAATAGGGAAACATATCAGACTGCCATTAAGATATTATTAAAGGCATGTAATTATGTATGTATGTATGTATGTTATTCAGCTTTGTTTGGGTATTTTCCCACGTCATTGTAGTTGTGCTTTTGAAGTTGTAGCAACATTTCAGCAGAATCTCATCTGCCATCATCAGGCTTCTGTATTGTGTTCGTCTGCCGAAACGTTGCTACAACTTTAAAAGCACAACTACAATGACATGGGAAAATACCCGAACAAAGCTGAATACCATACATGAAAGTACCCGCAAAAACTTAAGAAAACACACACACACACACACACACACACACACACACATATGTTTGTTTTCATAGATTTTCATGGGTACAGGTATGGAGGTCTAGGTGTGTTCGGGTCTTTTCCGTGTAAGATTCTTTTAATCTTACATGGGAAAAGACCCAAACAAACCTAGACCTACATATATATATATATATATATATATATATATATATATATATATATATATGTGTGTGTGTGTGTGTGTGTGTGTGTGTGTGTGTGTGTGTGTGTGTTTATATGTATATATGTGTATATATATATATATATATATATATATATATATATATTTATCTCCATTTAATTGCTTTACATGGTAAATATTTATAGAAAATTACAATAAATGCTTCTGTTACTTTCACCAGCCAGATTAGTAAATTTACAACTAATGATGATCACCTAAAGGCTTATATTTTGGGGCTTATGGACAGATAAAAATGGACAGTGTGGTAAAAAAATAAAGAGATGATTAGTTCCAGGAAGACAACAAAGACAAATTTTGACAAAATAATGAAGAACAAGGACAAGTCATTCATAGCAAAACCTTATGTCTTAATTGATGTTGAATTATGAAATCAAATAACTTAATATCTTTGCCCCTAATTTGAATTGAAATAATTTTTCTAACTATAACTTCCATATCATTAGAAAATATAAAATTATATCTTTTCTAATTATATAATTAATAAATAAGACATAATTTAAAAACTATAAAACAAAAATAGATTTCTGTTGGGAATTCAACAGAAAAGTTGGGAGTATTGATAGTGCTACAACAGGCATATATATACCCATTGTCATATATATATTCAGACAATATATAGTATTTACACACACACACACACAAAACTTATAAGTACTGATTGATTTTGATTCAATATTTCTGATTTGTGTTGTTGCTAGCTTGACTTCATTCAGGCCTTAAAATGAAAAGAATGAACTAATTTCATTAAATATATCTAAAATATAAGATTCATTCTTGTTTCTAGCCCAATTACCTTTCAGTTTCAGCATGCCATTTTCTTGTTGTATAATTTAAGAGCAATAAATCTTTCCCCTAAATAACTTGCTGAGAGACTGAAGGAAGTGCAAGATATTTTCTATCTCATAATCCAATTCAATTACTATTCATTCAAATGATATCTTAGATACAATCTATCAATCATAATTACACATCCAAACAAAAATACCCATACAAATTGGCAGTTGTTTGCCTTATGATCGCTCTGTCACATGATATTCACCCAGGCATATTGGGATCAATTCAAATTATTATAGTTATTTGCTCTTTTCAAAGCTTTGAATCAGGATTGATGCTTTTGTAGCCGAAAAAGTGCTGCCTATTCATAACTATAAATGTTATTATAGGTTAAGGAATATATAAAAGCACAATTTATTCCTCCAAGCCGAGAAGGAAGTAACAGAGAAGTATCAAACAGCAATCCTATGGAGGTAAGAACTATTAAGTAATTGAATGAATTGGCACCAAAAAAGAAAGGGCAGGAGTGTCAATGTAAGCTATCAACATACATGGATTTTTCCCCAAGATATTTAGAACAGTGTGTGTGCGCATGTGCATGCAAACATATTTGTGCATGTAAGGCTATTGTATCACACCAATAAGAACTGTTTGGGTTCAGTGTCTCATGTATAAGTTGAAGAAGAAATGGAAAACTGAATATGCGCTCTGATTCTCCTGCCATCCTGGGGATTATGAATACAATAAGCTTTGAAGGGAATACATGTCCATTCTTTCTGTTGTACTGATGTTTCATTTCCAAGAAAAATTAAATGGAGAGATTTCACCACATACAACAGGTCTCATGATAGGAATGGAAGTTCAGAATGGAGAAGCAACAGATTTCTAGAAGGGCTACTGTGAGATCTCTACAATCCTGGGTTGTTGTTTTTTTTTAAAAAAAGAACGAATTGTGAGTCAATCAACACATCATTTTCATGTTGCTTAACTGCCTTTATCATCTTGCAGAGCAGCTAATAATTAGTTATCTTTTTTATATCAATGGCTACATTGCTCCTACTAATGGATGAAAGTGATAATCTGTTTTTGAAGATGTATTTATTATAACTGAAAAATGACAAGGCATTTCTGCATTTATTTTCCATGTTTTGCAATGGAAGTTCATGTTCCAAAATCTACAAATAGCAGGTTTTGTCATTTGCTAATGTGAAAAAGGTTAATTTGTTAATGATTCCAAAAAATACTAATTTAAATCACAGATAGTCCTTGATTTATGACCACTTACTGAGCCCAAAATTTATGTTGCTAAGTGGGACATTTGTTAAGTGAGTTTTGCCCAATGTTAAGACTTTTCTTGCCACAGTGGTTAAGTGAATTATTATAGCTGTTAAGTTAGTAACCTGGTTGTTAAGTGAACCTGGCTTCCCCATTGATTTTGCTTGTCAAAAGGTCACAAAAGTTGATCACATGATCCTGGGACACTGCAACTGTCATAAATATGAACCAGTTGCCAAGTGTCTGAATTTTGATCACATGGCCATGGGAATGCTGCAAAAGTCATAAGTATGAAAAATGGTCATAAGTCTCTTTTTTCAATGCCATTGTAACTTTGAATGGTCAATAAATAAGCTGTTGTAAGCTGTTTCTTCTTGACTTCTCCCAAAGGCAAATGCAGAAGAAAAGGTATGTTGTATTTCAGGGGTGGGATTCAAATTTCTTAACAACCGGTTCTGTGGGCGTGGCCTAATTTGTGGCTGTGGCTTGGTGGTCATATGACTGGGTGGGCATGGTTTGATGGCTGGGTGTGGCTAGGTGGTCATGTGACTGGGGTGGGTGTGGCTAGATGGTCATGTGACTAGGGTGGACGTAGCTAGGTGGCCATGTGACTGGCAAACCAAATATAAGTGGCCCTTGCTTAATGGCCAGTTGCTTAGCAAGTGTTCTAATTTACGACTGACCTCCCCAGAGCAACTTGACATGTTTTTGGTGTTTTGACAGCTATACATACACACACACACTTATGACCAGTTACAAATCCCACACAGTCTTGTGACTGAGCTTTTCTGTGTTTTTGCCAGTTTCCAACAATTCCTTCTTGTTTCCAGTTAAAAATGCCCATTGGGGAAAATTGACTTGTTTAATGACCACAAGGTTCACTTAATGACCATGGTGTTTGCCTAATCCAGGGGTCTGCAACCTTAAACACTCAAAGAGCCATTTTTCTATTTTCTTTTAAACAGGTATCTCTGTCTTTCTTTCTTTCTCCCTCTTTCTCAGCTCTCTTTCATCTCTTTCTCCTTTCTTCTTCATTTCTCTTTCTCTTTCTCCCTCTCTGTTTCTCATTTCTCTTTCTCTCTCTCATCTACAACTGATAAGATTGGAGGCTGTTTTTTATAATCCTACTTCTTTGCAGTTTTTTTCACACACATTTGTGTATATGTATCCAATATACTTTCTTCCTTTCAGCTATGCATTCAAAATGGGCAATGATTTGTGTGTGTGTGTGTGTGTGTGTGTGTGTGTAGCATGTGTATATGTCACGTCAAGGGGTGCCTCACATGGCCCCTCCCTTCCCAGCCATTTCTTGTCACACCCAGCCTCAACTTATCTATAGTTCTATAAAAATGTTGTTCACCTTTTTTTTTTACTTTATTATCTATGTACTATAGATGTACTTTGATGGACCACTGAAAGGAGGAACCTATTTCCATTCTAATCCATTAACATTGAGGTGGTCTCAATCCGCTTTTGGAATGTTGTCGGCTATCTCGGAGCTTCCTCCGCACATGCCGAATGCACACAACAGCCCTGATCAAGGGCTCCGCATGTCTGGCAGGCAGGATCCGACCAGGCAGACATCGCTTGGAGCAGATCAGGTGAGGAAGCCCCAAGGTGGGGGCTTAGCGGCCACTGAAATGTGAGTGAGCTAGGGAGCGGGAACCGCAACAACCACACCAACATCTTCTTTCCCCCACAGATGTTCTCCTTCAGGGGCAGACAGGCAGCCTCACCAGCCATTGCCCTGGAACTGCTGAATGGGAGAAGGATGGGCAGACCAACAGTAGCAGCAGGGGGCTTTGAGCACCCCTGCCCCGCCCCAATCTTCCCAAATGAAACGGACCTCCATGTGTGGCGGTGGTGGCAGGGGGGCTGCTCAAGCCCGTGGAGGTACATTGGGAGGGCCGGTGGGGCTGCTCAAGGCCTCGCAGCTTGGTGTGCTGCAGCGCCATATGGTAAGGAGAGCTGGGAGAGTGCCACATGGCAGCTTAGCCAGCCAGCTGAGGCTGGGGATGGGTGGGGCAGGTAGGTAGGCTGGGCGAGACCCGGGGAGCCCCAGAGATGGCTATGGGAGGCTCAGGGAGGCCTGGGGACAGTGGGGGAGGGGCTAGTATGACTCACAGGCTTACCTGTGAGCAGGAAGAATAGTGAAGAGGCTCATGTTGCAGCGAAAGGCCTGGTGGGCGGGCAGAAACAGGCTGCAGGCATGTTGCACATGTACATGATGTTGCGCATGCACAATAACAAAAAAACAGTCCTGGGAGCAGAGGAGTGGATGGAGACAGGTGGGGCCAGCCAGGGGTCCATTTTACCAGTTCTCCAAACTACCGGGAACTGTAACATCTGGTTCTATAGAAACGGTCCGAACCAGTAGAATCCCACTCCTGTTGTATTTTTCTAGTTGTACTAACCACTTTTGTTTGAAATAAGTGGCTAGTTTTCTAAATGGTGTAAAAATCTTTTGCAGTTTGCACTGAATGTTTTCATATGTTAACTATGAGAGTGAAAAGTGCTCATAATTCAGCAGTTATTATGGTCTATGAAGTTGTTATGAAAACTGGCTGGATCAATGAATGAATATTTCTATTGTAGAATTAAAAAAATCTGAATGCCACCTGATGTAACAATTGAAATAGGATTAGAGAAGCCACAGTAAGCTGTGCACCTCTGCATCTGAAATCTTAGAGACAGAGTAATGATTTAAGTAAACTGTTACTGTTATAAAACTAAAGTTTGACCATGGAAGTTTTAATCTGATATGCTGTTTTCTATTTCAGAGAATAATCTGTTTGGCCATGAAAAGTATACTGAAATAGGATTTAGGCAAATAACAAATAAAAACGGGATACAAAAAGCCTTTTGCATTACCTTTCAATTTTATTTTCAGCAGATGGCATAGAAAGCATCAGTATTTTCTTATGAAGGGACATGTTGCATTTGTGTTTATAAGTGTACTGAGAAACCCAGGATGAGCCATGCAAATAATTGATTCCATTTGAAATCAATAATGTAACTGATTTAATTTGGATTTCTAAATTGTTTTAGAAAAACCCAGTTAGGTGGCTCCAAATTACTTAAATCAATTTGGAGGTACCTGATTTAATTAAAAAAATAATTCAGCTTGATTTCGAAAGTTAACTCAATTAGGATGTTCCAATTGTTTTTGACTCAGAACTCAGAATCAAAATTTTACAAACCTAGTCATTGAACGAAATGAAGTAGTTAAAAATAAAAGCAAAGCAAAGAAGCAAAACAAGGCAGTTGTTCATCTGCTTTGTAATTCAGGTGAAAAATTGTAACTTACATTAATTCTTGCATCTGACATACATAAAGTCTATAAGGAGGTAGAATGGACAAAATGTATTGGCCAAAAATATATTTAATTAAAAGATTATAAAATAATATATACAGTATATATTATATATACATTACAAACTATTTTTTAATTTATTTCAACATTTTTAGCAATAGATTGCTTAATATTTATATTCTAAAGTGTAAGAGAATGTAGCATAATCACTATAAGGCATCTTTTGTTCTTAGTTTTTGCATGTTTTCTTTTAATCTTATTCTGGTCTTAAATAGTATCCTTAAAACAATGGACAGAATAAGAGAAAAAGAGTAAACAAAATCATTCCCTTGGACCACATTTATTATAATTAAGGTGATATTATTGGTGATAATTTTCTTAATTTCCTGTCATCTATCACATAAAAATTTGGAGGGTGGAACTAGAAGGAGAAAACTGATTCCACCAATCACCTCCTATGATGGTGTCACATTTTATTTATTATTGTCTTTAGTTATATTTAATTACAATGAAGACACAATTTCCAGAGTTCCCTAATTGTGGTGGCAGTAGATTCAACCCAGGGGTGAAATTCAAAAATTTTCCCTACTGGCTCTGTGGGCGTGGCTGTGGGCATGGCTTGGTATAATAGTAATAAGCAACCAGGGGCAATTTTTTACCAATACAAATCATCCTTACCCCCTTTCCTGAGCCGGGGCGAGGTGGTTGAATTTCACCCCGATTCAACCCCTGAAATTCAATTTTCCTTCTTTCCAAAATGTGTAATATGTGTATAAAGATGTAAAACTCTGCAAATAAAGATAAGTACATTATATTTTAGCTATAAGTACACACTTTTTAAAAAAAAATGTTTTAAAATAAATTAAATTATATGCAATTTATGCCCTTGTCTACCCTCTTTTTTTGACAATGCACAAATGGTTACAACACCTCAGATTTCACAAAATAGCTGCAACAATTGTACTGAAGATTTTTCCATCTCTCTTCCTCCAAGGACTTTTCCCAAAGATTACAGGACATGGTGGTCTCTGTCTGTCTGTCTGTCACACACACACCCCGCCCATATATTCACATGCAAATACTGTATGTATCCCATATACTAAAATAGTACTATGCTTTCTATTTTAAATCCTATATTCTGGAAATCGTAAGATTTAAGACTTTAAGATATAGTCTCATTTTATGAATGAAAGCTGAGTAGTTGTCTTGAGACTAGTCAATTTTTCTCAGTCTAAGACACATTACAGGATTGTTATTGACTGAAAACTAAGAATCACTAGGTACATTCCCTACCCTGAGTTATCTATAACAAGAATAAAAGTGGGATAAAAAGAATCTATACTTAATTAAATATGTATGCATTTCTGACTAAGGTATATAAGGTATATACACCTTAGATACTAAAAAAGCATTGTCTTTCGTGGTCTTTTTTTAAGGAAGCCATTGGTTGCTTTAAACCATATTCAACTGAAGTCAGTTTGCTTCAGTCAGATTCTCCTTTTCATTAGTTGATTCTTTAAAAAAAAATGTTCAAGAGCATTCTTTTGAAATGTCAGAAACATTTTTTTAAATTGTTTTCTTAAAATCCACAATGTTCATCTAAATTATTGTTTTTTATCTTGGCTTTCAAATAAGCCACTCAACAAATTAAACACAGAATGGGTCACCAAAAATAACTGATACCATTTTGATTCATATTCTCAGGTGTTGAATGCTGGCAGGCCTATGAAACAAGTACACTAATCTATTGGCAGTACTTGTATGCAAACCATAAAAAAATGTGGTGGGGGGGTAGGAATTTTGTGAAATTTAATAGTTTACTTGAAGGCTAATTAGCATCATCTACATTTAGCAATAAGATGAGCTGTTTTCTTCCATATGGTTATAACTAAGTCACTCATATTATTGTTACTTCAGCAATCTGTGTTTGTCCTCATTCTTTTATATTTATATATTTTCTGGCCTGCATTAATTTTGAATCACAATAATGTCACAAACTGACCTAAATATTTATTTTTGACATTCTTTTTATATATTTGACAATGAATGTATAAATATTATATGAGCTCCTAGCATGAAATGTGATGTCTCCATTGTTCCATCTTTCTTCTACTTGCATTGTTCCCAATCACTGCCACTCACTATATTTCTCTTCAAGGTAATATGTGACAAAACCTAAGATTTTACATATCTTGAGGGTGCCTTTGGGCAGTGTTGGAATAAGGGAGAAACCTATTATAATCTGTAAGACACAATTTAAATCTGACTCATTGATGGGCTGGACAATAGACAACATAATGGCTATGCATTATTTTATCTAAATATTCACTTATGTCAGACAATGTATATTATTTCATGAAACCAATTTATAGTTCTCTATAATACACTGCTCAAAAAAATAAAGGGAACACTTAAACAACACAATGTATCTCCAAGACAATCACACTTCTGTGAAATCAAACTGTCCACTTAGGTAGTAACACTGTTTGACAATCAATTTCACATGCTGTTGTGCAAATGGAATAGACAGGTGGAAAGCATAGGCAGTTAGCAAGACATCCCCAATAAAGGAGTGGTTCTGCAGGTGGTGACCACAGACCGCTTCTCAGTTCTTATGCTTTCTGGTTGATGGTTGGTCACTTTTGAATGCTGGTGGTGCTTTCACTCTAGTGGTAGCATGAGACGGAGTCTACAACCCACACAAGTGGCTCAGGTAGTGCAGCTCATCCAGGATGGCACATCAATGTGAGCTGTGGCAAGAAGGTTTGCTGTGTCTGTCAGCATAGTGTCCAGAGCATGGAGGCACTACCAAGAGACAGGCCAGTACATCAGGAGACATGGAGGAGGCAGTAGGAGGGCAACAACCCTTTGTACAAGGAGGGACAGAAGGAGCACTGCCAGAGCCCTGCAAAATGACCTCCAGCGGGCCACAAATGTGCATGCGGTGGCTCAAAGGGCCAGAAACAGACTCCATGAAGGTGGTATGAGGGCCTGACATCCACAGGTAGGGGTTGTGCTTACAGCCCAACACCATGCAGGACATTTGGCATTTGCCAGAGAACACCAAGATTGGCAAATTCACCACTGGTGCCCTGTGCTCTTCACAGATGAAAGCAGGTTCACACTGAGCACATGTGACAGATGTGACAGGGTCTGGAGATGCCATGGAGAACGTTCTGCTGCCTGCAACATCCTCCAGCATGACCGGTTTGGCAGTGGGTCAGTAATGGTGTGGGGTGGCATTTCTTTAGGAGGCCGCACAATCCTCCATGTGCTCACCAGAAGTAGCCTGACTGCCATTAGGTACCAAGATAAGATCCTCAGACTCCTTGGGAGACCATATGCTGGTGCGGTTGGCCCTGGGTTCCTCCTAATGCACGGCAATGCTAAACCTCATGTGGCTGGAGTGTGTCAGCAGTTCCTGCAAGATGAAGGCATTGATGCTATGCCCACCTGTTTCCCAGACCTGAATCCAATTGATCACATCTGGGACATCATGTCTCGCTCCATCCACCAACGCCACGTTGCACCACAGACTGTCCAGGAGTTGGGGGATGCTTTAGTCCAGGTGTGGGAGGAGATCCCTCAGGAGACCATCCACCACCTCATCAGGAGCATGCCCAGGTGTTGTAGGGAGGTCATACGGGCACATGGAGGCCACACACACTACTGAGCCTCATTTTGACTTGTTTTAAGGACATTACATCAAAGTTGGATCAGCCTGTAGTGTTTTTTTCCACTTTAATTTTGAGTGTCACTTCAAATCCAGACCTCCATGGGTTGCTAAATTTGATTTCCATTGATAATTTTTTTGTGATTTTGTTATTAGCACATTCAACTATGTAATGAACAAAGTATTTAATAAGAATATTTCATTCATTCAGATCTAGGATGTCTTATTTTTGTGTTCCCTTTATTTCTTTGAGCAGTGTATATTTGGTTTCCTGCATCAGCATGGCATATCAAATTTGCTGTTACTTGCCCTAGATTTTTACTTTCTTATGAAGTGAGCCTTAATAACATTACTTATGATATGTGCTTTTCTTCTTACATTTCCTATGTATAGAAAATGATGACTGATATAAGAAGTAATCTTAATATTGTAAAACAGTATACATTCTGATCTTGAATTAATCTTAAATATCTGGTATTGTTCAAATGCCACCAAAGTGGCCTTTGCATTGAAGATAATTTTTATTCAGCTGAACTACTGTGTAGCCATACCGTTCGGTTTCCTTTCTGGGGAGTAGTCATCCAATAAATAAACAGAAGGCATGGTAGTACTGTAATCAAAACTAGATACCTATTAATTAAGGCTATAAATATTCTGATGACCACTACAGGACCACAAGTTACAATTGCCTGTATTTCTTTGCTACCTCATATGGCCATCTAGATTTTTAGACTCTAGATTTAGACCAACTGCAGATATTATTATTATTTCCCAATCATGGTCAAGAGACAACATATTTTATCCAAATTGTTAGTGGTCAGTCTGCATCTTCTTCAGCCTCCAAACAAGCATTAGGTAAAGAGAGGGCACCTCAGAAGAGACAAATAAAGTCTGAGTTAATTAATATCCTAGTGGTATGTGGGAATAGCTTAGCAGATGGGAGAAAGATATGCTACCTAGGGAAGGATTAAATAAGAGAAGGCATAGCCACATCTGGATGCTGGATGAAATAAAGGGTTCAAAGGGGACTCATTTTACAGCTCCTTGGGCTATGAAGGAGATATTGGCACATTTTTACTTTCAGACTTGCAAGATTTTGCTAATGTCACCTTACAATAAAATTAAAACTGTAGAATTAACTTGTCTGGTCATGTTTCCTGCCTGGTATACCTAATCCATACAATATTTTGTTTTGGAGATAATACTGTATAAATTTATACATAGCTGGGGGATTTTGAAGAAACATTAAGACACATTAAGGAACTTGCTGGCTTCCCCACTATTGAGAAGAAATCTGATCTCGTTTGAGTCTATAATTATAATCCATGCTATGCAATTTAATTAATTTGGCTCTTAATTTTAGTAAGCATTCAAGCCTTTGAAGCTTAATATTTGACCTGGAAAACAAATCTGCAAATGTTTATATGGTGCTAAAAATGACTTGGCTTAAAGCAGTCTTTTCCCACTAAATATTTTCTATCTGCCTACTGAGATGAAAAGAAGGTAGTCACTGTTTCTTTGGATTAATGGAGCAATTCTTTTAAAAAGCAGTTAAAGTATTTGATCATGTTGTTTTAACAATAAAACAGCTACTCAAGAATGGTTATTTTTTAGATTATATATAAATCTATGTTTTATAGAAATCAATTTTTAAAAATAATTGTGATTATGCAGTCCAGTATTTTAGCCACAATATGAAATTGGCTCTCTGGGGTTTCTCTGCTGAGGTTTCTTTGCTGCACATTAATTTAATCTAGATAAGGAGATACCAGCAAGTTCCTATTTCTTTGGCCACTAGTTATTTCCTGCACAGCCCTTTTTGACTGACTCATCACTTCTACATATGCAATCAGTATCCTAATAATTAGACCAACCAATATCTGATCAGAGGCCACATGTTTCATAAACACGTTTCCCTCCATTTCTAACAGGTTTTCCTTTTAGCCCAAATGACAGGAAGAATGGCAAAATTATGGTGTTGGTTCCCATCACCCAGTGGCCCACCAGTGGATGTGTAAAAACTGGGAAGCTGCCAAATTTGTGTGAAGATCAAGAAAAAGAAATTCAAAATATCTACAAATAGAAACCAGTTATCCTCAGAGATTATGGAAAGAAGAAAAAAATCTGATTGCTTTGGTGACACAACTGGAAAAGCTATGGTGACAGCAGACAGAACACATGATCATCATTATTGCCAAAGCAGAAGAATTGATTAAAATCTGTATAAAAGCTAACATGTTTAAAAGAATAAGGAAAAAATGTTAGCATCTTATTCATTATTCATCTCTTGGGCCCATTCCACTTTCTTTCAGAATCCATTTCACCTTTTATGTATTTCTCATGTGCTGTTTGTAATTATTTCAGTGGAGTTCAACTATGTCAATAGTAATTCTTGGCTTTCATTATTTCTTGTGAAACTTTAGAAAGTGCCTATTATTTTCTATGGACATCCTCATCATTCATTTTTTCCTAACTTCTCCTAATGTGACCCCTTTTTCTAAATTGCAAATTACCTTGCTTTGTCCTTTGTTAACACCTTATACAGGCTTTTTAAAATGTAAATTTCCTCAGTGTAAGCTCTTTTACCTCTTGTTACCTGTTTATATAATAACATCTTTATATGCTAGCAAAAATTGAAAGTTGAAATGGAATACTATTATGTAGTGAAACTGACAGACTTTCTGTTGATCTATGTCTCTATGATTCAGACCTGTTCATTGTAAGTGGTAGCATTTGTCAGTTAGAAGTAAGTTTGTGAAGAGCAACGGGTAATACCACAAAATTCCAATTTTCATGGATATATAGAAGTCCATTTTAAAATATTAATTTCAATGTTTAAGAGAACAAATATGGAATTCTGCCACATCAAAATAATATATTGCTGTCTATCTTGTTTTAGTTTGGGGCCTTAAGCCACCCAGTTAAGATGGGTGGATACACAAATGTTTTAAAAAACAAATGAAATCAATTCCATTCTCTTTTTAATACATCTTGAACCAAACTTGCATTTTTTTTACCTACTACATTACCATTACCTACAGTCTGAAAGTATAATTAAGCTACTGTTTAAATGTGGAATTAGCACATTTAAGTGCCAGGCCCACTAATTTATCAGATTAAGAAATCAATTCCACAGGATGGTTAAAATTACTTTAATTCAGTTTAGCTATAATACAATCTTGCAAGTTTGATTGTGCTGTAGCTCCTCCTCCTCCACTCCAATGGTATCAGTCTGAGTCAGTTCTGGATCTTATTGTCCTGGATTTAAAACATGTTTCAAAACGTTTTGCCTAGATAATAGTTTCTTCTTATTTCTGCCAATGTCATTTTGTTTATTTTCTACACAAAGGTTAGGCTTAGTCAATAGCTGAATCACAGTTTACTGTTTCTCCTGAGTTTCCAGCAGTTAATGAAATGAACATGAACCAAAACGCTTCAAGGTTCTCTCACTACATGACTCTTCCCAATAGTGGCAATTTCCATCTTCTTGGCTCACTGAAGTACACTGGATATGCATTCTCTGCAGCCTAAACCAAAGTTGCAAAGGGATGAGAAAATCTTTCTTGGATTCAACCAGGAACATGTTTTACAATTCGTAACTAGGCTATTTGTAACCACAATTGTGCAATAGACAAGGGTCAGCATAGTCACAGAGGGACCATAAAATCCTCATGCAATAACAGTGACAACCTGATACCTTTCAGAACAGATTCTTGTTTTGAATTTATTGAATGCAACTACTTTTAGGGTAAATCTCACAATGCAATTTATTAATATTTTCTCACAGTAAACATATCAACAATACAATAATGCAGATTTTTTTTAAAAAAAAAAGTCTGAAAGCCTTCTCTCTCTCTCTCTCTCTCTCTCTCTCTGAAATCCTCAGAACAATAAGATTCGGTCCTATGGGCAGAATTCAGAGGGCATAAGGGCTACACCAAAGCTAGATGCTGGAAGAATGTTACATTTGGCTCAAGATAGACCCTTACTGGTGATCAAACACCAGGTGAGTATGTTATTAGACGTGAGTATTTATTAGAAATCATATATTCAGAAATAGGGATTGGGTCAATTAGTGTAGCACTGCAGCCCTCAGTGGAATTGTTTTATTGAGTCCAGCATAAAAAGAGGAGTCAAATGCTGAATGTCTTCTGAGGATATAATTGATAGTAAATCTTAAAGTAGCTGAAGAAAGGGAGCATTTAAAAAATTAAGATATTGGCTGTCAATAACCTTTTGCAGATATTATTCAGGAACTTATATATACAAACATAACTCAGATATTCTTTAACTGCAGGGCAGAAAAATGCTACATAGGACTTATATTGTCTTGGTAATTGATTTAAAGGATCTAACCGTGCTCCTTGTTTTTCTTCATGAGAACAATAGCATTATAGTATTATAATATTTAGTCTTAAGTATGTGGGATGGTATTAATATTCTGCTCCAAATGACTTGCAAAATCAGTTTCCTGTTTATCTATTCAGGATTAAAAAGCATCTGCAGCCAAGCTAAAAAAGCTATTCTTTTCCATCTGCTGGATTACTAATTTGAGTTCAACAGGTGGTTTAATATGCAAAGAGTTCAGTAATGTCACTGCCTCCCAAGAGGCTTGTAAAGATATGGTCAGGAAATCTGGGTTAAGTACTATACAATATTTCACAGAATAAAGTGCAGAATAGTAAAACCATCTTTTTTGTTGTTTTTATGAAACACCTGGTTTAAACTCTGGAAATTTCATTCCAGTATTCATATGAGCTAGTAATGCTGTTTGCTATTGTAGATGGTATGCCTTGTATTTTCCCATGCTTAAAAAGTGATCTATCTAACATTCAAAATCTGGAGATCTCTGTAATAGAAACACAAAGTAAACAACAATGGGACATAGTCTGTTGCTGAAAGCTACAGATAAGGTTGACAAAATTTAGATCTCATTGAAATCAAGGATTGGCTGCTAGAACCAAAGTCTAAAATGGTCCAATAACCTGTCCAGTGGCATCTGCTCCAAATCATAATATTAAAATTATGGCATACAAATTGAGAGGTCATCACACACATATATCTGTTATATACTTGTGTCCAAACATGTGTCACAAATGCAAATGTCATGGTACTCATATGATAATGTTATTACCATCTGCCCTTCTCTTGCCCCTGTGGATGCTCAGGAGCCAAATTTGATTGTCATTAAGTGTTTTTCTAGAAACACATATAAAATGGGAATGGTTCATTTCAAAACATTTCTTGTTATTTTGCAAATAGTTTTTTAATTGCTTTCCAGACCCCTTTAAATAAAATGGACGTCCTTCAAAGTGGAGTTAAATCTTCCTTGGCTTATTTCATTTCCATCCTTCCATGTTGTAACACAAATTTAAATCAACTTTACTAATGTCAAATAATGTTGATATATGTATACATTAGGCTAGGTTATGCCTCAATTCACTACCCACAGGATAGAAATGGCTTCATCCCAGAATGTTCAATCAGATCTTCAATTCAAAATTCAAACTCCTTTTTAAAAAAAATAAAAAATAAAGCAAACCACTAACATATTGAAAAAATGTGTACAATTACTTTTTTTCATTTAATATCTCATCTGACACACCGATGGGGAAATCTGGCTCACAATGTACTTTGGGTAGCATCATTTTTATTTCTACAGTCAATAAAAGAGGAACTTTGTCATATCAAACACGTTACTTCTGAGAATGGTAAAAATGCATAAGCCCAGAGTTATCCTTTAAATCACAGGTATCAAACTATCGCACATGATGTATCATGAAGTTTTTTACCTTTGTGGAGCTGGAGTGGGCATGGCCTGCATGTGATACATCCAACCAGTTTGACACCCCCACTTTAAATCAACCTTCTGCAACTTGTAAACGCACCAGCGTGCCTACCATCCCTGTCCTATTGTTTCTTTTTTTTTTTTTACTTGTATCCATTTCTTATTCGTATCCACTGCACACCAAAACAACTAGACACAAGAACAGTTTTTCCCCGAAAGCCATCACTCTGCTAAACAAATAATACCCTCAACACTGTTCAACTATTTACAAAGTGTACACTACTATTATTGTTAATCTTATCACCACTCCTTATCACCCATCCCCTCCCACTTGACGGTTTCCTAGTATGATTTGATTGTTGATTGTACCTTTTGACTGTCATTAAGTGTTGTATGTTATGTTTCTTGATTCTTGATGAATGTACCTTTTCATTATGTATGCTGAGAGTATTTACACCAAGACAAATTCCTTGTGTGTCCAATCACACTTGGCCAATATTCTATTCTATTCTATTCTATTCTATTCTATTCTATTCTATTCTATTCTATTCTATTCTATTCTATTCATTTCATTTCATTTCATTTCATTTCATTTCATTTCATTTCATTTCATTTCATTTCATTCCATTGCACGTATTTATAACCATACTTATACTTATACTTGTTATCTAATAATAGTTTGACTCTCTCTCTATATATATATATATATGTGTGTGTGTGTGTGTGTGTGTGTGTGTGTGTGTGTACACTTTACTTCCAGTTGTTTGTCTCTAATGCTAATTGATCTCTAGGCAATAGTAAAGGGATGGTGGAAGTGATGTGACTTTAATTTTGGGACATAATATGACATAGCCAGACATTTCTTCAAGTATATTTTCCTAACCTGTAGTCCATGATTAAAACCTGATTCCTTGTCAACAAAAGGGTTTAAAATAGAGCATGACATTACTGGTTTATGGAAAATAAAGTTAACTAGTAGAGAACAAGGCATTTAATGCAAACAAAAAACAAAAACAAAACAAAACCCAAAACAGAGCTAAACAAAATCTTGCATAGCGTATTCATGGTATAAATTTATCCATTACTTATTCACTGACAGAACTTCAAAACTGATCCCTTTTGTACAGTGGTGGGGTTCAAATTTTTTTACTACTGGTTCCATGGGTGTGGCTTGGTGGGCATGGCTTGGTGAGCATGGCAGGGGAAGGATACTGTAAAATCTCCATTTCCCCACCCCCCACCCCACTAACTGCTTTCCAGCTCTGGTTCTCCTGTGCAGGACAACAAAAGAAAACCCAGACAATCAGCTGGGACTCAGGAGGCAGAGAATAGATAGGGGCGAGGCCAGTCAGAGGTGGCATTCCAAACTACACAAAATTTCCACTACCAGTTCTCCGAACTACTCAAAAATTTCTGCTACCAGTTCTCCAGAACTGGTCAGAACCTGCTGAATACCACCTCTGCTTTTGTAGATCAGAGTTGAAAAGAGAATGAAATGAATGGTTTTATGTCATCTCTAGCAAGGCTCCTGTTTTTTGTTTTTGTTTTTGCCCTAGAGCAAGGCTGCTCCCTTATGCTTGTTTCTTTACGATTTATATTGACTGTTCCCTAGTATGATTTGATTGCTTATTGTACCCTACGACTATCATTAATTGTCATACCTTATGATTCTTGATTCTTGACTAATGTACCCTTTCTTTTATGTATACTGAGAGTATTTACATCAAGACAAATTCCTTGTGTGTCCAATCACACTTGGCCAATAAAGAATTCTATTCTATTCTATTCTATTCTATTCTATTCTATTCTATTCTATTCTATTCTATTATGCTTGCTTACTTAGGAGAAACTGCCGTTACATTGAATGGATCTATTTGAGAATAGGCATGCATGGAATTAAACTGAACACTGCAATTTTCTCATTGCGAACAATGCATTTAGAATTTTGCCTGGATTTCTAGTCAGGGATTGAGAAGAATTGTTACAAAGCCATGGAATGAACAGTGGCATCAGCTCAAGTTTCAGTATCTGTTTTGTCTAAAATCTTTTGGATTGTTGAAAGGCAATTAATCTTGGTATGACAAATCTGCCCTCTCATTTCTGAATGTAATCACTGCAAAGAAAGAGAACAGTATTGATTCTAATGAATCAAACTTGACACTCACAAGAAGTGTCCCAATTTTATAAATAGCAACCGTCTGGAATAAAATGGACTTCCTCTCTGTTCTAGGTATTTGGATTACATACATGATGTTTTATACATAAAACATGAAATATATTAATGTATTATATATTATATAATATTATATAACAATCTCTCTCTCTCTCTCTATCTATCTATCTATCTATCTATCTATCTATCTATCTATCTATCTACTATATATAAATAAGTTTAAAAAGTCCAAACAGGAGTTTCTACTTCTCTTTCTAGATGCTTCATTGTCATGAAACAGAGTTTTTTTATACAAAGCATGCCTGATAGGCACAAAGTAATTTAAATGGTTGGAAATATCAAAATGCAGAATAAATTAAACACTGTAAATAATTCAAGAGTCAAGAGTCTTCAGAATTGATCTTGATTCATTGTGATTTTGTGGATGTCATTTGCAACAGTCCAAAAGAGGTTTGCCATTGTCTTCATCTGGAATATCTTTTTTCTCTCCCTTCTCTCTCATCCATGTCTGGGTTAGAGTCCTAGTGTTTCTTAGATAACACAAACCTGGTCCAGTCCTGGTTAACTTTTTGAGATAAGCCAAATTAATCTAGATCCTGCTGGCTAGCTGAATTGTAGGTACATTTTAAAATTAATTTCAAAGAAACCAAGTCTTCACTTAAATAAATTAAAAATATTCATAAAAGCTTTAAAATATATAAGGAGAAATGTAGTTAAATTTTAGCTTTCCATCCCATCAAGAAGAAAATGGAGGACAATCAGAAAACTCTATTAGAGTGCCAAACATTAGAAACAAATAAAATAGGGAGAAACAATTTGTATCTCTTTAAAAAGAATAAGCCATGGGTATTGAGGTTACCTAGGTCATGTAATTATTATTGATGGAGTAATGATATATAGAGTGGTTCAATGTAAGTATGCAGCTACATAATTGGACATAACAGTATATTGAGATTAAGGAATTGCAAGTGGAATTGAGGAACAGATACAGTAAAAAAATATAAAATTCTATCTTCACATAGTAGAAAAAAATAAATGCTCAATGGAAAGAAGCTACTGTGATAAATTTTTTTAATGTATCTCAAGTCCTCTTAGAATGTCATGAAATCCTATAATAACTACTCTAAGAATAAATCTAATTCATGATAATATAATATTTTAAGGAGACAAGATTGCACCAATGTTTCTATGTGTGCTGAGGTCCAGTCAAACTTGAAAATTTGAAGATTTGAAACAAGGCATGGAATTCAAAGCCTTGTGCTGTCGTTCAGAAGAATTAGAACTAGACCACTCCAAACTGAAAGGAATATAGAGGGTTAAAATCTGCGAATAAATCCTATTTGAGTTAACAAATATGGCAGGAAAACCAAAATAAACAGCTGGCTAAAACAAGTAGTTGTGACTATGTTTTTCCCCCTTTGGCTTGGCTTTACACAGATTGCTACAACATAGAACTGTAATTTATCAATTTATAGCATTCTTTATTTTAAAATTCATTGAGCAAACAGGTAAATAAGTTCAAAATATACTAAGCAATAAAGAAACCAACATTCCCCAATCAAGCAACCAAGATACATGTTCTTTTAAAAAACAATAGTGCACATATTACATTTCCCCAGGCAAAAGGTTTACTTATTTGTTAAGTTATTTATTTAATAATATTTACAATCTGCCCAACCACCCAGTATTCTGTACAGGATCCTGTGTTTATATGCATTTACTTTTAAGATATTACAATAAAAGAATCTGGTTAGTCTATCAGATCAAATAGAAGAGAATGATGGAGAATAGATTGATATAGGATTTATATAGGATTTATTTATTTAAATGACATTAATTTGATTTAAATTTCAACCCTACAATAACCTAGGCTCTCCATTGCATCTGATATGAGCAGTAGTTCACAATAACATAAGCCTTTCACTGTAATATGTAAGTGTGAAAAGTTGATAATACACTGTTTTCTTTAATGAAACTATACATATATTCACTTTAAACATAAATATGTAAGTTTGTATGTACAGATATTCTTCTACCCTTCATTATGCTAATATTCATTGCAATCAGTGAAATAAGTTTATCATCATTAAATCTCACACATTTTAATTCATTTTAAAAAGTAAGCTAAACTATCAACTTCTAATTAACATCCACCCTTTGGAACATCATTTTGCTTGAGGTAAGATCAGTGCCCATCCTTCTGACCTTCCACAAGAGACTGAAGAAGTGGCTCTGCCAGGGGGCTTGGGACCCCCAATGGAGGAACATTATACTGGAGATGATTG
Organism: Pseudonaja textilis; assembly: GCF_049901715.1. Classification (NCBI taxonomy): domain Eukaryota; kingdom Metazoa; phylum Chordata; class Lepidosauria; order Squamata; family Elapidae; genus Pseudonaja; species Pseudonaja textilis. Next base: position 36,495,253 of record NC_141995.1, read on the forward strand.
ATGAATTAAGAGGCAACCTCACCTCTCCCCAGGCACATCCTGCTCTTTCCCTCTTTTAACCATAATTCTATTTTTCATTGTGATTTACATTTTTGTTGTTTCAGAAATATTTATCTTTTGTTATTTTAATGCTTATAATGTTGTAAACTGCCTAAAGTTGCTTTGAAATGAGATGGGCAGCATGTAAATTTAATAAAAACAATAAATAAAATAAACTTCTCCTTCTGAACTATTCTATAAAAATATGCAATTCCTCCAAATAAGTTAACTGACCATTTACTGGCTTCCTATACACAATGCCTTAGAATAACATTAATAGGAATAGAATCAATTTCTCACCCATTTATTACTGTTGCTGCATATTTGTGGTACACTTATGTTAGGGGCAATGCATATCACTCATGAATTGTGTGGTTATTTTTTATATGTGTGCATATTTTTGTCCATATTTGTAATGTGTAAAACATATTTTAGGGCTTAAGTTGCTATTATCCTCTATTTTACGCATTAAAAAAAAGATGCAAAACCATGACAGCTTTAGACAGAGCAAGCCACACAACTTGAGAAATGAGACTCAATGGTGGGGTTCAAATTGTTTTACTACCGGTTCTGTGGTCATGGCTTGATGGTGTGGCTTGGCATGGAAAGGATACTGTAAAATCTCCATTCCCACCCTACTCCAGGGGGTTACTGCAAAATCCCATTCTTTTCCCACCCCACTTACCTGCTTTCCAGCTCTGTTCTCCTGTTCAGGGCAACAAAAGAAGATCCGCTGAGACTCAGGAGGCAGAGAATAGATGGAGGTGGGGCCGGTTAGAGGTGGTATTTGCCTGTTCTCCAAACTACTCAAAATTTCCACTACCAGTTTTCCAAAATTGGTCAGAACCTGCTAAATACTACCTCTGTTGCAGATCCTTGCAGCTTTGAAACAATTGGCCAACCAGTGATTTTTTGTGTAGCTCCTCTTAAAATTTCTTTCGCTTAAAAACTCATTCATAGGATTCATAGGAAAGAAGGATAAATAAAGTTCTCTTCAGAACAAATACAAAACAAACTTTGCAAAAGCAGAACTCCTTAAATAGAGTTTTGATTCTTGGACCAAATCTTTTCAAGGTAGATAGCATTCACTTTCTATACCAGGCACTGCTTATTCAGAATTGCAGCTTTCACAAAAGATTGCTTCCCTAGCTGTGCTTTATATTGGAATATAATAGGATCACTATGGCGTAAATTCATTATGGATTGAAGTCTCTATTAGAGGCACAGTTTTTGGTTGAAAAGAAGGGTGATAAGAATAATTACCAGACGGACTGAGTCCTATTGCGGTTCTGGCGGTAAAAACGATTTACAGTATCTGATCTACGGGAATGGTATGAAACTCTGTGACTATTACTCCAACTATTTATTTCACAATTGGTGAAACAATTTGATGAAAGTTTGCTGTGTTTGGCACAAAGGATTTAATTCTAAAGTTTACTGCAGCTGTTCTGTTCAGACACCTTTACCTTTTTTCTTTTTGATTATTATATGAGACCAGGATTCTCATTAAATTCCTGATGAGATTTCCAGTGAATATGGCTTTGATTCTGTGCAAATATGTTTATGCTACTAGATATATGCTATTTCTGTATAGAGAATCAAGATAGCTAAAATGCTATCATAAATCTTTAATGAAAGTCAAAGCATGTATAATGACAGTCACTAGAGGGAGATAGCTTGGCAAATCTCCTTGGCTGCCACAGGTAAAATTACAGAATTTTAAAGCATAAGAGCTGAGCATAAGCCACTATTCTGGGGACTGTTTATAAACGATAGCAGAAAACTAATAATTTTGAATTGAGGTAAACTTACTGGTTCTGAATAAATGTGTTTACACACCCTGGATTAATGTGTTTACATACCCTGGATTAATGTGTAAATTAAAGTTTTTTGTTTTTAAAAATAAGCAATAAGAAAAGAGGGAGAAATTGGATAAAGCAAGAATGGATCACATTAGAATGGGAATGATAGTGAATTGAAAAAAAAAATCATTATTTAGATTAAAAATTAAAGAGCTTTGCCACCTTCCAAACCATAAACAGCTGTGATTGCAATGGCCACATTTACATAGCATGCAACCATATCATCTCTCCTTCTAATGCTATCAACCCACCATCCTTCTGACACAATCTTCTAAATGTGCAGTAGGAGTATTCCATTTTGGAAATGTGCTTGTGCAAATGTAAATGGCTTTTCCAACTGTGCAGCGTAGAATAATACAGCAAGTTCAGAATGTGTCTTTTTGTACTTGGTTGGCAAAGGTCAGAAGGAATCTTGATGGTGACAATTGAAATATTCTTGTTCTGAGACTATTTCCTGCTCCTTGTTTATTCCATGAAAGATTGTATAATGCCTTACTATGTATTTGATACTTGAAGCAATCTACTGGAAACCATTAAATCTGAAGTCTACCTTTAGTTTTCATGCTTTTAAAAATGAAAATAGAAACAAAAAATCCTTGGTACTGTCCCTTTATTTTATAATCTATTTCAGATGTGCCAAGCCTTCTAATAGCTTCCTATGGATTTTTCAGTTGTGGTCTTCTTTAGGATAGGTCTATGTATACTTAAAACTACAATGGCAGGACTGTCTCCTTGGTGCAGTTGACTTATTGAATGTGGAATACAGAGGACCAAATCAAGTCTTGATTAGCATTAACCCTTCTGTATTAGATTCTATAGAATACTTGGTGCTCTTTGACTTGGTTGTTTTCTTGCAGATGTTTAATTAGCCAATTAGGAAACATGAATGATGTTAGCTAGTTGGGTAATTAAATGTCTTCAAGCAAACAACTAAGAAAGCACTAAGGATTCCACAGTTCAGCCTTGAGCTACACTTATTCTATTCTCTGTGAAAACTCTTTTTCATGCTCTTCCCTTTCTTAGGAGTATAATTTACTTTTTCATTTATTTTTTCTTAATGATGTTCCTAGCAATATTTCCTTTCTTGGGATAACATCATCTCTTACTCCTTTAGACAGTACACCAACAGATTGTGGTAAAGAAAGTCAAGATGACAGCCATAACCATGTGTTTGAATTTCTGCTATTTGTTTATCTGCATCTCATAACACCAACCAAATAAAAAACAACAACCACCATAATTTCAACCACCACCATGTCATATCTACCATACTGGCTTTTTGACTATATCATATGGTCATTCATGCCTCTACAACTAGCCAAGATTTCCAGGTCAATATGTTTATTAATCTTATTTATTCATTAATCAAATTTATATTAGCTGCCCATTACATCCAAGGCAACTCTGGGCAGCACACAACAAATTCCACATGGGATTAAATAATTCCCTCGGACTCATCTACATTGCTCAAGTGTGTAAACATCATCTAAATGAAGGTTTTAAGATTATTTTAACTTAATGACATGTAAATTAAATCAATTAGTTTAATTTCATTTCCTTAGTTCGCCATTTTTGGTGATTTTTTAAAAAAACAATTTTATCAATTACCTCATGTACAGGATAGGGAGGCAACTTTTCTTGAAGCAATATGAAGGCTATTACATGATCTGAATATTGGCACAGAAAGGCCAACTGCTAGCTGAATGGTATCACTGGCTTCTGTCCATTTCAAATGCAGCATTTTTATTCTTTTTAATTTTTCAGCCAGGAAATGTACATTGGATTTCATCTCCATGCAATTAATAGCTTGCAAATTAGGTCAGCAATGTTAAAGCATCTTTGGAACTCACTGTCTGCTGAATACAACACATTTACTTGAATGATATCTTTCTTAACCCATTATAGTATTTCAATGTATAAACTATATATAAATGGTATTGGTTTTTAATTAAATTCAAATATGTTAGATCTTATTTAGGATATTGTAAAGAGACACATTTCATTCTTTCTTAGACAAAATTGTAAGGACACAGACACACAGTTACAATGTGATAATTTCATTCTTAATTCTTGCCATTATTTTTTTGAGATTTTCTAAAAGACACCATTAGAAATGTTTTTATTGAAAAATATGCTTTCCTTTTTTATTTATTTCAAATAACATGAATGTCTGAGATCATATGCCCCTTGTGGGATAAATTTAATCTCTGACAACACACTATGATGTTTGGTCACATGTTTAATTCTCTCTTGCAGTCATCAAAAATCGCTTTCATTAGACAATGCAGAGTAACACAGATGGCAGACTTGTAGTAGTTTCTAAGCTAACCTATTTGCAATAGTATGTTTTTTCTCATTAAATTAGGGTTTTTAACATTTACTATTGTAATTCCATTTAATTAACTACTTTGTTTTATTACATTCCTAAACTTTATGGATGTTTAGGATACATTAAAGAAACAATGGATTCTCAAGCAATCCCTGGGATCCTATATATTAGGGAAAGCATCTGAAATTATATTATATTATGGATTACCTCTGCTTCATTCAGAAAATCATAGATGCAAAAGAATCTATTATTGAAATTTTAACATAACTTGTTGGTATCAAAAATATAAAAGGAGCCATCCAGTAGTTCCGACCTTTAGGAAAGTGAAAGTGAAAAGAACAGCTGCAACCTAAATAAAACCCAGATGTTGAATAATAAACTCTCAGCAACCACACATAGTAGATTTTCTCCACGATGAGCTATACCTAACTTTTCAATCTTCCAATGGTGCACTCATTGCCACAATAACTGGTAATACATCTTGCTGTTGGTCATCCTCTTCTTCTCTTTCCTGCTATCCTTCTAGCATCAGACTCTTGTTCAGAGAACTAGGACCTTGTATGATATTTCCCAAGAATGATTATTTGAACCTATTCATTTGTGTCTCTAATGAGAACTCTGGTTTGATTTGTTCAATGAACCACTTATTTGCTCTCCACAATATTCTCAAGCATCTTCACTAACACCAAAGTTCAATATCCTTCCTATCATGCTTTTTGAAGCTCACCTTTTGTATCTAGAGAGAGTTCTTGTACAGTTCTGATTTTTGTACGTATAGGCACATCACAACATTTGGATATTTTTTTCCAAGGCCATCATGGCTACTGTAACAAGTGCTTTTCTGCTTCTTGACTGCTGGTACCTTTACTGTAGGTCAGGCATGTACAACCCATGGCCCTGAGCCACATTTGGTACTGGGACTGTGAGTAATTCAATCCCACATTATATATTTAAAATAAATAAATCAAGGAAGTTTGTTATTTATGTACAATAACTATATTATATATACAGTCCAAAATACTTCCTCTTCACTCAATGCAGCCTAGGCAAGTCACAAGTTATCCATCACTTTAGTATCTTGATTGTCAGTTCTAAGCCTGGTTCTTCTACTTGTTGTTTTCTTTATATTTAATTTTAGTCTCATATTTTTCTGTACTCTTTGATTTTTATTGTTAGATTTTGCAGATCCTTTGCATTTTCAGCTGTCAGGGTAATGTCATCAACACAGCATAAGTTATTGGTATTTCTTCTTCCAATTTTAAATCCACACTCTTCTTCCAATCCAGTTTTCTTTGTTATACATTCAGTGTATAGATTGAATAAATAAGGGGAGCGTATGCAGTTTTGTTGTACTCTTTTGCTATCTGGAGCCAATCTGTTTCACCATGTTCTGTCTATGCTATACTGTACTGTACTATACTGTTCTACCTGTATATAACTTCCTCTTGAGAACAATGAAATATTCTGTGATTTCTATTTTTCAGAAACTGAATTAGTTTTGTGTGTGTGTTTCATCCTCTTGATTTCATAACTTGATTTCTTCCACCCATTGGCCCTTTTATCAATCTTATCAACCTTGACCTATTTTATTTAATCTTATAATTAATATAGTTTCTAGAAACTAAGGGAGATGACATTGATGTAGACTGGCAATATATGTTAACAAAGGAAGGAAGAAAGGAATGTAAAAGGAAAGAGAAAGGTATGGAAGAACAACTTAGACACCTCCATACTTTCCATTGGTGGAAAAAGGTTAGGTGGAGCAACATAATCAGACTTGCATGATCTAGTATTACAACCACTGTCAATAAAAGTAATTTTAGCTTTCCTGTAGAATTAATACCTAATATAATTTACCAAGTGGGGCTGACAGTAATTTTATTTAAACTCATTTTGAAAATTTGCAGCATCTAAGACTGCTAATGACATGAAAAACCTCTGGGATTCCACAAAATGCATCCATACTTTACATTAGTAACATAATGATCAAGTTCAAACTTGTTTCGGACAGAGATTTGGACTTTAGCTCTTCTCAGCTTCATCAACATAATATGGTGCTAAAGAACCTGACCCTGAATTCTACCTGTTGTGATTCTTCCTTCAGATCTGTTGGTGAGGAGGATAAAGTACAAGAAGGAGGAACTTTGGTCTGCTTGTTTGACACTTAATGACTTCAATTCTCTAATTTTACATTTGATTTTTCCCATCAGTCATAGGTTCAAACAATAATAACTATTAATTACTTGAACAAAAAAAAACATATTTGGGACACATTTTACCTGATACCTGTTTGTGCACCCAATTTTGCTTAACACATTTGTGTCCTGCAAGTGTTTTTCTCCTAACATAATGCAGTTATTTTTTATTTCTGAACTGCAGCACAGTATTTTGAGAAGTCCAGATTTCAAATAACTGTTTTATCCTGGGTATTTGTTTCAAAGGTCATAAAATTTCTCCCCTAGATATACTGTAACTGGACGTCTTTTCCTTAACAGTAGTTCCTTAACTACATGGCATGTTAATAACAAGTTCTAAATTACAACCAATGGAACTAAATTTGTGGGTTTATGGATAGTCATTCATTCATTCATTCATATATTTGAAGGAAATGATGTTTTAAGGTCACACATTTCTAGTCAAATTAGAAGTTTATATAAGTAGAAAGAAAATATATGACAATATATTTTAAGAAAATATCAATGTGTTATTGATAAATGAGCATCAATATGCATGTTGTACCATTTTGACTTCAAAATAAAACATTATTACACTTGCCACTATAAATCTGAATGTCTGACTGAGAAGGTTTTGATGGTTATTCAGAAAACCCAGCATAATCTTAACTAAGTTATAGGAAATGTCATAGGTGACATTAAATTTAAAACTGAACAATCTGTATTTCACAGTTGTATTCTCTTATTATTCAAAGTCTTTCTTCCCAAAGTAGTTTTATTCTTAAATGTATACTGACAAGAAGGATCATATAAATTTATTCAGGCTACAGATACCATAATGTAATAGTCTCAGGCACCCATATTTGGATTGACTAGGGCTGCAAAAACAGAAATGACCCATATTTAAATTAGCTGAAGCTTATTTGGGCTATAAGGAGATAAAATTCTGAATCAGAATAGAGCTGGAAGGGACCTTGGAGGTCTTCTAGTCCAGGCCCCTGCTCAAGCAGGAGACACTATATCATTTCAGACAAGTGTCTGTCCAGTCTCTTCTTAAAAACCTCCAGTGATAAAGCACCTACAACTTCTGAGGGCAAGCTGTTCCACTGGTTAGTAATAGCACTTATGTACCACTTCATAGTGCTTTACAGCCCTCTCTAAGCAGCTTACCAAGACAGCATATTGCCCACAACAATATGGCTCCTCATTTTTACCTCAGCAGCAATTCCATCTTGATGTTGCAGGTGGGTTTTAGGAGTTTTAGAAGCCAAGCTCATTTGCTTGTGACAACTTGCCCTTTGCCTTGTATTTTTACATCAAGTGTTTGATGCAGACAGATGCTTATGAGGAGGGGACATGTGTATCCAGTTGACAAATATTTCTTCATACTAAAATGAGGCTGGAATGTATTGCATTGGCTCTGTGGTCAAGGCCAGGCTGACTCACCTTTGTCGCTTGACCTGATTTGTGAAAATATGGAATTCCCAATCAGGGGGAGTAAAATTGTCCAGACTGTCTGTTCTCTCAGATATTTATAAAATAATATGATCTCAAACTAAACTATTTCAAGACCTGGACTCTTGGAGTTGATGAGTATTGCATTATTAGTGTGAATAACTGTATTTTAATTGGAGTTTTTAATTGCTATGTAGTGATGTTCTTTGGTTATATTACACATTGCACTGGGGAACAATAATAATAAGAAAAGTAGCATGATGATGATGGAGATAATAACAATCCCTGCACAGCCTCTACATTGCTATAAATCTCTTTCAAATAAAAACAAAGGTATGTATTGTGCAGCCCAAAAGCACTCTAGTGCACTGTCAAAACTGGCAACATTTGGCATTTAAAAATTATAAATTAAAGGTGGAAATGCAAAACAAAATACTCCACATTGACTTGATCCATTAAAGTCACATTTTGCTGTCATCTGACACGTTGCTTATAGCCACCGAGAAGGATATCTAAAGTGTTAAAAAGATGATCTAGGCCTAGATTACCCTACAATAGCCTAAATATTAAGTACATTACATTAAGTAATAGTACATTTCCCTGAACATTTTATAAAAAGGTGTTCTATCTTCCGTTGTGTTCATACTTAGGGAAAGGTAATATTCTGCAACAGCTCAAACTCAATATACGGCCTACAAATACAAGAACCCTTTTCAAACAGTGACCACAGTATGATTGACTTTTGTCTCAATTTATGCCCTCACAAAGAGGATCATAATGATGGATCCCCAAAATACAATTTCAAAAAAGCCAACTATCATCTCATAGCTGCTGACTTATCATCTCTTGATTGGCACATTCTGTTCTCTAGCTGTAATACTACAGAAGACCATTATAATGCATTCTTGCTTGAACTTGAAAAAGTCATTAAACTATATGTACCATTAGTAACCCCCCACCAAAGAAAACCAAATTACCAATAACAATAAGGAAACTTTAATAAAAAAAAATCATTATGGTGTAAAAACAAAACTAGCTACATAGCAAATTTTCAAAACCGATACAACACTTTATGCTGACAGATAAAGGCACAATGCACCAATTACCACTGCAAGCAAGAGGAAACCTATGTACAAAATCCACCCCAACCTTCTACAATTTTGAAAACACTAAACTTAAAGACTCAAGAACCATCCCATCCCCAAAAAGATCAAATGGGAAAGACTGCAGCGATGAAGCCATTAAGGCCAACCTCTTCAACACATTCTTCAGTTCAGTCTTTGTAAACAGCAATGGCTCATTCCCCACATTTCCTAGTCATACCACAACTAACTAATGATCTATTATATATTGACTTTACATAAGATAATGTAGAAAAGACACTATGTAACCTAAAACCATCCCTATCTATTGGCCCCAATGGATTATGTCCATACTTCATAAAAAAGCTCTCCTTTACCATAGCAGAACCCCTAAGCATTATATATGATATATCATTCAGAACCAGCTCCTTACCAAATCTATGATCCTTAGCAATGGTCATCTCTATCTTCAAAAAAGGTGACCCCAGCTTAGTTGAAGACTACAGACCAATCTCACTGTGTTGCATCATGTGCAAAATCATGGAATCAATCATTAACCAATCCATTACCCTCCACTTAGAATCAAACAACCTACTCTCCCAAAAACAATTTGGTTTCAGGAAAAAATTGTCCTGTAATCTACAAGTCCTACACTGCAAAAACATATAGACTACTCTACTTGAGCAGGGTAAAGCAATAGACACAGTTTACATAGACTTCTGCAAAGTCTGTTAAAACTAAACTCTTATGGCATTTTCAGATCCCTTCATAAGTGGATTACTGCGTTCCTGTCAAACAAGCAACAAATAGTAAAAATAGTTAAAATAGGAAGCACTATATCAAACTCTGCTCCAGTTAACAGTGGTGTCCCCCAAGACAGCATTTTAGGATCCACACTCTTTATACTCTATATAAATTACTTTTGTGATCACCTTATAAGCAACTGCATCCTCTTTGTGGGTGATGTAAAACTATTCAACACCACCAACAATGTTACTATCCTTCAAAGCAACCTTGATTATGTGTCTGAAGGGTCAAACAATTGGCAACTCCAAATCTCAACTAACAAATGCTCTGTTCTACACATTGGTAAAAAATATCAGTACACCAAATACAAACTAGGTGAATATGACCTCATTGATGACCCTCACTCTGTCAAGGGTCTTGGAGTACTCATATCAAACATCCTAAGTGCCAGAGCTCAGTGTAACAGCATTGCCAAAAAGGCATTAAGAGTTGTAAACCTAATCTTACAAAGCTTCTCCTCTGGTAATATTGAATTGCTAACTAAGACATACAAAAGCTTTGCTAGACCAATACTCAAATACAACTCATCTGTCTGGAATCTGTACTGTATATCGGACATTAATAAAATTGAGCAAGTCCAGAAGTATTTCACTAGAAGAGTACTACACTCCTCTGCTTGCAACAGAATACCCTATATCACAGGCTTGAAATTTTGGGCTTGGCAACCTTGAACTATGCTGCCTACAGTTGGATTTAAGCATAGTACACAAAATTATCTGCTACAATGTCCTACTTCAATGACTACTTCAGCTTCAACTGCAACAATACAAGAGCATACAACAGGTACAAACTCAATGTAAACCACTCCAAACTTGATTGCAGAAAGTATGACTTCAGCAACAGAATGGTCAATACCTGAAATACACTACCTGATTCTGTTGTTACATCCTCTAACCCCCCACTCCTTTAACCTTATACTATCCACTATTGACCTCACCCCATTCCTAAGAGGTCTGTAAGGGGTGCATAAGTGCACAAACATTCCTACTGTCCCTGTCCTACTGTCCCCATTTATTTGTACCTATTTCCTGTATTCCTACTCATATTTATACTTATACCTATTACCTTGTAAGTGATTGACAAATCAAACAAATAAAATAAATAAAAAATAAACTTTATTTAGTTTTTCTACCCACTTCTACCCCCTTTGTTGTAAGTTATCAACCTTTTTCTAAACATGATATAAAACATTTGAGATATAAAGAGTTGAAATTTGGAAGAAAATTTACAGATTTCTCCATCTTGGCAAGAAATTCCTATGAAGATAAAGTAGGAGCTACTAGGAATATAAATATAAAATGATCATTTCCATTTTGGAAACATTTCTATTTATTTAACTGACTGGTTTAGATGGATGAAAAAATAATTTGGGGAGGGAAGATTGGTGAGAAATTGTTAAAATATATAATTTTTTCCTTAAAAGATAGAGATAAGAATTCAATAGTGAAAATAAAAACAAAAGTTAAGAGTCATTCAACTATATGCTATGTTATCTTGTTTCTTTAGAATGTAAGTACTGTAATGAATACCAAAGTGGCAGGCAGTTCTAAATAAAATTAGTATTCATTGCTCATGCTCTTTCACAGGAACGTCAGCACTGAATGCAAATTTATTTTAGTCAATGTTTACCAAGATGTCCTTGCTGATAGACTGCCTCTAAAGTTGGTCCAAACTTTCAATGGTAAATAATCTCAATACAGCAGCTTGTCTTCTCCTGAAACAAAGAGAACTGAATTAAATATAGAGACTTGTTACAATTGGGTCAGTGATGAAGACCAACCAGGCTTTGTGGCCACATATATTACATGATAGGTCTGACAACTAGCAGAATTCAAGTTGCACAGCAGTAAGTCTTTCAGCAAGTTTCTGAAACTAGGAGTGTCAAACTCATGTCATCACAACATTGTCACATGATGTATCACAACTTTTCCCCCCTTCGCTAAACTGGGCATGGGCATGGCCAATCCATGACGCATCCAGCCTGCAGGCCATGAATTGATACCCCCAAACTAGAAGAATGAATGGAATAGAAAAAATAGCAGTCTCTTCATATTGGTCTCTTCATATTGGTCAAACTGGTCTCCTCTAATGAGGAGAAATCTTTAGAATCTGATAATCTGGGCATTATCCCTATGTAAGAAGAAGGCAACTCTTTAAATCCTACCAATCTTTATGATATCAGCAAAGGTCTTTCCCAAGGGATGTCATGTCCTTGATAGAAATGGCACTTATTGGCATACACTTTGATCCCTTGAGAGTCCTATCTCAAATAAGGTCAATGTTTCATCCTATGTCGTCTTTCTGTTAAGACCTTATTCTAGCCCCAATTCCCACAACATATGTACTTGACAATAGATAGCTGCCAAGAGTCAACCTGCAGTAAATTCCCTAAATTCTCAACAGTGCTTCCAGGTCAACTCTATTGACATGTAGTTTGATTTATGTGATTATTAGCTATATTTCTTTTATGTCTTAGACAGATATCCAACAATCTTCAACTTGTGAGGTTAGCTTATTAATTTTTTTATGTTGGCTGTTCTCTCCTTTTTCCCATAGTAAAAATAAGAAATTTATTTCCACTTTCCCTTCTTTTTTCCCTTGTTGAATTAGGTTACATGATGGGATTGTAGAGGAAGGCTTTGAATATATGGAATTATCCTAACATTTGTCCTGTAGCAAAACTATGGCATTAAAGCTCATGTTCTGATATGTCATGAAACAATAAGATAACATGCCAATTAGAGGGCTACATAAGATCCTTTGTTATCCCTTATTACATGGAAAGGTGTTATGTCCCACCTTCAAAAATAAACAGATAAGGCTGAAAGCAGCAGTCCTCGCAAATAAAGGCAGCAACCAAAAATAAACAGATAAGGCTGAAAGCAGCAGTCCTCGCAAATAAAGGCAGCAACCAGGAATCTTTACTGATTACAGCTGTGGTTAGCCTTCACAAAATAATCCAAAATAATAGTTCCAATAAATCCAAATCCCAACAAGATATTTCAGATTTAAATCCTCCAAACCAAAGTCTTCAGTTCTCGTTGCAAACAATTTGTTCCCGACAGCGTGCAGAGTCATCCCTCTTCCTTTTATAGAGCAGCAACTAATTAGTCTAATTACTGATCTGCCCTCCTCCTGTGCTCCCGTTGGTTTCTTCTCGTAAGGAGACGCCTGCTTCTGACATCCACCCAGCGATTATCTAAATTATTACTTTCACCTGAAGACTCTATAAGTTCCTCATTATCAGCCGTTCCCGGCTGATAACCTGATTGAGAAGCCGAAGAGGTTGAAGGTTCAGGCCGGTCCTGCAAATCAAATGTGACCTCCCTTGTAACATTCGCCTCCTCCTCATCATTGCAATCACTAATACTTGCTGATTCATACAAGTCCTCCTCGCTGGAACTTTCATTCAAAAAACCTGTAGCTGGTGCCGGAATCACAACAGAAAGGTAAGCTTCTGACATTCCTTTTGTTAAAAATTGTTTCAGCTTCACCTAAGACTATTAATGCAACATTAAAATAAGTAAGGAAAGTATTTCTCTTTTTTTGCCTAAAGTTAGAGTATTTGGATTAGAAGATTAAAAATATAGATTTTCCATAAATAAGCAATACTTGCCAAGATGGGAAAAACTAAAATGTTTTCAATTTTTCTGTAAAATTTATTGTAAACTACTCAGAGTTGTGGTGTTAGCAATGAAGAGAAAACTTAACAGAAAACTAGTTTACAATACATTCATGAGATGACATTAATGGGAATGGAAAGGGAGACAATTTTGAAAAACTGCCATTAGATTTTCATGGATTTCCACCATTTATTATGTCAAATCTTCTATTCTGTTCATTTCTTGTTGGACTTAAAGACAAGCTGGATTCATATAAATTTATATTTAGCATCTCCAGTGAACATATTAAGAGCAACTGCGTTCTCTTCACTGATGATGTAAAGCTATTCAACACCACAGACAATGCTGCTACCCTTCAAAAAGACCTTGACTATGTATCAGAATGGTCAAACAAATGGCAACTTCAAATCTCAACAAATAAATGTTCTGTCTTACATATTGGCAAAAAAAAATATCAGAAAATAAAATATAAGCTGAATAGTCAAGACTTGGTTGATGATCCAAGCTCTGTAAAGGACCTTGGAATACTCATCTCTAATGATCTAAGTGCTAGAGCCCACTGTAACTACATAGCCAAAAAGGCATTAAGAGTTGTTAACCTAATCCTACGTAGCTTTGTTTCTGGTAATATCACACTACTAACTAGAGCATCCAAAACATTTGCTAGACCAATACTCAAATACAGCTCATCAGTCTGGAACCCACATTACGTATCTGATATTAGCAGTTGAGAAAGTCCAGAAATATTTCACAAGAAGAGTTCTCCACTCCTCTACTCATTGCAGAATACCTTATGCCACCAGACTTGAAATTCTAGACCTAGAAAACCTTGAATTACACTGTCTTCAGTCTGACCTAAGTGTGGTATATAAAACCATACATTGCAATGACTTACCCGTCAATAAATACTTCAGCTTCAACCATAACAACACAAGAGCAAACAATAGATACTCAAGGTTAACCGCACCAAACTTGATTGCAGGAAATACGACTTCAGCAACAGAGTGGTCAATGTCTGGAATACTCTACCTGACTCTGTGGTTTCTTCCCCAAACCCCCAAAACTTTAACCTTAGACTGTCTACTATTGACCTCACACCTTTCCTAAGAGGTCTGTAGGGGGCGTGCATAAGCGCACCAACGTGCCTACCGTCTCTGTCCTATTGTTTCTTTTATTTTTCTTGTATGTACCCATTTCATATATTCATAACTACGTATATACTTATATCTAATATCTTGTAAGCAATTGACAAATCAAAATAAATAAAATAAAATAAATAACAATAGAAAAATCATAACATCCTTATTAATCTTTATTATTATTAATGTTGAATTTAAATCATAACACTTTTCCTCTTCTACAGTAGGTAGTTTAAGTTCATGTAATTTAATTTGGGTGTCAAATATTATTCTAATTTCATTCAAGTGCTAATAATACAAATGTGTCCCTGATTCTCAGACAGAGAACAATTTAATTCCATTTTTTTGCTCCATCAGCTGCACATAGTCAAAGAGATAAACTATAATTAAAGACCCTGGCTATCTTTGGATGAAAATCATATTATGAAGTGTTACTGCTATTATATACGACAACATGGGAAGTCCCTCGGTCATGCTCAGTGGCAACAATTTAATGCTTAATGCTTGAATAGTCATATTAATAATGTATATTAAAGGAAAAAGGTTACTCTTTTAGAGTTGTCTGTTTCTGAAGTCCAAGAGAAGGAAATACATCAAATATGAAGTTAGCAACATATTTCTAGAAACAAGCACAATTAATATGTACAAATAATGTTTTGGTCTTAATATTATTTCACAAGAACTCTTGACAAATAAATTGTGTGCTTATTTTGGTCTGTAGACATTTTTGATAGTGCTGTCTTTTCAGTTATAACCATAATAGACATTTAACATATTTTTGAGCTTTGAGGGTCCCTATCACAATTCCTGTAGTATCAGGAAGTTACAGGGAATTTTTTTTAGAATAAGAATGCAGAGAAGGTAACCATCCAACTGTTTCAACAGTTTGAAGTAACATGGAAAAAAGGGAGGGCAAAATGTCTCTATACGGGAGTAAAGTATTTAATAACAATGCTAATAATTTGAAGCAGGTGGGTCTATATATTCTGTACATTATCTTTCTGGCACAGAGAATGGTTTCGATTGGTTGGAATAGTTCTTTAAATTACAATAAAGGTTCTTAGTTGATCCAAATCTCTCAGTGGTTTATATCCTAAATGTAGGGAAGTTGAACAGTTTGACATTCACTGATTACTCCCTACCAAGTTCAATGAGCACTACTCACTGATTAATAGGAAGCTGTGACTACAAATTTAGAGAAGTCATGACAATTTTCTGCTCCCTGATCTTCCACCTGGCATTTAAAAGAAAGTCTGTTTTTTCCCCTAAAACTATTTTCTTTTCTCCCTCCCACTTCTATTTTTTCTAAAGCTTTTTCTATTTTTAAATCCATTTTATAGCCTTCACTACAACTTTGTTTCCCACCTAGAAATGCAAAAGACAGCAAGGAAACCAATAATAGTAAGAGAAGCAGCAGCTTTTTAGGGGGAAATGGATGAAAGACTTATAAAGATGAAAAAGGTCAATTTTGGTCTATGGCAACAATAAATTGAATTGAATTAATGAAAGAGGAAGATGGAAATCTGTAAAATAAGTCTGGAGATGTAAAACGAATTAATGACAGAGTGAAAATTTTGAAGGCTAAAGTAGAAGCTATAGACAGAAACTTGGAAAGAAAACTAGATAACCTGACTGTTGGAATTGAGAGACAAGGATTTTTTTATTTCAGATTAGAGCAATTTTAGAGAATTCTGGTGAAAAGTTAGAAAAACTTTATTAAAGTTTTAGCAATGTTTTTGGATTGGGAAGATGAGGATATAAGTGGAAGATCACTTAGCAGAAGACCCGCATGAAATTGGGTGGAAGGGATGGCCTAAGGAAAGATGGTATAAAAAGGAGAGGTGCATGGCATGAAGGACAGAACAAAGGAGAAAAGAAGAGAAGAAAGAAGGGAGACAGAGAGTCTGAGAGAGAAAGAAAGTGGAGAAGAAGTGTCAGGGAAAAGAAGACAACAGAGATCAGTGGAGAAGGAGGGAGCAAAGTAAGCAGAGAAGAAGGTGAAGAGAGAGGTGGGAGAAAACAACACAAACCCAGGAAGGAGGAGAGATGAGAGACAGGAAGAAGGACTTACTGACCTGGCCTGCCACCATCCCATCATGTGGTCCCTGTTTGGTGAGGCTGCCTGGAAGCAATAGGGGCCAGAGAGAGGGGGACAGAGACAGTGAGTGAGAGACACAGTGAACCTGGCAGGTAGGTAGGCAAGCCAGTGACCAGAGGAGGCACTAGAGGGTGTCGGCAACATGTGGCTCCAGAACCAGAGGAAGCTCTTTGGACCCTCTGCTGTGGCTACCTGTCCCATCACTGGGTGGCCCTGCCCTTTTCCCTTCATTGCCTGGCCTTAGACGGTAATGGTGATGGCGGGAGATGGAGAACCAGCTGGGGCTGATTCTCTGGTGCCTCATTCTTGCTGCTTGTTGGTGCTGGGTGTACCTTCCAGCTCTAGTTGATTCTGGGTGTGCCTTACAACCGATGCTGGCCTTGCTAATACAAGGGCTGGTGAGGTGGGAATGGGATACAGGAGGAGGGGACATCGGAAATTGTGACAGGCCTGAAATGCCCAGCCACAGCTTTAAGAAGCTCAGGACAGCAGGAAAAGGGGGCTGGCCATGCCAAACCTCATTCACCCTGCTCCACCTCACCCAGTCACCCCTTATATGTGCACTATATCACTTCCTGCCTGCTGCCATTGCTGGCTTACAGCAGCAGAAGCAGCACAAGCAGACAGCCCGACAGCCAGATAGCCATTGCTGCCTGCCTTCCACTACCCTACCTGATCTGGGTGACTGAGGGCTCTGCAAGCCCTGGTCTCCGCCACCACCAGCCATCCTTGCCTACCCAGCCTCACCTGCCCAGCCTCACCTGCCTGGCCTTTCCCAGCCTGCCTCTCCAGGTTGGCCTGCCTCACCCGGACTGCCTGCCTTGTTACACTACTGTCACATGACCACCAAGCCATGCCCAGCCAGTCACGTGACCCCCAAGCCACACCCACAAATTAGGCCACACCCACAAAACTGGTTGTTAAGAAATTTGAATCCCACCCCTGAAGAGAGGGGGAAAGAGATACAGAGAAAGAGGGAAGAGAGGTGGGAGATATGTGGGGGGGAGAGAGAGACATAGAGTGAGAGAGAAGAGTTTTGTGGCTGGATAGGCATTGATAGATCATGTGAGTTGGGGGGAATAAGTGACATTGACTTGGCCCTGCCCACCCAGTTTTTGTGGCTCTCAGTGGGTTTTTTTTTTTTCTGTGGGAAATGGACCCAGGTGGCTTTTTGAGTGTTTAAGGTTGCAGACCCCTGCACTAGACACACCAAGAGGCTGAAGAGGTGGGTTGATCCAAGTGAATGGTGAGTCAGTGTCCAGCAGGAATGCCAGACACACCAAAAGTTAGCAGAGGTGAGTTGATCCAGGTGAATGAGCAAGCCAGTGTTCAGAGGGGGCTCCAGATACTCCAAAGAAAGTGGAGGCAAGGTGATCCACTGGAGGATAGTGGAGATGAACTGAGCTGGACAAGTGGAGGCACTGGGCAAGTGATCAGAGCAGGCTGACAGCAAGGACGAGGGACAGAGCAAGAGATCCTGAGATGTCATGTTATTGACTGAGAACAGGGAGAAACCAAATTGTCTGGAGGAAAGGGACAGAGGGATCTGGACTCTTGCACCCCTTTCAGGGATAGCACTACACACTCATTGAACAACATGTAGCAGGCACAAAGTATCAAGGGGACTTAGTCATCCCCAATTTTTATTGCCAGTGAATCAAACAGTACTCTGTCTTTCCCATGGCATACTTAACTAATATTTTTTTTCTTTTCTTACTTTATATTAGTTTCCATCTTCATTTTTTGAAAATCTTTAATAAAATTACTCTAAAAAGATAATAGCTCTTTCCTCTTCTGCCATGCTTGGAGAGAAAGTCACATATACTCTTGCAATTAACAAGGATCTCTAACCTCATTGAGATAAATTACTCCACCTTATGAACTTAAAATGATTCTTGTTCCCAAATTATTTATTTCTTCAATATCCATACTACGGTGTGTGTGTTTTTTTAAAAAAACTGATCTTCAGCAAACAAGCAAGTAAGCAAGTAAGCAACCAGCCCCTCTCTGAAATTAGAAACAGAAACAAACCAACTTTCAGACAGGGAGATAACTTTAACTGGCTCAAAACTATGAATGAATAATATTAAAATGCTACTAGCTTTCCCACAGACTATGTCTGTGACTAAGATTGTCAGTATTATTATATGTTATACCAGAATGCAGTGATGAGCAAATTTCAAGGAAAAAGAATTGTTGCAGAATCTATAGCTAATCATAAAAAAGCAATATATTTTAGTTATATTGCTATGGGTTTTTTTAAAAAGGAGGAAGGGATTCATATCACACACATATGACAAAAACTCTAAACATAAAATGTTAAAATGCTTGCATTATTGAAAGTTTATACTTATGCCCCTTTAACAGGTCAACAATCTTTTCCGGCTGTAGGTAGGGGACCCAATTCAAATTCTACCCCAAATCTTTTCTTTGGACTAAAACTATTACCAGTAAAAAATCTGTATCAAGGCTTGCTAACTTAAATAAAAAGAAACAGGAATTGCAACTACCAAGTCAAGCCACTAAAGCTGGGGATGATTAATTTATCCCATCGCTTTCTAGAATTTATAATGTAAACTTACAGAAGTTCTTTCAGAAGAAAGTTCCACGTTATTTAGTGAGGTTTATGGAAGACACAAGTGTAAGACTGAAATGGTACTTATTGATTTTAGCTGACCAAGTCAATGAAAGCAACTTTTTTTTTGCTCCCCCAAGGTACATTTCTTTGAATTATGTGTCATTGTCAAGTAATATAATTGAATTTTTTTGCTTTTATAAATAGATTGTTGGAATGTCTCCATCCATTAAAGTCTTTCTGATGATGAAATATATGGAATCTATTGAACATTAATAATGATAGCAAACTTTCTCTGTCCTGCTTACACTGTTCATAACCCATCTTTAAGATTCACTTTGTATGTGTGAGATGCTACCAAGGCACATAATAAGAGCAACATTTTGATTTCTAAGAACAATCAGAATAATAGAAAGCAAATTGTTTTCACATGATAATTGGAGTATAATTAAAGAGAAATTGCAAGGTATAACTCAAAGAGTTTCACTAGACTTAAACATAATCTTTTGGACACCTTACAATTTCTGAAAGAAAATCCTAAAATGTGCTTTTTTATATAGAGACATCTACAAAATATCTCTTAATGTGAAATATAATGTCCACCAGGGGTAACATGACCTTGCAAGAAATTTCAATAGTTTTTAGCTAGAGTTTCATTGCCGGGTGAGGCAGAATCCATATTGACCATTCATATGATTTTCCTATAAAACAAGTCTGTGCCAAATTTATTTTACAGTCTTACTTATAGCATTCCTAGTGGCAAAGGGATTATAAAATATGCAAGGTTGGTGAATATATCTTCCCATGCTCTTATAGTTGCAGCATATCTGGCAGGCCTTCATTCTCCAGATGAAAAGTGGAATTTTGGATATTAAAGTCTTGTATATGCAGATTATATTTTCTTAGCAGTAGATTTGCTTTTGTATCAAGCTGCATGGAAATTTTGAATTGACAACATGGCCAAATTGATTTTGGAAGCAAAGAAAGAAAAGAAAACATATTTGAATATTTGATTGCTATTCTTGATTACTGTTCCAGTATTTTAAGGGTGATATATTGAATATTTGCTTCCAGAGAATAAACATCTACAAGCAATAAAACTGTGTGCCATGAGCACAGACTTGACATTTTTAAAAAGTGACTTCTGATTTCCCATAACTGCCTTTAACAAAACCTAATGATTTTCTTTCTTAAAAAATGTATTGAACATTGAATAATACTTAAATAAATAGCTATTATTGCTATTTGTAAATTCTAAATAGCTTTCCAATTCACATAGAAAACTGAAAAACAAAGTAGGAAGAAACATAATCGAGGAAGGTGTCTTAGTTTATATTATTATACCGATAATGAATGTTGAATCAGAAACTGAGTTGCTGACAACACTGCATTATGGTGAAGCTGCCTCTCTAGCATTTGCATTATCCAAGGAGATAAAAATGAAAAGGTTACCATCCATAAGAGGCCTGTTTTATATATAATCAAACAGTGTAAATACCAGAGCTTAATAACCACAGAATGCAATGATGAAGTGCCAACCCTGAAAAGGAGAAAGATTATCTTAGTATAAAGGCCAAAATTAATCAGCCTGGATAGACAAATTGGAGTGAAAGACCAAGGACAAGACCAACATGAATATCCAAGCTTTTTTTTAAAAAAAAGATTTTGATTTGATATAAAATAGGATAAGGGTAGGACTGTGAATTTCAGTGTTGAGGCCACAGAGACAAAATGCATGGAGAGATGGAGACATTAATGGAGCTGAAAACATCATTCATTTATTGTGAACATGTCTAAAAGTAGACTGGCATTTTTAGTAATGTTCTTGGTGTGAGTGGGTTATAGAGAAAATTATCCTACTCATCTTCTAAAAAGCAAATGTGAAAATCAAAGTTCAAGTGATATATCTACTGGGAATAGGAAACACCCAAAAGTACTACTGAAAGATTTCCAAGCAATATTTTCTATCTATATCAGATACCACGGATGCCTCAACAGCTATAACAAAGCACATGTTTTGGTACGGATGGACCTTTTTAGAAGTAATTATATTAATCAATCCTTTATACATACGTGTGTGTGTGTGTGTGTGTGTGTGTGTGTGTGTGTGTAAAGGATTGATTCATTATAATTGCTTCTAAAAGGGGGTCCATCCACACCAAAACATCTGTGTTGTTATAGCTGTTGAGGCATTTGTAGTATCTGATACTACTAATTTATATTAGTTTTGTTTGTTAATTGTAGTTTTAACTGATTGAATTTGATTGAATTTGTTTATTCTCTGTGCTTTAACTGTGTATATCACGCAGAATCACATGCAAATGAAACGGATGGCCATATAACATCCCCCCCCTCTCACACACACTATCCATCCATCCATCTGTCCATCCAAACTTCCCAGTTTTCTTGTACAATTATAGTGAAGTCCCACTGAAATATTAATTTGTACATTCATGTAGAATATATAGAAATTACATTAAAGAATATTGGTATTGCTGTTGTTTTCAATCATTGTCACAACTGCATTCAAATATTGTCTTCATTCAGATTTTGTTTCTTTGCATTTATTTAAAATATAAACATGATAATGGATTTTTTATTTATTTGGACTCTTACTAATAATGTGCTTTGTTATTGCATAACATAGAGGGTTACATCCAGGGGTGGGTTTCTACCGGTACTGTCCACCTCTGTAGAACCGGTAGCTCTAAAGAGCAGCAGACATAGAACCAGTTCTATGATTGCTGATGGTTTTGCCCACCCACCCATCTGGGCTCTTACCTGATCTTTATTTCCTGATTTTTCAACTTCAGCTGCCGAACGAAGCATAGCTGCAGTTAAAAAAGCAGGAAAAGAGGACTGTTTCAAAGGCTGCGTCTCTGCACACAGTATGCTGATGACGATTTACAGGTGCGCAGCTCAAAGCATGCAGGGAAGCTCATAAATCCTGAACCGGTAGTTAACCCTGTCGTATCCCACCCCTGGTTACACCTGCTCAAAGCAAATTTTGTTGATATGAGGTAATGCTACAATTAAAACACATTTAAAAACTGGCCTCAAGTTATACATATAATGTAACTTCTCATGACTTATTCTGGTCATGCAACACTTACCTTCACATATTATTCTCAGATAATAATAATACCCTATAACAAAGACATATAAAATCTATGACTACACATACACACATACAAATAGAGACACACATACACATGCAGAGTGAGGGAAAGAGAGAGACTGATTGTTGATTAAGATATATAGTCAATATCCTATTCATCTTTGAAAAATGGAGATTAACAGAGCAGAGCAAATATGACAAGAAATGTACTGTGTTCATTGGTTTGATTTATTAAATGAATAGGTTTCTTTTGCCTTATATCTTTTAACTGTGAATGTTCCAAGAAGCTGATCTTTCATGAGGAACATTTATAAAGTTGATGAACAGAATCCAGAGATGTGGGTATTTGGATGGTTAAAAAAAAAAAAAAAAACTTAAAAGAGTTAACTACAGAAGTTAAGTTAACATACATTTATACAGTAGAAGCATAAATCACGGGGAGATTTTGGATTTCTAGTGAATATGACAATTGTGTCATACCTCCAATCCTTGGTTCACTTTATTTTAAACAAGGAGAAAAAACCGTGCCAAAGAACACTAGAAATTGCAAAGGAAAAACTAAACATGCTCAGATATTCTAATGGAACTTGTGGTTGACCTCTGGGGAATGGGGAAAAGAGAAAACACCTATGAATCCATCAGACAAGAGAGACAGAAGCCACAGTGGCTTAATAGTTAGTTAGAGAAAAGAGGAAGGATCTGCCTTATTTATTTTTTTAGTTGTGAAAAGTGACAAAGAGAAGTTTGTACAGGTAGCCTTGTTTTACAACAGTTTGTTTAGTGACTGTTTGGAGTTACAACAGCAGTGGAAAAAATGATATGACCAATTTTCACACTTATGACCATCACAGCATCCCCAGGGTCATGTGATTTACATTCAAATGTTTGAGAACTGGTTCATATTTATGACAGTGGCAGTGCCCTGGTTATGTGATCACCTTTTGTGACCTTCAGACAAGCAAAATCAATGGTAAGCCATATTCGCTTAACAACGGTGTTAGTAATTAACAACTGCAGTGGCTCACTTAACAAACGTGCCAAGAAAAGTCATCAAGTGGGGCAAAACTCACTTAACACATCTCTCATAAATTTTGGGCTCAATTGTGGTCATGACTTGAGGATTACCTGTACTTCAGACTTGCAAGATTCTGTTAATGTAGCCTTAAAATAAAGTAGAATTAATTTATGTAGTTATGTCACGAGTCTGGTTTATGTGGGAAGGCTGACAGAATTGCTGTAGTGATGTGATGAGGAATGGGATTTTTAATATTCCAGAACTGAGAAGCAAAGGAAAAAGCATTTTCTGTCCCATGGCAACCCAATCTACTATGCCTTTCTGCAAGAGACTAGGGAGGTATTGACTTTATCTTCCTTTTATCACCAGATAAAGATCTGACTTCTTGCTTTCATTTCAGGACTACTTGTCCATGGATTGACCATACATTTGCCCCTGTCATGCCTACTGTTTACTGCTATAAGTTTTAAATATTTTTTTCAACTTGTTTCATCTTGCTTTTATACTTCGGAAGACACCATGAGATCCTATAAATATTTTAACATGTTGTTTCCTTTGATTTTGACAGTGCTGGCTGGCTTTGATGGCAGCTGCTCTGCAAGAACCCAAAGCTTGAGATTGCTTCAAGTGTGCTGATTTGTATTTATGTTGCTAAACAGCACTTTTGTGTCTCCTACAATCACAAGAATCCAGTTGTCAACTGTTTAATAGTAGCTATTCATATCACTGTTGTTCTTTCTTCTGAACAAGCCATTTGTTTCTAGCATAAGACAAAGCGGTTGTTCATAGGGTATTCTAAAAACTACTCATTTGATTAAAAATCAAACCACACAAAAAAGAAGAAAATAAAATAAGAATGACAAGATTTACAAGGAATAAATATCACCTAAATGTTTGTTCCTTGAGGTCAAGAAAGATGGCTATTCCTGGACTTCCGGTTTGAGCTTCTTCGGCAACAGACCGAAACCGCAACACTGCGTGGTTTCGATCCATGTTCGCCGCTGGAGCACTCCGAGCTGGCTGGTTTTGGGGCTAAGCCACCCCGTAGAGGTGGTGAAGAAGGTGGAGACTGCCTGCAGGGTTGAGGAGAGATGCATCTCTTTTCCTCAGCTGGCCATTACTCCCTTTCCCACAGGCGGTTGTAGCGGTGGTCAGAAATGGCCACCACAAAGAAGAACTTGACCGGAAAAGAATGTGCAGGAGGAAGATAAGAAGGGAAAGTTTTGGTTGACTGGGTCAAACAACAAAAGCAACAAATAAGGTACCCTGAAATTTAAACTATAAAAAAATAACACTGTTCCCAAAGAATATTTGGGAAAGGATTTGGTTTTTTCTCTCCTTTTCCTTTCCCTATACTGACAGCTAAGAGACTTAAGCAAGAAATTGGAAAAAAATCCACTTTGTCATTAATAGGCATTTAATGCTGAAAATAAAAAGTCAAAGGTATAATAAAGATTTCTGAATATTTTAAAGCTTTCGAAAACAGGAAAGGAGAGAAAAAGAATAAAAGGGCAGGATCTGGAAGGGAGGAGACTGCCTGGAATTAAAAAGAACTTACAGTAAAATCTCAACAAGACTTCTAAAATATACATCTTAACTGAAACATGGCAACAAAGTAGTAAAACCCCAGGAAGAGAAAGTGAAAAAAGAAATAAGAAGAAACAGCTTGGGAGTATTTGGATTACTTGGTGATCTCTGGATTCTTGGTTACTGCATTTGAATGACTAAAATCAATTGGGTGGTTGTTTAAAAGTGTCTAAAATGGCTCCACTCTTAGAAGAACTGAAAATGGAACTTAAAAAGTCCAGAGAAGATGCACAAGAAGGGAGAGGTTCTTTTGGCTTCGTATTTCAGTTCTTAGAAATGGAGATTTGGAACTGTGAGAAACAACAAGAAATGCCTGCAGAACAAGAAGATTGGGACAAAGAAGAAGCCATCTTTAATTAACAAGTAATCTTAGGTGGGGGGGGGAAGGAAAGGGGGAAAGAGAATGGAAAGTTTAAGACTGGGAAAAACAACCCCAAAAAAGAATAGATTGAAAAATAAGTATAAAACCAGAAAGCAACAGAAGAGGGAAATGCAGAAGAGAGAATTAGAAGTAGAGAGACAAGGGGGTAAAAAGGAGAGGGAGAAGAAGAGAGGGAAGAAAGAAAGGAAAAGAAGTTATAATGGACAGAAACAAGATATAGAGAAACAGGGCCTATTTAGAGATAATGGGTGAAAATCTAATTGAAAAGGTGAGTCTCCAAAGGTGCATAAGATAGTATTGTTATATTAGAAATAGAAATAATTTTAGAAAATATGAAACAATGTATGGTTAAAATGTTTGATAAAATAGTTATCATAATTTAGTGGAATGTTTGTCAATAAATAAATGTAATAAAATGAATACTTAATGATTTATAAAACATATGTGAAGAGAAATAAGGGAAAAATTAATTATGGAGATTATACGTGTCTTCAAGAAAGTATGATATTTAATTGAAAAGAAATGTTAAAGATGTTAAGACTTTAATGAATATTAATGATAGAACTGAATTGGAATGGAATGAGGGTTTTAATTACATATATTTATAATCCTTTTTAAAAAGAATATAGTGTGCATTATAAGAATGTACTAAGCAGAATTCAATTGGAAGTTATGTATTATGCATTATATTGAAAGTCATAACCTTAAGGTATATATTGAAGTTTAAATAAGAGTTGAATGGATATAATTAAAAGATATAAAGGTGTCATACTCCAATTAGTAACTAGGAGAAAATTTGTTTAATGAGAAAAGATAATATGAAGTTGAAACAGGGCAGACTAAAGTATTATATTTATACTTTAGTTTGAATTTGAGATGAGATAATCAAAATAAAATTGAAAAAATTAAAAGAGGGGAAAAAACTTTATAGAAAATGTAAAATAGTAATAAGATATGGAATAGAACACAAAAATGAGCATGAAATTGAGTTTGTGTCTGTATAAAGAAGTGTAACCCGGGACCATGCTATTTAAAAAAAAGATGTTTTACTTGTATTATGTTTTTTATGTGTGTGAAAACCCAAATAAAACTTTAATAATAATAAAAAAGAAAGATGGCTATTCCCTATTCACTCCACAAATAGAAATTAATTGGATTGCAGTAAATAAATCATTCATCAATTTTTACAGACATAGGCTTCCCTGCATAGATTTACACCAGCTAGCTTAGAGGAGAAAAGACCTGCTCTAGTCTATTTTACGTCCAAAGCGAAAAACGTCTGTTATTTCCAAAGCGAAAAAGTCTGTTAGCAAAAATTGCTACTGAGCCTATCCATTATGTTGGGATCTAAGACGCTGCAAATAGATATAGTTCAGGTGAAGAGTATAGGTAGAAGCAGAGATAAAGGAAGATAGTGAAAATCATTAACAGATGACAGAGTCAGTAAATAAAATTTCAGTTCTGGGAAAGCGATAAGTGTAAAGAAGAGTTTAAAAATAGCCCCACATTGATTCTGTACCATATAGGAGAAGATAGAGGTAAACTAAAGCAAACTTTTAAAATTCTGCTATTGTATTCTATAACAGAAATTATTGTCTTAGCATTCATGGCCTGCAGAGGATTATAGAAAAATTTCAGGGAGTTACCAGTAATACATTTAGATGGATAGAATATCTATCTATCTATCTATCTATCTATCTATCTATCTATCTATCTATCTATCTATCTATCTATCTATCTGAAATTTACATTCTCCTGGAACTGATTTATAAAGCAGTATATGCATTTCTGTGTTACATATTTTTTAAAAAAATATTTTGATAACTATTTAATAGATTTTCTTTGTAATACTGTCCATATCGTGTGTCAAACTCAAGGCCCGGGGGCCATTTGTGGCCCACAGGGTGCTTAGATCTGGCCCATGAAGCTTCCCTTGGAAACAGCAAAAGACATCCCACAGTGCCTCTGCCAGCGAAAACAGAGCTCCATTTTTGCTGGCAGAGTGCTTGGGCTATCACAAGTACCCCTGATACGAGTGAGGTTGACCTGGCCACACCCACTCTGGCCATGCCCACTCTGGTCCCCAAGGTCAAACACAACCCTGATGTGGCCCTCAATGAAATTGAGTTTGATACCCCTGGTCTATATCTAGATATTTATTTTACAAAGGGATCCATCGGTTTTGCCACACTCTCAAATGGCTCCAAAGTGCAAAAAAAGTTAAGACCCTGCTTAGTGCCCTATAACAGTAAAGCACAGTAAAAAAAAAAATCCTTGTGAAGTCTGATTTCTAACCTTTTCTATCTCAAAGAACTGGCACTAGATTCTCCACCCCTGGCAATTAAACTTTAGATTTTTCATGACTATGTTTCTGGCCCTGTTAATGAAACAAATATAAGTCAGTCAAATGATTGATCATTCTTAAATTAGTCGTAGTAATCATCCTTGAACCATGAATGCCATTTAGCACTAAAATGCTGATCCATGGCCAGTTTATGATGGTCATGTCTTGTTCTTGAAGATAATGAACAATCAAATCTCTAATAGCTACCAATCAAATTATCATTAAGGATAGATTTCAGGCACTAAGAAAGAAAAAGCTGTTAGTAAAATAAAATGAGTACAGTGCTTCTAGTAAATATTTTTTGTTAAAAAAAAATCTTCAAAAATTAAGATCTGGCCTTTTACTGGTTATTCGTTTCATGTTTTTTTTTACCTTAGATGTCGAACTGTTTTCCCCAAACAATACCACACATGCCCTTTGCACTGCAGTTAACAATTGCTACATTTCAGAGCTTGTTTCCTCAATTGCTGTGTGACCTCTATTTCTGCAAATAACAATAATCTGCAGTTTTAATAAAGCTTCTGTGTTTTTAAAAAGAACAAAAACATGGCTTGAGTTAGTATAGTAGCTTTATTGCTGTTTTAGTTTACTAACAGCTTTTTTTTTTTAAGGCATAAAATAACAAGAAAGACTATCCTATCCAGTTTTTCTCCCCTTCCTTTCTGACAAAGTCATCCTTGTGTAGTGATGGGGAAAGGTAAGCCATATCAACTACTGGAAAGCTTAATACAACAAATAAGTACAGATAGTACTTGACTACAATTGGGGTCAGGTTTCTAGTTGCTAAGTCATTGCGGTCATGTCAATGCAGCCATGTGACTGGACCCAATTTTACAACATTCTTTGTAGTAGTGATTAAATTAATCATCACCAATATTAAGCAAATGCTTTGGTTGTAAGTGTGGACCTATTCTTCCAAATGAAAAATCTTTTGCTGCAAACCAGAAAAATACGTCACAAATCATCCTCATTTGACCACAAGATGCTGCGACTGGTCATAAAATTCAGCTGATTGCTAAGTGCCCAAAATACCATTGTGTGACTATGGGAGCAGGTTGCACCATATTTTACAAAACCTGAAGTGCTTTATAGTCCATAGAGCACTCATCTTGGATCTTTCGTAATTTTCAATGGTCAATAAGTTGAGGACTATTAGTGAATATATTCCTGAATATATTATTTGATCCCAAAAGATAAAACAAATCTGTTGGGGAATTAAAAAGCAGAAGTTTCTCCAAGCTTCCAATTAATGGGAAGAAAAATAATAAATGCATTCCCAGTTCTGTCCTGGTATAATGACTCCTAAACTAATTGGGGGCTGGGAAAGAGTAATGGATTCAGAAGTAATATGGTGATTTGAAAAGTACATAAACCAAGAAAAGTTTTTAAAGTATTTTTGCTAAGCAAGCCCATTGTAATTGTCTAGCTCACATCTGATTAATCATGATGGAAAATTGCCTGGAAACTACTTGAATGTCCTAATTAGTTGTCCTGTAGGATTCAGATTCTAAGTGAAAGAGCAAAAAAGAACAAGATTGCCCCTGAATTTCAAACAGTATTTTTATAACCTGAGTCAAGTTCAAGTGAGAGGTACAGTATAATCCCCTACGGGCTCTAGTACCAGAGAAACAGTGGCTTATGTAAAGAGATCTTCAAAGTGAAAATAAAACATATTCTCACCAGCCATACAATTGTCACAATAATGCATACAGAGATTCCCAAAGGAATACAGTAAGATTTGCTGAGAAAGAAAAATGACTACTCACCTGAGATGAAAACTATATTTGTCCTCTAGCTAGAAGGTCAGCTTCTCTATTTTCTGCCCCACTTTTTTAATGTTTGGCTCTGACTCCTGGGTTCCTGGATCTTCATCACATATCTATCTTAGGTGTAAAATATATTTCAACACTTTAATCACAATGTAAGCATCAAGGAAACAGAATCTAATGTTATAAAACTGGTGGAAGTTGGAACATTCCATAAGGAAAGGAAAGGAAAGGAAAGGAAAGGAAAGGAAAGGAAAAAAGCTAATATTTATATTCATTTTTATTATGGTATTTTATTATAACATTACAAATAAGAGAAATTTAAAAAATAATAAAGATTTTTAAAAGTTAAGATAATAGATTACAGTTAGTAGTGAAATCAGCGAGCAAAGTCTGCCTAATTTTGCAGACTGTATAACAAAATTTAACTACATTCAAAGAAACTATATTGTACTGATCTGTACTAGCAATTGAACATAAAAAAATTTTTTGAGGGCAGGATCTGTTGTAACTATGAACAGTCATTAAATGGTCTCTCGTGCCTTGAGGATTAATTGTATAAGGAGGATAAAGAGAAACAAAATACAGATTGAACTGCTAATAATCCATTACAAATCAGAGTCAAAATGGCAAACACAATCTTGGCAGGTGAAATCCCACCTCTTTTTTACATTTATTTATTTATTTTATTTATTTGATTTGTCAGTTGCTTACAAGATACAGGTATAAGAATAAACCTTTCCATATGTCACTATCTTTTCTATCAATTTTGATGCTGTTCCTAATGGGTCTTCTAAGATAAAAACCAGATCATCTGCAAATGCTTGCAACTTAAATTCTTCCTTTTTAATTTTCATCCCTTTTATATTCTTTTCATCTCTAATATTTCTGTTTAGCACTTCCAAAGTTAACACAAACAACAAAGGTGATAGTGGGCACCCTTGTCTTGTTCCTTTTTTTATATCAATAGAGTCTGTCAGTTCTCCCTCTATCATGACCTTTGCCGTTTGCTTATGATATATAGCTTCTATTGCTTGAATAAATTTTCTAGCAAAGCCCATCTGTTCCAGCAGTAATAACATGAATCGCCAATTCACATTATCAAATGCCTTCTGTGCATCTAGAAATATCAAAGCCATTTGTTTTTCAGGATGTGCCTCATACTATTCCAAAGTGTCCAAGATTACTCTCATATTGTCTTTGATTTGTCTCTTTGGCAGAATTCCATTTTGGTCAGGATGGATAAAATTATTTAAATATTTTTTAAGTCTTTCTGCCAATATTGAAGAAAAGATTTTATAATCTGTGTTTAGTAGGGAGATAGGTCTATAATTCTTGATTTGTAATGGATCGGTCTCCTCTTTTGGAACAAGTGTGATATAAGCTTCTGACCATGATTTAGGTATCCTCTTCTTTAACATAACTTCATTCATAACTTCTAGCAGTAGAAAATTCAATGATTCTTGTAATGTTTTGTAAAATTCTGCTGGAAGTCCATCTGGGCCTGGTGCCTTTCCATTATTTTGTTTCTTAAGTGCTTTAGTTAACTCCATCACCATTATATTGCTTTCTAACATTGTTTCAGTCTCTTTAGGTATCTGGGGTAAATTAGCATTCTGTAAATACTGTTTAACTCTTTCCTCATCAATATTCTCTTGTGTGTATAGTTTCCCATAATAGTCTTGTATAATTTCCTTCTTCTCTTTACTACCATAACAAACTTGGCCTTGGTCATCTATTAATTGCGGTATTTTCCTTGATTCTTTCTCCTTTCTCAATTTATATGCTAACCATCTACCTGGTTTATTTGCATCTTCAAAATAGTTCTGTTTGGCACCTCTAATTTTTTGTACTAATTCTTCTTTTTCTATTAGACCCATTTTATGTTTGGTTATATCCATTTTTAACTTAATGTCTTTTCTCCGTGCCATTTCCTGTAGCTCTTTTTTTAGTCCTTTATACTCATCTTCTAATGCCTTAGGAGCCAATCTTTTCATGGTATTTCTTTTCCTTGTATAGTCTATTATCAAGCCTCTGGCATATGTCTTCATTGTATCCCATACATTCTGGATTGATGTATCTTCTTTTTTGTTTTCTCCAAAGAAAAAGGCCAATTCTTTCTCCATCCACTGTGTAAAGTCTTTCCCCTTTAAAATAGTATTATTTAACGTCCATCTAGATCTTCTTTGTCCTTTCCATTTAATTGTCATTGGATTGTGAACTGCCCAAGTACTTGTTTCAATATTTATTTCTTGAATATTAGTTAACAATTCTGTTGACATCCATATCATATCTGTTCTGGACTATGATAAGTGTCTATTTGAGTAGAAGGTGTATTGTTTAGTTTTAGCATTTCTTTCTTTCCATGTATCTTTTAAGTTTATTTCATCTACCATTTTTAAAAAAGATTTAGGGAGAGTCTTTTTATTTTGCTTTATTGTTTTCTGTGATGTGGCTGGTTTGAAAATAAATAAAGATAAGACAAAGATCTTAACAAAGAATATGCCATCAAGACAAAAGGAAGAATTGGCAGACCTATTGAAAATTCAGGTCACGAATAAGATCAAGCACTTGGGGATATACCTGACAGTAAGATGCAGTACACTAAAAGAGAATAATTATATCAAACTTAAACAGCAAATAGCACTAGATTTGGCAAAATGGGAAAATTTACAACTGTCATTAATAGGGAGAATATCAACAATCCAGATGAATATATTACCCAGAATTTTATATTTGTTTCAAACAATTCCAATTAGGCTTGGAAAAGACTACTTTAAAGATTTAAATAAAATTGTGTTGAAATATATATGGCAAGGTAAGAAAGCGAGAATAAAGTTAAAGCTTTTGCAAGATGAATAAGAGGATTTGGTTTGCCTAATTGGGAGTTGTATTACCAAGCTACAAATTTGATGTGGGTTAAAGAATGGATAACATTAAGAAATACTAGATTGTTGAGATTAGAAGGAGCTGACCTGTTGTTGGGTTGGCACGCTTTTCTATGGTATAAGGGAACTAAAACACAGGGGTTCTTTAGAAGACATTATATATGGGAATCTCTGTGGTTAAACTGGGAGAAGATTAAAAGACAATGTTATTTGAAAATTCCTGTCTGGCTATCGACTATTGAAGCATTTTCTTATCCTATAATATACAAAAAGGAACAAACAGTTAGATATGGTGAAATATTGAATGAAAAGGGTGAACTTAAATCTATACAAAAACTAGAGGAACAAGGTATAAAGATGAATTGGTTTTCATATGCGCAAATACATTCAAGGTTTGATAAAGACTCTAAAAACAGAAAGTTTCTATGATAAATTGACTGACTTAGATAAGATTTTGACAGGTACTGATGAAAAGGTGATTAAAAAATTGTATGGATATTTATTAGAAATTAAACCAAAAGAAAAACAAGTTAAAGAAACTATGATTGCTTGGGGGAAGAATTTTGGATATGGGATTGATTTAGAGAAATGGCAAAAATTGTGGTCTCAAAATTATAAAATGGCAATGTCAACAGCATATAAAGAAAATTTGTATAAGATATTTTACAGGTGGCATTTTCCCCCGACAAGAATAGCAAGAATGTTCAAGAATAAATCTGAAAAATGTTGGAAATGTCATCAAATACCTGGCTCATATTACCATATGTGGTGGATTTTTGCGGATGCTAAAAAAATACTGGACTAAAATCCACACGTGGTTGGAAAAAATGACAAAAAAGCATATAGATTTGAAACCAGAGATATTTATATTGGGAATTTTACCTGAAATATATAGTCTTGAAATACCTGATTGTAAATGTATTAACAGTGGCTAGGATTGTATTTGCTAAAAACTGGAAAAATGAGAAAATACCATCACAGGAGGAAATTATTAAGAAAATATTGGAATGTGCTGAAATGAGTAGATTGACAATTGAAATTAGAGAACAAGATGATAAACAATTTTATAAAGTTTGGGATCTATTCTATCAATGGTTAGACAATAAAATATAGTAATGAAATATGTAGACTTTTAGAAAATAATAAAGATCTATTCTTTTCTTATTATATCTACAAAATGATTCTAGGATAGATCTGCGATGATGATCTGAATTGTCATAAAACAAATTAAGTAAAATATGATCATTTTGGAAAACATGAATGAATAAAAGTATAATCAAATGATTGATTAATAATGATATTAATGTATTTAATATATTGATTGAAAATACGAGATTATATACAATGTAATTATAATTGAAGACTATGAAATGGAAGCACAAAACAATTTGTAAACCAACCGGCACACTGTATGTACACCTATGGAAGATAGCTTGATGTTTTTATGTTTTGTTTGTTTATGTTTGTTTTAAAAACCAATAAAAAATTATATATATATATATATATATATATATATATATATATATATATATAAAATAAACATAGTTTTGAATACATGAGATGGATACTTATAAGAAAAATAAAAAGAAACAATAGGACAGGGACGGTAAGTACAATTGGTGCTCTTATGCACACCCCCTACAGGCTTCTTTGGAAGGGGGTTAGGTCAATAGTAGACAGTCTAAGGTTAAAGTTTTTGGGGTTTGGAGAAGAAACCACCAAGTCAGGTAGAGTATTCCAGACATTGACCACTCTGTTGCTGAAGTTGTATTTTCTACAATCAAGTTTGGTGCGATTAACCTTGAGTTTGTATCTATTGTGTGCTCTTGTATTGTTATGATTGAAGCTGAAGTAGTCATTTGCAGGTAGGACATGGCAATGTATGATTTTATATACTATATTTAGATCAGACTGAAGGCAGCGTAGTTCTAGGTTTTCTAGGTCTAGAGTTTCAAGTCTGGTGGCATAAAGGTATTCTGCAATGAGTAGAGGAGTGGAGAACTCTTCTTGTGAAATATTTCTGGACTTTCTCAATTGTGTTAATATCAGATACATGATATGGGTTCCAGACTGATGAGCTGTATTCAAGTATAGGTCTAGCAAATGTTTTGTGTGCTTTAGTTAGTAGTGTGATATTACCAGAGAAGAAGCTATGTGGGATTAGATTAACAACTCTTAATGCCTTTTTGGCTATGTAGTTACAGTGGGCTCTAGCACTTAGATCATTACAGATGAGTACTCCAAGGTCCTTTACAGAGTTTGGATCCTCAACAAGGTCTTGACTATTCAGCCTGTATTTTATTTTCTGATTTTTTTGCCAATATGTAAGACAGAGCATTTATTTGTTGAGATTTGAAGTTGCCATTTGATTGACCATTCTGATACATATTCAATGTCTTTTTGGAGGGTAGTAGTATTGTCTGTGGTGTTGAATACCTTTATATCATCAGCGAAGAGAATGAAGTTGCTCTTAATATGATCACAGAGGTCATTTATGTAGAGTATGAAGAGAGTTGGTCCTAAAACACTGTGTGAACCTTGTAAAAAAATGGTGTGGGGTTTTAATTGCATAGACATGGCTGGCCTCTTGACTATTTTGACCTGTACCCTTCTTGGTGAAATTAGATAATGCCTAGAGTAAATGATTTCTATTTGTCCCAGGCAAATAGGATAGTCTTCGTTAAAGAGGCACTGATTTTGAAAATATAGATGCCAGCAATTATTTATACTTATTTCCTTCTAAGACAAAGTGTGCATCCATTACTAAGCAAGACAAGACAAAATAAAATCAAGCAGCAAAATTAAAATGACACAAATAGTAGAAGAGAAACTTAACCCGAATTGATGAACTGCGTAGATCAGTGATTGGTTTTGTATAACACACTGGGCCATCAAACACTTTTTTTTGTTTCAACTAATTGTTATGTATAAATGCAGTCATTGCAATTGATTGAACAAACATGGTTAAAACAAGCCACATCTCATCTCAATGTCAAAGCCAGCATATAAAAATCAAATTGGACAGCATTGTCTAGTCACTGGAGGGCATGCTTATTCCGTTAGACAAAAGGCCATCATTGTGTGCTTCAAGATAATTAATAGAAGACATTTTATTTAGTGCAAATTAAAAGAAAAGTTTTCCACAGGCAGATTCCTTCAATGGTCTTTCTTAATATTTTTGAAGTCTTGCAAAGCAGGGTGTGATATTCTACTTTTTTGTATGTTTTAGTGGTGGAATGGTCTATGTGTGGAATTTCAATTAGATCCATGGGGAACAAGTTTAAACAGCATCAATTGCTGGCCTTTGTCCAAAGCTCCAGGGAGGTTCAATTTATTGTTAAGATTCTGAATGAAAGCACCTTTCTTTCCATTTACAAAGGATGTGTTTGTCAAAGGGAATCAATGTAGATTTTTTTTACAAGATTACATTTATCATATAGCCTAGATTTACAAACATTTCATCTTTTTCACAGTGCCTAAAATGGATGGGCAACCAAGAATACTCCAGATGTTGTCGAATAATTACTGTTATTTTTTTACTAAAGTAAAGCCAGCCAATAAAGCCAATCCTAAATTATAGTAGAAGCTGTAGCATAGCAACATTTGGAGAGCCACAGGTTAGGGTTAGGGTCCTTGCCCTATGGCAAAATAAATACTTTTTCAAAGAATTTTCACCTGTAATTCATGACTTTAAAAAAAAAAGTCCGAAATTCAGTGGAATACTCACAAAATCTCACACTATTATTTCATTACTGTGCCTAAGAGAAAAAAACCAAAACAATTATATTTTTAGTATATGTGTTTTATAAAAAAATACATCTGTGATACTTGGTAGTTGTGGAGATAGAAAACAGGTGTTTTTTTAAAAAAATCCATGGGACAGATAGCTTTTAAATGATAGATTGATTAGAGCACCTTCCATCTTCAGGTGAAGATGGTTGGAGAATGCTAAATGAATTCCTATCTAGAAAAAAACAGGGAAGGGCACTTTTTGTTAAATACGTATATACTTTGTGTATGTTGTGAAATCAGACTCCCCTCATTGGCTCCACCACTGCCGGCGAAACTATCTGAACATGCCCCCCCCGCCCATGAAGAAGCCACATTTAATAGCATAAAAAACATCCTGACATCTGAACGCGTGACTATCCTTAACCTGTGACACATCCCCATACGGCATCAGTGCTGTATTAAGCCACAAGCTACCCAATGGAGAGAAGCCCCTATTGCATACTACTCAAAAACACTCTCAAAACCAGAAAGGAATTACAGCCAGATTGATAAGGAGGCCCTAGCTGCCATAGCTGGAGTAAAACGTTTCCACGAATACCTGTCATTCAAACTAATCACCGATCACAAACTGCTACTAGGTATTCTTGTGGGGGACAAGCCTACACGAAACATCCTGTCCCTGAGAATGCTAAGATGGACTGTCTTCCTGGTGGCATATAACTACAAACTAATCCACAAGCCAGGAAAGACAATAACACATGCAGATGCTGTCAGCAGATGCCCCCTGCCAGACCTTGTTGAAGATCTGGCACCACTACTTATGTGTTGCTCATTGAGAATCTCGAGCTGAGCCTACTAATGTCAGCTAAGATCATGAGACTAACAGCAAAAGACAGAACCTTGGTGTGGGTTTTGAATTGGGTGTGGAGGGGTTGGGTGGAATCGAAGGGGAGAAACGAATTTGTTTCATTTAAAAAAGGCAGACAGAGTTATTGGTTCAAAAAGGTTACCTGTTAATGGGGGAAGGGTGATTATACCCCAACAACTAAGGCAAAGGCTATTGAGTCTACTGCACAAGGGTTACCCGGGCATAGTGCGTATGAAGGCCCTGGTCAGGAGTTATATATGGTGGCCGGGACTTGATAAGGAAATAGAAACATGGATCCACCACATGTCCACCCTGCCAAGAGTCCCAACCAGCCTCACCCTCAGCAAGTGGGAAAAGCCCACAGCCCCATGGACACAGGTACACATCAATTTTGCAGGGCCATGCCAAGGGCAGATTTTTCTATTAATGGTCAATGCCTACTCCAAATGATTGGAAGTAATACTAATGAAATCAACTACAACTAAGGCCACCATAAGAGCCCTGAGAAAACTATTTGCCACCCATGGGCTACCAGATGTGCTAATGTCTGATAATGGGCCACAATTCAAAGCACAGCAATTTGAGGGTTTCCTAGCAAGTTTAGGAATCCGCCATACCCTGTTCACACTGGCATACCCGGCAACAAATGGGCAAGTAGAGATAACGGTAAGAACCACTTAAAGGAAACACCAAGAAAATGGGCCCTAGGGACTGGCAAGAAAAAATAGATAAAATG
The DNA here is from genome assembly GCF_049901715.1 of Pseudonaja textilis. NCBI lineage: Eukaryota > Metazoa > Chordata > Lepidosauria > Squamata > Elapidae > Pseudonaja > Pseudonaja textilis. The sequence continues at coordinate 36,532,872 of NC_141995.1, forward strand.
CTGCTGATCCAACACATCACACCCAGCACAGCAACCCACAGAAGCCCAGCAGAATTATTGATGGGCAGGAAAATGAGATCACCCCTAGACAGGGTACACCCCAACTATAGTAATGACACCCCAGCAGATTCCACAAGGAAAGGTAGGACCTTTACAATAGGGGACCAGGTATATGCACATAACCGCATGGGACATGTTACCTGGATTCCGGTGAAAATAATCTCCTGTCCTGCCTCCTCAATTCAGTGCACCCATTTTACACCTTTAACCTGCTAAAAATTCCATAATTCATGAGGCAGTTCCAGATAAGAAGATATGGAACAAAATTTATAAAAAGCATTTGAAATTTGAGGTTTTGCTAGCAAGTTAGTTTATAAAAGTTATGGAGAAATGGATTCTCTGTGACTAAATTGAGACTACTATTTCCCATTGTTATGATTCCATTGGATTTCAGGTTTTCTGTGAAATTATATAAAGAATCTAGACCCAGATGTATAATACATGCCCCAAGAACTATTTCTTCAAATTTCAGAAAGCATAAGATAGATCTAGATCATGGGGATCAAACACAAGCCATGAAGACTTTATTATACAGTCTTGCAAAACAGATATTGATGATGAAGATGATGATAATGATGATGATGATTTAAATGATGATGATGATGATTTAAATTTATTGGGCACTCAATAAATAATTTAAAATAAAATAAAAATAAGTTTTAAAAAGTTTTGTCATATTAGACAATAATCGCTGCCAGATTCTCATAGATTCTCATAAGTAGTAGTAGTTTGGTAACAATGGTTCTTTGCAATCAAATAATTTATTCTGGGATTGTTTACAAGCGAAAATGAACCCAAGAATGAAACTTCATTGTATTATAAGAATGCTTTATTTATGTGTGAAGTTGTAAGTGATACCTGTTAAAAGAGATAGCAAACTGAGCATCACTGACTCAAGCAATTTGAAGCCATTGTCTTTCACTGTTGAAGCTCCTGCTAGCAACTCCCTGTTTGGTCACAGTAAAAGAGCAAAAGGCAAAATCCTTCTTCCTTTCTTTTGCAATTGGTATTAATATTCAGTGGTTCTCTCTACAAAGGAACCATGTTCTATCAGCAATTATTCTGAATACAAGGTGGTTTCGTAATTACATCTGTTTTCTTCTTTTAAAAGGAAATATTCAAGGTTTATTTATCAGGATATAAAATAGTTTCCAACTGCAGCCTAGTGAGGAATCCACACTAAAAGGCAGTCACTTTGATTAATTTACAAATGAAAAGAGACATGATGATTAATATATTATGCTATTGTGAGAACTTTAAAGAAAAATGGTTGAATCAGACTTGGTACTTAGCAACTTCTATTTGCAAAAAGATGAAGAAAAAAAATCACCAACTTTGTCCTATAGAAGGAAAGCAGAATGTACTTCTTTATGAAGCTTTAATGCACACCATAAAAATCATTTATTATATATATGAAGTCCCCTTTCACTTTTGATTTTACAGTGAGATAAAATGAAACTCTGCTTTAATTCCTTTGTCAAAATGAGAAGTATTGTGTTAAAAAAAGAAGAAGAAAAGCATAAAATTTGATTAAAAACTTTAATGGAACACTTTTATATTCATTGGTTGTTTTAATATCTGTTATGAGACAAGTTTTATAGATTATCTACTAAGAATATGCTATGAGGAGATGTGAACAATTGTGGAGTTTCATAGCTATGTCTCAATTGCATCAAGCATTATCAAGCCTTTGGACACCAATGGCAGAGACACTGATCTTTATTTAGACAGTACATTCTGCTTTCCTTCTATAGGACAAAGTTGGTGATTTTCTTAGATACATATATTATTAAAGTAGGCAGACATTGTTCTCAAAATTCTTTGCTAATAGCTACTAATTAAACATGAAGATTCTGCTATAGAGATGAGTAGAAATTAATGAGTGTTCCCTTTGTAATAAATGTATCATGGCACACAAAGACAAATCTTGACTCCTAACTACTCTTTTATGTATACTGGGATACACCAAGACAAATTCCTTGTGTGTCCAATCACACTTGGCCAATAAAGTATTCTATTCTATTCTATTCTATTCTATTCTATTCTATTCTATTCTATTCTATTCTAGAATTAAACATGAAGATTCTGCTATAGAGATGAGTAGAAATTAATGAGTGTTCCCTTTGAAATAAATGTATCATGGCACACAAAGACAAATCTCGACTCCTAACTACTCTTTTATGTATACTGGGATACACCAAGATAAATTCCATGTGTGTCCAATCACACTTGGCCAATAAAGTATTCTATTCTATTCTATTCTATTCTATTCTATTCTATTCTATTCTATTCTATTCTATTCTATTCTATTTTCATTGCTTGACTTAACATTGCCCTAGGTCCCACACATTAATTAATTTTCTGGACATCTTATTTGACTGACAGGAGAAACACAACTGCTTAGGTTCAGTGGTGGGATTCAAATAATTTAACAACGGGTTCACCCAGGGTCAGGTTGGCTGTTGTGAGAGGGGTGGCCCATCCTCATCCTCTAGTTCTGCCACACATGTGGGATGAGCCTCACAAAATGGCTAACCTAACCCTGAATGAATTGGTTGTTATATCCCATTCCACACTATCAAAGTGGATCCTGGGTGCTGCGCTGCAATGGAGAAATGGGTAAGGAGCAGCCAGCATGACAAAAGCAGGAGGAGAAGGTAGAAAAAAGAGGGAAAGTGGCCTATTCCTTCCCTTGTGCCAGCCATTTCATTTCCTGTCTCTCTATTGCAGCTCAGCACAGTGCCCAGGTTCCACTTTGATAGTGTGGGGGGGGGGAGGGGGGAAGGGTAATCTAACAACCAGTTCACTTAAACTGATAGGAACCAGCTGAATCCCACCACTGCTTAGGTTGCCCAACAACTGCAAAGAAAAAAGCTAGGTGTCAATATAAAATTATAAGTAATTTGGGGCATTATTAATGCAAATGTCAAGCTTGTTATGAGAATCACAGTTGAGAATCATGTTGGATTCAGCAGGAAGTAACATTTAAGTTAACCAAAATCTATAGATATATCTGTTCACTACTTCTCATGAAGCTCTCAGTGGAATGTAAGATTTATCTGAACAGAATGTCTGCATCAATAGAAGTAAAATATTATATGAAGAAATTATATCCAAAGAAAAACTTTGACATTCTTCCATCTGTCTAATTGCTCACTGGATGCTGTACCTATATCAATATCAATCCAATTTGAAACAATGTATACATATCACTGATTTGACCACTACATTTTAAGTTATTCAATGCATTATGCAATGCAGAAAATAAAGCTATTAAAACACTAAGAGCAAAAACATATCAGCCAATTAAATATTGGGCATTTAGACTGAATAAATATTTAACATAGCCATATTGAGCTGTGGGTAATGGTGTCTTGAAATTATTCAATATATTTATGATTGAAGGAGACAGTTTCATTGCATTTTTTCAGAAAGAGAAATATGCCAGGTTTTTTTTTAAGTACTGGCTGTACACTCTGTTCTCTCTTTTTCCCCACTTTTCAGGTTAATTTTTTTGCTGATATGTTATTCGTTTATCTTTCTGATGCATGTGTCCTTTTTCCTCTGAGAGATCAAGATGGCTTACATAAGGATATGCCAGATATAATAAACTGTGAGTTAAATTAGTCTGAAAAGAAATGATTAGCTCAAAGTCACCAAGCAAATTTCCAGTAGACTTGGGAACTAACAACCCTGTTGATATCTTTTGAATCTTTCATGATGCCCTAGATCTACCATCATTAAAAAGTCTCTTAGAAATAGTGCCTATGGCAAAACAATGATAGAGAATGTATATGTCACAAACTGAACTGTTTTATTTTTGTTTCAAGAAGATAGAAGGAAAGCAAAGTTAAAATCAGAAGTTGTCTTAGAAAATTATATTTAAGAAATTTGGGGCTGCTCTATGCATTACAATTCATACAATGTATAGACTGCCCATTCAATGACTTTGCCAAAACAAAAATACTAAAAATTGAGTCTTAGATTATTAAAATTGGTGCTTGAAATTAAGATTTGCCTCTTGTGAGTCAGGAGTTTACACTTATGAAGGGGAGGGGAAGTCATTTGGGCATGTAAAAGAAAATATATCACAAATTCAGTGGGAGCAAAATGGATAAATTTCCAAATTAGAATCTGTCATAGCTTGGATGGATGGATGGATGGATGGATGGATGGATGGATGGATGGATGGATGGGCAACACTTAATGATGCCTTTAGCATCTATCATTCTTCATTCAAAAAAATCACTTAGAAAAACATAAATGGAAAAGACCCATTTTAAAAAGTTGGGGCTAGTTGCCCACTAAAAAAATCACACATAAAAGATAGCTGCATTAAACAATATGTATTAATGAAACTTTAATACAATTTTTTTTTATTTTAGGGAAACAAGAGTACCCTACTTTGTATATTAAGAAAATGCTAAGAGCAACAGATGCAGATTATTTATTTTTTTAAAAAAAATATGCAGCACTGATACAGATCAGATTAGACTGACATGCAAGTTCTTAGTTTCAGCAACATAATCTGCAAATTCAGTAGACACCTGTTCTTTGAAGATCAGAAAACAAGTAATAAAAGTAGTGAAAGCAAGTCTAGCCACTCAACCAACAAAATAAGAAACTCTAACCAAAAAAAGTCTGTATCTAAACTGAATACAGTAGTGAATTAACAAAGGTTCTAGAGACAAGTCTAGCCACTTCGATACTCAAATAAAAAAAAAAGAGAAACATCAATTAAAGGAAGAAGACTGAAACTAAATTAAATATAGTAAGGAACAATTAACTAACCCCCCAAAAACCCCGACCTTTAGAGAAAGACTGCTGGCTACATGTCACTCATAGGAAAAAACAAATAAAACCCAGTCTGGTATAGTCCAGCCCTGCTGATGCTAAACAATTTTATAACTTCTCCTTGGAAGAAAGTGAGCAGATACGTGGAGAGGGGACATCATCAAATGTACCAACTGCAGAAAAATGTAGGACAGACAGCATCACCACCAGATGGAATCATAACTGTCTGACAAACCACACTTAACATGTAGTCCTCAATGAAACTATATTGAGAGAAATTGGTTCTGTATTATGCACGGTATTCTTCAACATCTTCAGAAAAAATTTACATGAGTGAATAGAAGGGGAACTCATCAAATTTTCAGATGACATTAAACTGGGAGGTATAGCCAACATATTAAAAAATGCCACAAGACTTGATCATTGTCCCTATCCAACAAAACACAATTCAGTGGTGAGAAAACTAAGAAAACAAATAAAAGCCAAATGCACAGATATAAAATATGTGGTACCTGGCTCAACAGCAGTAATTCTGAGAGGGATCTAGGCCTAGTGAACAACCAGTAAAATATGAGCCAGCAGTGTGCTGCAGCTGCCAAAAAAGCCAATGCAATCATAAGTTGCATCAACAGAGGGATAGCATCAGGGTCACGTGAGGTGTTAGTGTAGCTTTACATTGCTTTGATAAGACCACACTTGAAATACTGCATTCAGTTTGGGTCACCAAACTATGAAAAATATGTTTTTCCCTATAAGACTTTCTTATAGTCTTGCAGCTATTTCTTTCAGGTACCTCAAAATAAACAGCATCTGGAAGAACATTATGGTGCGATATCCTCATTCACTCATTCATTTTATGCCCTTCCTCTCTATATAGCAACGTTTAAAGTGAATGGCATTTTTTACAAAAAGAGAAAGCAAAAAAAAAAAAAAAGAGTTCCGAAAGTGAAAGCAAAAATTAAATTAATACTAAAATTAATTGCCAATTAAAAGCTTCTCAAAGAGATATATATCTTCATAGATATTTCTGAATGCTGAAATGGGAGGGGGAACATCTGAAGTGCATTCCATATACGGGCCTCTGGAAGCAGCAACTACTTCAAAAGGTCCACTCCTACAGTTTTATAACAGTTGGATAGGCTCATATAAGAAAGATTTGAAGGTGGAAATTAAGAAGAACAAATGCTTCATTTATCTCCAGGAGGAAAAAAAAAATCAAAGTCTCTAGTTTGTTTTTTAAGGATTGAGGCCATTCACTGCAAAAGCTATAATAGAGTTGAAAGAGGAACATTAAAAACAAATTCAAAAGATTTGGGGTCAGAGGAAAATGGGAGCTGTCACTAGTTGAATGTCAGGTTTATAGCTCTTTATGGCAGGTAGTCAAGAAGACTTTTTGGAGAGAAATCACAGCTTGCGAGCAGAGTTTATGAAAACCAATTCATTAGATAGTTTGCTGCCACTAGTAGCCACTATATGGAGTGACTCTAACATAAATGTCAGAACATTTCCTTGCCCTAATGCTTTGCAAATTATAGCTTCTAAGTATAAATCAGCTTTCAGAGAACTGAATGCACCTTCATTGAAATGTGAGAAAGTATATCTGCTAAAATAGCACCAGGGAATTATATACAAATATATACCATTTGATGTAACTTAGCTCAGTGTAAAGGTAAGCTTCTCCAATTTAAAATGTATTATATCAAGTAAAAAAGTATTTTAAAAAATTAAAAGATCAAAAGAGTGCTCATGGGTATAAATTAAATGCAAATTAGGAAAATTTATAAAGAAAATATTCATTAAGATGGTACATGTCTATAATCGTTTGACAGCTTTATGTCATTATAAAATATATTATGTTACAGTTGAAATAATGTTCATTGTTTTTTGTGGCAATTGATAATCCCTTTCAAGTGAATATTATGGGATAATGTTAATGTTAGTAGCAATCCTAAAAACAAGCAAATAAGACCGCCCTTCTCCAAGTTTCTCTCTGCTATTAACATTCATAGTTCTTCCAAGTCATCTTCTACCAAATTGATCACAATTGCTTTCTAGTGATTTCATCAACCTTACAATTGCTTGGTTTTGTTTTTGGAAATGTTATCAATTCTAGGAGGGGGGAAAGACTTTGGGTTCCTCCTCCCTTCTTTCTTTAGATTAAATAAACAATTATGTCACAGTATTTGTTTATGGGGGAAAAACTGAAAATTCAAAAATAAGAAAAATATTATTGTATCATGTCTTGATCACACAGTATAAAACTTCAGTCTGACATAGTGAATTCATTTTAAGTTAATTTGAGCTCTCTTGTTAGATTTAATAAGGGGCATTTGCAGGTACAGACTTCGGCTTCAAAATGACAGGTAGGACCAGATACTTAAAGCCTTCTGTCTCTGCAATGTTTTTCAAATTATTTCTAAAGCTTTAGTTGTGCTTTTTAAAGTGTTTTGAAAATGTTATCTAAAACTTTTTCTAAGCTCCAGATCAGAACATTTGCACTTTTTTTATTTATTAAATTTGTGTGACACCACAAATATGGGATGCTCAGGGGCTCACAAGAGAAGAACTACAATATAATAAAACAGTAGAACAATAAAACCTAAATACAATTGCATCAACTGGAAAAATTCAACCTGGAGAAAAGATCTTTTGTTTTTCCAGAAGGTGGATTATGTTGGTGATGGATGAATCTTCAGTAGGCCTGCTTAATCTCTCTCTCCTCTTAACTTTCTCTCCCTTCCATCCTTTATAATATTTGCCTGGGGAAAAACTCTTTATGTCTATAAGAGAGTCTCAATTATCTGGGTCATGGTTGTCTCAAAGATTCTTTTTCCAAGACTTCCTTAGTTTTTCCTTTGGAAACGTTTTGCTTCTTCAAAAACTTCTCGGATGAGATGTGAATTTTTAAACAAAACAAAACAAAGCAAGAAAGTCCAGTTGTCTTTCACCTTTTGGACAACCTTGTCTCTATGTTGTACAAAGGAAATAGTTAATTTTTGCTTGCACCGTGGTTCATATGCAATAAATACACTTTTGTATTTCAACATCCATACTGTAGATTACAAGTCAGGGGGAACGAAAGTTTGAGGTATTAGATGCCAGATAGAGACTAAACACATTCTCTCTAAACACATTTCTTATAGAGTATTTGTTGAAGACAGCAGTAGGCAAGTCTCAAACACAGGCAATTTATAATTTGTATTAAACACGGGCACTTTATAATATTCCAATATTGCTGAATTACAATTCCCAATAGCTCAAGAAAGTATGGCTAATAGGATTGGATGTTGGGAGCTGTAATTCTGTAACATGAGTCATTGAAATCTAGCAACATCCAGTGATTTCTCTTGTCTGACCTCTTTTTTTCTTACTTTTACACCCTCCCACCCCACCTCTAGTCTGGCACTTTGAATGAATCATTCAATCCAGCTACTTCTTAGTTATTTCAAATGCTTTCTCTGAAAAACATCACTAGACCTAGGCAATTGGTCCAGTCAAAAGACTGGAATTAAATTGCTGTCCATGCATAGAACAGGAAGCCATCTGTCTGCTCAGTCTTGAAAATGGTTTTGCATGAGTCATGGATTATATGAATATATGCTTTACACACATACTTTACATTCAGGTCTAGTCTGCTTTTTATGCCTGTTCTGAGATTGGACCTGAAGCATTATTTATTAATTATGAAGCTCCCAGACCATGATACAAACAAACAGAAGATGTGGCAAAAATACAGTCTTCATGACAGATGAAATGCTTCTATTTTGGGATGAAAAGGAATTGATGTATCTGATCTAAGCACATCCATTAAGTTCAAATAGGGAGATGCATGCTAGATGCATGCTCATTACTCTTGTTCTTGCCAGATTGAGCAGTTAATATAGTTTTCAGCTGCGTTAAGTTGATTTTCCATGTGATTGGATGTCTGGATAAAAAATGGTTCTCAATAATTCATACTGAGTGTGATGCATGCCTAAGGAAATATGTATAAATCCCACTTCTTCACATCTCACTAGTTAAGCTTACCAGTTAAGCTGGAGAAAGTGGGGCAGGGTCAATGCATGTAGATGCATTGGGGGGAAGAATATAATTATTATCTTTCTGACTTCATTTGCCTTGTTCATGCTTAACATTTGAATTGGCTTAGTATTAGTTTAGCAGTGGAGTGTAGCAAAGTTTTGGGGGATCTTGAAACTTCATTTTAAATATTTAGGGATCCTATGACATGGCTTCAAATGATTCAATCTTTGAAACCTTTTTTTATAATGTCTTATTCTTAACTGTGTCTATTATATCTAGATTGATGCAGATTAAGGATTATTCCTATTTATAGAATCATAGAAACTCATAGGGCTAAAGGGACCTTGGAGGTTTTCTAGTCCAACCTTCTGCCCAAGGCAGGAGTCCATATGCCATCCTGGACAAATGGTTGTCCAATCTTCTCTTTAAAATTTCCAGCAATGGAACATCAACAACTCCAGGAGATAGACTGTTTCACTGATTAATTATTCCCATTGTCAGGAAATTTTCCTTAGTTTTAGGCTGGATCTCTCTTTAATGAGCCTCCATCCATTGCTACTTGTACTGATATCAAATGCTTTGGAGAATATGTCAACCGTCTCTTTTCTGTGACAGCGTGTCAAATATTGGAAGGCAGCTCTCATGTCACCAATAATCCTTTTCTCCATTAGGTTTGATAGACCTAGTTCCTTTTAACATATAGTTTAGCCACAATATCTTTTATTATTATTTTTGCTCTTCTTAGCATTCTTTCTAGAGTCTCAACATCTTTTTTTATTGTGGCAACCAGAACTGGATGCAGTATTCCAAGTATGGCCTCACTAGTGCATTATAGAGCAGTACAGATAGTTTTCGACTTAACAACCACACTTGAGTCCAAAGTTTCTGTTGCCAAGTGTGATATTTGCTAAATGAAATTTGCCCCATTTTAGAATCTTTCTCGCCACAGTTGCTAAGTGAATCACTTCAATTGTTAAACTAGTAACACAGTTGTTAAGTGAATCCGGTTTCCCCATTGACTTTGAAGGTTGCAAAAGATGATCACATGACCCTGGGATAGTGAAACCATCATAAATATGAGTCAGTTGATGAGCATCTGAATTTTGATCACATGACCATGGGGATGCTGCAATGGTCATAATTGTGAAAAAACAGTTACTTTTTTCAGTGCCATTGTAACTTTGAACAGTCACTAATTGAACTGTTGTAAATTAAGGACTACCTGTACTATCACTTCTCATGATTGAAGACTGTTGGATGCAAAGGCAATGCCAAAGGCAATGCTTGAAATACATGGGGTGGCAATAGTTATTTATTACTATCAGAGAGCAATTTATTTGTTCAGTTAACTGGTGAACAAGTTTTACAAAGGGAGGAAGGAACTCCTACTGCATCTAATATCCTTGGGAAATCTAATATCATCTGAGTTATGAAAGGAAAAATCATGTAGAGATGTCTTGTTTGGCTATTGGTAGTACTTTCTGATAAAAACCAAACATAATTGATTTGTCTTTCAGCCAACCACACAATATTAAAATGTAGCAATGCTGAGTATGATAAATTTAAAGTAATATACACTACCGAAAGTTGCTTCAAGTGGGCAAACAAATGGAAATGTTGATACAATAACTTTATCACATTCAAGAACTCATGGAAAGTTTGAAATCTGTTTTAGAAAATCTTTTAGAACAGTCTTGAACTGATTTTTTTAAAAAATATATGATTTCTTTCTCATTCCCAGAATGGGTAAAAAAGAGGAAAATAGAGATGATTTAGGCTTGGTTACAAAGAATTTTTATTTTTGTCAAGGATGCTAAAATATAATCAATCCATTATCAATAATTTTGTTAGCAAAGATCTACTGATCTAAAATGGCTTATAATTGGTTAATTACCAAGGTTTGTGGGCTAAAAGTGCATAGTTCAGAAAAGGGGAAGAGATTTGGAAGTATAAAATATGTTATCACAATTGAAGGTATTCTTATATTAATCTTTCAACTTGCAGATTTACAAAGTTTATAGTCCCTATGGTTCTTAAACAGCATTTATCTATTACTACAATAACCAAGTATATTTTAATAGTGGGCAAACTATCTTTAATGTTGTTCAATATGTCTGAGAGTCAAAGGCAATAGGAAAAGTTGTCTGTTTTTCATCTATGTTACTTCATGTTTTGACTCGTAGATTTGTTCTCCATTCATCTTTGATTGTTAAAATCTGTGTATCACAGATTTTATCAAGACAGAAATAGAAACAACAGTGAAAAATTATTTTACCCATGCACATTATTTTGAACAGTGAAGACTGTGTGATCTATAATTATGTACAGAGATCTGATTATGCAAACATACTTGAGATGGTTCATAAAATCAGTAGCTGTATATTTTCTTAAGGCATAGGACATCAATTAATAAGATCAGTCACCGTAATAAGATTAGTCACCATACATAGCAAGCATGCATATGCTATGTATTGCTATGTATTACTGCTGATTTCATCTTTTCCTTCCCTTCCCTTCCCTTCCTGTCCCCTCCTTTCCCCTGCCCTCCTCTCCTCTCCTCTCCTCTCCTCTCCCCTGTAGACTTGGTTCCATAGTAGTAACTGAGTACCTGTAAAATATACATAACATTTCTCCATAGTATATAATTGTATAACCGTTGTCAAATCTTACCACTTGAGTACTGCTGAAAAGGTTAGAAGGAGTGGGGGAAGTTGACGAGCAAAGGAAAAAGACTGGCTTAATTTTAGTTCCTGTTAAAGTATTTATGCAAATCCCATAAAAACTAGCTGCCCACATTCAATGCAAATATATTCACAATCTTTTAATGTTCATAATAGACCTCACCTTTTGATTACTGCATTTAGGAAATATATCAGGAGATGGGAAGCCGAAACACTTCAATCCTCCCTTAATTATTTTCTATTGCCATTAATCAAGCATTTGTTGACAGCATCATTCCACTTTTCTTGAATGGACAGTTGTTGTCATCATGTCTTTATAATGTTTATTTAGAAGAGTGTAAAATTACTCCTTGCAGAATTATAAAGTGTTTCTCCTTCTTTCACATCCACCCATCAAATTTACATAATACAAGATAAATGTATTGCAAATTAGCAAACCTGCTTGCACTTGTTGTTAAGTGTTGTCTTAAATTGTTGCTACAAATGTTACTGAAACACTTACAATATGCACAGCACACTTTTCCCTGGACCAACATGGTTTATTTTCACCTGGCAAGTGTGAGTGTGGCAATGTCATTATTGATGGCAATGCAACAATTATGTTTCTCCTTTTTAATGTTAATAACAGGAGGTTAATTATTTATTTTTTGCTTCAAAGCCCATAATTTTTTGTGTTTAATTTCTGCAGTGTGAAAATTGTTCTTTTCTTCCCTCCCTTTTGCCAAAGTGTGACTTTCTATTTTTGACTATCATTCTATATTTTTCTTTATATTCTTTTATGCTGTGAAATCTGTTTATGCAGCAAAGTGGGAGAATTTGTGTACCTGTTATATGGAAAGTAAAATGAATGTGAAAAATGTTGCCTCATCATTACAATTCTTTGCCTTTTAATTTTGTTGTATTGGAAAGTTGGAATCAGAAAATTTTCTATTGAAAATTAATAGGATATAAGCTTATGTACCTCCAGGGCAAGGCTTCCAGAAATAGTGCTATCATCTAGTCCTTGTTTGACTTCTTGCAGGAAAGATTCTCAGCAGACCCTCCAGAGATAATCAGATGAGATATTAATTATTGCAAAGTTTTCCATGGGTTGTGCCATAAACAGCATCTTAATACAGGTAATGTTGTAACTAGCATACCACTGAAGCTGGCAGAGCCCCTGCTCTTCTTGGCTTGCATGGTTTGAGTAGCATCCTTGGCTTCAGCAGAAGTACTCACAAGGGACCAGCCCAGTGGTGGGATTCAATTTTTTTTACTACCGGTTCTGTGAGTGTGGCTTAATGTAAAACATTGTGATAACCCAAAGAATTGGTCTAAGAGACTTTAATACCACTTTTTTATGTGTATGGAATCAATTTTGACTCCTGGCAGGTACATGGTCAATTCCATATGGTTTTCTTGGCAACATTCTTAACAGAGGTTTTCTATTGCCTTCTATGGCTGAGAAAAATGAATGATCTAAGGCCACCAAACAGGCTTTGTGGCTGAGCCAGGACTCATGGCCTCCTAATTTAAAGCCTAAGCTTTATTAGTTTTAAGTGCAATATCACATGTACATCTCACACCAATATACAGTACATATAGGTCCAAATGAGCACAGCTAAGGAGTTTTAGAGGAAACTGTTACATTTCTGCACATGCCTCTTTCTCTCTGTGTCCACTCTAGAATGTATGCTTGTGCCTATGCAGGACATCTTTTTGTGTTGTTCTGAATTAAAATGTGTGATTGGGATATGCTTGCAGAGATAGATAGGGTAAGACATCCATTGGTAGGATTATCCATAATATCTCCAGAGTGAGGCATGTTTTCTTTCTAATGCTAAGAGACATGTATCAGCTTTAGACTCTGAAGATGCCTGTTATTTTTTCCAAGAAAAAATGACATCTCAGATCCACTGATGGAATCAAGCTGTCTTACTAGTTATTCTTTTGGTGTGTTTTGTATCTGACACAATCAGAAAGGCTTGGATGAATGGTCTTTTTTTCTAATTTGTATCCTGACATTGTAAAATCTACATTCTCCCAATATGGTAAGTCAAAACTAAGCACTATTCATTAGTACAATGCACAAACCAAGTTTAAGCTATCTTTGTCAGACCTTTAAGGAGTTTAGGATGTTAAGTGTCAAGTGATCTAGAATACTGCATCCATCCATTATAAAAAAGATGTTGAGACTCTAGAAAAAATGCAGAATAGAGCAACCAGGATGATTAGGGGACTGGAGACTAAGGCATATGAAGAATGGTTACAGGAATTGGGTTTGGCTAGTCTAGTGAAAAGAAGGACCAGGGGAGACATGATGATAGCAGTCTTCCAATATTTGAGGGGCCGCCAAAGAGAGGAAAGGGTCAAGCTATTTTCTAAAGCACTTGTAGGCCAGACAAGGAATAATGAGTGGAAACTGAACAAGGAGAGATTAAACCTGGAAATAAGGAGAATTTATTTGACAGTGAGAACAATCAAACAATGGAACAACTTGCCTCTGAAGTTGGGGGAGCGCCATCACTTGAGACCTTCAAGAAGAGATTGGACTGCCATTTGTCAGAAATGGTGTAGGGTCTCCTGCTTGGGGGGGTTGGACTAGATGACCTATAAGGTCCCTTCCAACTCTGATTATCTATTATCTGTTATCTATTAAATGGCAGAGTAAGAGAAAGGTGTGTAGCCAATTACTTTCTCTTATTCATTGTCTGAGTAAATGCCTATTCTAATATATCCCTCTTAAAATAGATTATTAAAACAACAGACAATTTTGAGCTTTGCCCAGGGCATAATTTAGGATATAACTTGCTGTACTAATTTGAAGAAAGGATCAGTGGTAGGAAAGGTAATTCATACGCGCTGCAAGAGGAAAATTCCCACCGCAAGATATCTGAAATTTAAAAGGAAATCATGAGAAAAGGTGGTTTTCATCTACCTTTACACAGAATTCTCAATAATAATTACCCTTTTACAGAAGAGTAAAAAATGAAAGATATACACTTAGGTATTTAATAAATCATGTAATTATTTTTTATTCTTTAAATACACACAAATAAAAATATATTTCAGAATGAAAGATTTCTAACAACATTAAAGTGTTCAATCATTAGTGAACATATAGAAGTATTGATTTAATGTTGGATTTTTAGACTAGTTTCATTGATGGCAATCATAAAAGCAGTATTAGACTATTGGAGCATTTCAGATCAAAGTCCATTATGACTAATTCTAGTTTTATGGCAGATACATACTGTGAAATTAATTTTTACTTTAAACGTCTTCAGTGTCCTTTTGAATTATGTAGAGGGTAACTGTGTATTGATTACACAGTTACAACTGTATATTGACTAAACATATTTAATCTGAAACACTGTTGTTCAAATTAAGTTCTTTGATACTACTTCTCTCAAAGGGACGAAGATAACATTGCAGATGATAAAAGGCAGCTTAATTCCTTCACACACACACACACACATACAACACACACACACACTCAAAAAATATCATTGAAATTTCCACTTACCACCAATGTAGCTTGCTGTACTGTTAGGAAAGTTGCTTGCTTCAAAGGCTAAAGAAAGTTCATTTAACAGTTGGCAGTACTTATAGAACCTATGTTAACTCCATTTTTATACTATTTCCTACTAGTCATAAAACCATTGATAGGCCATTTTATCCCATGAAAAGTGTTTACCAAAAAAAAAAAAAAAAAGGCCAAGAAAGGATTCATTTGTATTTGCTAGTTAAATATAAATATTTTCTGGCACATTTGCAAGTGAAAATGAATTGTTTATACCTTTAGTTTCAATTGTAGACTGGGTTGCAACTCAGATCATATTCTTAGATTGTATGCTGCTCCACTACCCCCCCCCCCACAATGTACAGCAAGAGTGCTACAGGTGTTATTATTACTCCTCAAAACGGGTCCTCAGGAAGCACCCCCATTGCACAGGTCCAGGTTTTGAGCTCAGCACAGCAAGTGTCACTTGATAACCAAATCGAATAGGCACACACAAAGTCCAGGAAAGCAACCCACAATTTGAATAGGTCATGATACATGGCATGAGCACACAAAAGCATGGAAATGGGTACGTTGCTCCAGCAACACTCAAGCAACACTCAGGGCAGGATTAAGTAGGCAATACCAGTGCAGCCTATGTGAGAGATGAGATTGCCTCCTCATAATCTAGCTGACCAGCATTATGCCTGTTTCCTCTGTACTCTGTGTGGTCTTGGATCAAGAAATGAGGCTGCTTCATCAGTCATCAATCAACTCTGAACCCCAAGCCTGACCAATACTTAGCTCCATGCTTTCCTCTACAGACTCAAACTCACTCTCCTCTTCTGAACTTGCATCTGGAGAGGGGTTTGGAAGCATATCCATGACAGATTGTTAAACAATCTTCTTTCCTCCTTGCTGCAATAATTGTTATAAGATTTTGTCTATCTTAATTGTTGTAGGATATCAATTGACTCTATGTTCATTCATACCTTAGAGGAAACTGAGCTTTGAAGAAGTTGGTCACTTGTTATAATAGACCAAATTTCTAATGGCAAAGAATTGGAGGAGGATTGCTGAATGTTTATGCTTTAAAGTATTGTTGTTTTAATAATAATAATAATAATAATAATAATAATAATAATAATAATAATAATAATAATAATAATAATAATATAGTAATAGGCACTTTGGATGCAACCCCAAAACAAATGGAGAACCACCTGACCACCACCAGCTTTGACAAAATCGCCATCAATCCATTGCAAAACACAGCCTTATTTGGAACTGCTTACATCCTTTGACAATATCTTTAACATAAACATCTGTCTATCTCAGGCCCTACCAGAGACCTCTATTGATGGATAAAAATGCCATATCTAAACATCTGCCTGACTGGGTGAAGAATCATCATCATCATCATCATCATCATCATCATCATCATAGCATAGGTATAATATGCAGAATTCTGATACTAATTTATTAGATCATAATATGTAACAATATAATAAGTTATACTGGATGGATATTTTCATGACTGATTCAGCTGGAGCTTCCCTACTCATGAGAGCTGTTAATTGGATTTTTAAAAAGGGGTTGATATTTCCCTGTGTTGTACTCATGTCTTCAAAGATAACACCTATCCATTCAGGCACAAAATCAAATATCTATTAAAGGCTATTGCATGGATTTCAGCATTTCAGGGTTTAATTAACTGGAATTAAATACAGCTGCTAGATTTTCCTCTTCCTATGTACCATTATTAGCTGCTTGTTGTATCACTTCCAAATTCAGTTCCAAATTCAAATCCACCTGAAAGAACATCTTTTGTAATTTGTTTTTGTGATTTATATGTTATATTTAAAGTATTGGCAGTGAGGGAATAAAGACTCTGCAGTATGTGTGTATATGGGCATATAAAATGTACACATTAAAATGTTTGAAAATAAAACCAAAACACAAAGAGTATTGGCATTAAGTATTTCTCAGTTTTGTTAGTATACCTAGGCAAAGGCTTAAATAATTTATGCCCAAAGTCAGCAATGTCTTCAAGTCCTGGGTTGCATGTTTTAGGTCTTATCAACTAAATGAAATGAAATGAAACAAAAGAAAACAAAACAAAACAAAGCAATCAAATCAAAAGAACACTTGCCTTGCTCCTGGAACCTCACCAAATCTGGCTATTCTTCTTCAAAGTCTGATAAGAATTTACAATTTTGAGTAGGTCAGGGGTATCAAACTCGTGGTCCGCAGGCTGGATTCATCATGTATTGGCCACCCCACCCCCATTTTAGTAAGGGGAAAAAAGTTGCAATATGTCATGTGACAAAAACGTGATGATGTAAGTTTGATACCCCTGGACTAATAATAAATCTTGTAAGATCTGGCAATCTAAGAAGGTTTTAGGTGTTTAATAGATACTGTTTTTGAAATGGCATCCATATGTTATTTTATTGGTCATTCATTTGTACAAATATTGAATAGGAACCAAGAAATCAAAAAAAGCACTGAAAGAACAATAGATCAACAAAATAAAAGCAAAACAAAGAAATTAAAAATATTTTGAGGAAATTATTGCAAACCCTGCTATGATTATTGTCACTTAAATCAAAACAAAAGAATTATCTGTACCATTATATTAACATTGCATATTGTGGAGCAGAGCAATTGGCTTTGCTACTTTTTAAAATAGTTTTTAAATCTTGGCTTGTAAAGTTTACCTTTCTGGCTGATTCATGTTCTTGTACGCACATTTAAATATTCAGATTCTTAACCTGCTGAATGTTCCTAATGCAAGTTGGCTGACTCATAAATTATCAAAATCAAACATAAAATAAGTGAAGAAGATGGCAAGCATTGAACCTTGGGAAGGATGTTGTGATATTTTTTCTGAGCTTGAAAATTCTACTCTTCAGCTTGGTATGTTTTATGACATCGAACACTTTATTTGGAAGTCTATATCACATTCTGTAAATATCAAATCAAAACTTCGTTACAGTTAAAAACCAGCATAAGTTCTGTGATTTTTCATTTTTATCAGTAGAACTAAATGCAGATGAGGAAGCAAAAAACAAAGAAAAAGAGGAAAAGCTGAAATAGGATATGGGAGTAGCTAACACAAAAAGAAATAATAGTTAAGACTATATTACTTGGTACAGAGACTTTATGCGTTTAAAAAGAAAACAATATAGCAACCAACTGGAGCTATATATTTTCAGCATTCTTCACTTTGTAACCAAATAAATTGAAACATTTTACTGTCTTCCTCAATGAAGATAACAAGTTTTTGTAGGTAAATGTACCATTAATTATTATATCAATACATTTATATTTTAAACTGTCAATGAAGAGATTAGTTACAGCAGCTGTCTTTTGACCATTGTCATTTATGTTTTCCTAAATATAGTGCAGTGCCGCAGGGTTTTTGCACATTAACATTAATATTGAAGGTTTTTTTTGCTTGGTAGTATAAGTTCTGCACATACAGTCCAAACAACTCTATCAGAGGTCATTTCTTTCCTCCCTTTTAATAAAGGGAGAAGGGACACCATTTGGAAAAATCTTTCCTATCAAATAATAATTAGCCCCTAGTATGTTCTTACACATCAAAAGTCAGTTATCTGCATCTTAGTGTAGTCCTAAATCTTAGAAGAAAACAACCAGGATATTCCAAGATTCCTGAGGTAGGAAAAATAAATATATTTCAGTTATAGCTATAGAATTCAACTTAAAGGCTAGATTTCCCTTTAAAAGAGAATGAAAAGAATATTCTCTCTCTCTCTCTCTCTCTCTCTCCCCTCCCTCCCTCCTCCTCTCCCTCTCTCTTTCCACATGTGTTTGTGTCCAGTGTGTTTATGTGTCTGTGTCCAGAGAATTAAAGGGCAGATCCTGAACTGCTTTTGACAAGAAGCTGCACATTTTAAAATAGATTTTATGAGGCCCTCTGAGGGTATAGTACTATAAGAATAGTGATGCTTTATAGAATTTTGATTTCTTTTATTTCATTAGCCAAGTCCAAATCCATCCAAGCCATATCTATTCTGGTCCAAATCTTATGTGGGTTAGAATAATATGTAAATTGTTTTCCTTCAAGATTCCGTTCCCTCCATAGATCTTTTAAATTTAACTCTCTCAACATTTCCTTACATGCTGCAGAGAGTTCCCTTTTCCCCTTCTTGTTTTTCCCCATATTACTATGGTCTTTCTGGTAGTCTGCAATGGAGTTAAAATCGCCAATCAAGCAAATGTTTCTTTTTTCAAAGCCTACTATTTTTTGGTGAAGGTGTTTAAAAATTTCCCTGGTCATCATTTGGGGCATAGATTGCTACAAGTAAAAATGTGATGTGGTTTATCCAAACTTGTATAACCAGAGTTCTTCCTTCGGGATCCGACCAGATTAGTTCTGCCTTTACATCTTGTTTTACATAAATTGCAATTCCTTTTTTCTTGTGTTGGTCGGCGGTGCTGTAAAAGTTTACCTAATTTTGGACAAATTAGATATCTTTCATCATTCTTCAAATATGTGTCTCTTGAAGACATATTATATCTCGTTATGTTGAATAAGTTTTGAGAATATCCTTTTTTTTTTAATAATGAATTTAATCCGTTTATATTGATGGAGAGCAACTTCTTCCCCTCCACCATTTATCTACTTCTGCTTAGATTTTTGCCTAGTAATGATTCGGTTCTCTTGTTGTTGTTGTTGTGGGATTTGCTCTTCTCTCCCATGTTGTGGATTATCACTTCTTGAAATTGGAGAAAGTCGCTCCTTTTGGGTTCTGTGATAATATCGGACCTCCTGTGGTCTTGTTTTAGGTTCTTCTTTGGTGGGTTGACTATTCTTATCTGTGAGCTGTTGATGAAAAACTTGGGCCTGTTCTATCGATTCTATTTTGATTTTCCTCTCTTTCCATGTAATTAACATCCCTTCCGGATTAACCATTTAAAATGGATTCCTTCTTTATTTAAATCATTAGCTAAAAATTTATAATCTTGTCTTATCATCCTCACTCTCTTTGGAATTTGTTTTAAAATCCTAATTTCTCTGCCCTTATATGATATTGTTTCCTCCTAGACATTTTCAAAATTAAATCCCTCAGACATCTCCTAGAGAAGCGGATATGAATTTCTCTTGGACAGTTGTTACGCCTGGCGTAGCTTGTGCTAACCCTATATACCTCATCAAACTCTTTAATTAGATCATCTTTTTCCTTTCCTAGCCATTCAGCCAATATTTCTGCCATCAAATGTTCCAATTCTTCATTTTGGCTTCCGCCACATTCTGGAATCTTAAATACGCCATTGCTTTGTCCATCTCGAGGTGGATCAGAGAGTCTTCCGTTTCTCTAAGTACATTTTTAAATTCCTCATCCATCCTTTCAAAGTTAGACTCCATGCGTGTTGTTCTACTCTCTATATCTTTTATTTTCACTTCGTTTCTCTCCATGGCCTGCTGTAGAGACCCTATCTTACCCTCCACCTTCGCTATATCCGCTTTCATTTCAGCCTTCATTTTCCCCATCTCATCTTTCAATTCACTTATATCTGCTCTAGTTTCCTTGTGATTATTAATCATCATTTCTTGCATTTTAGATATAGCTTCCTGCAAGGCTAATATGGAAGTTTCTAAAATTTATAACTATTGGTCAAAAAACTATGTATGTTTAAACAACTTCTAAAGCCTCTTCTAGTTAGCAGATTGTTTTCTAAAGAAAATCTATTCCCCCAGCAGCTTCACAGGTGGTTTCACTCTCAAGATACCAGTTATAATAGTTTCGTTCTCAAGGTACCAGTTTCACCCAGTAATCTTTATAAATTTGAAGTTCAAAAATACCCACTCCAGTAAAGCTGTAGTCTCACTAGCTTAATGTCCACTATGGCATGTAGAGCTCTATATAATTGTCAGGTTTTTCTTGACAATGCTAGAATGGAAGCATGCATTCAATGTCACAAATCTCTGGTAAGCAGATTTATTATAGAAAAGTCAATTAAGTTTCTGAAAGAATTCCAGTGCCTGCCATGTATCAAATGCAAATCCTATTTATAGTGAAATCAAGCTTTTATTTTTGTGCACCTTTTTCTTCCAGTTGCATGATGTAAATGAATATTT
Source organism: Pseudonaja textilis (assembly GCF_049901715.1). Lineage (NCBI taxonomy): Eukaryota > Metazoa > Chordata > Lepidosauria > Squamata > Elapidae > Pseudonaja > Pseudonaja textilis. The sequence goes on from NC_141995.1 coordinate 36,554,017, forward strand.
GGGACAAAATGATAGTTAGCAAATGCGTTGGTTTTGTTTAGCTGTAACCTTCTGAAACTGGCTCTCACAGTAGATTTCATATCTTTGATGTATATAATATATGGGCAAATATATTTAATTATGGAGTCCCAGATCTTTTTTACTGTGGATTTTTGTCCTTTTTCTCATGGCTTTCAGCTTCCTTTTTCCTGGGTCCTTTTCTGGTTTTGCTGCCATATAAGTTTCCATGTTTTCTGACATCTAAGCCAAGGAGGAGCCACCATTAGCAGTCATTATAGGTCTATCAGTTCCTGAAAGTCTTCTAGGTCTCCTGCAGAAAACAAGGAAAATTTGTACATTTTGAACCGATAAAGGGAGAAATTAATCAGCATACAGTGACTAATTTATATGATGAATTGAATAATTTTCCACCCCTCCTGATTCATCCACTCTGGGAATAAATCCTTCAGCCTGTCAGTAGCTAAGTGTGGTCCTGATTGAAAAAAAGTAATATTTATCTAGCTGGAACAATAATTTGCTATAAAGCAAATTCCCAGATATTTTTTCTTCCTAAGGAAAGATGAACTCTTTCTCACATGAAGGTGAGAAGATCCACTTGCACAATCGGATATTTTTTGACTATATTGCACACATTTTTCCTGATACGTACAATTATATATTTAGAATGGTCATCTTCTATTATGCTGATGAAGTTGAATCATTTGATAACAAAGTGTTCCCTTAATGAAAAGCAAAACATTTTAAAAATATCTAAAGAAATAAAAAGAATTGTTTATGAATGCCTTACAAATGCACATATATATGAATAATTAGTCTGGTACATAATTATTATTCAAACTTTTTCCTAAACTAGTACAAAATCATTACTGTAAGATTAAGGAATATTTATTTAATATTTATTTAAGTTAAACTGATGCTTGTCTCGGAGTTACTGATTGGAATGGAGGTTCCCTGGAATGCTGACATTATTAGCATAATAATGTGCCACGTTATCTTATTTGGGAACAAAATAATGATAATAATACTAGCGAGCAATGGAATTTTTAGATTGGTATTAACAGGAATATACAGGGACATACTTTTTTCCCCCTCAAATTTTTTATTCGTTTTACTTACACAACATATAAAAATTCAATTTCAGTTAAACAGTGTGTTGTCTGGGTGCAATTGTTTTTAGGGAATCATAATCAAAATGTTTATAATAACAATAATCACATTGATATTAATTCAATAATAATAATATTTTACTTACTTTCTTTAACAAATTTCCTTAATGACATTAATCTTTTTTGTATCCCCATTTTTCTAACTTCTGTTTTTATTTTCTAACCATTGGTAAAATAAGTCCCATGTCAAGAAATATTCAGTTCCTTCCTTTTCCTTAATTGTAAGTTTTAATCTATCAGTTTCTGTACATTCTAATATTTTTTAAATTACACTCTCATCTGTCGGGATCTCTTCATTTTTTCATTGTTGTACAAATACAATTCTGGCTGCAGTTAGTACATATAAAATCAAATATATATTTCCTTTATCATACTATTCCGGTAGGATGCCAAACAAAAATATTTCTGGTTTCAAATCTATATGTTGCTTTATCATTTTTTCCAACCAAGTATGTATATTTTTATCCAATATTTTTTTGCCTTTGGGCATGTCCACCACATATGATAATATGAACCAGGTGTCTGGTTACACTTCCAACATTTAGCAGGCATGTTTTTAAATATTTTGGACAATCTTGTTGGTGGAAAATGCCAATTTTTTTGTTTGAGAGTGCAGCTACAGAATTGTCAGAGAAGCGATAGAGATTGGAAAAAGGACCTGAAAGCATGAATAGAAGAGATGATTCCACCAGACTGTCAATCATTTGGAAGCCTGCACTCACAAACAAAAATTTCTCAACACCACAAGCCAGGAAAACAGCTGGGCACAAAAAGATCCCCCCTGATACTTCTAGCTCAAACACCCCCCAACCAGGCACCCAGATGAAACCTAGTTTTCTAATAAATGATAGCCATCCATTTACTCGGAGCCAAGCTGCACTAAAAGCCTCCAATACAGGAACACAATGTTGCCAGCCAACCAAGACAAAAAAAAAAAAGCCACAAAACAGACAGGAGATATTAGAAACACCAATCAAGCAGAACATAGCAAACTCCAAGACCAATAAACACAGACCAAGACTCCCAACCAATCAGGATGAAGAAAAACCATTCTGGCACAGCATAGACTAGCACCAAATTTAAAACAGAAATGGCTGTGAAAGTCTGACTCACAGATGAACACAATACAGAAGCCTGATGATGGCAGATGAGATTCTGCCGAAACGCACAACTATAATGACGTGGGAAAATACCCGAACAAAGTTGAATACCATCTAATTTATATATATATATATATGTATATCCAAAAAGAAACCCCAACCAAAATCCAAGACAGAGAACAGGAAAACGGCAAAGCCCTCCTCCCATATATAAAAGGCACTACAGACAAAATTAGCAAGATCCTCCAAAAACACAACATCAAAACAGCATTCTGCACAAACAGAAAAATATCCACCATCCTAAGAAACCCCAAAGACAAAATCGAATTAGAAAACCAAGGAGTATACGAAATCCCCTACACTGCCTGCCCTACCACATACATTGGACAAACTAACAGAAGAATAAGTGTACGCATTGAAGAACATAAGAACTCAATCAAAAAAGAAGAAACGACCTGTTCCCTGGTCCAACACCTCAAAGCCACAGGACATGAAATTGATTTTAAAAATACCAGAACCATCGCCAAAACCGAACACTTCAACAGCAGAATAATCAGAGAAGCCATAGAGATAGAAAAATGCCCACACAGCATGAACAAACGAGATGACACCTCCCGCCTTCCAGCCATTTGGAAACCCGCCCTCATGAACAGACGAGTACCTAACATGAAGAAGGACACCAGACCCACACCCATGAGAGCCACACAAGATGCCATCACCACACTTCCATGTAGAAAACAGACTCACACCCACTCAGAAGATGAGACATGACCATGGACCAGAAGCTGCACTGCAGCTGCATCACTACCCACTTCAAACCCCTCCGAGCCATACATGAAGCAAACCGACACCCACTATGAAGATGCAGCACCACCACGAACTCGAAGCCAAACAGCAAGATCACAGCTCACCAGCTCAAATCCCCCAGCAACTAAGACTAACCTGAGCACAACCAAGCCCCCACCTGAACAGAACACGCCTCCAACCAATCAGAACACGGCTAACCCCCAACCAATCAGAACACAGCCAAACCCCTACCAATGAGAACACACCCCACCCAATCAGAACACAGCCAAGCCCCCACCCAATCAAGTCCCACCCCACTGGCAGTTAAAAGGAGGAAGCAGCTGCAATCTCCATTACTCTGAGAAGCACAGAGCCGGAGACAGAAGCCTGAAGATGATGAATGAGACTTCATCGAAACATTGCCTAGATACTTCAATCTTACGTGGAGAAAACCCGAACAACCAAAGATCCACATACAAATACCCGCGAGAACCTCAGAAAACAAATATTGCACCTCTACGGGGAGGAAACCCACCATCTGACCAGGACTTATGAAAAACTTGAAGTCCAAAGAGCCTCCATTTTATGTGACCTTGCATTCCTATGCAACTGCCGAGATCAAAATTTAATTCCCACAAGCTTCCAATTGAAATTCCACACCAACACAGCAGCCACCAAACGCATCCTAAAAAGAACAGAACTGGCCCTAATTAGAAATGAACTTCACACAAAAAGGTTTCTCCTAGATCAAATCAACAACGATCTCCTCACACTCCACCTCAGACTCAGCAACAAGATTCACCCCCTACTTTGGGACAAATCCAAACAACTCGCTGTCTGGAGAGCCGAAACACAGACCACCCTCAAGACAGACACACACACCAACAAACTCAGGAAACTACAACAACGCCAGAAACCAACTCCTCCCCCCCACAGCCACACATGAAACAAACAGTGCACAACATCTCAGACAAGATCCTCACTGAAGCTGAAACCAAGGTCCTTTCAAAAGGATTCAACTTTGCTGTCGCTCCCAAACACATCCCCACAGAAACCATCATATGCGGAGTTGAAACCAGCCTGACCAGAACCAACCCTGATGATGCTAACAAAATCAGACTTGAAATCACCAACATCCTCTGCACTAGCAAACCACCCAAAAGCAACTTATCCAAAGAAGAACAAACTGCACTACTTAACCTGAAAGAAGACACCAGCATAATAATCCTACCAGCAGACAAGGGCAATGCGACAGTGGTTATGAACACATCTGACTACCAAACCAAGTTAACCAACCTACTCCAAGACCCCGCATACAAACCCCTAAAGACAGACCCCACCACCTACCTAGAAAAAACTACCAAATCCAAAATAAAAGCCTCCCCCATCAGTGAAGAAATCCAGCAAAGAATCATACCCAGAGAGAAATCATCCAGATGTCCCAAGATTTATGGTCTCCCCAAGATACACAAAGAAGGAACCCCACTCAGACCAATAGTCAGCTCCATAGGCTCACCTCTACAAAACCTGGCCAAATTTCTTGCCAAACAACTACAACCCTATGCAGAATCCATCAACTCACATGTAAGAAACTCATTCCAGTTCATCGAGATCATAAAGAAACAAAACTTACAACCTAACGACCTACTAGTAAGCTTCGATGTCATATCCCTCTTCACCCAAGTGCCAATAAAAGAAGCCTTGACAGCCATCCAAAACAAATACAACCCCCCCAAGCACATCCTAGATCTGACCAACCACTGCCTATCCAATACATACTTCACCTACAATGAACAAAAATACAAACAAATAGAAGGAGCACCCATGGAATCACCCCTCTCACCTGTCATCGCAAACCTCTACATGGAACACTTTGAAACACAAGCTCTAGAAAAATATGACCACAAACCCAAACTCTGGCTCAGATACGTAGATTACACCTTCATAATCTGGCCACACGGGAAAGAAAAACTGAACAACTTCCTCACACACCTCAACAGCCTACACCCCAAAATACAATTCACCATGGAAACAGAAGCCAACAATCAACTTCCTTTCCTAGATGTCTTGGTATACAAAAGATCCAATGGCTCCCTAGGACACACCATCTACCAGAAGAAAACACATACAAACCGCTATCTACATGCACTCTCACACCACCACCCAGCACAGATCAATTCCATAGCCAAGACACTCATCTCCAGAACAAAATGCTTAGCCGATGAACAACACCAAAAAACCAAACTACACACTCTCACCAACGTACTTACAGCCAATGGATTCCAAAGAAAGAAGATTACCCACCTAATCCAAAAAGAAACCCCAACCAAAATCCAAGACAGAGAACAGGAAAACGGCAAAGCCCTCCTCCCATATATAAAAGGCACTACAGACAAAATTAGCAAGATCCTCCAAAAACACAACATCAAAACAGCATTCTGCACAAACAGAAAAATATCCACCATCCTAAGAAACCCCAAAGACAAAATCGAATTAGAAAACCAAGGAGTATACGAAATCCCCTACACTGCCTGCCCTACCACATACATTGGACAAACTAACAGAAGAATAAGTGCACGCATTGAAGAACATAAGAACTCAATCAAAAAAGAAGAAACAACCTCTTCCCTGGTCCAACACCTCAAAGCTACAGGACATGAAATTGATTTTAAAAATACCAGAACCATCGCCAAAACCGAACACTTCAACAGCAGAATAATCAGAGAAGCCATAGAGATAGAAAAACGCCCACACAGCATGAACAAACGAGATGACACCTCCCGCCTTCCAGCCATTTGGAAACCCGCCCTCATGAACAGACGAGTACCTAACATGAAGAAGGACACCAGACCCACACCCATGAGAGCCACACAAGATGCCACCACCACACTTCCATGTAGAAAACAGACTCACACCCACTCAGAAGATGAGACATGACCATGGACCAGAAGCTGCACTGCAGCTGCATCACTACCCACTTCAAACCCCTCCGAGCCATACATGAAGCAAACCGACACCCACTATGAAGATGCAGCACGACCACGAACTCGAAGCCAAACAGCAAGATCACAGCTCACCAGCTCAAATCCCCAGCAACTAAGACTAACCTGAGCACAACCAAGCCCCCACCTGAACAGAACACGCCTCCAACCAATCAGAACACGGCTAACCCCCAACCAATCAGAACACAGCCAAACCCCCTACCAATGAGAACACACCCCACCCAATCAGAACACAGCCAAGCCCCCACCCAATCAAGTCCCACCCCACTGGCAGTTAAAAGGAGGAAGCAGCTGCAATCTCCATTACTCTGAGAAGCACAGAGCCGGAGACAGAAGCCTGAAGATGATGAATGAGACTTCATCGAAACGTTGCCTAGATACTTCGAATCTTACGCGGGAGAAAACCCGAACAACCAAAGATCCACATACAAATACCCGCGAGAACCTCAGAAAACATATATATATATATATATATATAATTTCAAATGCAGTGCTCTTGGATCACCATTGTATATCTAGGACATACAAACAAGTATTTAAATATATACATATCAAAATAATATTTAAGTTATTGTACAAGTTGTTTTGGAGTATGTATCAGTTGTGGGATTCAGCCAGTTCGCACCAGTTCAAGAGAACCAGTCGTTAACTTTCTGAACAGTTTGGTGAACTGATTGTTGGAAGAAATCATTAGGGCAGAGAACCGGTTGTTAAATTATTTGAATCCCACCACTGGTATGTATATTGTGCTTGTGTGTGTATCTTTTGCTTTTGCTATGTTTTTCAGTTCATAATGGAAAAAAGCTAAGGAAAATTGTATAAATGTGTATAAATGATGACAAGGAGTTAAGGTACAAATACTACTCAAGTGTCTGCCTTGGTATTGCTGAAAGGGTAAAGCGATCAATATGATAACAGAAGTTACATCTGTTTTCCTTCCTGAATAAATAAAATTATTCATTATAAAAATCAAAAGTAAGCAGTTGGTACTAAAGCTACTACAAGCATGTATGAAATTATATGGATTTTCTGTCTTCATCCAAGAATATAAGCTCCAACTATCTACCATTCAATTTTGTTAAATACTAGCTAAATATAACTTATAAATAGAATATTAGGTTACATGTCTATTTTATCATAAACAAATCCTCTTTCTCCTCCTTTTTAATATAAGGATGCATGTTTGTATATGTCTTTACACTAGTATTATTTTACAAAAATCAAAACAAAAATAAACAACAAAAACTTATATTGTAAAGAGAAACAAAGAAAAATGAAAATTCATGATCAACTTCTTAGAATAGAAAGTTTGCTTTCTTTTTAAAAACCGTACAGTTTACAAGATAATTAATACAGATGTAGCTGTAATACTAATATATAATATTACAAACAACAGCCTCTTTTTAAAAAAAGCAATGTTAATTAAAATGTTTTGAGAAATAATAATAATAAAAAATGGCAAGAAAAGATTTCTAATAATATTTCCAAATGCAAGCTTTTCTCTTCCCCACACCTTAAGATTTTAGTATAAAATTGATCCAGGCTGCTTTGCAGATCTGTTCCCTGTTTTCCTTCCTTTACAATCCTTCTGGCATATGCAGCATATGGAGGTAAATAAACTGGGGTGAAATTGATCAGAGTCAATTAGTTAAAAGACCTGGAACTGTCTAAGTGAGGCAATTTTGAGACAGAAAAGCCACCCCACTGCCTTCACTCTATCAGACAAGCCAGCATGCAAAGTTCAGGCTGTATTTTCTCTGTGTGTGACTTGTGTGGGCTGGAAGTTTTGAAAAAAACAACAGCTTTAGCATGACCTACTCAGAAAAATAGTGAAGGTATATGGAGATCTATGTAAATGCAAGTATTTGGTCATAAAATTAACTTCCAGAGCAGCTGGGCCGGTTGTGGGGGGAGCAGGTGTGTGGTCACAGCTCCATTTGTGTGAGTGGTGCACATGTTCCAATAGACCTTCACATGTGGGCAGAAGGTGCTTATGCTCACACACTCATGCCAGTGGCAGGCATTTGTGCATGTGTCCAAAGCTCCACTTGAGCAAATGGAAGGCACTCATGCGCAAAGCTTGATTTTTGTGAAAGGAGCTTCATGCATGAGTGAATGGAGCTTCACGGATGGATGAAGCTCCGTTCATACAACTGGAGATTCATGTGGGAGTGCAAGTCCCTCTACTGTATAAGTGGAGCTTTGCACATGAATACACACTTGCCCACTGCTCACGCGAGTAGAGCTGTGTGTGTGTTTGCCCATCTCTCCCATGGCCCAGTTTTGAACCCCATAGTGAGCCATGGCCTGGGAGTTGGGTTCCTTGCTCCAGAGGACTCATCTAATATCCAACCTGAGATCATACCCTAGATCAGGGGTGTCCAACCTTGGCAACTTTAAGACTTGTGGACTTCAACTCCCAGAATTCTTAAAGTTGCCAAGTTGGACACCCCTGCCCTAGATGATATGTGCAGACCCATCTAGTTATTATTTATCCAGTAATGTTTTGTGTGATTCTAAACTCATATTTCAGGAAATATTTGTATCCAGGCTCCTCGTTTTCATAATAGATGTTGCAATTCCCCCCCCCCAAATATTTTTTTCTAAATAATTTTGGAAAAAAATATTTTGTTTTCTTCTACATTTCTTTTTAAAAGAACTAATTACATGGCTCTGTAGGAAACAGAATAAATATACAGTTCATTCTCTGTCATCTTTGCCTATTTCAAGATATTCTCATTTAAAATAAAACATTAAAAAATCAAATAGGTGCAAATCCTGACTGATAGCTATTAAAATAAATACTTGGTAAGGTAAAAGAAAAAGAAAATAGCTTGCATTATCGGAGAAGAATAGCCAAAAGTTTCAAGCCATGTTTGTAGATTAAGATGAACCTACAAACATGGCTTGATAACATGATCTATTAAGATGTTCATCTGAGAGTTCTTCAGAAATAAAATTCATTGTTGAATCAATTTATCACTGCATCTCAGAAAATGTATTGAAATTGACTTCTCCTTTTTCAGTCCTATAAGGATGAAGTTTGGGTGAGGATATTCTTATTTGTAGCTATGAAACTATCAAACTCTTCTCAACTGAAGATTAAGAAGAATGAATATTTGTATAGATGTTTGAAGTTTTCTTTATGTTCTTCTATGTGACCCTCTAGTTACAGATGAGCAATACTTCAGCCATTGTCTTTAATGTCTCGGAGCAGTCTTATCCCATACCAAGATCAGTTTGCAATTGTGCTTTCCTGCTCTATTTTTAAAAAGTTATGCTTTCCTATTTGGGTAGCACAAGTCTCTGTGTTTCTTTTCAGGCATTTTAATATAATGAATTAGGAACAGAGTTAGTCACCGTGTTTAGCTGTTCTCCATTATTATTTTCTGGGCCAAGGAAAGAAATATTCCCAACTTAAGTCAAACCCCACTGAGATGTATGAGGCTGGTTGCAAGCATTTCAATTTTTTCCATATCCCTGATGGAAGAACAGATCTAACCTTGTTATAAAATAGTTCTGATTTTAAGTGAAGAAGTTACACATCTTTGTCTTTATCCTTTGCAGAAAGCTGTGATGTCTGCTTATTACATTTTTACAAGATTAGGTTATTTATTTACAAGGTTAGGTATGATTAAGTAGCCAGATCCTCAACTAAACAATACCTTGATAGGTTGCTGCTTCATCTGCCTCTCCTATATATGTCGTATTTAATATGTTCTTAAAGCAAAAGCATGATGGATAATTTAAAGTAAAAATAATAGTAGATATGATGAAATTCAATATAAACTACAAGAGATGTCCAGCTTCATCTACATGTGGAAAAGAGAGAGCTCCATTTACACCCTTTAATAGACTCAGAAGGTGAATTTTCAAAAGTCTTATTTGAGATGTGACAATGATTTTTTTTCTGTTCAAAATAGCATCTTATTAAATATAATTTATTATTTAACCAATGTTAAGTGTCACTTGACAATTCAAATAGCTGTGAAGAAAAAGAGTTCATTGAATATAATAGAATTCAATGTTACAGAAGCAGTTTTTTCTTTCTTTCTCAGAGGTCACAAAAGATTATGCTATCCATTTTTTACTTTTCAGCTTATAACTGTACAGGCAATTTCTTTTTCATACAGGAAGCTTCCTTTTCATATCTGAAATACTTCATTTGTCTTTTACAGTTATGAACAGTTCTTGATGGAAAAACTCATTCTGTTTCAACCCTCAGTTGAAATAGTTCTTCCTGTAAATATGCACATACACACACATACACATACACAGAGAGTCAAAATATCTTTGATAATGGAACATGTTTGTTTGTTTGATTTCTATAGACACCCATCTCAGTAAATGATTCTAGATGACTCACACTTCAAGTTTTAAATTGTGTTCACTTGGTCCAACCTATGTACTGAATAGCTGTTGTTATTAGTATCTAATAAAAAGAGGATTCTCCAGGACAAATGTGCTGTAAATGTGACATGTAAAAGTAAACTGGAGTTTTATAAAAATATGTCAAATGTAGTTTTCATATGAGTATAAAAAGTCAAAAAAAAAGGTGGGTATGTTACAAAATACTACAAAATTATTTGGGGAAAATAATTCTGCAAACCTACTTTTTCCAACCAACAAGTGGTCAGGCAGCATCTTATGCAAATATTTTATTGTCCCAGAATATTATGCAAATGTTCTATTTTTGATTAATTGGTTTTATTCTAATTAATCTGGTGAAATTAATAATCTATACCATACTTAACCCCTTACATAGTCAATCAGTATTTCAATCACCTGGAAACCACTAATGCCTTTCCGTCTTGTTTCTATTGGCAATTATTTAATACAATTTGGAATCAGCCTAATTCAGATACTTTCTTCCATCATGATTCCTGAAATTAAATATCCTTTTACAAACTCTTAAATTAAATTTGGACTGCTTCTTGGTAACATCACTGTTAAAATAAAACCATTTCAAGCTTCCAAGTTGGCCTTTTCCTATGTAATCATTCTGTCTGAATTTTAGAGTTCAGGTGTGTGTGGGGGTAAGATAGGAGAATCTAGATAAATTCCCATGTTTGATGTTGTTTTATTGAAGCACAGAAACTTGTATTGTTTAGGAAAGAAACAAGGAATAACTGTAAAATCTCTCTTGATTGATAGTTGGAACCATCAATTTTGGAGAACCATTTTTTTTTAAAAAAATTACCTCATAATTTTGAGTACTTCATACCCTGGGATATTTCAGGCAGATGTTGTTGTTTGATGGTGTTAAAATCATTATCACAGGATATAAGCTATTCAAGCAAATTGCCTTCTGTAATTGACTGTAATTGTCAATGCTGATGCTATATGCTGATACTGTATCATTATTGCTGCTATTGTTTGTCACACAGTCAGCCAGATGTTTAAACCAGATTTGAAATTTTTATCAATCTATGGAGTCCTTGCCAAAGACCTTGGTTGTTGTTATTATTGTTTCTCAGAACAAAGATAATTATCCCACTTCAGTGTATGTAGCCATGCAATATGAAAATAGCTAAGGATAAGCAGAAGCAATTGCCAAGTTATATTTGGAAAGACAGACATCTACAGAATCAGCAAAAAGATGGGAGAACAGTAAATCTCATTGTTAGGTCAATAATAGAAAAAATTCAGCCTTTACCTTCTGATCACAATGCATGTTTCAAAACTTTATTACTAAAATATAGTTCTCTGACATCTTCCTGCTTGCTTCAGTTGATTTCAAGCTTTAAATAGTTTGGTGACAGATTCACTATCCATTCCATATTATTTTTCATGTATTTCTTTTACAATAGTTAGACTGATCCTCTGCCTTAACATTTTTTTAAAACCAGTTTCATCAAATTGAGAGGAAAGTTCCATGAAGCAAAATTGACTGGCGCTGTGTCTTTTGGGTGCCACTGTGTCTGTGATGACCCAGGGATACAAAATAAACACAGTCACAAAAACAGGTGAAACCCCTTTTATTTCTTTACTTTGCCTGAAAACTCCAAATATCCTTGACTGGAAACAAAAAATTCCCCCACAAGCAGTTACAAAAAGAAGGAAATGCCATTTAAACTAAAAATGCCTATAAATTATAAAGAGTAAAAACAACACAAACCACACTGAAGCAATTAAGGGAACCAGGCAAGATAAGAGGGTTGAAGATGTCCACAGATATCAGAACACACACTGGGAAGGACGCCAAACTCAGAGAGGAACGACAGACTAGAGATATTTCCATGCTTTTTTTCCAGCACTGGCCCATATACATGTCTGTCCTTTTAACCAGTTCTCACAGCTGCAGCCCATGAAGAGGATCCTCCCCCACAGACCATGCCATTCACATCTCTCCGTTATCCTCTTCATCCTGCATGCCCTACGATGGAGAAGGGATGGGCCTGGGTCTTTCTCTGACTGCCCAGCCGGCCTCTGCCCTTCCCCAGCCTCCTCCACAACCTTCGGAGCCACACCTTCACTCCTTGTTGGCTGTTCCTCCTCTCTCTTGGAGTCAGTCTCTAACAGGGCCATGACAGTGTCTTCTAAAATTACACACACATCAATAAAACAAATGTTTATTTTATGTTCTGTGTAGTTCAGGTTAGCTATTTATATTATTAAGACATTTCTGGTATCCATTTTAATAAGCAATGTTTTATTTATAGTCCTAGTCCAATTTTTAAAGTGTTATATTATGTGTTTGTGTTCGATTATGAGTTAAATTGCATCAGACAAACTGGGAAAGATAATGGGTGTTTAGTAGACTGTTCATTTGAAAAATGAGCACTTTCAGGACTACCAAATAAATAAAAAAAATACTGCCATAGGTGAATATTAGCTGCTTCATGTTTTTAAAAATATTTCCATCCACCTAAAATATTTGCATACAATAGCAAATTTCTCAACAAATATCCCTTACTTTTGACAAAATGTCTCGGTGGACATCATGGCATTTCTTTTCTTGCCAAAAATCCCTTCAAAATATCTGTTGATTACCTCAATTTGCCCTAAATTTCTCTTTAAAAAATAGAGAAAATAAACTGTTTTCTCGCTACTCCAAAATATTTTAGTGCTGTATTTGAACAAAACATCTCAAACTACCTGTCTGAAACATGCTAAAATTTACTCCTGATGTAAATACAATTATTGTTGTCTATGTTGTACAAAATCGATTTTAAAAGCAAAGACTACCTAGTTTTAAAACCTTTGCAACTGTTTCTGTGAAATCAAGCACTTTGGAGCCTTTCATAGTTGCCTACAATTTGATCCCATGGAAAAAAATTGAGGGATCATATGTATATGATGTATTATATATGTATATGATTTACTGAAGCACGTTCTCATGGAACCGGTAGTAAAAAAGGTTGAATCCCACCACTGGAGGAATCACAATTCTATCAAATTTGCATGAATTTGATAACCAACTTTTCATATTTCCTAATAAGTAAGATATCCTTACATAAGCAGCTTTAATACAAGAGGACAATTTATCAGAAAAAGTAAGCCATGCATTACCTGATTTTCAAAATTTAGAATCCTCAATAGAGCCCAGTGAAGAGATAAAGAACATTTTATCTGCTTTTTTTCCATCTAGTGGTTATTAGAGTTTTTTTGCAGCCTAGATATGACATGCCTAATTAAAATTGTAATTTAAAAAGAAACAGTATGCAACACTGTATTAGTCGATACTCAGTCAGAAGTAAGATCTCTTTAATTTCCTATGGATTATGCCCAGTATAGTGGAAATAACTGGGTGAAACTAAATTAGATTTCCATAAGATTTCCTTCTAAGGAGAAATTCGTAGAAGTAGATGGGAAGATTATAACCCTATTCATGTTTACCCAATAGTAAATGAGAAAGCACTGATTAGATTTTGTTGAAAAATATACTTTCTTTTAGTGGTTTATAATTTGGTATTGAAATCATGCATTGAAACTGTAATCATAGCGTAGAAGAAAAATGGAATTTTAGAGGTTTTAATCCAAAAGCTAATACTGCAGGAAAAAAAGTATTTCCCTCTGTAAAAAAAAAATTGAAAAGAAAATCTGAAACCAATGTCTGACTCATTAAAGCTGATGTATGCAATACCTCCTGCAAATACAGTTTGCCTTGCAGCTTAATCCTTCAAGTTTATGTATTTAAACTTATGCTTATTCTTATTTCTATTATATTCTAAGTGTTTGACAAATAAATAAATAAAATAAAATAAAAATAAGTTCTTCCTAACTAGCCACAATAACAGAAGTAGCTACTGGAAAAAAAATCATAGGAGACCAGTCTCGATCTGTTTCTGTGATAAAGATACATAGCTGAAAGTGTTGATGTAATCATGTAGTGTCACATTTAATATATTAGCAGGTCTTATATTCTGGGAAAGCACAGAATAAAGTAAACCAAACACTGTTTATGCTACAGCAAATGAAAAGTAGATAGTCATGAGTGGGATCTGAAGCTGAAATGTGTACTTTTCTCTTTCTGTGGGTGGGAGAGAGATAGAAAGAAACTCTACAAAATTGCTTAACTATTCAAACAATAAATGAAACCTACTTGTATTATAATGTGTAGTTCTAGGCTGTAAGATGACAGGGCTGTTTATACATACAGAAAAAAAAACAGAAAGACAAGAAATGTTTAATTATTAGATGACTAAGGCTGCTGATATTTGAGCTTGTGGAGCCCCACAAATTGTATAGATGCTCTGTAGTATGATTTCTGCCATGTGATGTGTCTCTTTGAGCCATGGGCAGAAGGATTTGGGAAGGGATTGATGCCACTCTGAGAGAGGCATTATGCTACTAGCTTTGAAAATGATGACAGTTGAGCACTCTTTTGCAGAGAGACCATATCTTAATAAGGCTTTCCTTATATTTTGCAACTTGCTACTTATATGCTAAGGAGGTAATAGAGAATAATCTGCATTATAAAACTTCAGAGTTGCTTTTTGGTTTTTTGCAATTTTGTACTTTTAGAGAAAATTGCTAAGAAGGAAGTAGGGAATCAGGTACAAAAATTGTAAAATAGCTATGAACAACCTAAGGGATGCTGGATGAGTTTTGCCCCCCAAGCAACCTTGTGCAATTCACCATCATCCCCAAAAGATCTACTCCTCCAAGTCCCACTGCCATCACCAAGTCCAGCACAGTCACTGCCCCACTAGCTTCAGAAATGCTGATCAGCTTGTCAGATATTGAGGCACCTGATGACTTTTTAAATGCCTGCCCCAGAGGAGGAAGAACATTGTGTTTCTGTCATGATTCAGATCTAGGCATGAGATAGAAACATTGGCTATTGAAGTGGATGATCTAAATTAGGATGTTCTCTACATGACTAGATCTGTCATTTGGGAGATTATTCTGACTTGTAACTGCTGCTTTGTAAGCTGCAGGATATTATTGCTAGAGGCACATTTGCCCAACTTCAGTTGATGTACCAATCTTTGTTCAGAAAGCCTTAATGACATCAACTCATGCCAGCTAGATTACTGCAACTTTCTGACTCAAATAACAACCAAACAATTGTAATGGAAACCTCACAACTGCAGAGTTCCACATACATTTTAAACTGGCTACCAGTTGACATCTGAGTCCAATTTGAAGTATCAATCATTACTTATAAAGATCAATAGTATGGGGTTGGGAAATATCTCATTAAGTATGATTCTGCCCATTCTGTCTGTAGACATAATTTTGTTAAAATATCACCCTTATGTGAGACAAAAGAGTGTAAAAGTATAAATATGCAAACTGGCAATCATAATATGGCAGCAACATTAACATCAAAGGCTCTGTAACCATTCAAAACTATGTAGGAATTAGTCTAAGGAATTGCTGCCTCTTCAATCAATTCTAAAACAGCCTTCAGTTGTTAATAGTTGGTTTGTTCCTATGGTTTGGCCACAATTGTGATGACAAAATACCCACCTCATTCACAAACTTCAACCTTCAAGTTTCTAGGTGTGTGACCCTGACATGATTCTAGTGGAATTCCCAAGTCAAAGAAATCCCTATCTACTAGCTTCTAGGTTTTGATTGAATTACGTATTGGTATGAATACTAGGTATGTTAATGATTCTAGAGAGTTTATGTGTGTATCTACCAATACTTTCTGAAGCTTGTAAAGCTTCAGCTAGAAGGTTTCATTGAATCATGTCCTCAAACTAAACATTGTAATTAACTTAATTGATTCAAGGTTACAGGTTGAACTAGTTGCCTTTGATTTGATTCATAAAAATTTGAAGGTTTTTTTGAAACTTGACATCGAACTGAAACATTGCTAATTCATTCTGTATAAAGAAAAAAGAGGCAAGAATACTATAATGTACTTTCTGATTTTGTAATAAGTATTTGGTGAGTTTTATCAACTCTTGAAGCCATGCTATCAGCATGCTCTTTCTAGACTGACTGTGACTTATTCTTCTGTTAGAATTGCTTTATTTGGGCTCATTTAAAGGAAGGGAAAGGGGAAATCAGTTTTATTCTGCTGTGTTTTTAAAGTGAAAATTGTTCTTTCTTGTGTTAACTGTTACCTCTCTTCATATATCTTTTATCATTTCTTAACTCAGTGTGTTTGCTGACCCATTAATCTTTGCATGCAGCTGTTCTTCAACATTTCCAAGGCCATTCATTCCTCCATATCCCACATTCAGGAATAAGGAAAAAAGTTCCTCTTTGCTTATTGCTACTTATTTTAGCTTTTTTTCACTGCAGAAATGGTCCTCAGATACTGTTCTGCTTATTAGACTATAGCCTACAAATAGAGCTTATGACATAGTGTATATCACACTGACTGGTTTATGTAGTAGTGAAAACATACTTGTTTTTTTTAAAAAAAAACGAAGATTTGTAGAAGCCACTTAAAACACAAGATTCTCAGAAGAATCTAACTTTCCCAAAGGGTGATGGCAATAAATTTGGAAATCAGTGGTCAAAGAATAATGGGCTTTTAGATGTTTTTAGTAAGAGCCTATGTTCTACTGTTTTAAACATCCTTTTTTAAAAATTGAAGTCAAATAGTTTCTGAATTTGTTCAGTACAATCTTTCCATAGGTCTTTGTTGAACAATTGTCTATATAAGAAAAGCAAAACAAAGGAACAATTCAGAACTTTATTGCAGTGAAATCCTTGAGGTCATCCAGTTGAAACTTTGCAGGTTCATGTTCTCCTTCTATTTTCATGCCTTTCTGCTCCAAATTGAATCAGCTCCTGGACATTTTTAGGCTTTCTATGAGTGAATCTTGAACTGTTGCCTTAAAACTTCAAAGTGTGAATTTAGATCAGTCTTGTAACCTTTAAATCTTGAGCTCAAATTAGACTTTTTGGCTGATCTGCACATAAGTAATATATATTAAGACTGTTTCATGCTTAAAGCGATTTGAACAAAGTACTTTGGACCTGTTTTCTATTCATTAAAGCATCACAACTTTTTTCAGACTTCCAAAATCTTGCAAAAAGATGCAGCTGCTTTAAGCATTGCTTTAAAGTGGGGGAGGGGCATCAGAGTGGCATCACATGATGCATCACAACTCTCCCCCTTGCTAAACCAGGCGTGAGCATGGCCAGTGCATGGTGAATCCAGCCCACAGGCAGCAGGTTTGACAGCCCTGCTTTAAAGAATCAACTAATTAAAATAGCCAAATTACTCTTCAGTCTTGCACAGAAGTTTGTAAACTGTAAGTAAGTATTGTGAGTATTGTGAGTATTGTAAGTATTGTGTTTATATGCACTCCAAAACATTTCTATCCAATCATTTTCAAACATGCATATCCTTAAATTTAATTCTTATAGCCACAGCTATCATTTGATTTTTTTTAACAGCTATCATTTCTCAGCACTAACTACCAGGCTGTCTGAAATACTCATTGGGTCAGTGTATGCATAGAAATATTTTTTGTTATTAGCACTAACTGCCTAAGGAGGATAGGAAGGTCTCTGTGTTTATTTGATATCACTTCAGGGCACTGATAATCTTCTCTAAATAATGCACATTGTGCTATATTTGCAATTATTTGGGTGCCTGGCAAAAGCAAATGGCAGATAGATATTTGAATCAATTGTAAGTTGACTTTTTAGCAGACAGAAAGATAGTAAAATTATTTTTAATAAGTAGGGAGTATTTATAGGAGAGAGAAGGCCAAAAATATTGTCTTATGTAATGTATTCCATGTACAAAAATTCTCTCCAAGTCTTTCCATTTGTAACTGATCACAAAAGAAGCTGATAAAACTTGGAGCTGGACTTATCTGGACTTAATCTGCTTCTTCTCCAATATGCCTCATGCCAGTCCAGACTGGAAATACTGCCACTGATTTCCTGTATTATTCACAACAGCATGAACAAGAAATAACATTATACAATCTATAGATACTATAGTCCTGGTGGTGCAGTGGAGTTTGAGCCTGACTGGCTCAAAGATGACTCAGCCTTCCATCCTTCCTAGGACATTAAAATAAAGACCCAGATTGCTAGGGACAATATGCTGACTCTGTAAATCACTTAGAGCACTGGTATAAAACTCAATCACGTCATGTGATGCATCATAACATTTTTTGCCTTTGCTGAGCTAGGTTGGGCATTGCCTGCATGTGACACTTCCGGCCAGTGGACACCCCTCATTTAGAGACTGCTGTAAAACATTATGAAGTGGCATATAAATTTAAGTGCTATTACTTTAATCAGATGGTGTTCAAGATGTGAAAATGTCCATGGCAGTACTGATGAATGTAAAAATTGATTTCTGTGAATCATAAATAATGTTATGCAATTCAATCTAGTATGTTGAATTGGTTTATCTTTCTCCCATCCAAACCACTGATTCTTGCAGAAACAAACTATTCACACAGACATTTTATTCACTGCCTTTCCTTATGATAGCTGTAGATAAAATATAACTCAGAGATGGCAGAACCATTAACCATACATTTTCTTAAAAAACAGTGAAAACTACTTATCCAGAAATCATAATCTAAAGTATCTGTAAGACTTAAGGTTTTCTGGTTCTCATACTTCCTAAAGATTTTCCTTCAACTTTGCAGGATATCTTCTATTCCTAAATAATAGAACCATTGTAAATATTTTCAGTGTCTTTTGAATAAACTTGTTCATTGAAGAGGAAATAAAGAATGAAAATAGTTTATGATCTGCTATGGCAATAATACAATATATGCTCTAATAAAAAAACCAGTTGCGATATTTACAGCTCATTTGTTTGTGGATATGACATTTCCAATGCTGCATAGCTAAAGAACAGAAAGGGAGAGCAAATTATTTTTCAACTTAAGAAATTTAATTACACTTCAAACCTTTAAGTCAGTGAATGTCAGAGTTCTTTGACATTTAAATAATTTTAAATGACTTCTGAACACCCATATAATTTGCTCTTGTGATTATCAGCACTAAGTCACAAATCAAAACAAATATTTCAAAAGTAAATATTTCAAAAATATGAGAGTATTATGACATCATGAGAGTATTATGACATCAGAGAACTGGATCAGTTCAAGAATCAGTCTGTCAGAATTCAGATTTTGTTACAATGAATAACATCTTGTGAAAACATATTTCTAAGACAAATTGAGGTTACATGATGTATTAATCTATATATGGTTGGGTTATATTTTGCATATAATCAATATTTTATGTTTAAGCAAGATGTCACAGCCTGGTAACAAAGTATGTAAGGGATGGGAAGAGGAAGCTAACATAGCAATACAAACTTGTCATTCATGAATATATGTAGAAGAATTGCATCAAGAGAGGGATACAACCAAGACCAAGGGAGCTACTAATACCACTCCATAAAGCCTTAGTAAGACCACATCTAGAGTACTACATCCAGTTTTAGTCACCACACTATAAAAAGATATTGAGACTCTAGAAAGAGTGCAGAGAAGAGCAACCATGATTAGGAGACTGGGGGCTAAAACATACAATGAACCGTTGCAGGAACTGGGCATGGCTAATCTAGTGAAGGACCAGGGGAGACATGATAACAGTGTTCCAATATTTGAGGGGCTGCCACAGAGAAGAGGGGGTCAAACTATTTTCCAAAGCACCTGAAGGCCAGACAAGGAATAATTAATAGAAACTGATCGAGTGATTCAACCTGGAAATAAGGAGAAATTTTCTGACAGTGAAAACAATCAACAGATTGGCTTCAGAAGTTGTGGGAGCTTCATCACTGGAAGCTTTCAAACAGGGACTGGACATCCATCTATCAAAAATGGTGTAGAGTCTGCTTGGATGGGAGGTTGCACTAGATGACCTACATGGTCCCTTTCAATTCTGTTGATCTGTAAATCTTTCTAGAAGAGAAGGAATGTAAAACTTGCAAGCAGAGTTAAAAGAGGGATCAACCTCACATAGGCACAAGAGAAGTTCACTCCCCCCTAAGTGCTTTGAGCCTTATCTAACTAGGTGCTGACTGTTAGTTGAGAAGATCCATGTACATAGCTTTTAGCAATAAATCAGCTTAATTGAACCTTCTCATATAGATTTGGTTTTTTTGCACCTGGCATATTTTTAAGATAGACTTTAGAATGAACACATGCTGGACCAGACCAAAACCTACTACTCAAGCATTATGTTTACTTGCTAGGAAAACAAGAAAACAAGATCTGAGAACTCATCCATTTGTGCCTCTTAACAGCACATAGAGGTTGGTTGCTTGTTATATTAGATATAATAATAATAAAAAAATCCTAATGTGACCTTTTCATAATGAAAGCCAGTGTTTTGAGACCATTGAAGTTCAAATTTGTATTGAGCTATAGAAGCTGATTTTGAGCTTTTGGGGTGGGGCAGGGAAGAGGTAGACTTAAATGTATATTGTAGCCTAAATAAAAAGTATTTTAATAACAAATAATAGAGGAAGATACAAGTGAATAGAGGAATAGGACAAGAAAAACATGGGTGACTGACAGGTGAAACTATAATTCTTCCAAATAAAAGGGATATGGCAAACTCATTCCTCATTGGAAATCATTATTTAAATCAGCTTTGAATTTGTTTTAAGACAAAAGTAAAAAGCTTTCGTTTTAAATGATAATATTCAACATTTGTAAGATGTGAGGTCTAAGCATGAATTTTATATATATATATATATATATATATATATATATATATATATATATATATATATATATATATATATATATATATATTTTTTCCTTAACTTTTCAGCGGTACTTACATGTATGGCATTCGGCTTTGTTCAGGCATTTTCCCACGTCATTGTAGTTGTGCTTTTAAAGTTGTAGCAACGTTTCAGCAGAATCTCATCTGCCATCATCAGGCTTCTGTATAGTGTTCTTCAGAGAAGCCATAGAGATTGAAAAAAGACCAGAAAGCATGAATAGAAGAGATGATTCCACCAGACTGTCAATCATTTGGAAGCCTGCACTCACAAACAAAAAAATCTCCACACCACAAGCCAGGCAAACACCTGGGCACAAACAGATCCCCCCCGATACCTCCAGCTCAAACACACCCCAACCAGGCACCCAGATGAAACCTAGCTTTCTAACTAATGACAGCCGTCCATTTACCTGGAGCCAAGCTGCACTAAAGGCCTCCAATAAAGTAACATAATGTTGCCAGCCAATCAAGATACAAAAAAGGCAAAAAACAGACAGAAGATATTAGAAACACCAATCAAGCAGAACACAGCAAACTCCAAGACCAATAAACACAGACCAAGACTCCCAACCAATCAGGATGAAGAAAAAACAGTTCTGGCACAGCAATAGGCTGCCCCAAATTTAAATTTGAAGCCACTGGAAAAGCCTGACTCACAGATGAACACTATACAGAAGCCTGATGATGGCAGATGAGATTCTGCTGAAACGTTGCTACAACTTTAAAAGCACAACTACAATGACGTGGGAAAATACCCGAACAAAGCTGAATATCATACATGTAAGTACCCGTGAAAACTTAAGAATATATATATATTGACAAAGGTAAAAATTTAGTGGTAAAAATTGTTCTAATAGATGTAGCCTTCAAGTGCGTGATGCAATTTAACATTTGCTGTTTTGTACTTTTATACATTCAATGTTCCCTGGAAGTCTCTTTTTTGATGACATAACATTCAAATGAGATGTTAAGGTTGTGGTTGATTTATTTTGGATATATATTATTATATGATGGTGCCCTCAATGGAAAACAAATTGATCT
The DNA here is from genome assembly GCF_049901715.1 of Pseudonaja textilis. Lineage (NCBI taxonomy): Eukaryota > Metazoa > Chordata > Lepidosauria > Squamata > Elapidae > Pseudonaja > Pseudonaja textilis. Next base: position 36,576,241 of record NC_141995.1, read on the forward strand.
ATTCATAGATAGGATGTAAAAGCATGTCAATTTTGCAACATGTTGGCTTCCCTATTATAGGCTATATAAGTATGTAAAGTCTTATACATGGACTGCCCAATTTGTGTAAAAATGAAGCAAATGGGATGAATGAGAAGGGAGAAAAACACAAAATCTCATTTTGCAGTCATGTCAAATGAAGACATTAAAAACATCAAAACATCCCAAATCAATTTTGAAAGAAAAGGACACAATAGGCACTTAGACTTTATATAGTTGTAAAAAGGTTTTTGTTATGGAGGATAATATGCTGCATGCAGTTAAAATACTTCCTAATTATGGGATAGAACTGAGGACTTCTGTTTTATTTACTTTTTTATTACAACCTTTTAAAATAGCTATGCAGTTTTGATGCAATAATTTTTCTTCAGCTCATAATGCAGTCAAATCTCATTTTCATGCTCAGAAAAAGAATATAATGAATGTCAGGGAAACTGATGGATTATGATGATTGTTTTCCAATTGTAAGAACAATGAAAGTAACTTTATAATAGACTTTCAGGGGAGATCTGGTGAATAGAAGTCATTTCCTCAAAGTCAATGACTGTGACATTGAAGAACCAATGATTAGATTGGTTATTTGGAACAACCCTAGATAATCAGAGGATAGGAGATCATCACATGTGCTCTGGACATCTGATCCTCATGAGGAGAATGAAGGTCAGCGATATGCAGCGGGTTTTTGAGGAACCGGAGATGAAGGAATTAGCTGTCTTGTTCACAACCACCTTTTAAATGGCACTATGTTCACAAAATTATTATTAAATTATTAAAACATCTTGAAAATATTAGAGACCTTCAGAATGACAAGTTTAAAAATTTTCCAGATGGATATAGCTTCAGATCTGAAAAAAAAAGAGAAAAATATAAGTTTGAGAACCAATGAGAAGTTAAAAGCAAAACACTAAATAAGATTTTAATCTAAGAAAGGTACAAATGGATTAAGAGTCCAGATATATTTTGAATATTCACTTTTACTCAAAGATTTGGAAATTAACTATTTTAAAAAAATAGATTATTGTGGGAACCAAAATTATTTTAACTATCTTAGTTCATAGTAAAGATAAATGACTTTATAATTTTAGATAATAGGGGGAAATAAATATTCTAAGTAGAAGGAAAGGAATACAAGTCTGCTTTTGATCCTGGTTAACTGAGACTTACAAAATGACACAAAGTATCATAACATTGGAAAAATTAAAGATATATTTTAAGAATAGGGTGCCAGAAATTGGGAGTTAATATCAACAATGTCAATAATGAAGTCTTATTCTATGGCTAGATTACGACTAAACAATGTTAATTAGGAAATTTACAGATGTTGAGAATATATTCTTCCACTCTTTAGTTAGATCAGGCCTGTCAAATTCCCAGCCCATGGGCCGGATGTGTCACATGCTAGCCATGCCCACACCCAGTTTAGCAAAGGGAAAAAACATCCCAATATATCACATGATACCGCCATGATGATGTGAGTTTGATACCCCTGAGTTAGATGAATTTTTGCAGTGGCTAAGCAACATTCTCTTGTAGATCCAATAGAATTAGGAAATACCATATTATTCTTTGCTTCAGCAACCACAACATGAAAATTTCATGTACAAGTGGGCCTTATATCCAAATCTCTCTCATTAAACTGCATATATTAGTAGTATTTATTACATCTATAGGCCACATATATTGTATCCCATCCTACCAGCATCCTCAAAAGAAATAGCCATTGATGGATGCCAAGAATTTCAGCCTGTCAACATACTTGCAACTGCAGGTTCCCCAGTGATTATAATTGTTTTTTAAGATCTGCTTATGAGCTTAACTCCTTTCAATTATAAACTCTCTAGGATTGATGGCAGAGCTATGTGCTTCCTCCTAGATCTGGATTATCCATGAGATGGTCTCTTTGGGGCAGAAGATAGTCAAGCACAGATGAGAACATATTTATATCGTAGTCTTTTAATTTCTCTTTTCAGAGTATGTCACGAGAACCAAATCCAGTAACTTTGAAATTACTACTTTAATTGTTGCCTTTTCATTTACATCTTTGATATACAATGCATGTCCTAATTTTAGAGTGAAATATGCTTATATTTGCTACAAAGGTTTATGTAACATTAGACAAATAAATTAAAAACTGTCTCTTTCTTGTCTTGTCTTTACACAAATCTTTATATAAAGATTGTCTGTGAAACAAGGAGAATCAATATATAGCAGCTTTGAAGTCAACTTGATAACAATAATAAATTGATGAGTTCACATTAGATCAAAGAACAACAATGTTTAAAAATAATCATGAATCACTAGTGTGAGAAAATATACTAAAGAAACAGCAATTTGAAGCAAACACACAAGTAAAGTGTTTGTGAGACTGTGCATCTGTGTGCATGTATTTCTTTGTTCATAATATTTTACAATTTCAGCTTTTGGAAAATTCAGTTGAATAAAATTACTATCTCCGATAACCCTTAAGGGACTTTTGCTGATATTGGGAATGAAATAATGACACTTTGTGGATTTGTTTATAGATAAGAGATATGATACGGGAAGAAGACATCATTTGTTATATTTTAAGGAACGGTGATATATTAGTAAAATTGTTTAGTAAGAGAGAATTTATTTCTTCATATATTTATTTTATTTTTCTTTACCATATTCTTATTTTTGCTTTTTTTAATTTCTCTTTTTCCAGAAACTTTGATTTTTTTTTCTTTTTATTCTTTTATCTGTTTTAGTTTGTATTAATTTTGCAATTGTAACCTATAATAAAAGAAAAGTAAGAGAGGAAATAAAAATATCTATAGTATAATACTTCAGTACAGAAATTATTGCTAGACAAGCAGTCCTTATTTGCATTGAGTTTTGCTAAGTTAGACTTTCTAGATGCTGCAATATTTAAAATGGTCAAAGGTAACTATCAGAGGTTCGCAAGAAACAGCCTTTTGCCATTATTTTCCAGAATCAGCATACCTTACAGATGCACTTTGCATGCACAATAATCACTCTTACAGCTTCTCTAACCTCAATAAATGATTTGGTGCTACATGCAACCAAACAATATTAATCAAAGTGACAGATACACTTCTCCAATATTCAGAATTCATTTTTAAAAGGAATGTCATTTCTGTGGTTGTTTTTTTTTAAAGAAAAATTTTAAAAGTTGGAGAGATGTATATATAGGTAGAATTTATAAAGTAGGATGATCTATTTAGAAATAATCCTAGTTTATCAGAAAACCAGAGTGGCCTATCAAGGTACTGAATTTCAAATCTAATAGGTGAAAACAGCGGTTCCTGAAAACATTTCTTATGGAATACCATAATCCATTTTCTATTCCAGCAGATTTACTCCCAGAAAATCAATAATGCACTACAGAATGGCTAATTAGAATGTTCTAAGAGAAGAAAAAAAATGTTATGAGAATATCCTGCCAGTAGTTTTTCTATATAAATTTAACTTGAACATTAACAAGAAATAAAATATTTTTATGAAATTTGTATTGATTTCATAAGATAAAATGCAAAATACAAATAAAAAACAAGAACAAAGAATAACAAAATCTACAAAGAAGATAGGAAAAAATTAATAACGCAGGGTAAGAAAAGAAGAAAAAAAATCAAAATAATCTAATAGATTGTCCTTCTTGCTTGGTTTTCTGCTTACTATGAAAAAGTTATTAGATTGTAACCCTAAAAGTTAGACTAAACAATCAAAATCTTAAAATATTTATTATTGTGATCATGCCTAGTAGTTCATTGTCACTGTAGAACTTCAACACATCAATAATATAATTCTGGGCAGTGTACCCTTTAGATCTCAAAAAGGCGCAGATGAAGATTTGCAAGAGGATAAATTGATTCAAAAAGAATTGTTTTAGTCTACCAGAAAACAACTAAGATGGCATATGTTGTAGTTGAGCAATGAGAGGCTAGACCAGGGCATGGATGCAACAAGACTTTATTGAAACAATAAAGGACTGAACATGTTAGCCCTGCCTGGAGCAGGCTCACAGCGAACAGCGGCTGACCGAACCCTGCAGCTGGCTTTTATAGCCGGCTGTCGTGGGAAGCCAGCCAATGAGGGGCAGCAAACGCCCCCGCAGCATGAACGGACCTGGGTGGGGACTTTGGTAAGTTCCAGGGACATAACACCCCTTCCCCCCAGATGCGAACACGCATAGTCATTCAAATAAGCAGGTGGTCTGTGCTGGCGCCCCGAGCGGCGTAACTCAGGCGAGCTGTCAAGTGTCTCAGAGTTCGAAGGAACAGGTTGGGTTGGTGATGGGGTGCGAGCTCGCTCGGAGGTCTGCGCTGGTATTGGTGACATGCCTCTGGCCGGTGATGTTGTGTCCCCGTCAGATGGAGGACCCGTCGGGCAGTCCCGGTCTACTGCCTGCTCCCTCGGCTCGGGTGATGGTGGCGAAGAGTCTCTGGGACGGTCTTTGTTGAGAGTTTGGTGAGGCACCTGGGTGCTGACCTGTGCCCATGAACCGGCGCTGGCGAGGGTACCCTGACGCTTCCTTAGCTGGTCCAAGTGCCTTCTCCAGATGCAGCCATCTTCCAGCTGTACTCGGTACGACCTGGGACCGGTGATGGCTACAATCTCCCCTGGGATCCACAGTGGGTCTCCGGCATAGTTCCTTGCGAAGACATGTTCCTGCAAGACAAAATCTCTGACCCCCGTCATTGAAGCTAGTGGAGTGTCAGGGCAATAGTGAGGGTGGAGCCTATCCAACATTGTTCTTAGGCGTCTACCCATCAGAAGTTCAGCCGGGGATTTATTGGTGACCATGCAAGGAGTTGAATGTTGGCTTAGTAAGAAGCGGGAGAGTCTGTGATGCCAGTCTTCTTTGCTGAATCTGGCTAACGCTTCTTTTGTGGTCCTAACGGCCCTTTCTGTCAATCCGTTGCTGGCAGGATGGAAGGGGGCCGTGAAGATGTGTCGGATGCCAAGATTGGCGGCAAAACGGCTGAATTCTGCTGAGGCAAACTGGGGGCCATTGTCCGAAACTATAGTATCTGGTAGCCCATGTGTCATGAATAGACGGGTCAAGGCCTTGGTAACTGCTTGCGTGGTGGTCGTGGATAGTTGGGCCACATCGATCCATTTAGAGTATGAATCCACGACCACCAAGAAGGTTTTGCCGTGTATAGGACCCGCTAAGTCAATGTGAAGCCTTGACCAAGGCGCGTTGGCGCTCTCCCATTTTGTGGGGGTGGTGACTGGAGGGGATGGTCTGGATTCCTGACAGGGTTGGCAAGAGCTTACCCACTTGACGATGTCGTCGTCCAAGCCAGGCCACCAGACGTAACTCCGAGCCAACGCCTTCATCCGGACGATGCCCGGGTGGCCCTCGTGTAGTGCCTCTAAGACTTGTGTGTGAAGCGGGGCCGGAATGACAACTCTGGTGCCCCATAACAGGCAGCCCTGCAAGCTAGATAGTTCCTGTTGACGGGTCTTAAAAGGTGTGAATTCGGTTGCGAGGTTAGTGCCCGGCCACCCCCTCCTCACCCAGTCCAGTACCTGGGCGATTGTTTTGTCCATCTTGGATTTGGTGGCGATGTCGAGGGCGGTGACAGGAAGGTCGAGCTCGGTGACATCGAAGATGGCGTGGACTGGGGCCGGGTCCTCAGCTGGAGCTGGCAGGGGGCAGCGGCTGAGGGCGTCTGCGTGGCTTAATGTTTTTCCTGGGCGGTGGATGAGCTTGTACGAGTATGCCGCCAGGAACAGGGTCCACCTCGTCATTCTGGGAGACAACACTTGGGGAGTCTGCTTGTCTCCGGATAGAAGACCCAGGAGAGGCTTGTGGTCCGTGATTAGTTCGAAGTTGTGGCCAAAAAGGAATTCATGAAATTTCTTTACCGCTGCCACTGCGGCTAAAGCCTCCTTGTCAATTTGACTATAGTTACGCTCTGTTGCTGAGAGCGTTCTGGAAAAGAAGGTGATTGGTGCCTCGGAGCCGTTGGGTAGTCTGTGGCTTAAGACAGCTCCAATCCCAAAAGGGGATGCGTCAGCCGCTAGTACTAATGGAAGATGTGGGTCAAATTGAATAAGGACTGCGTCTGATGTGAGCAGTGATTTGACTGCGTGAAAAGCGGTGTCTTCCTTGTGTCCCCAGTGCCACGGTGATTTTTTATCCAAGAGCCTGTGTAAGGGCTCTGCTACTGAGGCTTTGTGAGGTAGGAATGATGCATAGAAGTTCAATAACCCCAAAAAGGCTTGTAGCTCGGCTTTAGTGGTTGGTGTGGGTGCCTCATGGATTGCCTTAACTTTGGATTCTAGGGGGTGAATGCCTGAGGCGTCAATTCTATAGCCCAGAAAGTCCACTTGTCTAGTGGCAATGGCACATTTCTCCCTTTTTAATTTGAGGCCATGCTGTCTGAACCTGTCTAACACTGCTCTGACTCTCTGTAAGAGTTGGGGTCTGTCCCTGGCCGAGACCAAAATGTCGTCGAAGTAGGGTACTACGCCAGGGAGGCCCTGAAGTATACGCTCCATGAGGGATTGGAAAATGCCAGGGGCAACACTTACGCCAAACTGGAGACGCCTGCACCCGAAAGCACCCCTGTGGGTCACAATCGTTTGTAATTTGGCTGTTTGATTGTCAACAGGGAACTGTTGATACGCTTGTGACATGTCCAATTTGGCAAAAATGTTGCCAGGCTCAAAAGTGTGCAGTAAATGTTGAATGACCGGGACTGGGTAAGCGCTAACTTGTAGAAAGCGGTTAATTGTTGTTTTGTAATCCGAACAAATTCTCAGACTGCCGTCCTTTTTAAGGGGTGTGACAATTGGCGTCTCCCATTTGGCGAAATCTGTCGGCTCAATGACCCCTTGCTTTAATAATTTATCCAGTTCCGCGTCTAGTTTAGGCCGAATGGCGAATGGGACTCTACGAGGTTTCAGCCGGACTGGAACTGCTTGGGGGTCAACTGCAAATGAGATGGGGGTACCGTTATAACACCCCAACTCATCGCTGAATACGTCTGAATAGTCAGTGAATAAGGAGTCAGTGTCAGAAGCTGAGACAGCATGGACTCCTGTTAACCCTAGGCCGAGGTAGGGGAACCAATCAAGCCCCAAGAGACTAGGGAGGTTGCCGTTAACTACCACTAGAGGCAGGTGGCCTTTGAAAGCTTTAAAATTAACAAGGAACTTGCCTTTGCCGAGTACTGGGATGTCCTTCCCTTGATAGTCCCTCAAGGTGAGCTGGCACTTCTGGAGCTGGTCTCTGGATAGTCTGGGCTGGATTCTCTTGAGAGTGCTCCAGGAGATGATTGAGAGCGCTGACCCCGTGTCAACCTCCATACGACAAGGTTTACCTTCTAATAAAATGGAGAGTGTGATTTTACTAATAGAATGACAGGTGTGATTAGCATGGTAGCAAGTGTGACAATTTAGTACTTGCCTTTGGAGTCCAGAATGGGGAAAGGAAGGGACCTTTTGTGCTGAGTTGTGCGCGGCCTGGCAGACTCTGGCGATGTGGCCCTTTTTGTGGCAATTGTTGCAGGTGGCACCTTTGAATTTGCAGGTAGCTCTCGAGTGAGGTCCGCCACAGGATAGGCACAGGATGATGTGTTTCGGTGAACTGTTGCTTTCTTGCCTGGTTCCTACCTGTGGTTGTTTGGCATGAGCGAGGCGGTGGATGTCTGTTTGATCGTCGGGAACCTCTTCGTTGACCACCTCTTCTGAGTGGATGGTGGCATAGCTTTGTTTGGGAACGGGACCTTGAATCTCGGTGGCTGACTGGGTTGCCAGTTCCGCAGCCAAGGCTTCCTCGACGGCCTGGGAGAGGTTGAGATCCTTCCTGGCAAGCAGTCGCCTTTGGAGGTGAAGGTCCTTGACCCCGCAGACGAGCTGGTCGAGGAGCATGTCATCTAAGTAGTTCCCGAACCCGCAGTGGAGAGCTGCAGTCCTCAAGGCGGCCATGTACTGGTTGACGGTTTCCTTTTCAGCTTGCTTCCTCATCCGGAAGGTGAAGCGCCTCGCGATCTGTGAGGGCCTAGGGGAGTAATGATTGGTGAGAATTTCCAGCAATTCTGCCCAGGGGACATTCTTTAACTCACGTGGAGCGACGAGTGCTGTGGCGGTATCAAAAACGATGGCTCCGCAATAACTGAGGAAGAATGACTTCTTTCTGTGCTCCCCCGCATCAGCCAGACCAATGGCGTCGATATAGTGATTAAAGCGATTTTTGTATGACTCCCACTTTTCTTCATCCGGCTTGAACGGTGGGAAGGCTGGGTTGGAGTTCATGATGAGAACTTCTGCAGGTTATGCTGCTGTGAAATCTCTCTGGGACAACAAAATGGCCCTTTGTGCTCTTGTCAGGCTAGTGACTTCAGCTCTGGAGAGGCTCCACAGAACCTCTCTGCTCTCTCTGTGCTAACGATTGTGGCTTGGCTGCAACGGCTGTTGGCAGCGTTTTGAATTTCACGCTCCTGGGGAGCGTAGGCAGTAATGGCTAGCCGCCTCTGATAGCGCTTCAAATTTCGCGCCTGCGTAGGCGTCAGTGACTCGGAATAACAGCACCGCGCTGTATTCCGGCAAGAAATTCAAACGACAGCCGTTTGAATTTCACGCTCTTTTGTGTTGAGCGGCTGCGGCTCGCAGCGCTCCACTTTCCCCTGTAGCTTGCTAACCAAGCGGCTACAGACGCTTTTTACTTTCGCTCTTGCTGACCGAGCTCTCCGGCAGCGGGGCTGCGGCTCAGCAATTGAGTGACTTCAGCTGTTGCGGATTGCCTCTGGTAGCCATCCCATCCTCGTCGCCAGTGTTGTAGTTGAGCAATGAGAGGCTAGACCAGGGCATGGATGCAACAAGACTTTATTGAAACAATAAAGGACTGAACGTGTTAGCCCTGCCTGGAGCAGGCTCACAGCGAACAGCGGCTGACCGAACCCTGCAGCTGGCTTTTATAGCTGGCTGTCGTGGGAAGCCAGCCAATGAGGGGCAGCAAACGCCCCCGCAGCATGAACGGACCTGGGTGGGGACTTTGGTAAGTTCCAGGGACATAACAGCATACAATAGATCTACATATTCTCTCCATAACTGTGACTTGTTTTACAAATTTCATTAACTGTTGAATGTACTATTATAAAATGTATTTTACTCCACAACTTAAATTACCTTGTCATTCATATACTACTCTCAGTCATTACTACATATAACAATCATAAATTTTATTCCCTCCAATTGCTAAAGAACCTGATCAGAAGGATATAAGTGAACCTGTTTTGAAGTGAAAACTGGGCTATAAAACAGAAATCATAATTAGGAATTCATGTTATATCTGTATTATATGTTACCTATATATTGTGTTGTCCATGTTTAATAGCAAATTTCTGAAGCTGGATTATATGTTCAGTGACATGATCAATTAGAGCTGTAGTCCTGTTTTGACATTTTAATGTAAGCTTCATCAAACCCTATATCAAACTTACTGCATAGATATGGATAGAGTTTGATTCTATTGAACAAATGTTACATATAAATTCACATACATACAAATTCCATTTCAGTTAACTGTCTATTTATTTCCATTTTAGTTAACTATTGGTATCAGATTGTCCTAAAGCAAATAAAGAACAGGCTTAATTATCCCCAGACATGATTAATAGCTCAAAGGCCATGAAAAAGTTAACTAAAATAGCATGTTGTGATGGCATCTTGTTTTCACCTTCCTTGTTTCTTTTCTACATAATAAAGAGGGCATATGTGTATCCTTGGTGAAGGTCCACATGGTTACTAGAAAACAAATATGAAGTTTTGAAAATATTGATTTTTTTAAAAAAAATCCTCTCTGGTGCTTAGTTACTTTTATTTTACTGATCTGTTTTTCTAAACCAAGTAATCTATGCACCATGGCATTTGGGGGAGTAGTTTAAGTACATAGAATGTAGTTATGGTAACTTTCATTTTAAATAGTTTTTTATTTTATTTTTATAATTTTGTGCCTGAATAACATACTTCTTTTTTCTGCTACTTTGAATCTTTCCTACTTCTTTCAAAATACTCCTCTCTTCCTCTTCCCTCCCTCCCCCCCTCCTCTCCCTCTTCCTCTCTCTCCCCACTCCTCTCAATTTGTTCTTGGTTTTTGAATGTCTTGAAGCATATTTGTTTTTAACAAAGCAAAAACTTAGGTGATATGTCATAGGAAATACCAGCAGCTGGCATTGGAAATGAAAAGGCATTTCAAAAGTTTGATTATATTTCTATTAAAATGTGTGAAGTGTTGTATCAGGTACACTTAGAAAATATCCCTTCTGCATTTCCCAGAGACTGAACCTTTAAGTTCCATCTCACCAAAGCTTATAATAATGAGTTCTTTCCACCAGTTTGGAAGACATCTTCTGAAATCTTTTGTTTTTGGACAACCTGACAAGGCCTTATAGGAAAAGCTCAGGAAAACATTGAATTTCTTGGCTGAAATTATTTTTCTCCCAGTAAAAGGACCCTTAACCATTTTTACTATTCATTCATAATGATTCCTTACTTTCAGAAAAAGTTACATGACTTTTTATATTTTAAGCACTGAAATGTTCCCTCATGATTGTTGTATATAACTGTTATATAAAGTGATTGACAAATGGTTTTAATCTCTTCCTTTCACTTTTACCCTTGTTAAATAAATTGTATCCTTCAACTCTTACTCATATATTTTATTTCTTCCCTATGGTTTATTACCTTAATAGTCCAGAAAGCTCATCACTGTTGCTTTCATTCCAACATTTCCTTAGTATCTTTTTAGACTCACTTAAGCTGTCAAGACTCCCAGTAAGCCTATTATCAATGAAAGCTTTAACAGTGCCACTATTACTTTTTTTTAAAAAATGGCTGATTCTTTTTCAGGCATCATAGTTTTACTTTAGAAATTGTAGTTGTGCTTTTAAAGTTGTAGCAACGTTTCGGCAGAATCTCATGTGCCATCATCAGGCTTCTGTATTGTGTTCATCTGTGAGTCAGACTTTTACAGTTGTTTCAGTTTAAATTTGGAGCTAGCCTATTGCTGTGCCAGAATGGTTTTTTTCTTCATCCTGATTGGTGGGAGTCTTGGTCTGTGTTTATTGGTCTTGGAGTTTGCTGTGTTCTGCTTGATTGGTGTTTCTAATATCTTCTGTCTGTTTTGTGGCTTTTTTTGTGGAATCATCTCTTCTATTCATGCTTTCAGGTCTTTTTTCAATCTCTATGGCTTCTCTGATAATTTTGTGGCTGGGATTTTCTATAGTGGCTAGGGTTTTGATGCCATTGAAGTTGATGCTGTGACCTGTAGCTTTCATGTGTTGGACTAGTGAGGAAGTGTGTTCCAGCTTTTTTACTGCATTTTTGTGTTCATCCAGGTGGGTACTTATTCTTCTATTGGTTTGTCCAATGTATGTGGCAGGGCATGATGCACATGGGACTTCATATATGCCTTGGTTTTCCAGGTCAATTTTATCTTTGGGGTTTCTAAGGATGGCTGCTATTTTTCTGTCTGTTTTGAAGGCAGTCTTGATGTGATGCCTGTGTAGTATCCTAATGATTTTGTCTGTAGTACCTCTTATGTAGGGCAGGACAGCTGTTCCATAGGTCTGTTCATCTTCTAGGTCTCTATTATGTCTCAGTGTGTTTTTGTGGATCAAGCCGGTGATTTTGCTTTTGTGGAAGCCATTGGCTGTCAGTACTTTACTCAGGGTGCATAAAGACTGAACTATGCACCCTGACTAAAGTACTAAATCACCGGCTTGATCCACAAATATGGTATTCAGCTTTGTTCGGGTATTTTCCCACGTCATTATAGTTGTGCTTTTAAAGTTGTAGCAACATTTCGGCAGAATCTCATCTGCCATCATCAGGCTTCTGTAATATCTATCTATCTATCTATCTATCTATCTATCTATCTATCTATCTATCTATCTATCTATCTATCTATCTATCTGCCTAGCTTTGGCTAAAAATGAAACAGATACAATTAAATAATCCTGATGTAAAATAATAGAATAATGTGCAATTGTAGGAGACGGTAAGCAATAGGGTCTTGACTGAAAAACTGTGGCAATTTTGAAGAATTATCAGGCCTACAGGAGGTTAGAACGAAGGGAACATTTACCATCTTGGCTAGGATGGACAAAATCTGGGGTGCTGCCCTCAAGCACTGACCTTACTGGTTGCTTGATGGGGGAGAAATTTTGTATTAACAAATCAGGCTGTGAAATTGCCTGGAAGGGGACAGCCTCTAACCATTCCGATTTCTCTTCTCATGAGAAATAAGGTAGCAGAAATCATCTCCCAAGTGATTGAAAGTCAGGGACTTTTTTGAGGGTGTTAGATTTCTTAAATGATTAATCTTGGTAGAATGGTCCCTTATAAAAAAATATTTCCTATCAGACCGATTTTCTGGCCTGCTTTTATTACAAATCTCTAAAGAATAAAGGACAGAGTTCACTTGTAAAATTGACATGATGGCAATGCATGGTAATTCCTAGAAGGACTGGGAAAAAGTGCCCTTCAAACCCGCTTATAAACTCAACAAGCTTTTAAAATGTAATCATTCTAATAATAATGGAATTTCTCAGCCACATTTCAAAATGTCTAAATGGCAATCCTCATCTACTTTCTTCAAGTTTCCTTCTCCGAGCAAGCAACTGACTGTGAGGGTATATTGTGATTCATTTCTGCTCACAACCTCTGCCTCAAAATATACTTTTTCATTACTATCAGCTTGGGCCATATAAGTGTTAATATTTTTGTTCATTAAAAATTTTAATGTGTTCTGCATGTGTGAAGAGTATAAGTTAGAGTCATTTATCTTCTGACTGTAAACCATATACAGCTAAGATGAAGAACTCACTTTATAACATTTCTTCAACATGATTAGGCAGAAACAAGAGTTACAAACATATGAAAATTACTTGTCAAGCTAAGACTACAAACACCACTTGAGATTAATCTTGGATTATTTCCCTTCAAAAATGCCTCATTTTAGTACCCTTGTACTTTCTATCCACATGTGTACACGTGGATATATAAATTTGCCAGAAGCCACACTTCAAAGGAAAAAAGGAAATGACAGTTAATTAAAAATTAACTGTATTAATGATTAAAATTATCAACCACATTGAAAAACACTTTTACTCAAATATACTCAAAACCATACACACTTTCAATCTCATCCACATTGCATATACTGAATCTTCACATATAATATGTTTTTCTCCCTCTTTCTAACAGAAGTAAAGGAGAAAGAAGAGATGTAGACAAATAGTGTGATGTTAATTAAACTTCATTAGACTTCTGTTCTAATGATGTCTAGACTCAAGAGTAAGAAGCAGGAGAATCTCCAGTTGTGAACTTTATATGTATGTATGTATATATGTATGTATGTATGTATGTATGTATGTATGGCATTCGGCTTTGTTCGGGTATTTTCCCACGTCATAGTAGTTGTGCTTTTAAAATACCCGAACAAAGCCGAATGCCATACATGTAAATAGCTGCGAAAACTTAAGAAAAAAATAAATAAAATATCTATCTATCTATCTATCTATCTATCTATCTATCTATCTATCTATCTATCTTTGGTTATTCGGGGTTTCTCCCGCATAAGATTGGAAGTATCTAGGCAACGTTTTGATGAAGTCTTCATCTTCAGGCTTGTGTCTTTGGCTCTGTGCTTCTCATTCTGCCTAGATACTTCCAATCTTACACGGGAGAAAACCCGAATAACCAAAGATCCACATACTAATACCCACGAGAACCTCAGAATATATATATATTAAAAAGCATATGCTTTCATGAGCTGCAGCTGGCTTCATCAGGTGCCACTGATGAAGTGAGCTACAGGTTGTGAAAACTTATACCTATCAAGACTTGTAAAATGATGAGATGCTAACAATTTTAAAAACAATAAAAATATTACTCTGCTTAAAATGTGCTTCCTTACCTGACATTTCTAAGCTTTTGCATTGAAAGTATATGTGAGTAAAAATAAATAAAATTTATTTTATTCTAGTTTTATTGGAACTGAGTTTTTCATAATAATGAATAATATTCAATATTTTGTGTCATGATAATACAAGCTGTTCTTACAATTTGGAATATTAATAATAAAGAATAAAGAAAAGTTCATCTATACAAGATGTGTTTTTATAAGAAAAGTCAATCTTCAGAATAATCACATTGATTAATCAAGAGGTACTATCCTTAAATATGTAATTAATCTCCTAAACATGCTAAGGCAGAATAGTCAAAGTGAATATCTCTATATGGGTTCTAGTTATTTGAACACATTACAATTGTTTCAAGTTATCACCTTTGAGTTATATAAGTTGAAATGAATTATATTATCTATTTAGTGTTCTTTGAGCATTGTGGCTGTTTTAAAGTCAACTGATATACAATTGAAGATTTGTGTTATCCAGCATTAATCTTTGTCAATGTTTCTTTTCTATCTTGGGTTTTCCATTACCATATAGATCTAAACGATGCATTCTATGAATAATATAGGCTGCATAAATTAAATAAATAAATAAGCAACAATACTCCCAAGAACATATTCCTCTGTGATTAATTTTGAATGATCATTTTTGACAACAGAGAAGTCTTCTTAGGTATTCTTCACAATTTCTGATCATTGTAATGTTCTTCTCTTATGAGCCCTCAAGTGTCCTTATCTGGTTACTTATTTTTTTTCTCTTTCTTTGCTTCCTTTCTTTATCCTCTAGCTCTACTAGTACCTGACCTAATTAAAATGCATTAGGATTTAGTAGAAAATATGTGATTTATTACAGTGTATCAGTAACAGTCACTCTAAAACCAACTAAATGAAGGGCTGCTACACTTTAAGAATTGTGTGGATCATTGCTCAGGAACTCTGAACTCATCACATCAACCCAAATCACCATAAGATAAACTTAGTCACAGGAATATGATGAAATGGTGACATAGGATACCTTACTAGGTGTCACCTATGGCATTTTCTCCATGCTGTCTGGTTTAGATAGAAATACATTCATATATTTTAAAAAAATCATTGACATATTTGTTGCTGGAATAGTTAAGAGAGATTGAAATAATATTGCATGTACACAGTGTTTCACATTGTTTTGCCTTCATAGAATCATATGGCAGAATATAAGGAAAAAGACTTGGACATCATTGGAGATTATCTTGTCCAATTTCTTCTCAATACAGGAATCTATTGCTAATGCATCTCTGTTAATGCATATCCACTTTCTGTTAAATACTTTCAAATGAAGAAGAATCCACTACCACCTGAACAATCTGTTTCTTAATGTTAGAAAATTTTCCTGAGGCCCAATTGAAATATTTTTTCTTTTAATTTAAGTTAAATTAAACACTAAACAATTCCAAACTTCTAAAAATTTCTAACAAAAAAGCCATTTTAGTGTAGTAATTAAGGTGCTGGTATAGAGACTAGGAGATTGGGAGTTCTAGATCTAGTCACTCTAAGCCCAACTCAACCCAACTTACATGGTTGTTGTCATGGGAAAAGGACCAAAAGGAAGGAGTATTATATATGTTCACCACACTGAATTACTTCCAGTATAATGTAATAAAGATGGGATAAAAATCTTATAATTAGAGAAATTCTGTGTCATTTTTTCATAAGATAGTTCTTCATGTATTTGAAAACTCTGCTGTCATGTTTCTTCACAGCTTTTTCTTGTCCATATGAATCTTTCCAATACCTTCAATTGAGCCACATAATTTTTTTCTTTCCATGCTTTCTCAGTTTTTTTACTCTCATGTGATCATGCTCTAGTTCAGCAATTTTCTTTCTAAAATGTAATGCCTAAACTGGGCACAATATTCTAAATGAATACATTTCTTTCCAAATGATCAAATTAGCAGACTGCTATTCTACAATAAACCATGGATTGATGTAGTTATGCCCTACATGGAAAGTGTGTGTGTGTGTATGTGTGTGTTCTGAAGGTTTTTCTCTTTACTGGTTTTGTTTATTTTCTTCTGGCTGCTATATAGTTTCAGCTTGGTTTTCATTCCTTCTTGTTCTTATTTTAAAAAAAACACACTTTCAGCATACAGATTTAAATTATGTGTATGTAGGTGTTTTGCTTGCTTATTTACAAAAGCAATGTGTGTGGAATATATTTGCAAAATCACTTTTCTGCATTCCTGAGGCTTTTAAAGTAGCTTGGACAAGATCTTATGGATTAGCAATGGTTTGCAGCTCAAGGAAATAAATTCATTATAGCAGCACTGATTTCCTGCTGGATCAGCTAAGTCAGTAAGTAAATAAATAAATATTTGAATATCCCAACATTTTTTCTGCTGAAAATGAGAAAAGAAAACTTTTCTGACTTAAAGAAATATTTTTAACCACAAATAGAACTGCTTCTGTATGAATAGGATTAATAGGAAAAATTATGAGTCTTGGCTTTTATTATTTTCAACCTGTAAGTCCAGGAGCTATCTTTATCCAGATGTAGCTAATATAATCACAGTGGATATAGGATGTGAATCAAGACAAAGACAAAGAAGTGGGCTTGATAGCAATTCTATTTCACCTGGAACCTCTTCAGGTTGGTGAAAATCTTGCAAACCATCTCAATTCAACATTTTTCAAACTTTTACTTCTGTTCATGTATCAATGATATGAATATATGCTCTTAATGGACTCTGCTCTAAT
Organism: Pseudonaja textilis; assembly: GCF_049901715.1. Taxonomy (NCBI): domain Eukaryota; kingdom Metazoa; phylum Chordata; class Lepidosauria; order Squamata; family Elapidae; genus Pseudonaja; species Pseudonaja textilis. The sequence goes on from NC_141995.1 coordinate 36,592,925, forward strand.
CAAGCAAACAAATCATAAAATAAATATAAGCTGTTATGTTAGGCTGGGTTGGATAGTATTTTCAAATAACTTTGTATTAATCATTTACTCCTACTTAATCTTTGTAAGATAACCTTACAAAATGCTAGATTCCTAGTATTCTTTTTGACTATTACTGCATACAGTTCTACAAGCATATTGAGAAATGGTTTGAAGATATAAATATAAATAAATATGGTAATCCCCTGCATTGCACAATTAAAGTGAAATAATTAACATTATTTTATGTAAAAGGAATTTGAAGGTATCACCTTTTGGGGTTCTACTTTCATGCGGATGAAAGTTTAGAGAAGCCGATTTGGCAAGTTAACTGGAAAATAGGGAAAGTTAAAACCTTTACCCATGAAAAATTGGACAGAAAGCTACATATGCAATTTCTTTCTCTCTATACTATTTCTTTCTTCTGATCCTTTTCCTTTTTAATATGTAAATAAAATGCTGAAAGAGACAACCATGATGATGATACTCATTTATCATTTTAAATTGATTTGTATAAGTTTATGTGTATGTTTTAGTAGTTTTTTACGATTTGGGAACAAATGACATGACAATGAACTTGAAAATAATATCATGAGACTATGATCAGGTTGGCAAGAAAGTTAAGGAGTTAGGAGCACAAATGATGTTTTCATTTGTTTTTCCAACAAAAGGTCAATGTTCAACAAGGAACAGAGGATTATAAAAATAAATCACTATTTTAAGGGATGGTGCTGTCAAGATAATTTTGGATTCCTAGACCACAATCTGCAGAACCTAAATGAAAGCTTCTGGCAAAGGATGGACTGCACCTCACAAAAACCTAGAAGAATGTATTTCCAACCTTTAGGATCTTTAGGACCTAATCCCAAGCATAAACCCCAAAGTAACAAATCAAGCATAGAGGTAGGGAATGGTAGGAAGGAAGAAAAACTCAGATATAAGGCAAGACATGTAGGAAGCATACCCAGAGTCAGCCATAAAGGACACAGATGTCTATACATTAATGCTCAAAGTTTGGGAAACAAGCAGGATGAACTTGAAATACTAGCATATGATGGCAGATATGATATAGTTGACATTACCAAAACTTGGTGGGATAAAACTCACAACTGGCTTGTAGGAGATAAACTGTTCAAAAAAAACAACAGACCTAACAAAAGAGGAGGTAGTGTTGTATTGTATGTAATAAATCTACAAAAAAATGCATAAAACCAAGGAGAGGGGCTCCTGTTTGAGCAGTGGGTTGGACTAGAAGACCTTCAAGGTCCCTTCCAACTCTATTATTCTGTTATTCTTACAATCTGCAAGTTTTGAAGTATTGCTTGGGTGCAATGATATACTAGATGGAGTTGTAAATTAAAGAATCCATTAAAAATGTCTAACGCTGAGCAATCTTCTATATGTGGAACCCAATCTGTAGACATAGTCCCACATTTTTAAAAAAACATTTACTTATGAATCTAATTTGTCCATCATACTTGCTTACCATAAGTTTCATACCTGAACTTTACATTTCCTGATGATTGTTGGATTCCTTAGAAGCTTAATGCTGTTTTAAATACAAATAATCATCCTTTGTTTTACTATAGTTTTCCACACACAAAATACATTGCTCCACCACCAACTTTTCAGTCTGATTGGATTACATATTGTCATCAAGGCTCAATATTAAGATTTAGAAGCATCAAATATGGCTGCAACATCATTCAGCTCTCTACTGTGGAGACATCTGTTGCTGCTGCTTTGTGTAAGCTCTGCTTTGGCATTAAATTACTCACACATCTGGTTGTGTTAGAAGAGCCCTGTCAGGCTTTATTAGAAGAAGAAAGGTACCCTGGATGTCAGTTTTTCAAGTGGACACTTGGAAATAAGATTAGGACATCTAAAATTAATACAGCACTTTTACAACCTAATTCAATTTTTTCTTGTGTAGAAAATAATCATCGCACTTTATATTAGATATTTTTAATTTCAACATTCATACCATATAATTATTGTGTATAATAATGGATAACTACTGGTTGGCTATTTTCCATTTATGTGTTGCCAGGAAACTGGCACTGAATTATTTGTATGAAAAATGTGCCAACCTCTAAGCCTACTTTTTTTTTAGAATATAATTTCTGTAATCAAATGTAATGAATGAAGCAATTGCTTAAGAAATCCTTTGAAATAAAACTAATAAGGATCAATAGTAGACTTAATGTATGCTTCCGGGACAAAACTGGATTCTGAACTGAGTTTTACAAATTTAAATATGAGTTTATAATTCAGAAAAATTTAGACTGAATAAGACTTTTATACTCAAAACAAGAAAAAAACTCTCAACTCAAAATGACAATTACAATTCACTATCTCTAAAGATTTCCAGAAAAAATTCAGTGCTCGGTATGTCACTATTCCCACTATCCCTTTCATGTTACATATAGCTATCTTTTAAAATTCTGTGAATAAAAGCATGACTACTTTTACCAGTACTTTCTATTTTTTTCTAATTTATAAGTTTTATTTCTTTGTTGTAAAATTGTTCTTGAGGAAAAAAAGATACAAGATTGGTTTTTTTTAAATGTGTGTGTGTGTGTATTTGTGTGTGCAAACTGACTTTGGTCCAATTTATTCTAATTCTGAAAACAGAAAATTCCATTATTTAAACAGATACTTAAAAAGGAAGCCATTTGATGTAGACAATGGATACAAATCATCAATCCAGTGTTCACCTCCTTTTGCAAACTTACAGCCACATGCAAAACCCACATGAACTTATGACTAAAAGTTTCATGCATCCCTTAAAAATCCCAATATAGTACTGTGGAGAAAACACTCACCTAAAGCAAAATCAAAGCATTTGAATATAGAAAAATAAAGTGCGTTTTATCTAGTGATTTACAATGAGTCCCTAGATTTTCTACCAGCAGACTGCACGAGAAAGCCTCAAGAAAAGCAATTCTCCATTGGCAATAACATTAGTAGCGGATAGATAGCAGAAAGTTTAAAAAAGGCGGTAAAGCAATCACTCAGTGTCCTTTCTTTTGATAAGTATTAGACTGACCATACTACTCCTTCCACACTGTAACATACTTCCAGATCAGTGGTGGTATGCTACCAGTTCGGCCCGTTTCTGCCAAGCCGGTAGTGGAGACCAAACCTGTTATCTCTGCAGCTATGCTGTTGGGCCCACCCGCCCAGTGGGTCCCATACTCACCTTTATCTTCTGCTTTTGAAGTGCAGCTGCTTTGCACAGCACAGAAGAGTGTCATGCAGCAGCTGCTGAAGCGACCAAGAGAGTGTAGGCTTGCAGGAGGTGAGTTGGAACACCTCTGCGCCTGTGGAAATGGCCTGTGCAAAGTGTGTGTTTGGCACGCACACACACACAAAGTGTGTGCATGCGTGTGCAAACCCCCACCACCAAGCCATGCCCACCGAATCAGTGGTAAAAGATTTTGAATCCCACCACTGTTCTAGATGTTAAGAACTTGTATCATAAAGATAGAAAGTTCATATATTGCAATCTCTCATTACCCAATTCTGTGAGCTTAAGGGCAAGTGTCTGGGTTCTCTGTCTCCACTTTAAGATCATAGCATGGATGTTAAGTTCTGCATTTTATATTAATAAAGCTGAAGCAGCTTCTTTGACGAGAAGCAAAAAATCTTGAAAGAAAAACCAGAAAACCCAGCTGCCTCTTAAAAAAGCTCAATAGGGACATTTTATACTAATGTTTCTAAAAGTTATACTAAATTACACAGGTCTATATTTTAATATGATTTACATTCCCTATAGAGAGCCAGTTGTAATAGTTCAAGCATTGGTCTGAAAACCAGGAGACTTTGAGTTCTACTTCTATTTTACTTATGGAGTTAACTGGGTGATCTTGGTCTCTCTCAGCCATAAGATGGTGACAGCGGCAAACCACTTAGAAATCTTGCCAAGAAAACTACAGAGACTTGTCCAGGCAGTTGCCAGGAATCAATACTGACACAAAGTAATAACAACAATGATAAAACCTCGACACCATTGTAGTAGTTTCTTTTTAAAAGTTATTTCCAAACTTTCCATTTTTGTAAAATGCTGAAAAATAAATATCTTCACTGGATGCTAGAGTGAATGCCAATCAGATTTAGACCGAACAGTATTCCATGTTGTTAATCAAACCAAGGAACTTCCAATTAGTTCTGAGATATTTTTTCAAAAAACTGATTCATCGGATAACTGGGATTAAGTTGTGTGGTATTGTAGCTCACAGTATCTATTTTTCACAAAAATGATAAATAAATATAGAATTTAGTACTGGCATTCAGCAAAGTCTTTACCACAGGTGTTACAATGATAAAGTAGGCTGATCTTATTCTAGTTTCATTGAAAGGTGGTAGATAAATAAATAAATAAATTAGAGCTGAGCAGAAATTCACAGATTTTTTTTCTTTCTGAAAAAAAATTCTCCTATGCAGGAAAAGAACCCACCATCTCACTCTCCTTCCCCACCTTCTTTTCCTCTGCTTGTTTTCCATTTTCTTCCCTCCTTTTAAAAAAACTCTTCTCTGTTTTAATAGAGAAATGATCGACAGTACTATATCCTAGAAATTGTGAAGAATACAATAGGCCAAACTAGAAATATAACTACTAACACCACTTTCAGCAATATCTGAAAACAGTTTTAGAAAAATAAACACCAAATACTTTTGCTGATGAAGATTCTAATTAGAATATACTTTATTATTTTATAATTTTAAATGTGGAAAGCGATGTTGTAATCTGCTTTATTGGATAACTAGAAACATATCCAGTTTGGAATTTGTTACTAATAGTATGAGGAAAGAATAGTATGTGGAAAGCATTCAGAAATACTGTAAAATGAAGAGAAGAAAAGCACGGAACTGTAGGCATAAGAAAATTGATTCATTTCTGGAATAGTTGAACTTTACAAGATGATATGTTGATAACCAAATGCTTCTGGCCGTGACATAATTAGAAAGAAAACCATGCTTCACAACTGATAGAATAAAACTAACGTTTGTGCAGCTGAATGTATCTTTTTATGCTTTGTCCTTTTAATTAGGAGCTCGGTCAATAAATATTTTCATTCATAAATACTGCTGATGTGGTAGTTCCCTTCATGTTACTGTCAAAGGCACTTGCTTGAATGTGTCCTTAACAATGCTGCAAAATATAAATAATATATGTCAGTATGCAATGTCTTTCTGTACAGTATTCACGAAATATTTGTAAGATTAAAAGATGATTCTAGTCAGAAAAAAGGTTAATTTTTACAACCACACACACACACACACACACACGTACAATAATTTCAAATATTTATGAATGCAATCCTATGTACATCTATATGGAGATTCTCAGTCACTCAGTCTGCTCTGAAGAAGCTTCTTGGATGATAAGTGAAACATCTTCAAAGAAAATCCAGGAAAGTCCAGTTGCCTCTTGAAAAGTACCTTTGGGAGAATCCTATGTACAATTTTCTAGAGAGAAAGATTTATATCAAACCTAAGCTCAGGAGGGACACAACATCCAATTAAGTTCAATCCTTTAATTGCTTACACTTAACAGGCAGAATTTTGCAAAACTTAAGATATCACCTTCTAACCTCCTAGATATATCCTGATAAATTCTAGGATGTAGCTAATCCTGGCCTCTGTCCAGGAAAGGTGTGTTGCCAAAAGCCTCCCTCTCTGCTCCCCTCAGGTGCACATCACATTTAAATGAGTATATTTTAATTGACAGCCTTCCTCTCATTGGCCAATGACCAAAAACATCCCTTTCATTCTTGTCTTTTAGGTTAAAAGGGCAGGACAAATCCAAGCTCATTGTAGACTTATTCTTTCTTATTTGAAGGTCTTACCTATGTCAATCCGAACTAAATCAAGTTTCAAAAAGACATAGACCAAAACATTTTTAATATCCAAATTATGTTGAAAGCATTCTTTTTCTAATTACAAAATGCTAAAGAGGTTTATAATTCGCAATATATCTAATTATTGATTCTGCTGGCTAAGACCAATAGAAATTGAATAACAGAATATCTGGCAGGCTACATGCTCCCTACTTTGGACACACAAGATATCTCAATGCCAGTTATTTATATTTCTCACATAACAAATTACAATTGAGATTTTTGGGTTTTCAAAACTTTAACAGCACATCATATTTTTATAACAATGAATAAACATTACTTCCATCATTCTTGTTCCAATAATGAATTAAATAATTCTAAAAATGTTACTGGAAAGAAAATATAAACAGTACTTGACTAATAACTTTAGTAACTCAAAAGACTCTAGCAAATTGAAGCACTAAATAGCAAGTGGTTTTCAGCTGGAAGGTTTTTTTCTTCTTTTTCTCAGTGAGCATTTTGGGTAAAGGTTTCTGACAATCATCTTCTTTCAAGCAATCCTTCTACTTTAATTGGTTTATAAAAATTGCTCTACTATACAAGGACAGCTTGTGACTAGCCAAAACAATCACAATCTTTTAGCTACATATGACACCCCTGCTGTACAACTGCAAGTCCAGAAACTAAAGTGCTATCAGCTAAGTAGCAGGCCTATTGAATGATTTGAAGTATAGGAACCACAGTTTGTTCTGGCCTTTTATGAGAAGTATCAGCAGTAAAACGATTAAACATAGTGAAATTCAGAAGAGATCTCTCCACCTCATATTTTCAACTGATGTCTCAGATGAATGGGAAAAAAACAAGTAGCTATTTCACCTAATCATTCCTCTCACTCTGCCAGCACTAAACTGCATTTCTCCCAGAGATCAAACCACAGCAGTACATCACACAGAGTCCTTGTGTTCCCAGGGTTTACTTAATAGATTTTGAGTCCTGCTCAGCTGGATGCATTACCTTTGAACCTAATCATGCACCATTTATTTGGCTGCTACTTTTCTCCACCACCACCCCACGTTGCCATTGCTATTGCAACACAGAAGAGAAAAAAGAAAAGAAAAGTGCATTTGAAAATGACAGACCATCAGCCACTAGAAATTTCCTTCATAAATTTAACACTTTGCATAATTAAGGGGTTTTGAAAGAAAACCAGCATGCCTGCAAATGCAGCTCCTTTTCTTCCCAGAATTTGCTTAGAATATAGCATTTTCTAAGTGGGTTGACTGCTGTCCAAACAGTCTAATAATTTATTGTTCCTAAAAAAGAAAAGCTGCTTTACCCAACCTGGAAAGACTTGCCATCTTCACTTTTCATTTTTGTCTCTCCCCCACACTTTTTAACCTTTTTATTTGCAATTACATAGAGTTGTTGGGAGTTGGGCAATATATACATTGTAATTATTTTATTTATTATATTTATTTAAATGTAGTGCAGTGGACACAGAACTAAAATCACATAAAGAAAGTTTGAGATATTAAATCAACTGGGAACTCAGACTAAAAGGCTCTAATAACAAAATCCACCAAAGGATACAGGGGTCATTAAACCAATAGTGGGATCGATCTCAGGCTTGGGATCTGGGAAGGAGAATGAGAAAGAGGAGAGAGGGACGGAGGGAGGGAAGGAAGAGGAGGACGATGGGTCTAACTTTGAGCTACTTTGATGCTGGATTTCTAGCCTGAAATGGATTGGACCAAGAACCAGAGAAAATGTCTTGCGGTGAATCATGGTGAATATGCAGAGGATTGCTTTAACTGAAATTATGTGGGAGCCGGGAAGAAAGCCGCCAGAAATAAAAAGTCTTAAAATCAAGCACTTGTGCATGGAAGAAAAAAATATTGCTGTATTATAACTACAAGACCATTCAATGAAAAATTAAAATGAATAAAAGTCATAAATTCCATAAATTTCATTTCTTAGTTTCCCAAATGCTGCAGAACAGGTGATTCTGCTAATACCAAATATGAAGAAAACTAAAATGTAGAGAGTATTTCAGAAGTCACAACAAAAGCAAGACAAAATCCCTAATGAAAGCTGAACAGATATGAACATCTATACTTATTCACTCATCATGATAATGTTCTTTTAGCAGAGTCATTTAATGTAATTTCAAAATTAATTTCAGGTGCATTTTGAATTTGTCTTTTATGGGGAAATGTTTATGCCTTATTTCTTTTTTATTCATGAGCCAGATGTAGACAATTTCCCTAGCATTGTAGTGATAAAGACTAAGCAAGTATTATGAAATAGCAATACTCTGAATGTATAAACCAGATGTAATCAGTATTGTTTTGATACTGTAGATGTTTATCAAAGGAATTTTAATGTGTTGGGCAAAATCTTTTATTTTCTTAACAATGACAGAATGAAGCTACAATAACATGTACACAAATAACAGTTTCAAGGAAATAGAATTTTAATTATTTAAAAAATTAATGAAGATTTAGATTCTTGATTTGGCGGGAGATTAAGAATGATCTAAGAAAAATTATTAAGGTAAAAGTGCAATTGAACAAGTGTTAGGGTCAATCAATGGCAGCCTTCCTTTTTCTTCTGAATATCTAGGAGATACGGAAATTGCCCATCATAAATAATATCTCAGAAAAATGTTGTACATGAAGGAGTAATAATTAGTATGACAGGGCAACCACCTTTTAGGTCACTTGTACATTTTGTTAGTTATACATTTCTCATTTATATTAATTATCTCTAGAGCGTGAATTAGTGAAGTTTTAACTCAGTAAAACATGCAGCAGTTTAGCTTTCAGCAAATGGAATCTGATGTGGTTTTACAATTCTGAATAAGATTAAGTCAAGATGCTGATATGATTAATGGGCTCAGCCAGAAGAATCACTATCATTTGGAAGTTAATAAATTTTAAAGCCAGGATGACTGTGAGAGAAAAGAAAGTAAAACAAATTGACTGAAGCAGAAACAAAAATCTGAGAGAAAAAAACTGAATATAAGTGAACAAAAATGTTGAAGTTATTAATTTCATGTTAAATTAATACAACTTATATAGATTCTGGGTAGTATACAGTATGTCCACTACTACTGAGTAGTAGGCTCATACATTTCTACACAGGAAAGCTTATAAATGAAAAGATTAAAAGTGGCATAGGCTTGTATGTATTTTACACCTAAATGATGGGAAACTTACATCTCATAAGTGTGTGACAAATTTACCTTCATTCTTGTTGTACGTCTCACTACCAAATGCTACACTTTCTTAATCACTTGGTTTATCAATATCATAGTTTTCTCATTCAACATTTCATAAACATTAATTCTGTGCATAAAACAACACTGAATCTCATTTTTCTAGTAACAAATGTGAAATTTACTTCCCTAATTCTAATAAATATGGCACTCAAAGTCTCTGTTTACTAAAACTCATCTTCAACTGAAGGATCCTGGCTGGATTTTCAGGATTATTAATTTGGCATCTCTTTCATTATTACAAATGAATGCAGAAAAGAGAATTGTGGAATGAAGAGGTAAGAAAAAAAGAAATAGTCTTTTTCCCCCTGAATTTCACGAACCACTAAAGTCCTAAGCTTCTATTTACCAAAGAATGCTTTTTCAAGAGGCAACTGGACTTTCTGGTTTTTCTTTGAAGATGTTTCATCTCATCCAAGGAGCTTCTTCAGCTCTCTTCAAAGTCTTCAAAGAAAAAAACCAGAAAGTCCAGTTTTCAGAGAAATACGCATACACTGCAATCTCTTTGCACTTATTAAGTTATGAGATGACCAAGATGATTTTTCTGTCCTTACAATAAATCTCTTTCTTCTTCTGCAGTTTCCACACCTTCCTCTGTTTCAATTAAATTTAAGACTTGGTAGTGAGAAAATATTAACAGAAAGCAGCAACATCAGCATAGCATCATTGTTTATCTTCATCAGTCCTTCAAAAAACACCAAGAGAATTTTGAAAGAAGATATCAAGTGCCCATGTATGTTCAAAAAACCTGCATTTCTTTTTTTCTTTTCTTTTTTTTTGCAGGGAACACTGGAAAATGTGAAATGTGAAAATTTTCTGACACAACATAGTTTGAAACCCCATTAATATGAAAAATAAATGATCGAGTTTGTTTTAAAACTAGCAGTAGAAAAACAACAAATATTCCTTCTTTCTCATTTTATCTGCTCTAAATTAGCATAACTGTACTCTTAGCTATGTTGTATATGCAGAGTATCTTAAGATGATTTTTACAGAAATCCTCCCTTCCACACTATTTTTATTAAGTTTTTTTTTTCATGATTCAGTGGAATAAATGGAAAAAGGGAAAAAAAAGTCTGAGTAACAAAAAATGGTAGAAGGAATAACAATACAAAAAAGAAGAAGATTCCTATAAGAAATAAGAGAAAAAATCAAGATGCCTGTGCAATTGTTGGAGAGCCAGATTCAAGAGAACTGGTAGTGGAAATTTTGAGTAGTTCAGAGAACCAGCAAATACCACCTCTGACTGGAGTATCCTTCCCCTGCCACGCCCACCAAGCCAAACCTACAGAACCAGTGGTAAAAAAAATTGAATCCCACCACAGGATTGTTGTTATTGTGGGGAAAATAGGAAGGGAAAGGAGTATTATGTGTTTCATTGCCTTAAGTTACTTCTAAAATAATAATGGCAGAGTAAAAATCAAATAAACAAACAAATATTCCAACTGAATCATGGAGCTTGCTTATTCTGAGGCAGTCATTCCCTCTCATCTCTTCCTACATCATAGAGTTGTCATTGGCAAAACAATATGGCAGAAGAGATGTCCAAGTACTTCATTTGGAAAGCAAAGGCAAAATAAAATGTAGCAGATAATGAAGTAAGTGATAGACAGAAAAAGAGAGGAAGAGCTACAGATGTTTTAATTCAACAATAAAACTAGGTTTCATCTGGAATATCAGTCAGACCTGAAAAGTCTAAAGAACATATAATTGGTAATTTGAAGGCACTAAAGTAACTTTCACTATATTTAATTGCATTCATCTAACAATATCCTTTTGTTATTGTTTTGATGAGGCACATAATTCTCTTCAAAGCACAACAGGTAGTAATGCTTCAGCTAAGTCATTTACAAATGATGTGCAACATTGGCTCATATGTGCATGCTAAGTAATCAGCTTCCGTGAATCAAGGGCCTTGCCAATTTCTGCTGTCAAGCGGAAGAACTTAATTAAAATCTTGCCTGAGAAATGGTAGCGTGATCATTGTTCCTTTTAATAATAAGACATAACACAAGAAATACAGGCAATATTATGGAAGGAAATATTGTTGTTTCTCCAAAGCTGACATCCATAAAGTTTCTATAAACAAACATACATGGATGGAAATCCATGCCACAAAACTCCTGCTGAATTCAAGCCAACAATTTGCTTGACAGAATTCCTGTGCCAGTAGTAGGTAACAAATGTTGTTTGCTTGCTGGATTTATGTGCTGCCAATTCTTTTGAGATTAAGATTGAGATAAGCAGAACTAGAAAACATATGGTAAAAATAAAAACAGTCACGGTAAACCCCAAAACAAACACCCTACTTCCTCAAGCCACTAAAGTATTCAAACCAATTAAATAATAAACCAAGATTGTTAATACACGGGTAATCAAACCACCACTTCTTATCCAAATCAAGAAAATCCTTATAACTTAAATTTCTGCTCTTTTGACCTCTGCCCACAACAATGGATATGATTAATTTTAAGAACCTTACATTACTGTTGTTCTGTTTGGTACATAATTCATTTAAAATTCAAGTACAGCAGCCTAATTTGTTTATAACCCACAGTGTAGATTGCCTTCGGCTAAAATATATGGAAAGAATATGTGTTGCTCTATTTGTGGTTTATTAAACTGTGAGATAGTTGTTCCAGGAACTAAGATTTTTAGGTTAGCAAGCACTCTAAAGTAACTTTTCTTATTTCCATTTCTTATTCTACATGTGCTATTTTCTGTGCAAACAAGCTTTACAATCCTATTTTAATATTTTGGACAAAATGTGTTCTGAAATATAGCACTGGGCAAACATTTTAGGCAGTTTTGCAAAAATGCTGTAAATTAAGAATGTTTTCAGAAATAGGAGTGTTAATAGTTTATTTTTATCAATTAACAAAATGAAAAGTAAATGAACAGAAGAGAAATTCAAATTAAATCAGTGTTTGGTGTGATCACACTTCACCTTCAAAACAGCATCAATTATTTTAGATGCACAGTTTTTGAAGGAATTTAGCAAGGTTCCTGCAAGGTTGTTCCAAACATCTTGGAGAACTAACCACAGATCATCTGTGTATGTAGGCTGCCTCAAATCATTCTGTCTCTTCATGTAATCCTAAATAGACTTGATGATGTTGAGATCAAAGCTCTGTGAGAGCCAAACCATCATTCCCAGGATTTCTTGTTGTTCTTTATGCTGAAGAAGATAGTTCTTAATGCCATTGGCCTTATGCCTGGGACCATTGTTCTACTACAGAATAAATTTGGGGCCTTCCTGTTGGTATGGTATGATGGATAAATATCTGTATTTCTCAGAATTGAGGGCACCATTAATCCTGACCAAATCCACAACTCACTTTGTAGAAATACAGCTCCAAACTTGCAAGGAAGCTCCACCATGCTATACTGTTGTCTGCAGACACTCATTATTGTACTGTTCTCTAGCTCTTTCATGAACAAACTGCCTCCTGCTACAGTCAAATATTTCACTTATGATAGCATCCCCATGGTCACATCATCAAAATGTGGACACTTGGCAACTGGCTGCATCATCCCAGGCACATCTGATCACCATTTGCAACCTTTCAGTGATTTGTGTGGGAATTTGGATTCATTTAATGAACAAAATGCTACCTACAGTAATTTACCTAACATCTATGGCGAAAGGGTTATAATGATTCACTTAACAACTGCCTTGCTGAGCAATGGGCATTCTGGTCCCAACTGTGGTCATAGGTTGAGGACTACTTACAGTGTGTGTGTGTGTGTATGTGTGTGTGTGTGTGTGTGCGTGTGCGTGTGTGCGTGCGTTATAGAGATAGAGTTGGAAATATTCACCTTTATGCATCATTGTTCAATTTAGCCATTGTGTGCATAATAGGCCCATCCACCTGCCTTCCACCTGTGATTAGCTCTATTGTTTTTACTTCAGACATGTTAATCGATGGAGGCTTAACTCCTATTGTTTCCTCCCCTATCACACCCCACTTAGGTTGCTCATCCCCAGGAAATGATGCTGAACTGTCAGCTATTACTTTAACGGCATTCTCCCCGCCCCGCTCCCTCACACCAATGGACATCCACCTCACAGGCACATTTGATATATCAAACAAATTCATTTGTTGTTTTGCCCATGATCTTGTAATTGGCTTGGCTCTTTCCTCATTGTCCATGTCTATTGTGGCTTGAGGCAACTCTGCCGGGCTCCTCTATATTTGGCCCAGACTGGCTATGCCTCTGCAGGAGGAATCTGCATGCCCCAAAGCAGGGTACTGTTGGTCCCTACTCCCTGATGGGAAGCAGTCTCTGCTCATCCTGCAGGATCTTTCCTGGTGCCTCAATGCTTAGTAAGTCAGTAGAGTTCGATGTGCCTATTGATGGAATTATTATTGGAAAACCAGGCTTCTTCCAGTAGACGTCCCCCTTTGGTTGCATCACTGACAACAACTTCAGCCTCTTGAAAATTAAACATATTATTGTGCTCCTTCATGTGTGTCCAGATCTGGGAGTGCTGTTCTTTGTGCCGGACAGCCAATTCATGTTCATGCACTAGTCTGTAGGTTATTTCTATCCCTATTCCTATCCACATCTCTACAGTTTACAGTGTCAGCATAGTGTCCCAATAATCTACATTTTACCAATCTTTTAAGGATGGAAGGCTGAGTCAACCTTGAACTGCTGGCAGTCAAGGGTCAGCAAAATTAGCCTGCAATATTGTATTCTAATCACTGTGTCACCATGGCTCTTAATGGCCTCTTTATCTTCATTTCAGTTGCCACAAAGTTTTTAGGGAGAATGCAAGTAGGCAAGCATAGGAAAAAGAAAAGGTAGAGGAATATTTTTTTAAAAGCATGATACATTATATTATGAGTAAACAACAAGGACAAAGCTTCCATCATTTAGAATATTCTGGGCTACTCCAAAAGAAAGAGTAATATAAATATAGATTAAATCATCCTAAAATAATTTAGTCTACTAATTTGGCTTAGTTCTAACAAAGAAATGCATGTACACATGCCCACGTAGTAGCAGAGCCATCATCAGGGAAAATGTCCTCTTATTCTTAAGGACATTTGTAAAAATGTTACTCGCTACTTCTGGAGAAGAGTTACTTAGCTTTTAGTCAACAGTTGCTCCTTTGTAGAATTCTTCTTGTTTGTCATTCAGAGTATAAATTGCAATCAGGAGTGTTTTCATATTATTGTCCATTATTTCCACCATTAGTATTCTTCCATCATCATCGGTATGAAAATAATTGAATTGGACTATGCTAATATAGTTATGATGGGAGATTTTAATGGAATTGTAGACAATAAATTAGACTATACAGCACAGAAAACAATAAACCAAAACAGAAAGACTCTCCCTAAATCTTTTTTTAAAATGGTAGATGAAATAAACTTAAAAGATACACGGAGAGAAAGAAATGCTAAAACCAAACTATACACCTTCTATTCAAATAGACACTTATCATGGTCCAGAATAGATATGATATGGATGTCAACAGAATTAATATCTAACATTCAAGAAATAAATATTGAAACAAGTACTTGGGCAGATCACAATCCAATGACAATTAAATGGGAAGGACAAAGAAAAAGATGTAGATGGATGCTAAATAATACTATTTTAAAGGAAAAAGACTTTACACAGTGGGTGGAGAAAGAATTGGCTTTTTTCTTTAGAGAAAACAAAAAAGAAGATACATCAATTCAGAATGTATGGGATACAATGAAGGCATATGCCAGAGGCTTGATAATAGACTATACAAGGAAAAGGAATACTATGAAAAGGCTAGCCTCTAAGGCCCTCGAGGATGAGCATAAAAGACTTGAAAAAGAGCTACAGAAAATACCACAGAAAAAGGACATCAAGCTAAAAATGGATATAATTAAACACAAAATGGGTCAAATAGAAAAAGAAGAATTAGCACAGAAAATTAGAGGTGCTAAACAAAACTACTTTGAAGACGCAAACAAACCAGGTAGCATACAAATTGAGAAAGGAGAAAGAATCAAGGAAAATATTGCAACTAATAGATGACCAAGGCCAAGTTTGCCATGGTAGCAAAGAGAAGAAGGAAATCATTCGAGACTTCTATGGGAAATTATATATGCAAGAGAATATTGATGAGGAAAGAGTTAAGCAGTACTTAGAGAATGCTAATTTAACTCAGATAGCTAAAGAGATTGAAAAAATGTTAGAAAGCAGTTCAGTTAACTGAAGCACTCAAGGAGCAAAATAATGGAAAGGCACCAGGCCCAGATGGACTTCCAGCAGAATTTTATAAAACATTACAAGAATCATTGAATCTTCCATTGCTAGAAGTTATGAAGTTATGTTAAAGAAGAAGATACCTAAATCATGGTCAGAAGCCTATATTACACTTATTCCAAAAGAGGAGGCCGACCCATTACAAATTAAGAACTATAGACCCATTTTTCTATTAAATGCAGATTATAAAATCTTTGCTTCAATATTGGCAGAAAGACTTAAAAAATATTTAAATAATTTTATCCATCCTGATCAAAATGGATTTCTGCCAAAGAGACAAATTAAAGACAATATGAGAGTAATCTTGGACACCTTGGAATACTACGAGGCACATCCCGAAAAACAAATGGCTCTGATATTTCTAGATGCACGGAAGGCATTTGATAATGTGAATTGTCAATTCATGTTATTATTGTTGGAACAGATAGGTTTTGCTAGAAAATGTATTCAAGCAATAGAAGCTATATATTATAAGCAAACAACAAAGGTAATGATAGAGGGAGAACTGACAGACTCTATTAATATAAGAAAAGGAACAAGACAAGGGTGCCCACTATCACCTTTGTTGTTTGTGTTAACTTTGGAAGTGTGAAACAGAAATATTAGAGATGAAAAGAATATAAAAGGAATGAAAATCAAAAAAGGAAGAATTTAAGCTGCAAGCATTTGCGGATGATCTGGTTTTCATCTTAGAAGACCCTTTAGAAACAGCATCAAAATTGATAGAAAAGATAAAGACATATGGAAAGGTGGCTGGTTTGAAAATAAATAAAGATAAGACAAAGATTTTGACAAAGAATATGCTATTAAGACAAAAGGAAGAACTGGCAGACCTATTGAAAATTCAGGTCACGAATAAGATCAAGTACTTGGGGATATATTTGACAGCAAGATGTAGTACATTAAAAGAGAATAATTATATTAAACTTAAACAGCAGATAGCGCTAGATTTGGCGAAATGGGAAAATTTACAACTGTCACTAATAGGGAGAATTTCAACAATCAAGATGAATAAATTACCCAGAATTTCAAACAATTCCAATTAGGCTTGGAAAAGACTACTTTGAAGATTTAAATAAAATTGTGTTGAAATATATATGGCAAGGTGAGAAAGCGAGAATAAAGTTAAAACTTCTGCAAAATGCTAGAATTAGAGGAGGATTTGGTTTTCCTAATTGGGAGTTGTACTACCAAACTACAAATCTGATGTGGGTTAAAGAATGGATAACACTAAGAAATACTAGATTGTTGACATTAGAAGGACATGATTTGTTGTTGGGGTGGCATGCTTTTTTATGGTACAAAGGAACTAAAACACAGGAGTATTTTAGTAGACATTATATGCAGGAGTCTCTGTGGTTAAACTGGGAGAAGATTAAAAGACAATGTTATTTGAAAATTCCAGTCTGGTTATCGACTGTTGAAGCATTTTCGTATCCTATAATATACAAAAAGGAACAAACAGTTAGATATGGTGAAATATTGAATGAAAAGGGTGAACTTAAATCTATGCAAAAACTAGAGGAACAAGGTATAAAGATGAATTGGTTTTCATATGCGCAAATACACTCAAGGTATGATAAAGATTCTAAAACAGAAGGTTTCTATGATAAACTGATTGACTTAGATAAGATTTTGACAGGTACTGATAAAAAAGTGATTAAAAAATTGCATGGATATTTATTAGAAATTAAACTAGAAGAAGAATAAGTTAAAGAAACTATGATTGCTTGGGGGAAGAATTGATTTAGAGAAATGGCAAAAATTGTGGTCTCAAAATTATAAAATGACAATGTCAACAGCATATAAAGAAAATTTGTATAAGAAGTTTTACAGGTGGCATTTCCCCCCGACAAGAATAGCAAGAATGTTCAAGAATAAATCTGAAAAATGTTGGAAATTTAATCAGACACCGGGTTCATATTACCATATGTGGTGGACTTTTGCGGATGCTAAAAAATACTGGACTAAAATCCACATGTGGTTGGAAAAAATGACAAAAAAACATATAGACTTGAAACCAGAGATATTTTTATTGGGAATTTTACCTGAAATATATAGTAAAGACTTGAAATACCTGATTCTAAATCTATTAACAGCGGCTAGGATTGTATTTGCTAAAAACTGGAAAAATGAGAAAATACCATCACAGGAGAAAATCATTAAGAAAATATTGGAATGTGCTGAAGTGAGTAGATTGACATTTGAAATTAGAGAACAAGAGGATAAACAATTTTATAAAATTGGGGATCTTTTCTATCAATGGCTAGACAATAAAGTACAGTAATGAATTATGTAGACTTTTAGAAAATAATAAATATACAAAGATGTATTCTTTTCTTATTATATCTACAAAATGATTTTAGGATAGATTTGGGATGGTAATATGAACTGTTATAAGATCTAAGTAAATTATGGTTATCTTGTAAAACATGAATGAATAAAAGTATAGTCAAATGATTGATTAATAATGATACTAAGGTATTTAATTTTTGATTGACAATATGAGATTATATGTAATGTAATTGTAATTGAAGACTATGAAATGGAAGCACAAAACAATTTGTAAACCAACCGGCACACTGTATGTACACCTATGGAAGATAGTTTGATGTTTTTATATTTTGTTTGTTTATGTCTGTTTTTAAAAACCAATAAAATTTGGAAAAGAAAAACAGTTGCTCCTCTGTAGCCGTCGTTTTCTCACTGAACACATGAAAGGGAAGAAAGAGTTTTTTGACTTAAAGAGAAAACATTGATATTTTCTCCAAAGAATATCAGGACTTATAAGTATAAGGTAAATTTAAATACAAATGGGAAGCAAAGTAAATGACTCCTAATGATAAAATACTTTGTGCAGTCAATTTGGAAAGGATGTTTAGTGCCACTAAAATGCCTAAATCTTACCCAGGCATCTTACAATGAGTTTCTTGATGTGGGCTTCTTTCAATGGTATTTGTACGACGGCAATTTTATTTCACTGGATGAACCCCAGAGGAATGGAATAATGATTACATTTTCGGCCAAACAGGTTTTTTATTGTGTAGAAATCTACTTCCCATTATACGAGACATCAGTCAAATGTTCCTGCATCTTAACTGTGTTGGAAAGTGATAGCACTTGTACTCATTGGTGGCATATTTTAAAGCATTGTTCCCTGCTGTGAAGTAAATGAAGACAGCTTTAATTCTAAGAATTAAAGTGACCTACTTACAACACACAGCAATTAAGCTATCTTATTTCCAATATTTCTTTTTCTTCATCCTTGTCTAATTCACAGAGGCTTCTTGACATGTTCCTGCATTTTTCGTGACAAAGTTTTTCAGAATTGGTTTGCCATGCCTGATTCTTAGGCCTGAGAAAGAGTGACTGGCCTAAGGTCACATCACACAACTGACTTTGTGCCTAAGGTGGGACTAGAATTCTTGATTTCTAGCCTGATGCCTTAATCACTATACAGTCTGGCCATTTTACAGCTCCCAGATCACATCAGGTCCTTTGGCTGTCTCTGTCTGGCCTGCCTGAGGTCAATCAGAAACTAGAAATCAAATGTAAATAAGCATAAACCATGCATGTAATACTACTGCATTGTTTTTATTTTGAAGGCAACTGCTTTTTTTTTTTTAAAAAAAAGCTTACATATGTATATAGGTGTGTTCCTATGTACTTTTACTGGTTTGCCCCTCCACAAAAGTTTCAGTTCCTTCTGTGCCCTTTTGGGAAAATTTCCTCTCCTCTACACTATACCAGCCTGGCTGGTATGAACTGCAGTGGCACAGTGGTTAGAATGCAGTACTGCAGGCTACTCCTGCTTGCTGGCTGCCTGTAATTTGGCAGATCAAATCTCACTGAGCTCAAGGCTGACTCAGCCTGGTGGGATTTGAACTGTCAAATTGTAGGCAGCTGGCTGCAGCAGAAGTAGCTTGCAGTTTCTGCACTCTAACCATTGCAACAGAGAGGCTCCTAATGTATAATGTATAATAATATACTTAGATTTCAGCAAGGCATTCGACAAAGTAGACCACAATCTAGTTTTTGATAAGCTAGAAAAAAGTGGGATAGATAGCACCACCACCAGGTGGATTCACAACTGGCTGACAAACCATACTCAATGAGTAGTCCTTAATGGGTCTAACTCTACATGGAGGGAAGTAAGCAGTGGGGTGCCACAAGGTTCCTTCTTAGACCCAGTACTCTTCAATGTCATCATTAACATCATAGATGATGGAATAGAAGGGGAACTTATCAAATTTGCAGATGATACTAAGCTGGCAGGAATAGTTAACACCCAAGAAGATAGGCTCAAGATCCAGATGAATCTTGAGAGACTCAAACACTGGGCCATATTTAACAAAATGAAATTCAATGTAGAGGACAGTAAAGTCCTACACTTAGGCAAGAAAAAACAAAAGTACACATATAGATTGGGTGAAACCAGACTTAACAGCAGTAACTGTGAGAGGGATCTTGGAGTCTTAGTGGACAACCAGCTAAATATGAGCCAGCAATGTGCAGCAGCAGCAGCCAAGGAAGCTAATGCAATCCTAAATTGCATTAACAGAGGGATACAATCAAGATCAAGTGAGGTACTAATACCACTCTATAAAGCCCCACTAAGACCACACCTAGAGTACTACATCCAGTTTTGGTCATCGCACTATAAAAAAGATGTTGAGATTCTGAAAAAAGTACAGAGAAGAGCAACCAGTATGATTAGGGAACTGGAGACGAAAACATATGAAGAACAGTTACAGGAACTGGGTATGGCTAGTCTAATGAAGAGAAGGACCAGGGGAGACATGATAGCAGTCTTCCAATATTCGAGGGGCTGCCACAGAGAGGAAGGGGTCAACCTATTTTCTAAAGCACCTGTAGGCCAGGCAAGGAACAATGGATGGAAACTGAACAAGAAGAGATTCAACCTGGAAATAAGGAGAAACTTTTGGACAGTGAGAACAACCAACCAATGGAACAGCTTGCCCTCTGAAGATGTGGGAGCGCAATCACTTGAGACTTTCAATAAGAGATTGGACTGCCATTTGTCAGAAATGGTGTAGAGTCTCATGTTTGGGCAGGGCTTTGGACTAGATGACCTACATGGTCCCTTCCAACTCTGGTTATCTGTTAATCTGAGCCCAGCAAACCTGCTGAGAAAGGTGGCATGGTTTCTTGGGAACACTTGCAAGTGTATGTTTGGCTCTAGACTTTGAGAAAATGGAAGTGAATTTAACACAAATATGACACAATACATAGATATTTGTGTGTTTAACAGCAAAACAGAGCAAGTTAAAAATACTTGAGCAATAACAGCAATGTGTCAACTTGATGCTTTTTACAATTTTTCAACATTGAACATCCCTCAACTTTCAGTTTCACCCTTTTAGGATACCATTGATAGTATCCATATCAATTAATTATGATCTATTAAAAGATAGTGGAAAAGGAGCATTCTTCCACTGATGTTAAAGCAAAACTATCATAAAGTTTAATTAAAAATTGTTTGTAAACGCTGATCAGAAAATCAAATATGAACTTTCATACTGAGTCATATAATTGCACCAATTCTATAATTAATTGATATTTTAACTGCAGACTGTTTATTTACCACTAAAGTTCTATGATAATCTTTGCCCAAAGATTAATGTGGATGAAAACTTAATAGCTAACAGTATGTGCTCCAAGGAGCTGCAAGGAAGTATACGTACAAAGGTCATTGAATTTCTTTACTTGTTCAGACACTGTTTCAAATGGCATTTGAGATTTGAGTTTGTTGTCCAGAAGGCTCACTTTCTAAAGAACTATTTCAATGCTGGAAACAAATTGCTCTCTGTGTATATAGCATTAGATATATAGGTATGAAAATTTATTCTACTCAACTGAAGGTGAACCTAATTCTAAATAAAAGAGTAAGTGGCATGGAAACTTATTTGTTACATCCAAACAGTTTGCTTTCTAGGGCGAAAAAACTATGTTCAAATCACTCACACTCCCATTTCTTTATAACATATTGTTTTCTGCTGATGGTCCAAAAGCGGTACATGTCAGTAACTGATGCTTTATCCACATGCAGCTTCCTCATGTTGGTTGCCTCCATTTTAATGTATGTTCAGCCAACTGTGATATCAAAACCCTTTCATAATCCAAATCTGTGATTCTGTGCAAAATTGATACTATGTGAAATTTATTATATTGCATCCTCCCTACTGACTTTTCATCAACGTGGGCAAATTTTGCATGGAAGGAATGAAGCCAGAACATTTCCCATTGCTTATTTACTATTAAGAACCACTTCAAGATGGTTTGTGTCTTCATCTAGATAGAGAAAGGGTCTACAAGTAGTCCTCATTTAGCAACTGACTCATTAGCAACCTTTCACAATTATGACAGCATTGAAAAATATCAGTTTCCATACAAATAGGACATGGAGGACTCAAGGGTTCATTTAACAAGGAATAATTATTACATATAGAAATCTCTATAAAACATTTTAAAAGTGAACATTGTACAAGTTTGGAATTTTTAGAAACTCTTCAAAAGGGTGAGCAAAGAAAAAGTAAGAAAAAACCAAACCAAACCAAACAAAACAAAGAGATATTCTATTGTGACCAACTTTTATCTAGCCAGAACTTGGTAGCCAAGAGTAACATCTGATATATTGGTAAGAAGACAGGAGCACATTGCTGATGAGTTCTTCTTAGCTTAAACAGCAGAAACAGCCTTCCTGTTTTCAGGAAAAGCTAACTGAAAACAATCAGACAATTTTCTTGGCTATTGATAAGCCAGAGTTTCCTGGAATGTGTTTAAGTTTCAGTATTTTCTGCAATTATAGCTAGTGTGAGTTAAAGGTATTTAGTTTTGACTAGGCATGTACTTATTCACTGCTTTTATTTGCAACTTATCTCCTTTTGATTACATGAATACAAAGCTAAAAATCTCAGAATTCTCTTTTTTATTTCTGTTCTTGACAAATGAAAAATTGAGAAATGAGGGGGTTCTGAACATTGCGATAAATGGATTGAGGAAAAAGAGAAAAAAAAAGTACTTTGCAACCAATCCTCATATTCATGATCTTTATAGGTCTATAAAGCTAATGAAAGCAGAAGTAAGATCATGAGTCATTTGTTTAATGTCTGAGTTGCCAGTCCCATTTCTGGCGCTAAACAAGGACTATATTGTATAATGGCAAAATTAAATTGACGATATGCCTCATTTTCTATCAGAGTTTCTCATATAAGGTGGCTTTTGGTCTGTACTTCTTTTCCTTCCAGATGTTTCTCTTATTCCTTTTCTTGTCTCTTCATGCAGCCTTACACAAGAATGTTAGCTTTCTTTTTAGAAATGCTTGGTCAGCATTGAAATCAGCCACCTCTGACAGAAAAATATTAGGTATTAATACCTCTAATTAAGCAACAATAGTTGCTTAACTAGAAATATGAATAACAAAAACACAAATGCATATAGGGATTTCTTCTTATGGTTGACTTTCAGAGTGGACAGAGTGGGAAAGATGTGTGCTAGAAAGTAGAAGAAAGGGATTTTTTTCCTGTGCACATGGGGCTCTCAACAATTAAAGAAATATGGGCATATTCCGATTGAATATTTCTTTCTATATTAAAGTTTGGAGTAGTAGTTATAATTATTTTCTTTATTTTGTTCAGTAAATCATTTCAGCTTCTACTGTGTGGGTCTGTTCACTGCTTTGGAATCCCTGAATCTCCTGCTCACACTTTACAAAACAGAGTGAATACACAATGTATGGTGTTATGGATTGAAATAAAATATGCTGACATGAAACCTAAAGCAGATGTTGCCTTGATGCTGATATTCATCAAGTCCATCAATTGATTTATACCATTAACCCATTTTCAGATTTTAAACATGTCAAAGGGGTTTGTTAGAAGAAGCAACAGCTGCAAGGCCGCTGCTACCACTTATCTAGACTCCAGTATAATTCCTATGAAATGTAATCCAATCAGAATAAAGAGGTTGATTTTTAATTAAGAAGAAAGAATAAACACTCTAACTGATGTTTGTATAACCATTGGTATATTTGATAGGTAGTGGTACAGAATAGTGTCCTTTCTGGAAGTTGTCAAAGATCTTACACATAATGTAAAAAAAATAATTTATAAATGAATGCACAGAACATTCCTCAGGAATCCCAGGCACATGGGTTTAAAAGAAAACAAGGAATTTTGAGTCAGAAACTCAATGAAAATCAAAGTCTTAACAACACATTTCTTCCTCCTCTGCTACACAGAGACATAATGTTGCCTTGATGCTATGTGAGTGTGAGTTAATCAAGGCAGTGTCTTTGGAGGATCCAAAATGCTTAATCCCACTTTTCAGCTGAGTAAATTGTTAGATTTATTCTCTGATTCCTCTTCCATTCCTTTACTGCCCTCCTCACTATTTCTTACCTATTAAGGATCTAAAGGAGCTTTTAAGAAAAGCAGACAAGAAATGGTTTGATCTGGGATCAGTTCCAGTTTGATAATTCTATTTTTTTGTTCCAAGGGACGTGAATAAGTGCATCATCGTGCCTACCGTCCCTGTCCTATTGTCCCCATTTATTCATACCTATTTCCTGTATTCTTACTCATGTTTATACTTATACCTATTATCTTGTAAGCAATTGACAAATCGAATAAATAAATAAAGTAACTGCAAGTTCTCAACTGGAAGGCTTCCTTAGCAGGAGTAAAATATATTGAACCTATGTTTTTAATAAATATAATAAAGAAAATAAAGTGAGGAGACTAACAAAGAATCTAAGAAGATAATTTCATTTTAGCATATGCTAGTCAAATATGTCTTCTTTAGATTATTTCAAAAGAATAAAAATTGGATTTTTATCATTTGTGACTACATGGGAGTGCCAATAATAATGCATTATTACTACTACTATACTGTACAATAATAAAAGATAAATGAGATTCTGTGAACAACTTTTTAAAGAACATATTCAAGTAAAAATATGAATTGTTTATCATGGGAGAGAGAAGTATTATTTCTTGTTTTATTTCCTTTATTATTATTCTGGATAATTATGCAAAAGATATCTTGTTCTAATTAAAATTTTTACTCTGTGTGTGTATGTGCATCCAGATTCCTTCATCTCAGTTTTTGACTCCTGATGAATGCATGGACAAGTCCCTACAGTTTTTTTGGCAACATTTCAGAAATGATTTGCCATTGTATGTTTTCTAGGGCTGAGAAAGAGTGACTGATCCAAGGTCACCCAGCTGGCTTCATGCCTAAAGCAGTACTAGAACTCATAGTCTCTCAGTTTTTAATCTGACTCTCTAATAATTTTATGATTATGTTTTTATTAAGCGATGTGACAAACATTTACTCCAGTTCAAATATATTTATTAATGGGGAGGAAACATCAAACCAATTCAGAGGTGCATAAAATCAAGTTCCTTTCAAAACAAATAGAACCAGTCCTTTGGTTACCATTTTTTCCCTTCTTTATTTTCCTTTAAACCTTAAAGATTCTCTATATCAGGGGTGTCAAACTGCATTGTCACATTGTTGTCACATGACATATCACAACTTTTTCCCCCTTTGCTAAAACGGGGTGGGCATGGCCAGCACGTGATGTATTTGGGTTGTGGGCCACAAGTTTGACACCCTTGATCTACATGGATGGAGCATTTTGTTTTTTCATTTATCATATCATTATCATTTTAGATGTACAACTTCAATTAAGAAATGGTTAGGAATTCATTGTAAGATGAAGAATATGGCAAAGGAGTGTATGTGTGCTTGTGTGTAATTTTAACATTATTTTAACATAACAGGATATTAAAATAAAAAAAGGTATATATATATATATATATGAACTCATTGACCTAAACTCTTCCATTAATAAAAATGATAGGGGCTTGAATCATAATTATCTTCAGCACTTTAACCAAAGGGAAATTAATCCCTAAAGATGAGGAGATTATCATGTGTAATTAATCAACAAAAATATCTTATACAAAGGATTAGAGACAAATCCAAGTGGTTATGTTAGTTATTATTCTGATTTGCTGAAATCTGATTGTTTTAATAAATGGTTGGTTGCAAAACTTATGAAACTCTTCAGTTTGTATGTATACATTTTGGACTGTTTCAGACTTAGTTTCATGAGCAATTTTATTTAAAATGCATACTTTTTCAGAGTATTTTCAAATTTGTTGTCTACCACTTAGTAATTGTTCTTATTCAATTATATATTCCTGTCATTTACATGTTGCCAGAATCCAAAGATTCCTGGTGGTTTAGAATATCAATTGTTATGCAGACATATGCTGGGCTGCAGCTGAGAAATTTCATGCCAGGATTTGTTAGTAGTGTGGAAGCCCCCTGAAAATGTTCTGAATATCTACTAAAATACATATCTGGATTATATTATTTTCTTTTCTTTTTTTTGAAAATTTTATTTGGGTTTTCACAAAAAAAACCATAATACAAATAAAATATCTTTTTTTGAAAATAGCATGGTCTCGGGTTACACTTCTTCAGACACAAACTCAATTTCATGATCACTTTTATCTTCTATTCCATATCTCATTACTGTTTTACATTTTCTACATAGTTTTTCTCCTCTCTTAATTTTCTCAATTTTATTTTAATTATCTCATATCAATTCAAATCATTATATTTATATTGTCTGTCCTGTTTCAATTTCATATTTCTTTTCTCATTAAGCAAATTTTCCCCGGTTGTTACTAATTGGAGTATGACTGGAAAAGAGCTGATGTTGTTCCCATCTTCAAAAAAGGAAAAAAACAAACCCAGGAAACTATAGACCAATCAGCCTAATATCAATACCCGGGAAAATGCTGGAAAAGATAAAAAAACAGATCTGCCAACATCTAGAAACAAGTAAAGTAATAACTAGCAGTCAGCATGGGTTTGTTAAAAACAGATCATGCCAAACCAATATTATTTCATTCTTCAACACAGTGATTAAATTAGTAGACCAGCAAAATACTGTGGACATAATATATTTAGATTTCAGCAAGGCATTCAATAAAGTAGACCACAACCTACAGTAATGCATTCGATAAAGTAGACCACGACCTACTTCTTAGTAAGCTAGAAAAAAGTGGAATAGATAGCACCACCACTAGATGGATTTGCAACTGGCTGGCAAACTGTACTCAACGAGTAGCCCTTAATAGGTCTAAGTCTACATGGAGGGAAGTAAGCAGTGGGGTACCACAAGGTTCTGTCTTAGGCCCAGTACCCGTCAATATCTTCATTAAAGACTTAGATGGGGGAATAGAAGGGGAACTTACCAAATTTGCAGATGATACTAAGATGGCAGGAATAGCTAACACCCAAGAAGATAGACTCAAGATCTAGATGGATCTTGATAGACTAGAACACTGGGCCATATCTAATAAAATGAAATTCAATAAAGAGAAAAGTAAAGTCCTACACTTAGGCAAGAAAAACTAAAAGTACACATATAGATTGGGTGAAACCAGGCTCAATAGCAGTAACTTGAGAGAGATCTTGGAGTCCTAGTGGACAACCAGCTAAATATGAGCCAGAAGTGTGCAGCAGCTGCCAAAAAAGCTAATGCAATCCTAAGTTGTATTTACAGAGGGATACAATCAGTATCAAGGGAAGTACTAATATCACTCTATAAAGCGTTAGTAAGACCACACCTAGAGTACTGCATCCAGTTTTGTTCACCATATTATAAAAAAGATGTTGATGCTCTAGAAAAAGTACAGAGATGAGCAATCAGGATGATTAGGGGACAGGTAACTAAAACATACAACGAATGGTTGCAGGAACTGGGCTTGGCTAGTCTAGTAAAGAGAAGGACCAGGGTAGACATGATAGTGGTCTTCCAATATTTGAGGGGCTGCCACAGAGAGGAAGGGGTCAAGCTATTTTCTAAAATGCCTGTAGGCCAGACAAGGAATAATGGATGGAAGCTGAACAAGGAGAGATTTAACCTGGAAACAAGGAGAAACTTTCTGACAGTGAGAACAATCAACCAACGAACAGCTTGCCCTTGGAAGTTGTGGGAGCGCCATCAGTTGAGACTTTCAAGAAGAGACTGGACTGCCATTTTTCAGAAATGGTGTAGGGTCTCCCGCTTGGGCAGGGGGTTGGACTAGATGACCTACAAGGTCCCTTCCAATTCTGATTATTTGTATCTATATCTTTTAACTTTATCCATTCAACTCTTATTTAAGCTTCAATATATACCTTGAGGTTATAACATTCAATATAATACATAACTTCCAATCGAATTTTGCTTGGTACATTCTTAAAATACACACTATATTCTTAAAAAGTGATTATAAATATATGTAATTAAAACACTCATTCCACTCCAGTTCAATTCTATCATTAATATTCATTGAAGTCTTAACATCTTTAACATTACTTTTCAATTAAATATTTCAATTAAATACTTCCTTGGGAACACTTATAAGCTTTCCGTAATTAATTTTTTTTCGCTATTTCTCTTCCCTTATATTTTATAAAACATTAAATAATTAAAATGTTCCCATCCTTTCCTAATTCAATTCTCTCATTCATTTCATTCCATTTATTTATTAACAAACATTTCACTAGATTACAATAACTATTTTATCCATCATTTTAAACATACATTGTTTCATATTTTCTAAAATTATTTCTATTTCTAATATAACAATACTATTTTATGTACCTTTGCAGAATCCCTTTTTCAATTAAATTTTCACCCATTATCTCTAAATAGGCCCTGTTTCTCCATATCTTGTTTCTGTCCTTTATAACTTCTTTTCCTTTCCTTCTTCCCTGTCTTCTTCTCCCTCCCGTTTTTACCCCCTTGTCTCTCTAATTCTCTCTTCTGTATTCCTCTCTTCTGTTGCTTTCTAATATTATACTTATTTTTCAAGTTATTATTCCTTTTCTTGGTTGTTTTTCAAATCTTAAACTTTTCATTCTCTTTCCCCACTTTTCTCTTTTTTCCCCACATACAATTACTTGTTCATTAAAGATGGCTTCTTTTTTGTCCCAGTCTTCTTGTTCTGCAGGCATTTCTTGTTGCTTCTCATAGTTCGAGATCTCAATTTCTAAGAATTGAAATACAAAGCCAAAAGAATCTCTCCCTTCTTGTGCATCTTCTATGTACTTTTTAAGTTCCATTTTCAGTTCTTCTAAGAGTGGAGCCATTTTAGACACTTTTAAACAACCACCCGATTGATTTTAGTCATTCAAATGCAGTAACCAAAAATCCAGAGATCACCAAATAATCCAAATATTCCCAAGCTGTTTCTTCATGCTTCTTTTTTCCACTTTCTCTTCCTGGGATTCTACTATTTTTACCCAAATTTCAGTTAAAATGTATCTTTTAGAAGTGTTGTTGAGGTTTTACTGTAAATTCCCTTTAATTCCAGGCAGTCTCCTCCCTTTTTTTCCAGATCCTGCCCTTTTATTCTTTTTCTCTCCTTTCCTGCTTTTAAAAGGTTTTAAGTATCCAGAAATCTTTATTATCCCTTTGACGTTTTATTTTCAGCTTAAATGTGTATTGATGTCAAAGTGGATTTTTTTTCCCAATTTCTTATTTAGATCTCTTAACTGTCATTATAGGGAAAGGGAGAGAAGAAAAAAAACCAAATCCTTTCCCTTTTCTCTCTCTTTCGCTGCTTCAGAATCTTCTTTGGGGACAATGTTACTTTTTTAAAAATTAAATTCCAGGGTACCTTAGTTGTTGCTTTTGCAGTTTAACCCGGTCAACCAAAACTTTCTCTTATCTTCCTCCTGCACATTCTTTTCCAGTTGAGTTCTTCTTTGAGGTGGCCATTTCTGATCACCGCTGCAACCGCCTTCGGGAAAGGGAGTAATGGCCAGCTGAGGAGGAGAGATGCGGCTCTCCTCAACCCTGCTGGCAGTCTCCCCCCTCTTCACCACCTCTACAGGGGTGGCTTAGCCCCAAAACCAGCTAGCTTGGGGGCACTCCAGTGGTGAGCACAGATCTAAATTGTGCATGATCGCGGTTTTGGTCTGTCCACGAAGAGGCTCAAACCAGAAGTGGATTATAATATTTTCTGTGGCCCCATGCTCTGCAGTTCACTCCTTGCAGGGATACATTTAGCTAATTTTCTTCTAGAGTTTCATAATGGAATAAAAACCCAGCATATCTTTAACCATAACTGATTTATATATTAATATAATGGGTATTTATCTTTAGGTTTCACACACACACACACACACACACACACACACACATACACACACTGGAAATCAAATACTGTTGCATGCATAAAATTATGACTCTAAATTCAGAATGAACAAAACATTTAAATAGCCTTATGTAGCAAAGGAAATTCAATTATTCCTTTCTAATGAATAATTGGGATACTTTCCCCACAAATGAAAAATATTTATCCCTGGTCATAGTGTCTGCTGACTTCCTCACATCACACACTGAAGTTTCAAACTTTCATTTATTCTTTGCTATTTTTCATCTGACTGATCTTGGATGACTTTCAAAACCTAAACAGAGTTGGACCTAGTTAGCACTTGGGATGACAGATCATCAGGAAGGTCCAAATATTTGTGGAATTGGAAACCATCACAGAAAAAGTCTGTGGCAAACTCTCTCAATATTTTATGAAGAAAGCTATAGTGATGTCCATAAATCAACCTTGACTCAAAGTGCAGCTTTATCACAACATATATACTGTATTTACCCAGATTATTTTTTCATCCACTGAACTTAAATAATGTAACAAAAATGTTTTCACCATGATTGTAAAGAATGATATCAGTTATATGATTGGGTGTAAAGGTCAGTTTATTTTTATATCCACAATATATGTGTTTTGATGCACAGTATAAACACATTAATTTATATGATATCAAAACCCTGCAGAGACAATATATTTATAATTGGTAGTTGTCATTTTAACCTTAAGCAAACAGTAGAAAATTGTTCAAAACTCAGGAACTCTCTTCACTGCATCCCAATTAATCTCCAATACAGCTGGCCAAGCTGGAGATTTCACAAAGCACAAAGTGAGAAAAATTGAAGAAAGAATCCTAACCTTTCTCAACAATCAAGGAAAATGAAAAATAAATTGCAGAAGCAAGAGAATGTATGCTTATTTGTACAGTTTGATATTCTTTCAACAATTTATATTTTTACTTGAGTAATTAACCTTCTGAACTTTCAGAGAAAAATATATAAACATATTTTTCTGTACCTAGCTATCCTTGAAATGCAGTGCATTGATTTTTTCTTTGAAGCTCTATAAAAGGGGAAAAAGAGAAATTTTCGTTTAAATGGAAAACAATTTTCTGATAAAACCTGCCCCCTTGGCCTCTTAGTTACTGATGTCAAGTTTCTTATCCTCCAATATTGCACAAGTTATTTTCTTTTCATCTCACTTATTGAAGATGAAAGACTCTGAAATTATTTTTATTCCTCTTATATTTTTAAACAAATTTTATATAGTTCTGATAGTGACAGTCTAGCCATTGATGGAAACGGCAATTTTTATATACCATATATTGCCTTCATTCTGTATAAAAACCAAAAAGAACACTAAATTGACAGGTTCTTATCTCAGAAATCCCATGTATTCTAACGGATAAGTGAGTCAAATTTCCTCAGACTTCTTAAAACATTTCTGAAATTATTCTTTTTGATTCCTTTTTTTTCTTTAAGAACATTTATAGAACTTTTCCAAATACTCTCCACCATCTCTGTGTATTTATGCATATTTTGTTGTACCCCTCCTACTCTATGTCCATTAATGAATTTTAGAGTAGTGAGCAGGTTCTTAAGGCAAATGTTATAGTTATTTCCAGAAAAGAAGAACATAAACAAAAATAGAGAGTAGGAGAATATGGTTACTTTAATGCCAATTATTATTCTAAGCTAGAAGCTATTAGGAATCCCAAGAGGGGAAAGTCTGCTATTAGAAATGTTATCCTAGATTCAATCTAGATGAAAGGAGGCGGCTCCCAAATATATAAAGTGTCAGTCAATGGAATCAGCTACCCCAAGATTTGATGGGTCTCCTTCACTAGAGGTCTTTAACAATATTACATACATGTTCAA
This sequence comes from Pseudonaja textilis, assembly GCF_049901715.1. Lineage (NCBI taxonomy): Eukaryota > Metazoa > Chordata > Lepidosauria > Squamata > Elapidae > Pseudonaja > Pseudonaja textilis. Next base: position 36,624,390 of record NC_141995.1, read on the forward strand.
TAGTCATATTATACTGAATTCTAGTGAAGCAGAATTTTGGGCTTGATGAAATGTCTCCAGCTTTTTATTTGTATGAAACAATATATTTGCTCATTTCACAAGGCAAATAAAATGAAAGAAAATCATCAAGCTCTAATCCTATGCTCAGGGTAGGAATACAAATGGAAGCATTGCAGATATATGTCTATGTGGCCTTTGCTTGAGGGCATGCAATCTCTTCTCTTCATATTTATGAAGAGAATGCCTCTCTTCATACTTAAGTGAGATTATTCTATTATGACTCCTCAAGTTAATTTTGACTTCTGGTGAGAACCCTGGACAGATTCATGCAGTTTCATTGGCAACAATTTTCTGAATTGTTTTGTCAGTATCATATTCTGGGGATGTTTTTCAACTTCCTAGTCTGTGGCTGAGACAAGTTACCTAACTGGCTTTTACATCTAAGGGAAGACCAGAATGAAATGTAAGTTTGCCCCATCTTAGTGCTCTTTGTTATAATAGAAGGGAGGCGGAAACTTTGTTAGGCTTTCAGGGTTCTATTATTATTATTACCGTTATTGTCATAGTACAACATATGTACAGTGAGATTGGCTGAACCTCCCTTCATGCACCCCACCAACACAACTCACAGTGAGGACAGAAGTCCATAACCCAGTGCCAATCTTATTATACCATGTGACCTTATTGCACAACATGCCAGTCCCGCAAGTCTATCATACTATGAAAAAAATAAGCCCTGTAACAATAGCATTCCATTAATCATTATGAACCTGTTCAGACCTGGTCTACTTCAACTGACAAAAAGAGATAAAAAACCATTGCCCCAGTGAATTCAAACAAACCAGAAGCACTGGCAAAAATAATGTGTTCTCTTCCTGTTTATGACTTATTTGATCATTGTAGATCCCTCTTGAAGAAAAGAGATATGAATACTCTGAGATCAGATATTCAAATGAGAAAAGGGCAATTAAGAATCATGGAGAATCAAAATAATCATTGACCTTTCTGTTTGCCTTTCATTTAGGATTTGCATATTATTTTCCTGTTAATTCTTCTGGGTTATTCTGGCTTTGCTAGAAGTATTCTTGCATTCTAGTGAGCCAATTTCCTGCTAATTGATGCCAACACCTTACAAGTTCAGTGTTTCACTCTTTTTATAAAGAGTTCTACATGGCTTAGAAAAATCCCCAGAACAGATGGAAGAATGTAATGGATCTCATTTGATAAACTCTTGTATAAGGGCTTGAAAAAGCCAAGAGAAATAACTGGATCATGAATATCAGAGCGTCACTGCTTGGCAATGCTATGTCAATTAAAGTACATTAGAATAATTCTAGAGGAGAAATACATAAGTTAGAAACATGTAAGACAAACCTACATATTCTTGAGTTTCCTTTACTCAGAGAAAACCAGTTAGACACATGTAAGAGAAACCACAAATTTTTGAGTTTCCTTTACTCAAAGAAAACTATCCTTTAATTTAAAATTGTATCCTTTAAGTCTATAATAAGAATTATTTTTTTTAGGATTTCATCTCAACAGAATACAAGCTTGCCTAATGTAGTGGTTTTCAAGTTCAATATTTTTTTCAAAGCAGGAAGAGATTATGAATTGCAGAATGCAATAGGAGGCTGTGATTCTAGGTTATTTTTTATGTTGATAGTTTTATAAATCCTTTGCTAAATTTTTGAGTATTTCATATATTCTGTTTTGTTACTGTGGCCAAAATAACATTGTGATGTATATCTTGGTAAGTGATGATAATGCAACTTCCTGGTCTTGAAACTAAACTTGAAAAGTCACAGTATCATTTTTCTTTGTAATTAATATTTTACTGAATCCTCCCAGAGATGTGTTATAGAGCATGACAAATTGTCATATTGTGGTACCATATCGAGATATCAGAATTCATTGCTTGAATGTTTAGAATTCAAAAGACATTATGAATATAAATGCACATAATAAAATCCTTTTATGATTAATAACACGCCATTATCAGAAAGGTATTGGAACCACAAAATGCATTTAGAGCTAAAAATTAAAAATAACTTAAATTATCTGTAAAGCTCCATATATAATGCTATGTCTAAATTAGGCTTCAATCACTTATCCTTTTGGTCAGTGTACTGGTTGCTGCAAAATTGGACATATATTAAACACTAGGTGTCCCAATTTTAGATTTAACATTTAGATTTAAATGTGGCTAGGGGTGGGTTGGTATTTTAAATGATTATCCACTTGCCTTCATCAAATAATTTTAATTTTAGCTCCAGCTTCAATTTTTGGAAGTTGTTGCTATAGCTGAAGACAAACAATATTTTTCTTCTCTGTATTTTTTCTTATCTGACCAAGTCATCAAATAACACTATGGCTGAACACCAACAAAGCTGATACCACCCACAGCAAGATCAGAAGATGTGGAGAGACCTGCCCAATAAAATTACCAAGAGTCAGACATGACTGAATGCATAATATCATCATTATCATTTGTATATGGTATGGAATTATAGTATTTGCTTTAGTATGTTGTAAGGATCTAAATGTCAGCTTTGGAAGCCATGTTTTACTTAGAACTTCCACGCTGACACATTCTAATGCCTGGGATTTGGGGAGAGTTTTTTTTTTTTCAGAGGGGGGGATGTTAGACATAACAACATTCTTCTTCTGAAGAATGCACCTGGGAAAGGAGTGGTTGGTGGGATGTCTTCAGATGGGACGGCTGGTTGGACCATGTGAAGGACTGATGGGTGCAGGGGAAAGGTTTTGGATTTTCAATTATGAAGGGAAAACCCGGAATTCTCAGATTCAGGGTTTTCCAGATGTTCCAATATGACTACTCTAATAAAGTGGAACTTTGAGAAGATGCTTGTCTCAGAATTTATTGGTTTTTGAGGAGTTTGTTAGTTGGAACGCTGACACTAAATGTGATTTATTCAATAAACTATGATTAAACCAATCACAAACAGAATACAAGAAATAGTCTTATATAGTAGAATGGACAAAAATGTTATAACCAACAACTTGACTGTTATTCTCTTGCTCCATTCCAAGGCAAGGAGAATATAAAAATGTTCTGGTTTTTTTCTATTGATAATAAATAGACACAAGATGCAGTTTTCCTAGTATTTGCTTTACTGAATCTTATGAGGGGAAAATAAAATCCTAAATCTAGTGATTCTTGCAAAGGGTGGAGTAGCCACAGATGGAGACAAGGTAATCAAGTTACAAGACTGGATGAGAGACAGGCTTAATAATCAGTCTTAACAATACCCAATATCCTACAAAATGTATTTTTCACAGTATAGCTCAAGTGTCCTGATAAGGTATCAAGCCCATGTAAAGATTTCAGATATAGAACATTTTCATTCTAAAGAAAAAGCACTAGGACTCTGATCTGAAGATGTTTTATGCTGGTTTAGTCTTATCTGGAATCTCAATTTTAGCTAGAATCCTAGGCTTTTCACCTTATTTTCCATATAAGGTGAAAAGCCTAGGAGTCTAGCTAAAGTTTAGTTGAAAACTTCACACGTTCAGAGTATGGTCCATTGAGCTTTGGAAGAACCTATTTATACAGCACTGTCATCAACATGCTTCTCTTCCATGCTTGAGATGGGAGGAAAGAAAGTTGGATTTTTTTTTAAAAAAATGAATCCCATAGCTACAGGGGCGTTTAGAACTTTTTTGCTCTGTGAATCACCAGCATTCACTCCTTTGAATGTGTGAGAAAGATGTGTGGACAGACGAACCCTGTCGTGCAATCATGGATAATCATGGATTGCCTGTTCTTACAAACATCTTCTAACCATAAGTATACCGACTTCTAAAGAGAATATACATTAAAGGGAAAATTCTACTCTTAGGACTAATTCTACTCTTTCAAAGGGTAGAACTTTTAGGAAGAACATACCAGGATTTAATTCCTGGTATACCAGTCCTTCATCCCATTCTCTTGGTGACATATCTTCTTGGAGCCCTGACACATTGCACTTTCCCTTATCTAAGTCTTAATTGTTTTGGATGGAGAGGGTTAGAGAGAAAATGTTTCAGGTTAGATATGTGTCCCAATACAACAAATGAGGCACAGATTCTTTGGGACAATTCTGTGAAGAGTTTGAGAAATGCAGTTCCACAAAGCTTGGCTAGCTGGAAGTAGCCAACAAGACAGGTGTGGACAATGAGCCTATGGGGCAGGTAGGAACACTGGGACTTGAAGAGCGGAAGCAACTAATAGGCGGCCTTTGCTCCTTCACTTCAGCAGCCACTAGCTTTACATTTTCCAAAGGGTAGAACTATTAGTTTTCTGACTTATCAAGCATAAAAGAATGAAGGAATGAAATAAGTGGCAGTACAACTGATCAAAACAAATTGCCTGATTTTTAGAAAATACATTTTTTAAAACTTTAGAAAAACAAAACTTCTTGTTATTATTTAATTATCAAGCAAAAAATGGCGGGATCAGGTCAGGAACTCCAAAGAAAATAATACTACCCATAACTGTTAAGTAATGAACACTTGCCAATTATTACAGACACTCCTTAACTAATAGTCTTTTCTATCAGCCTCCAGAATGCTTAACTGCTGTAGCCATCTTTTATTTTGCTAAGATAATTAATCTTTCCTAATTGATCTCACAATTTAAAGCAAAGAGATATTCCCAAATACTTTTAGCATTGTCTGAAAAGTAGTAGAGAGATCACATTTCTGGACTGCATCCCTCCCAATCATGCAATTGTAGCTGTCATCCTAATTGTATGTTAGGATTAGGGAGGTATTTTATATGTTTCACTGCTCCATGACAGAAGTGTAACTGATAGAAATGAAACAAAAAAATCCTATGACTACTGGCTAAGCATCCTCACTGTTGAATGTGGGCCACTGAATTAAAAAAATGAATGAAAGCAATCAGAGGCTCAGTGTTCTCCTATCAAGACTGCTCTTCCTATGCTTGATGGGATCTTGAGGCACTGCTCTGCTGGATTTTCATAACAGCTATTAAAATGCAGACAATACTATAGAAATTTAACACCCACCCCTCTCTTAGAAGAATGAAATATTCTAGGAAATATTAAAAAGGCAGAATATTATATTTCCCTGGATGAGAAAAGGAGAAACATGTTTTTAAAGACAAAGCAGCTCCCTGCAGCTCCCTGTCCCCCCTTCAGTCTAGGGTGATGGGATTAAGACATGATAGTATTAGCCCTCTACCCATCTCACCACATGGCACCTGGGAACCAGCATGACCCCATGGGAGTCTGACAACCAATCAGGATACATTTCTTGCCACAGGAACAGGAAGCAAGTTCAAAGTCCAACCGAAATTATAAATCTCTCTCTCTCCCTCACCCATGTGTTGTTGTTGTTTTTTGCCCAGGACCTCAATGTGGTCATGTCCACCATTAAAACCATCTTTCCAAGCAGACTTCATGTTTCCAGTGTCTTTCTTCCCACTTGAAACTGAACTGAGATAGACATTTCTTCCAACAATACAGATCAACAGTGAAGCCAGCTTCAAGCCAGCTGTGTAAAATATTTTATCAAGTGATCCAGTAGATGTGGATTTCATCAGATTAGGAAAATAACATGCTTCTATCACCAGCCAGCAAGTAAATAGTAGAATAAAATGTTGACATGTGTAAGCCAAGGAATTTGCATTAAAAAAGAGAAACTTGGGAAGTAGCCCACACAGACATATAAATTTGTTAAATGTTCCTCACAAAGCAACAGAGTTAATTATTACTAATATTTCTTATACTGCTCTTGTTGCAAAGGTGTATTGCAGGAAAGAGCTCTTCATCAGGAAGTGACTGGTAGAAATTTTTAGGTAAGACAATTACAAACTGTCTCCATAAATCAGCAAGAGATAAGCTTCTATGAAAATTTTCATAGATTCCTTAGCCCCAAATTAAACTAAAAAAAAATTCTAGGAACACTGTGATAGGTCATGTTTTAGCTATTTAATTGTACACAAAAAAAAACACATTTACTAATCAAAAAGGTAAAAGAAAATCAGTAGAATTTTCTTCCTATCATTTTGTTTAAGCATTTGGAATCTGTGACCAAATGTACAAATTCATTTTGTTAAAGTTGGCCTAAAGAAATCACTTTAATATTATGACAAGAAGGCAAAAATGTTTTATTTGTTGACTGGATAACCTGCAGTACTGTTTGGAAAGTTCAAAATGCTTTAAAAACTGATGTAGAAACAGGAAATTATATGTTGTTATTTTTGTATTTAAAACCTTCTGACAACTGAGTTTTCTTATTTTGAGTCTATCTGTCCATAAGATTACATTACACTTTATCTCTCTGAAATACTCGGTTGTATTATATGAATTAATAATTTACTATGAATTATTGCACTGTAGTCATAGGCAACATGTTGGAGAAGAGTCTCTTGATATTATGATTAACATTTTAATATGAAAAGAAAAAAAGCAGTAGTTAGTCAAGGAATAAAAGAACTACAGAAGGTTTGATATGAAGGAATTTTGTTTCTGAATGTGTGTGTGTGTGTGTGTGTGTCTTTCCCTCAAAGATCTTGGATGAAAGATAACTGTTTGGGAAGCTAGGATGTTTCTGTGGATTCTTGAAGGATGTTAGAACACAAAGTGATGGTATTTTGCTACCTTTAAGTAGGAGAGACAGAAAATCTTTTTTTGAAGCTTGAAGAAGGATATCTGAATTGCTGGGGAAATGGGTCAGAAAAAGTAAACCAAGAAACTCTGTTTTTTGTTCATAAGATTCATGCCCCAAAGTAATTCCAATTAGGCTACAATTCAATATTTTACAGTGATATAGTTTTGGAAAAGACTCTCTCTCTATGAAGTAGAAGAAGATGTGCATATCGCTGCCAAATCCTGAGTCTATGGCAGTTCTTACATTGCAAATCCAAGGGCTATAAAAGAGATTGTGATTATGTGCTAACATTCAGTTATAATATATTTTGATACTTTGAGGACACTGGATACACAAACAACCAATTTTTTTTACAATTATAGGTCAGATCAAATTAAATCAAATTGTATTAATATGATTACAGACCAATAATTATTATAATAAGTCAGAATAAGTCGAGTGTTAGTACATGAACCTTGTAAAAATGTTCAGGCCAGGCTTATCACTGTCATTGCCCCTTTCCCCTTTTCCCAACCTTAAGTTAATGATTTCATACTCCTTATACATACTGTTATATTGTTTTCTAAGAAGGTATTGTCATAATTTCTGCCAACAAATTATTAATGAATGTACATAAAAACATCTGACATTATATTGTTCTATAAATGTTATGGTAATAGTAATAGATGACATGTCTATAAACATTTATTATTTTAACTTTCCAAGTTGAAAATGTCAGATAAATGAGAAAGAAAAATTGTCAAAAGAATAAAGTGAAAAAAATAGCCCACATCTTTTGAATCTGGTGAAGATTGTGAAATTTATATTACTTTCATGACTTAGGTAGGACTAGGCCTCATGGTTTCCAAGTTTCTAACCTGGTGCCATTACCACTAGACTAAACTGGCTTTCAGCATGGTAAAGAACTCTCACCTCATTTTTTTGTTTCATATTCTAACTGCATATTATCTCAGTACAAGCAATAGATGTTCAGATTATTTTCAATAATTTTTTATTATTTATTTATATTGTCCCTTTATTATTTTTATAAATTGCTTAAGGCAGCAAACATATTCAATATACCCTCCTTCTATTTACTCAGTTAGAACAACCATGTGAGAGGGATTGGGCTGAAAGAGAATGCCTGGACCAAAGTCATCCAGTCAGCTTTCATGGCTAATGTGAGACTTGAACTTAAAGTTGACTGTTTTGTAGCCTGATGCCTTAAACCATTATAGAAAACTGGATCTTCAGTCAGAATAACAAAATAGCAGCAGAATAACAAATCTGGAAGATGCCTTGGAGGAAACCATTTCAGACAAATGGCTGTCCAATCTCTTCTCAAAGTCAGTAAGTCATTAAAATCAATCATATTCTCAAAGTCAGTCATGGAGAAATTACATAGGGAAAAGGGGCTAATTATACTAACGTATATTACAGTTTGAATCAATATCTGGAGGTAATTATTTAATTTGTATAGATGTTCATTAAAAAAGAAATAGTGGTGAATCTTTGAAATAAAATTCAAAATGGTATTTTAACCTACATTTTTATGCATGCTTTAGGTTTTTTCGCTTCCTTTCTATCATTATGTAGGGTTAATTTTACAGGTCCAGAAACACTTTAATAAATTAAATGTAATGTTTCCTTTGAAATTAAACTCAATGTCTTCATGACATCAGTGAATTTCCATTTAGTTTTCTTAGAAACATCATGGAAGCTACTGCCGATTCCAGGTTATTTATTAAATTTCTGGAGGAAAAAAACTCTAAATGGTTGAATATAATCAAAGAATATCTAAAAGTTTATGACCATAAATAATTGATTTTTTGGTTTTATACTTTGGTTCTGGATGGGGATACCATTTTTCCGCAATGTGAATATATTTTGAAAATATGTATCTTTCCATGAATATTTTGGGCTAACTGTTGTAGATAGAAAATGAGAAATGCAATAGGAAATACTTGATTTGCTATTATTTTCATTCAAGCTACTGCAAATGTTATGACATATCTTTATCCTACACTAAACTTTCTATTTATGTAAATTATGATATTACCCACAAATGTATTTTTGCAGGAGCAAATTTTGTTTCAAAATACGCTCAGATAGTAACTACTCTGAATGCTAACTAGTTCATATTTCATATCTTTGACAGCTCACAGCTTTACGTATTCCACTGAATTGTGCATTGAATAATCCATGGATTATTGAAAAACACTACTCATAATGTTTGTTTTAGGAGTAGTATTTAAAAATTGAAATTTGCTGGAAATGTATTTAAAAATGGAAATTTGCTAGAAATGTATTTAATGCCAGGAATGCTCTTCTCAGAACACTTGGTGAAAAGTTCAGAAAGCACTGATCATATTTAATTATTTACCAAAGCAAACACCAAATATAAGTGCTGGCAGAGTAAAGAAATTGCGTGTTTTTGTATACATATTATTTTATTTAAAATGTACTGCAGATACTTGACAATAGGCATGGCAAACATACTACAATCTGCAATACAAACTGGTCCATGCAGGAGAGGAATTGGGTAGGTGTTCACAATTGATTATAACACCTTGTTTCCAAGAAAAACAGTAATCTGAAACAAACTTTAAGCATTAGTGCTTCTTTCCCAGGGGTTGGCAGGCATTCCACTGATGAATAAATGCTCTGCAATTTTATTCTACATGAACAATGCTATGTTCTTTTTTGCTCTATTCTTTTTAAAGAGAAAGACTAGTTTTAGTGTTTTTTCTATTGATCCATTTCCCCTATCTGCTAAATCAAATTAAATCAAGCACGTTTTAGCTAGCTTGGCTGCTTAGAATTTATCTGCTCCTTTCTCCTGTTATAATGAACAGAAGATGTGTTCATGAATAGACACTGTTGCTGCATGGCTGTCAGAAAAAAGATAGTCACCTTGGAAAGAAACTTAGTTTGAAAGCAATAATAAGTAAGATGGAAGTAACAGTGTCTACTTCTTAAAATCTTTCAGAACCAAGATTGTCTGTTCTTTTTGGGCTCTTTCAGAAATGCAGAAATAAGGGAATAAGGAAGTAGGTGGATTTGTTTTTAGCTAGTGAGAATGGCAGCTGTTAAGTATATTCTTCTTGCAAAAATTGCCACAATTTCTGATAAGCTCTGTTTATCTTAAGAGAGTTTGCTGTTCATTTTCTAACTAAAACTGGTATATGTTATAAAAGATTGATGTTCCACACATGGAAGGCTGCATTGTAAGTTGCAGGTAGTTTATCTACCATGCTGGAAGCCCTACTGTTATAAAGAATGTATTTGCAAGAATGAACATTGGCATTTGTCTTCGTTGACTTCTCTCTCTTCCTCCCTCCATCTTTCTCTTGGGAGGCCTCTTTAGCAGTGAGAAGGACAAAGCAGTTGTTACAAAGACATGGCACCATGAACAGCAATAGATTAAGCTTTACAAGTAAAAGGTCATTTCAAATAAATGTTTATTTCCCTTGTGGTTGCATACTGAAAATAAATCTCAATCAAACAGTTGTACTTACATCCAGCTTTCAGCTAAAGAGGACTGGAGGGTAGGAGAAGAATAGTTAAAACATAATCTGATTTTTTATGTTGATTAATCCTCATCTTCCAAGCATTAGAACTCAGCCATAGTGGGGTAGCAATGAGAGTCAGGAATTAATTTAACTTCGGACTTTCTCCTCCTCTATACATATTATTGGTGCCTATAGTCAATTATACACAGTAGGCATTTGCCAGTTGTCTACACTTGTAGATTTCCATCTGCCCCTTAAAAAATGAGAACATTCTCTCTTGGGTTAAATTGCCTATATGCTTTCATGCTCATATAAACATTTAATCCAATTTTCTCAATTTTTAGTGAGCTGATGGAAATTTACAAGTGTATATAAACATGAACATATACACTTGTATGCAAGTAAATGCTTATATTACAATGCATTCTGAAATCACGGATTAGTGATCCATTTTTTTTACAAAATAATAAGCGAAGGAAAGGCAAAATCTCTAAAATATTACTGGTCCTTATAAAAGAATCAGAGGCTGGAAATCATAGTATTTCTCTTCTGTTTTTTTTTCAGAAGTACAATTAAATTGCATCTAGATTTCAGTTTTATTTCACTGCTGCAATGTACGTATAGATAAATATGGAATTATCACTTAGAGGCATAGTAATGTAGCACAAAGACAAATGGGTGGTACAGTTTTACTATGATTGCTTAAGAAAAAGTAAAATTATAACATTTCATCAAAAATTTAAAAGAGTCATAAGAATTTTATGAACGTTAATGTATAGAAGTCATTATCACTCGCCTTTGTCCTAACCATTGAATTAGTGGCCTGTTATATGAGATAAAATAAACCAATATTTGTATCACTATTCTAAGCTGAAGAGCAAGCTTATTAAGTTTATTGCATTAAAGAAGCCTTTGACATTTCAAGCTTCTAAGTTCCAGATGGATCAAATCATAAAACAGCCATATTTTATTCTGCATCTCCAAAAAAAAGCTACAGATTTTCATACATGGAAGAAGAGTACAGCCTGAAGCTCTAAGGCTTCAAAAGCAGATTTACAGCTCCTGCAAACATTTTCACTACAATTGTTTTATGTAATTGGGAATAAACTGCTATTCCTATTAACTTTCTTTGATTTAATTTCAGTTAAACCTTCACTTAAAGAAAATAGCTCTGAAATCAACCACTTCTTTGTCGGGGCCATAATCACATCTCCAAAAACTAATATTTCCCTTTCCCATAAGAAAAATCACAGGACAAAATTAATTGTGTAAAGTTCTCTTAACTGAAGGAGAACATTGATCCATGAAGCCAGGGATGGAATTCTACCTGGTCGGACAGGTTCTATAGAACTGGTTGTTATGATTCTGCCCAGTTCAGAGAACCAGCAAATCATGCCATTGGCTGGCCGCTCCCTTCCCACTCACTCCTTACCTGGCAAATTTGCCTGCTAAGTTGCTATTTTTCCTCCCCCACCGACCATCAGCTGTTCTGCTGTGCCAAGAGATTTAGATTAGTTAAGAAGCAGGAAATCATTGGATTTCTTGCTTTCTAGCTATTCTAAAAGCAGACTCAAGTAGCAGAAGATTGTAGAAAGATAGAACTCTAAGTGAATCTGTGATTCTATGAGCAACTCAATCTACCTGCCTGCTTTGCCTGATTTTGGGTAAAAGTTGCTCTTTTTAAGATAAAAAATTCAATATTTACATAAATATTTACAATATTTATACAAGCCATGCCCACCCAGTCATGTGACCACCAAGTCACACCCACAAATTAGGACATGCCCACAGAACCAGTTGTTAAGACATTTGAATCCCACCCTTGCATGAAGCTCAATATTATCCACTCTGGCCTTTTTTCAAGCTTGGCCACCAAGGAGGATTCAATCAGGAATTCTACCCGGAAAGCTGGTGCTGAGCTATATCCTTTCCCAAATTCTTGTTTATATTACAGTCTTCACAGTGAATGACAGATTAAATTCAGCTGAAGGAGCAAAGATATTCCAAGTTCATTTGCAAACCAACTTTAAAGGTGCACAGCAAAAAAGTAAGCTACAGCCACGTAGCTACAGCCTTTCCATCTTTGCCAACCTTTGTAATCTGCTCTGCCAATAAAAAAGCGCAGCCAAAGAATGACAAGAAAATGTTTGCTGAGATGTGCAGTTACGTACACACTACTAATGCAAGCCAGAGCTAATACGCAGAATCTTCATTTATGGAAGTGATTACATATGCTGACAGTCAACAATTTAAAAGGCGATTTATTCATTAGCAGTTTATTAACAGATTACAAGCTGTTGAAAGTTGTCATTCAAAAGGCACTCCAGCACAAACAAAGACAGTTTTTACATGTTCTTTGACAGCATCTCATTTGTTTTGTAGATGAGATGCCCTGAATCATTTTGGAAGCTATCCATTTGTTTACAGAGCAGTCTCCTCTTACTGAATGAGCTGGAATCAAACATTCACTGTTGAAAGCACTCAAATTATCTGAAACCTGCTATGCTATTTTCTCTGTAATGATACAGATTAAAGAAGTTGGACCTTAATGTCACCACAGTCATCAAATTGTTCAGAGTTCGCACATGCCCTTCATGGTCAATTGCTTAGGCAGAGATTTAATGGCTCCTGCAAAATTGATTATATTGGAGAAGAAAAGCTTTTGTTTAATGCAATATCGACTTTCATTTCAGTTAGTACAATTATTCCTGATTCTTGTGCTTTATGAAGGTAAAAGGAAATAAGCATCAGTGCCTTTGTTCCCTCCATATTCATTTTATTAGAATGCTGCTCCAGTCTGAAGGACCACACATTTCTCAGAAAACAATTTTTAAATTCCAGTAGTCCTTGACTTACAATCACAATTGAGCCCCCAAATTTCTGTTGCTAAGTGAGAAATTTGTTAAGTGAATCATGGCAGCTATTAAGTTAGGAATACAGTTGGTTAATGAATCCGACTTCCCCACTGATTTGCTTGTCAGAAGTTTGTAAAAGGTGATCACATGACCCGGGGACAAAGCAACTGTCATAAATATGAACCAGTTGCCAAGCATTCAAATTGTATTCATGTGGCCATGGAGATGCTGTAATTGTCTTAAGTGTAAGAAAATGGCCATATGTCTTTTTTTTAGTGCCATTGTAACTTTGAACAGTCACTAAATGAACTACCTTATTTTTCTCACTATAAGACGTACCAGATCACAAGAGGCATCTGGGTTTAGAGGAGGAAAACAAGAAAAAAAAATCAGGTGGAGCCTGAGAGGACCACAGATAGGTATCTTCTCAGGTGCCTGCTCTGCCTATTGACTTCTATACTGCGGAAAAGAGACAGAAGACGCGGGCAATGACAATGGCTAGAGGCAGAGTTCAGCACTGTAAAAGGACCCTGCCCCTGTGGCCCGTATTTTTCTCTCTAAAAGATGCACAGCCATTTCCATCCACTTTTTTTGGGGGGGGGGAGTGCATCTTATAGAGCGAAAAATACGGTAAATTATGAACCCATAATTTGTTTTCAGAATAAGGAATACTTGCGAATAAAATCAAGGTTTCTGAGATCTAATTAAATTAGATACATATTTTTATTTAGCTATACATAAATATTTGTTTCATTTGTTGTTGTTTATTTATTAAACATATATCTCCACCAAAGCAATAAAGGCATTCTTGCTAGCTTTTATTAAAAAAAAAAAATTAAAATATCCACCATATAAAAATTAACAAAATAACTCTATGTAGTACAATAAAACAATTTAAAAATGAACAAAACCAAACCAGAAATACATAGGTAGCAACATCAAATCAAGAAAAGATTTCCTGAAGCAATTCTGCTTTCTAAAGCTTATGAAATATAAAGATATAGATTAATATTATAGAATGAGGTTTTTTTTTTATTATGGCTAATTTGTCCCATTGATATTAGTGGACATGCTTCTAACATGTTTATATCTGCATAAGATCCACTATTCAGTAGATAGATAGTAGTAATAATCTATCTATCTAGTAATAATCTTACAAATTTAGTGAATAACTAAACAAAACACAATTAAAATATGAATACACAAAATGTTGTGGGCCTGAAGTTGATGCATAATATCTGTCTTAAGATCTGTTTCTTTCCTCTTTAAGCAAAATGCATTTTTCATATAATTGCAATTGCCCATAGATTTCAATTATTTATTTGATTCCCAAATTTGCTCCACAACTTGCCGAAACTGAAAGCAATTGATTCTTAATAACATACATGAAACAGACTATTGCTAATATCCAATCTTTGCAAACAACAGCCCTTCTTTTCTCTTAATGATCACAGATAATGCAGTACTTGGCTCACTCTGTCCTTTAAGACAGTTTTTAGAGTAGTCAAAATAAACACAAGGATCTGTCAGAGTGTGCACAGCTTTATTATGTGAAACAACCCAGGAGCAATAACACCAAACAGAGGTTTGTAATAAATAGAGGTTTTATCTACAAAAGAATATATGTAGTATAGGCAAAGGTCAAACAAGCAGCAATTACAGCAGGGAAGAACAAGAAGTGACAGAGAGAGAGGCCCTAACAAGGCCTCTTCTTATTATACAGGGTCTTAAAGGGATAAAAGCCAAAAATCTTGCTGACTCACTCCCATCATTGCATCAGCTGGTCATCACTACTCTGACAGGATCAATTTAGCTTCCAATATTTTCAAGAAGAGATCCTAGCCTGTTTTCCCAGTTTTATAGTAATCACACTACTTTTATAACTTTTGTGGTTAAGCTACAGTATCAGAGCACGTGCATATATTTATATATATTGAAAATATTGGAGTTTCAAGATTGTACTATGAAATCAAATCTGTATTGATTTATGAATGCATTGATAAAACATAGAAATTGATAGCAATTATAATTGATAGTTTATTGATATGTTTATGTTTAGTGTTTTTTTCCCATGTGTGTATGTGTGTGCATAGAGAAAGAAAGAAAAGAATAATATTCAGGTGAACTTCTTTGGATATTTTTATGGTTGATCTGTAAGTCATCATGTTATTAACAGATACATTTCCAATAAAGAAATATAATCGTAGCAAGATACCTCAAAATTTGCTTTACATGGAATAAGATTCTGCTTAAGGCATTTGTGTCCTTAGCCATTAGGTAAAAACTAGGACATACTATTTGAGTAGATGCAAATGTCATCAGTGTAATTCTTACAAAATAGGTATACTTTTTAATTTTATTTAATTATTCTTATCTTACCTTTATTATTTTAAAAATAATTTCAAGGTGGAGCATATACCTTCCTCCTCCTATTTTCCCCAAAGCAAAAACTCTATGAGGTCAGTTGGGCTGAGAAAGAGTAACTGACACAAAGTCACCCAGTCAGTTTTCATGCTTATGGCAGGACTAGAACAGTTTCCTAGTTTGTAGGCTGGTGCCTTTAATACTATCCCAAATTGGTTCTTTGCATTGTATATTAAACATATTGTCAATTACTGTCTATTCAAAGGCATAAAGAGATTCTAAGTTATTGTTAAAGTAATTTCCACATACAATACATTAAAATCTAGCCAGGAAGTTACCAAAGTATTAGCTATTATAAGCAAACAATCCATTGTTTTAAAATGACATTTGATGCCACTTGAGTTTCTAATAGCTACAGTAGCTAAAGTAGATTTCAGAGCTTATATATATTCAGGTATAGATCCATAGGTTCTAGATTACAAAGTGGTTGCCTATAGACAGTCAGAGAAAGTCTTTAAAATAGCCATATTGAGCTCAAGCAATATGCTTTATGGAATGTCCCTTTTAAATATTTGCATCCCTGCTTTTGCTACTGTTGGTCAAATATTAGAAGTACATAATTAGCTTTATCAGGCTTCTTAATTTGATGAGAATAGACAGGAAAATCCAGCAATACTCAATGATGGCATACATGTGCTAATATATAAATACTGTTTGTATTTTTTAATTGTATCTCCCTATCTAATGCACATATATAAGCATTTATAATTTATGCACATTTCATTATTTGTCCTCCTAACTTTTCCCAGATACAGATGCCCATTGCAAAAGCTAGTAAGAAGATTCAAATCTACATATTTATGGAAACACAGTATATCTAACTTCCAAGCTGTTTGAAAACTTACACCACTAATGCTGTAGTAGTGGAAAAGAAATATTAATCTAAATAGACTGCCTAATTATAATCCCCCTATTTGCCTATGAATGAGTAGGGAAGCCAAACTTTTTTAAATCTTATGAAATCAAAGTAATGTTCTGCAATAAATGTGGACACAAAATCACAAAAGAATTTAAATCTTCCTTTGCGCTTAACTATTGTGTAAAATAGTGAGGGGGGATTGTACTGCTTCAGTCCCCTTTATAAAGGCTTATAGAGAGTTTTAAACTATATCACTTAGCAGAAAAAGATGCAGTAGGTATCTGCCCTCCTATTAAAGGCCCGCTAAAGAATTCAACCATGACGTAATTGAACAACTCTTAACTAGAGCTAATTGCCTTATTAAAGTAGAATGTGCCATAAAACTTTAAAATATGGTTTGAAATAATTGCATTGTATTTTGTTTTTGCTCTCAAAGCATTCTTTACTTAGTTAATCTATAGTACAGTCATCTCCATGGTATTTAAAAATCCTGTGATAAAATAGAAATAAAATGTTAGATCTCGAAAAGGAGGGAGGCCACACCAGAGCATTTCTCAAAACACGCTTTATTCGGAAATAAAGGGGGCTGTCGCGTCTGCATTGCTAACAGCAGACTTGCCAGCGAACAGCGGCTGGCTCAACCTAGCAGCCGGCTTTTATAGCCAGCTGTCGAAGGGAGCCAACCAATGGGGGGGTGTAAACACCCCCGCAGGAAGAGCGGACCTGATGGAGAACTGGTGTCAGTCTCGAGGACATAACACCCCTTCCCCCCAGATACGAACATGAATAGTCTTGTAGGTATGCGGGTGGTTTGTGCGATCGCCCTGATCGGCGCAGTTCGGGTGAGCCTCCAGGCGGTACAGAGTTCGGGGCAGTGGAAGCTGGATTTGTTGGGAGCTGGTCGGCCACCTGTGCGTGGTCGTAGACCTCGGGCCGGCTCGCTGAGTTGTCGCAGCCACTTAGTGCAGTGGGGTAGTCGGTCGGAAGGGCCGATGACTCTGGTGGACGGTTCCGGTCTATTGTCTGTTCCCTTGACTTGGCTGGAGGGGATTGGTCGCCCTGGATGTCCCAGTCAGGAGTTGCGCGTGGTGCTTGGAGTGTCACTGCAGCCTCTGGGTCGGTGCTGGTGAGCTCGGCTGGACGGCTCCGTATTTGGTCTAGGTGTCTCCGCCAGATGCACCCGTCTTCCAACTGGATGCGGTACGATCGGGGACCTGTGATGGCCACGATCTTTCCGGGTATCCACAGTGGGTCGCCTGTGTAATTCCTGGCGAAAACTCGGTCCTGTAATACAAAACTCCTGACCCTACTGTTAGACCCAATTGGCGTGTCTGGGCAATAGTGAGGGTGCAGTCTATCTAGTACTGTCCTTAAGCGTCTGCCCATTAGTAACTCGGCTGGAGATTTGTTGGTGACCGTGCAAGGGGTCGAATGTTGACTCATAAGGAATCGAGAGAGCCTGGAGTGCCAGTCATCTTGGGTGAACCTGGCTAGTGCCTCTTTGGCAGTTCTGACAGCTCTCTCAGCCAGTCCATTGCTCGAGGGATGAAAAGGGGCCGTTAGAATGTGCCGGATGCCCAGGTTGGTGACATACCGGCTGAATTCCATGGAAGTAAATTGAGGGCCATTGTCTAAGACTATAGTGTCCGGCAGACCGTGTGTGACGAACAGACGGGTTAGAGCTTGGGCAATTGCTCGAGTGGTGGTTGTGAGTAGAAGGGCCACATCGATCCATTTAGAGAATGAATCTACAACTACTAGGAAGGTCTTGCCTTGAAATGGGCCGGCCAAGTCAATATGCAGCCATGACCATGGTGCGTTGGCGCTTTCCCATTTGGTGGGAGTGGTGATTGGAGGTGCAGGCCTGGACTCTTGACAGGGGCGGCAGGAGCTTACCCATTTCACGATTTCGTCGTCCATGCCCGGCCACCAGACGTAACTCCGGGCCAATGCCTTCATTCGGACGATGCCGGGGTGCCCCTCATGCAATGCCTTCAGGACGGGTCTGCGCAGAGATTCCGGGATGACAACTCTGGTCCCCCAAAGCAGGCAGCCCTGTAAACTGGAAAGCTCCTGTTGGTGGACTTTAAATGGTGAAAAATCGTTAGATGGATTACTACCCGGCCACCCCCTCCGTACCCAGTCCAGGACCTGGGCGATAAGTGTGTCTTTTCTGGACTGAAAAGCAATGTCTCTTGCAGTGACTGGAATGCTGAACTCACTGGTGTCGAAAATGGTGTGTACTGGGGCCGGATCCTCCACGGGTGTTGGCAGCGGGCATTGGCTGAGGGCGTCAGCGTGGCTGAGGTTTTTTCCTGGGCGGTGAACTAATTTGTATGAATAAGCCGCCAGGAATAAGGTCCACCTTGTCATCCTGGGTGACAAGACTTGCGGCGTTGTTTCTCCCTGGAGAGAAGTCCCAACAGTGGTTTGTGATCTGTAACTAGTTCAAGTTGTGCCCGAATAAAAATTCATGGAATTTTTAACTGCTGCACGGCAGCGAGGGCCTCTTTGTCAATTTGACTATAATTACGTTCCGTAGTTGAAAATGTTCGAGAAAAGAATGCGATCGGAGCTTCGGATCCGTTGGGAAGCCTGTGACTTAGTACGGCCCCAATCCCGAAGGGTGAGGCGTCAGCAGCTAAAACCAGTGGCAGGTGCTGGTTGAATTGAATCAGCACAGCGTCTGAAGTAAGTAGTGACTTGACTGCCCTAAAAGCGTATTCCTCTTTGGGTCCCCAATGCCATGGTGTATTTTTGTCTAAAAGTCTATGCAGTGGTTCGGCCACTGAAGCTTTGTGAGGCAGGAATGATGCATAGAAGTTCAGCAGGCCTAGGAAGGCTTGTAGCTCTGGTTTGGAAGAGGGGGTGGGTGCCTCGTGAATGGCTTTGACCTTAGATTCCACCGGGTGAATGCCAGAGGCGTCTATTCGGTATCCAAGAAAGTCCACCTGTTTAGTGGCTATGGCGCATTTTTCTTTTTTTAGTTTGAGGCCATGCTGTCTGAACCTATCCAATACCCCTCTTACTCTGAGGAAAAGTTGGGCTCTGTCCCGGGCTGAAACCAAGATGTCATCAAAGTACGGAACCACACCAGGAAGGCCCTGCAGGATCCGTTCCATTAATGACTGGAATATGCCCGGGGCGACGCTGACGCCAAATTGGAGGCGCTTGCATCGGAAGGCCCCCCTGTGGGTAACAATGGTTTGCAATTCGGCCGTTTGGTTGTCCACAGGAAACTGCTGGTATGCCTGTGACATATCCAATTTGGCGAATATAGTTCCTGGTTCAAATGTGTGAAGTAAATGTTGGATTACTGGCACTGGGTATGCTCTAGTCTGCAGATAGCGGTTTATTGTGGTCTTGTAGTCTGAACATTCTTATACTACCATCCTTTTTTAGGGGTGTGACAATTGGTGTCTCCCATTTAGCAAAATCTGTGGGTTCAATTACCCCTTGCTTGAGTAATTTGTCTAGTTCCGCATCTAGCTTAGATCGCAGAGCAAATGGTACTCTTCGCGGCTTTAAGCGGATGGGAACTGCTTGGGGGTCTACCGAGAAGGATATAGGTGTGCCTTTGTAACAGCCCAATTTATCACTGAATACGTCAGCGTAATCTGAAAAGAGTGAGTCGGTATCGGAGGATGAGACAGCATGTACTCCCGTTAAGCTAAGGCCGAGAAAGGGGAACCAATCCAACCCCAGAAGACTAGGAAGGGCACCATCAACTACCACTAATGGCAGGTGGCCTTTAAAGGATTTGAATTTGACGAGGAACTTGCCTGTTCCGAGCACCGGAATATTCTTCCCTTGATAGTCCCTCAAGGATAGGCGACTCTTCTGCAGTTGCTTCCTGGACAGGCTGGGACGTATTTTCTTAAGTGTGCTCCACGAAATAATTGAGAGTGCTGACCCGGTATCGACCTCCATAAGGCAGGGTTTACCTTCTAAATGAATGGAAAGTTGTATTTTATTAGGAGTCAAAAAAGTATGGTTAGCTTGATAGCATGTATAACAATTTTCTACTTGCCTGGGTGGCCCCGGAGGGGCGTAGGAAGATGTTTTTTGTGGGGTCACGTGCGTTGCCTGGCACACCCTGGCAATGTGCCCTTTCTTGTTGCAATTGTTGCAGGTGGCGTTTCTGAACCTGCACATCGCTCTGGCATGGGGACCACCGCATGAGAGACAAAGTTGGGTGTGCCTAGGTGCATTGCCGTCTCTAGGTCTAGCTCCTACCTGTGGTTGCTTGAATGGTTTAAGGCGGTGGACTTCTGAATGTTCAATAGGCTCTTCCTCGTTCACTGCTTCCTCGGAATGCACAGTGACTGGACTGGTTTTGGGTGCGCCTCCCTGTATTTCAGCGGCTGACTGTATGGCTAGCTCAGCGGCCAGGGCTTCTTCGATTGCTTGGGCGAGGTTAAGGTCCTTTCTGGCCAATAAGCGCCTCTGTAGCCTCGTGTCTCTGACCCCACAGACAAGTTGATCCAGGAGCATGTCATCGAGGTAGTTTTTAAATTCACAATGAAGGGCTGCGGTTCTGAGGGCGGCCATATACTGGTTTATGGTTTCTCCATCTGCTTGTTTCCTCATGCGAAAGGCAAAGCGTCTCGCGATCTGCGACGGCTTTGGCGAATAATGATTGGAGAGTATCTCCAGCAGCTCAGACCACGGAACATTCTTTAACTCCCTCGGGGCGCATAGTGCTGTTGCGGTGTCGAACACTGTGGCCCCGCAGTAACTCAGGAAAAATGATTTCTTCTTATTGTCTGTAGCGTCGGCCAGCCCAACAGCATCAATGTAATGATTGAAACGGCTCCTGTAAGAGTCCCACTTGTCTTCGTCTGGCTTAAATGGCGGGAACGCCGGATTTGAATTCATGTTTGGTTTCAACCTGTGGCAGGTTGATCAATCTCACTGGGAATACAGGCCCTGGATGCGGTAGCAGCTGCAGCTTGCAGCGCTATTTCAGCTCAGTGTCTCAGCTCTTGGAATCTCTCTGGGTTTGTGTGGTAGCAGCTGCAGTTCGCAGTGCTATTTCAGCTTAGTGTTTCAGCTCTTAGAATCTCTCTGGGTTTCCATGCTCTATATTGCCCTTGGCGGCTAGGCTGTAGCGCCGTAACTGACATCTGTTTAAATTTCGCGCCCTTACAAGGCGTAGGTGGCTATGGCTGTAGCTTCGTGCTGACAGCGATTTAAATTGCGCGCCAACTTTCAGCGATTGTGAACGCAGCGCCGAGGCTCGGCTAGGCAGAATCCGGCAATTTCGGCTGGATTCAATGCCGGGCGGCTGAGGCTCTCAGCACCCTACTTCCCTGTAGCTATTTGTGCATTTGAGCGGCTACACGCTCCACTTCGCTCTGTATCTGTAACGGCTGACCGAGCTCTCAGCGGCGCGGCTACGGCTCAGAGTTCAGGTGTGTGACTTCAGCTCTTGTATTGCTGCTGGTTGGCCGGATCCCACCCTCGTCGCCAATGTTAGATCTCGAAAAGGAGGGAGGCCACACCAGAGCATTTCTCAAAACACGCTTTATTTGGAAATAAAGGGGGCTGTCGCATCTGCATTGCTAACAGCAGACTTGCCAGCGAACAGCGGCTGGCTCAACCTAGGCTCCCTCAACCTAGGGAGCCAACCAATGGGGGGTGTAAACGCCCCCGCAGGAAGAGCGGACTTGATGGAGAACTGGTGTCAGCCCCGAGGACATAACATAAAACCTGTTGTTTGAGAAGAACTTGAGGCCCACCAAGCTAAACAAACTTTACTTTTAACCATATCTTCTTTGGTTTTATTACCTACTTGGTAGTTTTAAAAAGAAATTTTAGATTTTATTTTGTTCTGTATTTAGCACATTATGCTCTTAAACTTATGGTTGTCAATTGATCTGGTAAAGAAAACAATGCAAAAATGTTGCCAAATTCAATTAGGTGTAGTGGTTAAGGTATTGGCCTAGAAACCTGGAGACTGTGAGGTTTAGTCCCACCTTAGTCATGAAAAAACAACTGAGGGGCAATCACGGACTCTGTCGGCTCATTTTATCACATCAGTTTCAATAGAGGTGGAATGTGGAAAGACACTTTTCTGGATTTACCTCATGATTGAATCAATAGGCTATATCAAGAGTTAAAAAGGAGGAAGACAAAAAAGGAAAGTCCCAAATGGGTAGTAAATAGACTGCCAACACAAAATATTGGTAATGCTCATATTCCAATGATTCTATGCTAGTATCTTTCTTAATAGCTGTTATTAGCTTCCTTATTTTTTAATCTACAGTTGAAAGAATAGCATTTATATAAATATAATCAGAGAGGGAAATTGAGAAATTGTAAGATCAGAAATATGCAAAGTACCTAGTAAATGTTACATGTCATTATGAGTCTTGACTATTGACAGACTTTGTCGTGAGACTAGGTGGTAAACCATGCCTCAATTTAATGGCATTCCTGTCTGGAGATCATCTCCTGAATGAGTACAATTAATTATATTTCATAATAGTTTCTAAGAGCAGAATTTTTTCATTTTTGACAAATAAGTTCACCATAATTTTGAGCAGGGGTCAGTTTTGCCATGGTCTATAGAACCAAGAAGAGTAGCAGACACCAAATCGGTTCTGTGTTTGCTGCTGTTTGGCCCACCCGCAGGCCTGGGCTCTTACCTCTCCTTTGTTTCCTGCTTTTTCAACCTCAGCTGCTTTGCACGGCACAGCTGAGGTTGAAAAAGCAGGGGGGGGGGAGAGGATTTTCAAACACTGCGCACCTGCGTGCAGTGCTTTTCACTTGTCCGAGTGGCACAACTTAAAGTTTTCTACATGCGCGTGCACGTGAAGCATGCATGCGTGTGCAAAACATAATAACTGTACCGGTAGTAAGCCGGTTGAATCCCACCACTGATTTTGAGCACCCAAGCCAGTCTTGTCTTATCTGAAAACATGATCAACTATAGTTAGTAGTTATGTGGGGCAATATTTGGATCATTCAAGGTGATAGGCTAAACTAAAAGTAAAAAAAAAAAGATGGGCAAAATAATTCTTCAATTCAACCAATACTCTTTTCTTGAAAATTACCTGATTTTCAATGCATTGTAATCATTTTATTCTTTCCTTCTTCCCTCCCTCTCCATCTTTTTATTTATGCATAAAGATATGAAATGGATTTGTATCAGGTCAATAGAATGATTTCATCATTGTTTCCCTCTTAATTGCAAATACTGTTTTTTAATCTTCCTGCCATAAGCATAAGGCAAGTATTGACCGATCAAAATCTATGTCTGAAGTTCTCAGGCAATTGCAGGCAGTGTTGGAAGAGATCCATGTCAGTCTATAGTAGCAAAAAGTCAGTTTGATAATACATTTTTCAACTACAACTATAAGGAATTAGCTTTAATAAGCTATAGTGATAAAATGTGTTTTTTTCTAGGTTTTTTTGGCTAATTTCCCTTTTTCAAAAGAATTACAACTTTATTAATATTGGCAAATGAAAAGGATGTTGATGAACAATAGTTTTAAATAACATAGAAGATTCTATGTATATATTGATATTGTATATAAGCTATCAATCCCTTTGTGTCATACTTTTACATCCTGTTACAATGTAGTCACATTAAAAAGTAATAAACATCAGGCCTTAAAATCTGTATTCACAGCATTTTTTAAAAAACAAATAAAAAACTAGGCGGGAAAGACCACTTCTGCAAATGAAATTGCTGCTGTCAGCTTTTGTCAGAGTTGAGGTTGTTTATTGCTAAGAGTGGGTCTGTATTCATTTAAATTGGACTATCTTCAACTCTTTTATATGAAATCAGCACACATTTGTATATAAGCTTGTTCTGTAACTATGTGTGAAATCAGGTTTAGAGACAAATGTGGTGATTAAGCTCAAATTTCAACTCCTGGAATTTTTTTTAACAAAGCCTCAGAAGATCATAACATTAAAAATGCTTCTTCTTTTCCAAAATCAGATCAGTTCCAAGCTTCTGTTTAGTGTTTAGCATTGTAGCAATGGCATACCTTATGTTCTGTGAAATGCATGAAAGAAATCATTGTTCTCCCCATGAAGACAAGAAACAGAAAAGCACATGGTCGTAAACAAAAAGTTTGGACCTCTTGCTGAGTGTTTCCAAGCAATGAAAACTATAATGCAGAAGAGCAAAACTTGCAGAGGATGCTGTCAAGAAAAGAATCAATTCACAAGTTTGCTTTAGTTATCTCTTCTGAGGACAGATTTTGAGCCAACAATTTTTTATAAGCAGGTGTTTGTTGGTTTTTAACCCATGCAAAAATCACCTGGAGAGCTGATGAGTCTTACATTTCCTTTGTAAATCAGTAAGATATCCAAGGAAGTTT
Organism: Pseudonaja textilis; assembly: GCF_049901715.1. Taxonomy (NCBI): domain Eukaryota; kingdom Metazoa; phylum Chordata; class Lepidosauria; order Squamata; family Elapidae; genus Pseudonaja; species Pseudonaja textilis. The sequence continues at coordinate 36,648,991 of NC_141995.1, forward strand.
TGTACATCTATCTTTATTATCCAGTACACTTATGGCACTGTCAAGATATTTGTTAAGGAATGGGTTTGTGTTCACACAACATTATAACTACTCTTGGTATTTTCAAATCAAAGAAAGTCAGAAGAGATTCAGCTGCCCCTTTGTAAATTTTAGAAAAAGATTACAGACTAGATATACTATGGGTTTCTTATGAAAAGGAATACATGCTGGCTACCTTTTGCCCCAGTATTGATCCAGTGACAAATCAATCTCTGTTTAGATATATCAAAATGGTCTCGGCCATGAAAGGACCATTATCAGAGACAAATTCAGCATGCTTCAATTAATGGAGAATCAGCAAAAAAAAAAAAAAATCCAGTCCAACATCTGTGTCCAATAAATGTTCTAATTAAGTCTACAAACAGAAAAATAAAAAAGCATCTGGGGTTTTTTAAATAGCATGTCATTAGAATCATATAAAAAGTCTACAGCAGGGGCGTCAAACTTCATTGTATCATCATTTGCAGAGCCGGGATGGGCGTGGTCTGCATGTGACACATCCAGCCTGCGGGCACCAGTTTGACAGGCCTGGTCTGCAGTCTGAATGACAGTCATATCCATTTAGATGATATAACAAATAGCAATTGATTTGTTGTCTAAGATTAGTCCCTTTTTATAAGCCATCTAAATTAATATAATTTTGCCATTGCAGACAAGTTCCAGATTCTTCCTTTCTTTCCCTCACCCCAACAAAATTATATTTTAAAATTAGATCACTGCACAATGCCAGCAATGTATGCAATACATTGATATTTTTTCACAGATTTTCTGTTAATTGAAGTATGGCAAATTGGTCTCTGGAAATTTTCCTTTCATTATTGAGACGATTTTGATACAATACCTGTTCTGTAGTATCTATTCAATTATTAGAATATTGAAATCTCCCTCCTTTTAGGCTTTGGGACACCACTATGCCCCTGCAGGTTTGGCATCTTATGTAGCTCAGATCTATGCAGAATTAAATACAGTAGCCCAACCATTCAGATTGAATACATATCTTGCTCAATATGCTAAGTTGTTGATCTTGTCAGGATGTGCAAGGTTAGTAAATGAATGCAGGCTTCTGCATTCTGCTGGAAAATCTCTAAAGAGCATGAGGTAATATTTAATGTATTGATGGCATGTCATGAATTTTTATTTTTCAAAAAAGTACTGAAGCAACAGCTAACCAGGTGTTTAAGATTACAAAGTAAAATAAAAAGTGCTGTCTTTAAGATAACATAAAACATACACTAAACCTGATTATTTGTAGATGTTAAATATCACTGGGAACTGAGAACTTCCTGACTGAAATCTAATTTGTGTAATCATATCCACTTTAGACTGCTATTATTTTCTCTTGCATATTTTGTAACACATAGCTTGAAGGAAAATTTAATCTATATGTAATTTTGGAAAGTTCAGAATATTCATAACCACCCATTAGTTGTATTAACACTTGGATATTAGGACATTCTAATGTTTATGCTGTTTTATATAACCTAATAAGGCTATAATATAATATCATGGATATAAATAAGGTTTCTATTATATTACTTGGAAACTCATTCTGTTCTTTTCTGATTTTCAGTAGGCAATCTCATGTTTTTCTTTTTCTAATGCAAACTAAAAAAAATGTAAAAGTCACAAGAAATAAAGAAGAAAAAATAGAAAAATAGGCAAATAGAAAAATAAAAAATATAGTATAATAAAGAAAACTTACTTCCAGGTTTATTGTTTGTATATCCCTTTTAATTTTTATGTTATCAGACAATTTCTTTTGTATGTACATTGTAACATTTTTCTCCATGTCATTCATGTAGCCTGTCAATTATAAACACTCTCAAATTACAACAGGCTGCCTATAGAGGCAGACAGTCTTAAAATTAACTTTTGTTTCTTTTATTTTTTTTTCTTATATATATCCATGTATTCATAACTATGTTTTTACTTATACCTATTATTTTGTAAGCAATTGACAAATAAAAAAAATGAAAAAATAAATAAAATATCCACAAGACCAGTTTCATCTGGAACAACAAATTTGGAACAACATGAAAAATTTATAGGTTTGAAAGGTGTCCTTCTGAAATATATTAGAATGGATGGCTTGAGCAATGGAATGAAGAGTAGGTTTTGCATATAACTAAATTGAATGTTGCCAGTCAAAAACCTCATTAGATACTTCTTTAGCACTTCCAGAGAAAGAAAAGAGTCCATAGCTTGAGAATATTATGTGAATCAGCTTCTGCTGGGAGATCAAATTGTTGAATGAAGTTCTCTACATCCTTGACATTATCTATGAAGATTCACAGTATAAAGATACTTTTCAACTTTGAGTCCTATTTCCCTTCTGCACATATTCCTAATATTCTCAATTACCAGTTTTTCATGAACTATTTCCCTCCCAATTTAATGGATTCTTGAAAGGGGGCCCTTTGGTCTAATAGGCTGATAGAAGCAGGACATCCCTCTCTCTTACCTTCTCATACCTTCCCTACCAAACTGTAATTTTTAGTATGATAAAAAGGAGACCCTACTCAGTCATAAAAGTAATCACACTAAATGTTTTCAGTCAATTTAATTAATCAGTTTTTCAGTTGTCTCTTCTACTCTTTTGTTGTCTTGCACTGTTTGGGCTAATTCCATTTGAATTTAAATATCCAATCAAGTACAAGTTTTACCATACATTGAACCTTGCTGGGTAACTTTAGACTAGTTACTCCTTTTAGTCACTGTTTCTGAGATAAACCTAACAGGATTGTGTTATTATAAAAATCAAAATTGGGAAGTCCTCATATAAACTGTTTTCTGGCTACACACATAGACATAAACCCATATATACTTTACAGATATACGTACTCATTTTTCTTGAAAGGCTGAAAGATTATCTTCCTGCTATACATATAAACAACATAGCCTCTAATTTATATCAAATGAAATTATTTCAATATACGCTACTATTAACTGTCCTGCAGCATTCCAGTCAAGGGGTCATTTACAAAAATATGCTTTAGAATTGGGCCTGATTCAAAGAGTATGCTTACAGCTGCCAAAGGCCTGGCCAGATGAAGAAAGCCCAAATAAATGTTTCACTTAAAAGTTTACTATAGCTACAGCTCTCAAAGGGAAAATAAAGCAGAGAGTTGCTTTTAATCAGAGTGGATGAAGGAAAGTGTAATTCTGATAATGTGAAATGTTTGTATTTGGAATGCCATACAGAAATAAATTTACCGGTTTCTAGTCTGAAATAATGGACTCAGAATACATTCCTACCCAGATTGTAGTGGTGTTCTGAATGACCCTTATGACCCTTACTGTAATTGCATGAAAAGTGAGAGAAGGAACAGAACGGATTGTAGCCTTTTAGTCCATATCAAACAGTACATAAAGTAAATCTGGTTCCATCTGAAATGTTTAAGAAATTCAACAAGCTCAACAAAAGATAATGTGCTCATGGGTGCAAATTTTTGGCATCATGACTGACATGGCTGAACGCTCATTGAGTACTTATTGTGATATCCAAGTTAAATTTAGCATTTCCTGATCACTAATAGATGGGATAGAACCTCACTGTGTAACTTATCTAGAAATAAAGAGGTAAGTGATTTTCAAAGTCAAAAGTCTGATGTTGATCTTTTATAACTGAAACCTACTTTCCTTTTCTTCTTTTCAAAAGAAACAATAATAGAAAATGATACATGATACATGCCAGGTTATAAAGAGAATATCAGAATATTATATTAGCAACAGAATGGGATCCTAGCGGGAGAATACCAGTAGAAAAGTAAGTGCAGAGGGCCAATCAATGTCTGGAATTTACTCTCTTTTTAATCATACTGTATCTAATCAATGACCTCTTTTTTTGATAATTATGACTTTCTCTCACATTTTCAGTCTCAATAAATATTAAACTTGGTGTCATCAAGCTCTGTCAAACACATTTTATTTAATTTGGCAAAGGCAAAGTACACAGTTCGATATATCTCACAACTGAATTGCAATTTCATACATTAACTAGATATGATAAATTTATCAAGGAATTAAATGTGAATGTTTTAGTCCCTGTTAATTCATGATGAAATGAACATAAAAAAATATATTAGTGTTTGTCTCTAGAAGAAAAAAATCATATTCATTTATTTTTTGCTGTACAAATTCATGTTCCATTTCTGTGGCGCTTCCCGGAACTATCATATGGTTAAGATGGCTATACTTCTCATGAATCATCATTTGGCCATCCTGACACTAAGCCACAATGATGCTAAACTGATGAATTCTGTAGTGCTATTCATGTGTTGAAAATTATTCAGAAGAATTACTTTGGATCTCATACTATCACAGTATCTCCTATTCAATAAAGTGACTTGCATTATAAGATGTGGCTATTCCAATCAAATTAACTCCTTTCAGCAGATGCATCTTTTTTTTTCTCCAGGTCTACATGAAAGACAGAAAAAGGAGGAGCTATCATAATGAATACCAGAGAAAGGTGCTGCACTTGTATGAAATGCAAAGCACTTCTCCCCAAGCATTTTCAAATGTGAACAGTATTGATACATTCAAGCTCTTTCAAGTCACGCTAGTGATATCTTATTTCTAATGTCATCTATATTCACTATGAATATACCCGCAACAAGGCAAGATTCCATATACTTCCACTACTTCCAGTCCGATCTATCAAAAACGGTACTGTAAAAATCAGATTAGGAATCAAATTCAAAACATGCAAGAAAGATAGTAAGAGAATATAAGTCCACTCTAGATAATTTCAAATCACCAGAACTATATGAATTATACCCCAGAGTTCTGAAAGAGCGGGCAGATGTGATCTCAGAACCACTGGACTAAATATTTCAAAGATCTTGGAGCTTCAGGGAACTACTAGAGGGCTGGAAAAGGGCTGATGTGGTTCCATCTTCAAAAAAGGAAAAATAATTGCAGCCAAAGAACTACAGAACTATCAATGTGACATCAATAATTGGAAAGATCCTGGAAAAAATAGTCAAGCACCTGGAAACAAACAAAACAATTATTGGAAGCCAATGTTTTGTCATAAACAGATCATGCCAGATAAACCTTACTGCAAGCTTTGATAAAGTGACTAAATTAGTGGACCTACAAAATGCTCTGGACATTGGACTTGGACTTCAGTAAGACATTTGACAAAGTAGATTATGACCTACTTCTTAGTAAGAAGTTAGTAGTATGAGTAATATGAGATAGACAACATTGTCACCAGATGGATTTGTAACTGGCTGACAAACCATATTTAACGTGTAGTCATCAATGGAATTACGTCTATATGGAGGGACATATAACTGACATAAATTGAGACATTGAACAAATTCTGATTTTCAGGCTTGTAGTCTTCTGAGTTCAACTTTAAGTATCATACAACTTCCCCAAACTTTCATTTTATATATAAAAAAGGTAAAATTGAGACCAGTAAATGATAGAACAGTCATATAAATACTTGAAACCAAAATGAAGAATGAAGTAAAGAATTTCTTTCTATGAAGAAAAATGCCCAATAGCTGCCTTCCAATCATGCATCTTCTGTTTTAATAAAAATATAAAGTGATGCTCAGTCTTCCTCTTTGAAAACTTTTCTTTCTTCATTGACCTCTATGAAGTTCTGTCTCTTGGCAGCTACATAATAACTTGCTGCCCTTTGCTTTGTTAATGGAACCATGGCCTTTCTCAGTGACTTACTTTTCCATCAGAAGTTACAGCTTCTGCATCAATTTTGAAGTTTCCTGGCACATTGATTCCCCCGCTCAAACTTTGTTTAAATAAAAAATGATATCCCAAAAAGTGAAGCTTTCAATGCATACATTCCAAGGATGTTTTTCTTCCAGTGTATGAGTGTTAAGTCTAGCATGAAATGTCAGAGAAAATGTCATTCATCTTTCTCTGTTCTACTTCAATCCATGGGTCATTTTGGAAGTGTCAGGAAGGTTTCATAGTTTGGTATAAGGTGCTTTGGCACTGAGGATATTACTTTAATGGCACTAAAAGAAGAGTTCAAGAATAATCTGTTTCATTGATTACTTTTAGGATTGCAAATAACAAAAGAGCAAACGAGCTTGAAATCAAATATTGGTCATGAACATATTGTTATGTAGTAAGATTATACTTTAGTAGAGAGAGGAAAAGAGGAAGAGGAAGTTCACTAAACAACTTTGTCAGAGTTACAATTGTTACTGTTAGCTAGATGTAAATGGACCAGACAAATTCAAGATAAATTCCCATTAGAAACTTTGAGTGAATTCAGTAGTCTTTTCTTTTCCATTCCCATCATTTCCCAGTTTATAAGCTTGTTCCAGAATTGAAGCCTATGGTTTTGAATGAAGCTCAGATATAAGAAGTTTTCAATAGAAGAAATCTTGTCTCTGTTCAAAAGTTAAGTAGGGATGAGTTTGATGAGGTTTTTTTTTTTTATTTCTGTATAGAAGATCAGCAGGGAATCTCAAGACCATGGGTTAGATTGAGAAATTCAAATCACACACACACACATGTATATGTATATATATTGTATAATAATACTAATAATAATATTTGCTTATCCATTTTAACAAACCTTCCTTGTATCATTAGTCATTTTCTTATATCTACATGTTTCTGACTTGAAAGGGTTGAATTAGGAACACAATAAAAAACCAGGTTACTTAAGAAGTTTGATTGTAAGAACATGTTCTTTATACATTTATTTCAAGGCTGTAAGACAGCTATGATATTATTTTGACCTCAAATAATTTTAGGACACCAGTTATATAATTGGTTCATATCATGCCAAATTGTTTATATATGATTTTATCTTGTTTTCCAACAATTAAAAACAGTACAAATTCTGATTTAAAGAAGAATATGGAATACTCATAATGTGAAAAAGAAATAGAAAACAAAAAATCTAAAGAAGAGTTTTCAGTCTTCTTGACAGTTACAAGTCCTTTAAATTTTATTTTCTCTCTCTAAGGCCACATCATAGTTTCCTTCTTTCCATAAGCTACCTTTTCCAATCTTCAAATGCATAAATTACAAGCTCACTTTTCTCTTTTTTTTTTTTAGCAAAAAGCCCATAAGGGATTCCCAGTCACTAATAAATTTAGTTATTGATCTCTCTCTAATTAAATCAGTTAACTTTGCCATCTCTTTTATCTCCACCTACCTGTCTTCTAATGTGAATATTTCAGTCTTTCTATTTTTGTAGTAATGATATATAAAAATTGCCTTCCTTTTCTAATTGATTCAACATTAATCCCAACAAGAAAAGTTCTGGTTTCAGTTGAATGTTGATTTTTCAAATTCTTTGCATCATTATATGTATACAGTGGCACAGAGGTGGAGATCTCACCTCACAATCAGGAGGCTGTGACTGATATTATGTAGAGGCAGATATTTCTCTCTCTGGGCATAGTGAGAATGTATCTGCTGAACACGACTTCACACTGGTGACAAGAAGGGCATACAGCTATTAAACACTCGGCTAACTCCATTCGGTTGCCTAGACTCCATTCCACAAGAGATTATGGGATCGTTAAAAGATGATGATGGTATGTATTTGAATCCTAACATTTCTGAATTTTTAATAAGTCTACAAGGCATAAGTTGAATATTCATAATTGTAGGTTTTAGTAAAACCAAAAGTGCATTTTAAAATGTCAAATAAAAGGGAATAAATACTTCTGCATGCATTCCCTTTAACATCTGCACTTTTGTACACAATTCTGATGATCATATCATACAGTTTAGAACACGTGCTTTTGAAAACTTTTGCGTTCTGGCTGCATATTTCATATTGTTTTGAATATTGCAATATCAGTGAACTAGCCTTTTTCTTTTCCACAATAGTGATGCCAGGCATGTAGTGGGCCAGAAGTCTGTCTGTTTGATCCAAAAGTTCCACAGGATCTTGACTTGCTCCTTTTCAAGAACTTTGTCAATTTGGTGTTCCCAATAATTTTTAATGCATTCAAACCCAAACTTCTAGAAATATTACCAATGTATAATTTTTGCAATTCAATCATGGGGTTGTAGATAAATAGTTTGTGAGATTTTGCTGCAGCCACTGATAAAGTGATCCAGTCTTTCATCTTTCTCATTGCATAAGCAGCATTTGCTGTTGCTGACATGTTGAATTTTTTCTTTCATGGAATTGGCCTGCAAAGTTTATTCTTGGGCAGCCAAAATGAAGCCTTCACTTTCTTTCTTCAGCATTTCTGATGTCAATGAGCTCCATGTTAGATTTGTATCTACTGTTCCTTCAATGGTATTAAATGTGCTTAGGCTTCTTTTTCCAGTTAGAAACCCAATGCTCAATTGCTTCATTTTGATGTTCTGCTTTCAATTTTATTGTTTTCAGGGGGTTTCCCTTTTTCACCACCTTCAGCAGAGGATCTTTTGCTTTTATTTGCAGTCATTTAAATCATATTTTTCCTCTTCCAGTTTGTTTCACTTGTAAGAGATCTCTGCCTCCCTAAGATTTTGGCAAGTGCAACCAATCAACATCAATTTTGGGGTGCAGAATATGGTGCATTGTCTTTCAGTTCAAGTTATCAAGTTCTAGGTGATGTTGATCAATTACTAATATTGTTTTTGTATTATTATTATTATCAACATCATTATCATCACAATAAAAATAAGTTAAAATAAGTTAGCATAGCTTTACATTCTCAGTGTTTTAATAATACTACAAGTAGTTATGTCCTATAGTTATCCATACTAGTTATAGTATTTAGATTATATTGTAAAATTAATTGTACTTTTATTCATTATAAAATTAATTGTAATTTTACATGACACTTTTATTTTAATAACTATATTCTGTGATTTTCAATAATTTTATCTTTGCTTATTTTATTCTATCAATATGACTTTTCCATTTTTATTCTTTTTTTAATTCATTGTAATTGTTGTGTTATTAGTTCTGTGTGGGATCTACAATCAAAATAACATTGATTGATTGAGAGTTTTTCACCGAGATGCTCAGGGTTGTTTTTTTTAAGTATCTTGACATCCCATTTTCAAATTTCAAATGCTTTTGCCTGAAAAAAAGAGTTGGCTCCTTTTGAAAATGAATAGTATATTAAAGTAAAATGTTTATTAAACTCACGGTCTCCTCATTACTTGCCCTCTTGTGACTTCTAAAGGAACTTACATAAAAGGTCTCATTTGCATTTTGTGTGCCTAACAAAAGCGATGAGACTGAAATGATGACTAATTCCAATACAGCCATGCTATATATTAGAAATTGATCACCTCATTATTTCTTCTCTAATAGTCTCATTACCTCTGATTTTGGTATGTGTGAGAGCTTATTTTTTTCCTCTCAGTCAAAGCAATGTGTGCAAGAAATAGATCATTAATTTTTATAGGCCCTCCTGTTTCTCCCTGGTTCTTCTCACAAAATACACTGACAACTTTTGATGACACATTAAAAGCTCTTTCATTATAGTCTGTATTTATCTCTGTATAAAATGTGGTTGCTTGTAATAAGACATTATTTATTTATTTATTTTTAAAGGAATAACCTAATGCATTTTCCCCAAACCTCTTATTTTACAGCAGTTGCAATATTAGTTAAGGTACGGTTATTTTAAAAAATGAGGCACTATACGGATCCAGCCAAAAATTGCCAGGTATAGTTGAATATAATGGTTCAGATTGGGCACTCTGTCTTACAATTCAAGATACCCAGTCAGTTTGAAAATTTGTTTAGAATGTGATTGCTGAACTGAAGCAACAACAACAACAACAAAAGATTTGCTAAATCACCATACAATTTGAATTGTCAAATGAAACTGGATACATCCAAATCAGCTAAATTTAATTTGGACTGATTCAGGGAAGTTGGCTGGATCTATATTTCAAGTTGATTTAATTCAAAGATTCAGATTAACACTGATGATATGACCTGAACTGAGGCCAATTCCCATAACTACACACAAACAACATAGAGAGAGAGACACCAACAAACATACAAAAATCATTTTGGCCTTAGTAATATTTTTTTAAGTGTTGCAGAATCAATAGAATTAATATTAGACATATATGAGCACTGAAACCAGCACTTGCCTATCCAATAGTAGGGCATCAATCAGTTTTTAGATTTTATTAATGGTAGTCATAACTATAATTTTATACAATTATATTTTTTTATATAAATTATAAATTTGTATAATTTTATAAAATTATACAAATTATATAAATTATGTAAAATAATTATTCTTAATATATATTCTTAAGAATATATATTCTTAAGTTTTCGTGGGTACTTACATGTATGGTATTCAACTTTGTTCAGGTATTTTCCCACATCATTATAGTTGTGTTTTTAAAGTTGTAGCAACATTTCGGCAGAATCTCATCTGCCATCATCAGGCTTCTGCATAGTATTCGTCTGTGAGTCAGACTTTCACAGCCGTTTCTGTTTTAAATTTGGGGCTAGCCTACTGCTGTGCCAGAATGGTTGTTTCTTCATCCTGATTGGTTGGGAGTCTTGGTCTGTGTTTATTGGTCTTGGATTTTGCTGTGTTCTGCTTAATTGGTGTTTCTAATATCTTCTATCTGTTTTGTGGCTATTTTTGTCTTGATTGGCTGGCAACATTGTGTTTCCTGTATTGGAGGCTTTTAGTGCGGCTTAGCTCTGAGTAAATGGACAGCTATCATTTATTTGAAAGCTAAGTTTCATCTGGGTGCCTGGTTGGTGTGTGTTTGAGCTGGAGGTATCAGCGGGGATCTGTTTATGCCCAGGTGTTACCTCAGTGTTACAGCAAATATATATATATATTTATATATATAAATTATATAAAATAAAATTTTACAAAATTATAAAATTTTGACTTGAAGTCAAAAGAGTCATCAAACTATATGTACAATCAACAACTCCCCCCCCACCAAAAAAAAAACAGATTACCCATAATAATAAGGAAACTTCAATCCAAAAAGAGATCACTCTGGCAGAAAAACAAATCTGGTCATGTTGCCAACTACAAAAGCCAATACAAAAATTTATGCCACCAGATAAAGACTGAATGCACCAATTATCATATTAAACAAGAAGAAAACCTTCTATGCACCAATTCCACCCGCACTTTTTACAATTTTGTAAATAACAAACTAAAAGACTCAAGGTCCATCCCACCCCTGAAAGGACCTAATAGTAAAGACTGCAATGACGACACCATTAAAGCCAACCTCCTTAACACATTCTTTGGCTCAGTAATTTGTAAACAGCAATGGATCATGCTCAGTATTTCCTAGCCGAACCACAGAAAACTACAATGATCTAATACATATCGATTTTACAGAAGACGATGTTGAAAAAGCACTATGCAATCTAAAACCATCTCTATCTATTGGACTGGATGGAATATGTGCCTACTTCTTAAAAAAGCTACCCCCTGCCATAATTGAACCTCTAAGCATAATCTTTGAAAAATCTTTCAGGACCAGCTCCTTGCCTAACTTATGGTCACGAGCCATGATCATCCCCATCTTCAAAAAGGGAGACCCCAGCCTAGTTGAAAATTCCAGAACAATCTCCTTATGCTGTATCACCTGTAAAGTCATGGAATCAATTATTAACCAATCCATTATTCACCACTTAGATACAAACAACCTACTCTCTAATAAACAATTTGGTTTCAGAAAAAAACTATCCTGTAATCTGCAACTCTTACACTGCAAAAACATATGGAGTACACAACTCGATCAGGGCAAAGCAATAGACACAATCTACATAGACTTCTGTAAAGCCTTTGATTCAGTGGTACACGACAAACTACTCCTAGAACTAAAATCTTATGGTATCTCTGGACAACTGTATAACTGGATAGAAGCATTCCTGACAAACAGACAACAAATGGTCAAAATTGGAAGTGTCCTATCAGATTCTGTACCTGTCAATAGTGGTGTCCCCCAAGGCAGTGTTCTAGGACTAACTCTCTTCATACTCTACATAAATGATCTCTGTGATCATATTAAGAACAACTGCATTCTCTTCGTTGATGATGTAAAGCTGTTCAATACCACAGACAATAGTGCTACCCTTCAAAAAGATCTTGACTCAGAATGGTCAAACAAATGGCAACTTCAAATCTGAACAAATAAATGCTCTATCTTACATATTGGCAAAAAAAATCAGAAAATAAAATACAAGCTGAATAGTCAAGACCTTGTTGATGATCCAAGCTCTGTAAAGGACCTTGGAATACTCATCTCTAATGTTCTAAGTGCTAGAGCCCACTGTAACTACACAGCCAAAAAGGCATTAAGAGTTGTTAAACTAATCCTGCATAGCTTTTTCTCTGGTAATATCACACTACTAACTAGGGCATACAAAACATTTGCTAGACTAATACTCAAATACAACTCATCAGTCTGGAACCCACATTACGTATCTGATATTAGCACAGTTGAGAATGTCCAGAAATATTTCACAAGAAGAGTTCTCCACTCCTCTACTCTACTAGAATACCTTATGCCACCAGACTTGAAATTCTAGACCTAGAAAACCTTGAATTATGCCATCTTCGGTCTGATCTAAGTATGGTATATAAAATCATACATTGCAATGACTTACCTGTCAATGAATACTTCAGCTTCAACCATAACAACACAAGAGCACACAATAGATACAAACTCAAGGTTAACTGCACCAAACTTGATTGCAGGAAATATGACTTCAGCAAAAGAGTGGTCAATGTCTGGAATACTCTGTGGTTTCTTCCCCAAACCCCAAAAACTTTAACCTTAGACTATCGACTATTGACCTCACCCCTTTTCTAAGAGGTCTGTAGGGGACATGCATAAGCGCACCAATGTGCCTACCATCCCTGTCCTATTGTTTCTTTTATTTTTCTTATATGTACCCATTTCATGTATTCATAACTATGTATATACTTATACCTATTATCTTGTAAGCGATTGACAAACCAAATAAATAAATAAATAAATAAATAAATAAAATAAAATAAAATAAAATAAAATAAAATAAATAAAATAAATAAAATAAATAAAATAAATAAAATAAATAAAATAAATAAAATAAATAAAATAAATAAAATAAAATAAAATAAAAAATCTGCAACAAGCAATAATAGAAAAAAAAGATCATGAAACTCCTGCCACTTGGGCAGCTTACAGCCTTCAACCTCTATTAAGGGCAATTCTACTCTGGGTTTAGGAAATAAATCTGTTATATAGTTAAATCATTTCCTGTTATTGTATTCCTGCCTTAAAGACAGGCAAGGACTGACTCCCTGTTGGTTAGAGTACTGTATAAACTATACAGATGTTACTCTGAGAAGCACAAAGCCGAAGACACAAGCCTGAAGATGATGAATGAGACTTCATCGAAATGTCGCCTAGATACTTCCAATTTTACCCGGGAGAAAACCCGAATAACCAAAGATCCACATACAAATGCCTGCGAAAACCTCAGAAAATATAGATGATGTGACAGATGTGTTTTTCCATGACTTACTTTTCTATCAGTATTTATAACCTGCCCCAATGCTTTCTTACTATCCTATGTTTAGCAAACGAAATATTACATAGCAAGGAAAACAAAAGCAAACAAACAAGAATCTGATAATTAAGTCCAATCAAAGCCTAAGATTGATGGCTTTAGTCAATCACTTCAGGAAAACAAATTTAGCTTCTTTCTAGAATGTAAACATTGTGGTTTCAGACAATTATTTGCATATCTCTTTGGATTACAATCATATACAGTCATATAAAAGAACCTCTGGATACAGTAGAAGCAAGCAGCACTTGTCTAACCAGTTTTCCCTTACACACACACACACACACACACACACACACACACACACATTCATTAACAACATATTAGCATTATGTAATCTATATTTCCCAGAATTATTGCAGCAATATTAATTTAAATAGAGAGGAAAGTTTTTAACTGTCATCTACATGGCAATTAGCAATTGGTTTTGGGTATTCTACTCAATTGAACACAGCATATAAGGATGTGAAATCTGTTGTGAAATTCACCTTAACATCTGCTCTGAAGAGCACAGAAGCACAGCTTACAAAATATCAGTGCATATTAATGACCTCACATTGTATTAAATTATCTGAAAGTCATTTTCTCATCCTTTGATTTGAATATTGAAGTTGCAAGTACAATTAAGCAGTTTTTCAGGACCTCTTTTGCTCTTAGTTCAAGCTAAACTTCCTGATTTCTCTTTATTATCTTTGCTTCTCCCACTTCATGACTGTCTTAGATGTTGTTCCATAACAGTGATTACTGATAATGACATAAAATGTGAAAGAATCTCATTTCAAACACAGAATGCTGTCAGAGAATCAATAGCACTATTTTATTCCTTACGTTTTCTTATTCAGTTCCCACTCCATCTCTCCCAGCCTATTTATTGTCCATTTGCCCGGCCATTTTGGACAATATGTTAAAAATCCATCACAAGAAAATGGACAGATAGCACAATAATTCTATAGCAATGAGCTAAAGATGCTATTGGACAGAGGCATTTGCAGAGTCAACATGCTTGTTAAAATTGTGATACTAGTAACTATATGAAGCAGGCAGAAAGGACCTGATTTGCAGCACAGCAATATTTATTTCATCATTGGCCGTCTATTGAGAAGTTTAAAAGATGACCACCCCTATAAAACAGCACTCTAGAGATATAAAACAAATTAATGACAAAATGGAAAGAGAATTAGCTAATTTGGCATTATTGGAAAATACTGTATAAAGATTTAGAGGTTTGATTTGAGATTTAGAGTGATTCCAGGGGATTCTGGTAAAGATATTAGAAAAAAAGATTACTAAAACTTTGGCAATTGACATGAGGAGGATATAGGTACAGAAGCTGGTAAAGTATATAGAATAAATAGAACATATAGAATAAATATAATATTTGTGAGAATAAGACATGTTCAAGGGATGTCATCATATACTTGGTCAGGAAGAAGACTTTTTTTTCTCAATAAGGTTTTAATTCAACAAAAAGAATGATAAGAAAGATGTAATTATCTTGATAAAGTTCTTATTAGAATCTCGCAAAAAGAACATTATTAATGAGAGTTTAAAACTGAAAAATATTTGAATGTAATGGGCCTGTTTGTGATTTTCACTTTCAAACAGCAGATATTTGAATTCTGTTCAGAAGGCAAGCCCATTATCCAGCCATGCAAAGAACATTTCATCAAACCAGAAAAAGTATATTGACCAGATGGATTATCAGGTTGTTATTATTAATGTTTTGATGATGAAGTATGTCATTCAGGGAGACAAGATGTCAGAGTTGAAAAATTTGTATTTCAGAAAAAAAATGTTAAAGGAGATCTAACAAATCTTGTGAAATACAAAAACGAACAAGATAAGGATGCTCACTGTCTTTCTTTTTATTTCATTCATTCATTCATTTAATTTCCATGGCCACCATTAGAGTAAGAGACACTGGCAGCTTACAGTTCAAATATATATATATATAATTAAAAATACTAAAGAGATTTTAAAACAATAAAAACATACAGATTAAACATACACAGGAGCAAGATACTTGGCCAGATACAAATATAACCAGGAAACCCTAACCCTTGATACATTTAGCACATCAGGCACAGTAATATAACTAGGCTTATTTACAAGTTAAAATAAAAGGATTGTGCGATTAAAAATTTAAAGAGAAACATGAAAACTAAAGAAATTGGCAGATGACCTGGTGTTGGCTTTAAAAATTCCTTTAAAGAAAATTGAAACTAAATTGAATCCTTTAATTGGAAAACTAAAAGAACATGAAGATGTTGATAAAGCACCTCATAAAAATAAATCATACAAAATTGATGCATAAACATATTTTAAGATTGAGAAGAAAGTAAAATATCTGGGAATCACTATGATGAATATGAATTATATGTTGTTTCAAAATAACTTATGGTAAGACATGGAGAATCTGTGTAATAAAAATAAATGTATTGCTAGAATAATGTTTTTGTTTCAAGACTGTATTTTTCGGACCAAAAGACGCTCCGGACTGTAAGACATGCCTAGCTAGCAAGAAAAAAATGGTGTCTGCCTCCCAGCAATTTGCCTCCTTGCAGCAAACAGCAAAAACCCTGGTCAGATTCAGCACAGCCTGATTTAGCACGAGAAGCTGGTTGATGGTTGGATGGCCCTCCTGGAATACTGACGATCAGTTCTTCCAGGCTGCAAGGATCATCGCTGCCCATCATTGCCATTGCCACCCATCACCACTGCCATCTATTGCCGCCTCAACATGCCCCATTTTCAGTCTCTGTGCATCCCATCTTCGGCTTCCACATGCCCCATTTTCAGCTCCACGCACCCCGTTTTCAGCCCATTCCAGGCAGCTTATTTTATGTGATGAGGAAAATAGTGGTATTGTTGAGAAATTGAAGGGTTTTGGAATTGGAAGGACATGACCTGAAATTTGGTTGGCATAAATCTTTGTGGTATGATAAAATAAAGTTTAATGTGGATTTCAAAAATCTTTATATTAGATGTACCATAATATGAAAATATGGAATAGATTCAAACTGATTTTAAACCAAAACACCTTTGTGGCTAAATTAAATTTTGCCTAAAATTTATAGATAGGACCATAACAAAACATAATTCAAAAGGTTATCTTAAAGATAATTTTTATAAAATAATGAACCATTGGTATATGTCATCAGAGAAATTGTCTAGGATATAGAAAGGCATTTCAAATATATATTGGAAAGTGAACAACAGAATAGGACATTTATTATGATTGGTGGATACATAAAATAGGTAGAAAATTTTTGATTCCAGTACATGCATTGATTCAGAGGATTATAAAGGTTGATATACAATTCAGACTACAAGTCTTTATTTTGGGATTGTGTTGTGGTTAGCCAGCAGCAAGTGTGGACAGCTGAGGAGAGTGAGGACTCAGATGAGGGGCCAGGACCATTAGGGAGTGGACTGCTGCCTTCGGAGATTGTGGAGGCTGGCAGCAGTGATGAGGAGGTTCCCAAGGAGCCTGTGCCAAGTGTGTGTGTGCATAGGACTTGGAAATAAGGCTACAAGGTAATTTTCTCCTTCAAGAAAATAAAAGGCAGCTGTGAAGTGAATGTTCTTTGTAGAAAGCAAAGACATTTTGAAACTCAGCCTCGTGGACATTACAGTTGGTGTTTGAAGACTCTTGCATTGCAAACTATTTCTTATCTGTTGTTTTTTGGCAGCCTTGCAAAAACTTGGCAAGGCTCTTTCTTGTTGGAGCTAATTAGTTGGAAGCAGCCTTTTATCTGAGAAGAAACAGGATCCATAGATGAAACATTAAAAGGTTGTGCTGCTGCCTTTGTCTTGTTTGCTCTCTTGGAATCAGGTTTGGGTCAGAACAGATTGATGGACAAACACTTGGATAAATGTCAACTGATTTTGTAAAGATAATTGTGAGACAATTGTGTCAATTGTTGACTGGAAAACCTTAATGGGTTTTTTGAACAAAACAGAAAAAAAAACAAAGTTAGGCTTATGGTTTTGACGACAGGGTAGATTATAGGAAGGAAAAATTATGTAACTATAGAAAAAGAGGTAACCTTATCACTGTACTTATAATATGTAAAGAAGATAATAGAATATATTTTGGATCTTTTTTTCTTCTACTTTTTTCCTTTCTTGAAGTTTTAACTTTCTCTTTTATTACTTTCTCTTTTTTTTCTTTACCTTGTATTAATTTGTATTAGTTTTTAACTTTCTTTTATAACTTTAAATTATTATTTTTTAAAGGTAGTATCAATTTGACTACATAAGAAATATGGAGAGTAATATCCTTACATTCACCAATACATATCATCCAGTCATGTGTTGATCATTCCAATTCTATTGGAATTGTATTGTATTGTTTAGTGATATTATTTAATTCAGATCACCATGGACCAACTTTGCCTAAACCAGTATCATACATAATTTGATTTGAAAGATTGAGGAAAATGGCTACACGTAAATCCCTCATTATTAAAGGGTCTTCTGAGGTAATGAAGACAGAGATAGAAAATTATTTATAGAAAGATTTTGTCCTTGGCATTGTACTGAGACAACCTGCGTGGTATCAGTGTTGGATAATTATCAACCATCCTAAAATCCCAGTGAACTGTGACATCTATTTTCCCTTACCACCTCCAAGCTGATAATTGCTTCCACTATTGATAGAGAGGTTGCAGAACAATTACTAGCTGCTTCAAAAACATTAAAAAAGTGATAAGTTTCATTGTGTGAAAAAAGTCATTTAAAAGCACTCTATCTCACTCTCTGCTTGACTATGTGTGCCTGTGTATGTGTGTGTGTATCCATACATATTATACCCATAACTTTTAACGAGGAATCCTTTACAGCTTTTGTTTCTGTTTGTTTTCATTCTAGGTTAACAAGAGTTATAGTTATATAACAAGTGTTAGAGATGGCTAAGAGCAGGGGTGGGATTCAAATTTTTGACAATTGGTTCTGTGGGCATGGCTTAGGTGGTGTGCGTGGCTTGGTGGTCATGTGACTGGATGGACATGTCTTGGTGGTCATGTTATTGGCTAGGTGTGACCAACTTAATATCATTCACATCGAGGCACGCATCTCTCACCTGGCCTCTCATGACTGTGGGGTTGCTGCAACAGTCGTAAGTGTAAAAAAAGGTCATAAGTCACTTTTTTCAGTGCCATTGTAACTTTGAATGGTCAAAGTACCACAAGCAAAGTACCAGCAAAGGAGGGGGAAATAATCCAGAGATGTTCCTGAGACAGGAAGTCTAGTCCTGCCAAGAATGTAATAAGGGTTAACGGAGAGGCAGTTTCTGTAAGCAACACCAGAATGTTTCCTTCCTGCCTTCCTTAAAGGATTAGACCAGTAATTTCTTCTAACAACCAGTTCGCCGAACTGCTTAGAATGTTAACAACCGGTTCTAGCGAATAGGTGCAGACTGGTAGAATCCCACCCCTGGCTAAAAGCTATTTCACATCAGGAAGGTGAGAGACTTTTGCCTCAGGTCCTACTGGGATCGTATTTGCTTGCTTCACACAATGGATCCAGGATAGGACAGATACAAGCTTCTACAACGGCCTGCTAAAGTTCTGGCCTAAATGTGAAAATATGAAAAAGAGTCTACATCCTTGGCTTTCTATATCTGTTTGCAACAAAAACTATGGTCCTAGATAGCCCCTTTCACTGAAAAGTGTAACCTTTGTTATATTTTGTCATTAAACTGATCTTTAATATTTGGGGTCCCCCAATTATATTTATAAATTAAGCCAATTATTTTATAATACATCAATTACTATTTTAACAATCTCAAAAGCAAAGGAATTTTTTTATTGGTAGAAAATAGTATATAAAAATATAACAATCTGTTTTCCAATATCTGTTCTGGAAATATTGGACTTCCCTCACAAGAACAGATCTACTCCTTAATTAAAGATTTAGGAATGTATATTAGTTCCTGAACCATATGCAGCATGCTGTAAATACCAGCTAGTAGTGGCATGGAAGAACTATGAAACACTCTCCTGACCAAGCCCAAAGGGATCTGATTTATTTTTTAGAATTTTTCACATTTTTTTTCCTAGTGTGACTTCGGAGAACTGTGCTGGTATATCTACTTTGGAGGGAGAACATTTTAAAAGCTTCACATTAACTAAATTTATTGGTTTGGAGCTATATAATGATAATATAAAGCTTAACGTCTTTCAAACTTGCCCATTCAGTCTTATCAAAAATTTGTTTCTAGATGTAATTATTGGAATGAACAGAGTGGGACAAAATGGTCAAGGTACATCTAACCCTTCCAGGTGTAAAATTGTAAAGATGATAAATTGGAATCATGACCATGCTGGAACAATTGTCTGACAGTGCATGAATGATGGTGGAGAAGAAATTTGGTATCAAAATAATGGCAAAAGCAGCATTCCATTAATATACTTTTTCAATGAACAGCCAAAATTAAAAAAAAATATTGTTCCATATTGAAACACAAAACTAGCACTACAGTTTTCATCTTTATTGTCATAAATGTAAAACTGGTGGATTGAGTTGGTGGAAGGTTAATTGAATATTAAATTGCACAATACTTTGTATGCAAGGAACAAATATGAACTCCAATTTATCTTAAAAACCGCATTCATTTAAGGTTTTCATAACTGCTCTAAAGTAAAGTAGTCCTGTAATACTAAAATAGGACAATGCAAAATGCAAATCATTATAGATTACTTTGCTTCCATTTTTAAATATTCACCATTATAACTGTTATAATAAAGATAACATTCCTACAGGCACATTTTAAGACTGAGGTGATTATTATTCTAGATTGCTCTTTTACTCAAAAAGATGATGGAAAGGTAACACCTCAACAAATTGCTAGCAGATGGCAGAGCTCCGTCAGTAAATTTCTTTTCCTCTCTGAATCTCTCTTTTTAGTAATTCCAGAAAATCAAGAATCACTGCATAATGGATGTGATAATGTCACGTCTGAAATAGCCAAGGTTTTTTTAAAAACCTGTTTCCACTAATGACTAATGAAACCTATTTAGAGTGAAAACAATGCTCCTTCTTCGCAATAATTATGTGGCTGATTTTAGCATTTTAGAAAATTAGCAATTGGACATTTTTCAAATCTTTCACAGTAAAGCACACACATCCATGCATAGAAAGAGACAGACAGACAGTCAGAGAGAGGATGTTTAGTCTTGGTATTAGTATGAGGGGAGGGAGTTTCCAAGTCCTAAAACAAGGTCCCCTGCCACCAGTCATCCTGGTGCAATGGGAAAGAGTGGAACGGTATGTGAAAAGACCCTGGGAGATGTTGAGAAGAGATGGTGCCTATGGAATGGTAGATAAAAAAGTATGGCCCACAGCTGGATGAAGATTGGGGCAAGAGATTCAAAAAATGACCCACCTTAGTTTCTTCAGCTGTACAGGACACAGTGGAAGAATTGTACCTTCAGCTTGCAAGACTGTGTTAATGTAGCTTTAATGTAGTTTAAGTTATTGCATTGAGGAGCTTCCTTTTCAGTGTAATAACATTTTCTCTATCAATGCAAACTTCTCACCAGAAGCCCAAATTATCCTTCTTTAGACACATTAAGTGAAGACCTTACTCTCCAAAGAAGGCTCTACTGCTAGGAAAGATGGAAGAAAAGGACACTCAGCCACAAGGTGCTTGGACTCGATTATAGTGGCAATGGGAGCACTGTTGAAAGAAAAATCATGTAAAGAACAGATCATCATGAGGAAATGTATCCATGTGGGTCCTAACAGTTATCACCAACTTGATATTTAATTCATCCATCCATCCATCCATCCATCCAATGTTTGGTAGGTTACTGAAGATCAAGTGGCAATAGTTCTAAAAGCAAGTTATAGCAGACATCTTGGTGAGTTTTCCTTCATGCCTCCTTGCCTTACCAGTACAGTATATAAGTATACTCAATTCTTTAAAAGTTTTTTTTTTTATCTTTAGTCAATCTGGATAGCCTGAGCCAGGGCAGAATGTTAGTGTGATTGCTTTCACCATGTAACCAAAGCTTCCATCTTGGTTTATTTTTTACCTTGACTGTGGATACCCCAGAGAGATCAAAACAGATTATATTATTAATTACATTATAATTTATGTGGGGAAAAATTCACACCTCAAAAGCATGCCTCAGTAATTCCATATTTTCTAATTGCCTAGGGCAGCTGTTGTTTTATTTTGAAAGGGACGGTTTGGATGAGTTGTCCAAAATCCTTATTTTGCTTCCTATGACCAGAAGTTCCTAAATTACCTAAGCAAACTGCAATGTACCATTCTCAGCTTCTGGCATTGGACACATTTCATATAATCACATTTTTCCTATAAGCAAAGTGAAGCTTCTAGGCTTTATTTCACTCTTCAGTCACTCATGGGAATGAAATCCAATTTAAGTAAAGTGATGCCTCAAGCAGAAGAAAATTTTATCCATTATTTTTATTTTTATTATAAATTACATCTTTCACTACAACCAATGGTGATTCTGGTTATACTGAAAGAAAATTACATATGATAAAATATTTCATGTTTTCTTGATAACAAAACTGGGTAGGAAAAAGAACAAAAAAAAAATCAAACACCAAGCCATATCAAGTGAAGGCAAACAAGTGAAATCGTAAGTTTTAGCAGATGTGGTGTGCAGTGATGGCATAAGCTCATCTTGTGTATCAAAAATAAACTATGAATCTATATTGGCAATTGGAATTCATAACCTTGATAGATTGTTAGTCATTAAAATGAACTGGTTAATATTTCATTTTCTTTAGTATATAAAAATAAGCATGAAATTATCTAAATTTTACTCAGAAATTACCTTTTAATTTTCCTTAGTCATTCTATTCATCTCTCTTTTAATTTTCATGTTTTGTGTTCTTTTCTGGTAAGGTTATTTATTTAGATGTACAGATTGGATAATTTAATGGAAAAAGCATACTGTAAAATGTGTGTGTGTGTATACAATTCAAACTATTTCAGACAGAAGTTTCCCTTTAACAGAAAATGATGAAATAATAGGATATGTAATTTTCTTTGCCTGCTGGATTCAATTGGAAAGGCTCCAATGTCATGTCTAATAATAATTCTAATAAATATTTTGGCAAAAAAGTGGTATTTGAGGAAAGGGGAAAATTACAGTTATCACTTTCTCTATGTATATGTTAGCATTTGCAAAATGAATAGTTCTGTTGAATATGTAAGATAATTAGATACATTCTGCAGAAATGAATTCAAATATGGAAGGTTTTGAAGGAAAACAAAATAAATTTGATTACTTTTTTTTCTGAATGTGGATATAAACGATGCTACATCATGATGGTAATGAGGGATGGATGGAAAAAGTTTTCAATGGAGAACAGCATTTCGTCACCAAATATCCATAGACCAATACTATGACAGTGTTCTATGAACTTATGGGAAACTAACTGACATAGATGGAAGTTAAAAGGAGCTTAAGGCTTCCAGTGACTGTTGAATCTTATATTTGAAAATATGTACATGTTTATTATAAAAACCAAGAGCTTTAAAAAATATATCAATATTATCTCTTATTAAATATTGCTCGCCATAAGCGTCAGATGGATGTAGGCAGATTCAGCTGGTTTTCACCAGTTCAGCTGAACCAGGTAGCTAACTTAGTATGGAGTTCGGTGAACTGACTGAAAATAAAGTGCAAGAAAGATTTTTTCTCTCTCTGTCCCTTCAGTTAATAGTTTCAGGCAGACAGCCAACAACCACTTAACAGGTGAATACAGCCAGCACATGCCTTGAATAAACAATAGAAATTGGTAGGATTAGGGCAGGGAAACACCCAGTAAACCCATTAATTGAGGGATGGGATTAACCTCTTCCTTTCAGGAAGAAGGACAAGATTACAAACATTTTCATTATAAAGGGTATTAAGTAATACTTCTGTGATCAGCTGATACTCCCTGGAGTTCCCTAAGACCTTTTTTTATAGCTGCTGCAGTGTTGGCTACTTCTTGTTTTCTCCTGGAGGTAAAAGATACAGGATGGGACAATGATGAAGCTTGATCAAAAAGGCCCTAAATGTAATGCATGTGAGGTCCGGCAAGTTGAATTGCTTCTTTTGGAAGCACTCAATTTAAAACATAGAGAACTTAGAATAATAGAGTTGGAAGGGACATCATAAGTCTTCTAGTCCAACACCCTTCTCAAACAGGAGGCCCTATATCATTTCAGGCAAATAGTTGTCCTATCTCTTTTTGAAAGCCTCCAGGGATAGAGCACCTGAAGGCAAGCTATTCCATGGGTTGATTGGTCTCACCCTTAGGAATTTTCTCCTTAGCCCTAGGTTTCTTCTTTTTTGTTGTTGTTTAATTTCCATTCATTGTTTCTTGTCATGCCTTTTCATGCTTTGGAAAATAGATTGACCCCCTCATTTTTGAAGAAGCCCCTCAAATATTGGAACAGTGCTATTTTATTGTGAGTTGGGGAGATGTTTGGCAAAACTGATTAAGAGGAAAAAACAGGCATGGGTGAATTTGCTTTTTCAATCCTATCAGCACTTCTCCAGATAAAAAGTGAAAGAACATTAAAAAGATCACCAGTACTGTAGAGCTGGGGCAATTTTTGCACTGTCAGTTTGAAACAATATCAAAATTTCCAATGGAAAGAACATATAAAAGAAGCATGGGTGACTTTCGCACCTTTCTGTAGTTGACTAGGTTGTGCCAGTTTGATGAAAGGTGGATGTCTCAGCTCTCTTCTCCCTGAGATCCTCCGCTTTTTGTACTCTGGTGCCTCTGTCTTTCTGTCTTAATGTAATTGCTTAGTGATTTCTGCTGCCATTGCCTGTCAGTCACATGGATGTGTTTACCTGCTGTTTTCTCACATAACCCTGGCATGTGATGCAGGTAAGAATTTCACAGGCTATGCCATCAGGGAAGAATAAACCAAAATGTAGAGAAAAATAAAGTAGATAAAAATTAAATAAATGCAGTACCGTAAGGCATGTGACAAGGCAGTCTGCACCCTTCTCCTTTGGAATGACATCATTCTCACAAATGATTTATTTATTTTGTTAGATGTTTATTCTGTCTTTATTATTTTATAAGGAACTCAAGGGGGAGAACTAATATTATTTCCTTCTCTTAGTTTCTTCACAACCACAATCTAATAAGTGTTTTGAGATGGTAGAGAGTGACTAGTCACTCAGCTATTTTTTTCAAGCCTAAAATAGGACTTAGAATTTTGAGTCTCTTACAGTTTCTAGGCCAGCATCTTAACCATTACTTTGTTTAAAAAGGAGGAAGGAATGTCAAAATAACTTGTAAGAATTGCATGCGAAAACAGGATTGGAGGAAACAAACTTGTAAAGCTGAAAACATCACAGATATCATTTCAGAATAATCTTCCCTAAAATGATGCAAAAGACAAGACAGGTGTAGTAAATTACAATTTGAGATGGACCTGTTCGTAAGAAAGCAGACTAGAATGAGCACTAATACTTTGCAAGATGCATCAAACCTGAAGTCAAGATGTTTGTTATTTATTTGCACAAGTAGTGCATTCTTTTTATTTGAAAACTACTCAATCCAGCAAGGTGAGCAGATGGGTGTGGCAAGGACTGGCTAGGAGGGGAGGGATGAGGGCACCCTTTGACATGAGTGACATTTAGTTGGCCATGCTCACCCAGTCACATGACCACACAGCCCCGCCTACCCAACTGGTCATTAGGGCAGAGAACTAGTTGTTAGATTAGTTGAATCCCACCATTAGATGTAGCCTTCAATAATCATTTAAAAAATATGTGCTTAATTCTTCACTGTAAGATATGGCCCAGCCTTGAATTTAGGCATTTTCTTTTTAGATGAGGTCTATAGCTACCCCAAAAAACTACCCCAAGTTTAAATCAGTTTGTAAATGACAAGTTTAGTTGAGCTAGGGGTCAAAGAAACTGAACTTTGTAAGACGTACAAGTTTACTTTGAACAAGTTTACTTTGTGTGACAAAATCTTTCCATTCCTACCTAGGTTGAGTTATTTTAGCTAAGTGCCAACTGACACTTCACACTTTAGCCTGCCTAGTTAAAGGAAAAAGTTCACTTGCCAGTGACATTTTGTAGTTGCCTGCAGCAATTGGAAGGTGTCAGGCACTGCCAGCATGCTGCATAAATTAAAAAAAAACAAAGGATATAAAAAGGACATGGTGCAGAAAATATGTGCTGTCATCCTTTTCATTGCTTGCTTTTTCATAATTACAATTACTAGAATACAAGAAGTCTGCAAATCATTGATAATAATTGGCTAGATTAAAAAAAAGGTTCTATTGTATTATTGTCAAAGTATCATAAGCTTCATTTATTGGAATGCACAGTGAATATGGCTGACTATGGCATCTGGGGAGGAGATCATAACTCTTTGGCTAAACCCCTGTCTCTTTTAGGTTGTGCAGTGCTTTTGGTTCACTGACTCTGCCCAGAAGAGGAAGCACAAATCTAGCATTTGGGGACAGTCTCCTTTTCACGGAAAAAGATACAATTGCTTTAAGGTGTTGCAGCTAGAGGCTGAGTTTATACTCACACAGACTCTAAAACACCTTAAGGAGTGGAATCTGAAGGGTTTTATTATTGTAGTTTCTTTTCTATCCTTCAAGGTTATATTGTTCTATATGGCTAGAAATTGTGATAATCTATGCACAAAGAGGGGTCATTTATGCTCTCTGAGCTTGCTTGTTTTCTTGCAGACATTTCATTACCCTAACTAGGTAACATCATCAGTACTAGCAAGGAGTGCTGTTTGCTGTCAGTTTATATTCTGGTGACATGTAGATGAGGTGGTCATAGAGATTCTTTGGTTAGACTGTTTACTGATGGCTCTTTGGCAGTTTCTTGATTGGGGTATTATTTACTTAATTGTTGGTCTGAAGTCAACCTTGTTGTTAATCTATGCTGATCTGGGTACTGATTACTGGTGGAGAAGTATCTTTTTGTCTCTTTGGGGCTGATTGATTGCCTCTTTTGCATCATCTATAGATGTTGGTAATGTCTATGTGTCTATTGATGGCTGATTTGTCAGACTGCCAGGCTTCTAGACATTCTCTGACATTTTTGGACTTGGCCTGGTCTAGGATTGCCACATCTTCCCAACTGAAACTAGTGTATGGTTAAATCTGTCTATATGTTGTGAAACTAAAGAATTTTCATCATGTCTTCTGACTACCAGTTAGTGTTCATGGATGCATTCTGCCAGTCTTCTGCAATGAAAAAGACAATGAAAGAGTAAAAAAACAGAAAGAGAAGGGGCGGGGAAAACATGCTTCAAATTATGCAACAAATTGCTGTGGAAATATCAGGAAATTTCATTTAATAATGCAATGCTTTTTAATTTTTTTATAAAGTTCTAGGATCCCACAGTTATTATATAAAGACAATCTTTCACTTCTAGTCTTTG
This sequence comes from Pseudonaja textilis, assembly GCF_049901715.1. Lineage (NCBI taxonomy): Eukaryota > Metazoa > Chordata > Lepidosauria > Squamata > Elapidae > Pseudonaja > Pseudonaja textilis. The sequence goes on from NC_141995.1 coordinate 36,675,950, forward strand.
AAGCTTTGTAATCTATGATTCCCACTAATTTACTGATGCTAAATCTTTATCAAGAACTAGATAGATAGATAGTTTTCAGTTTTTGCTCTGTTATGAGTACCTATTGACTATTCTATTTTTTTCTATAAATATTTAATTTTGAATCCTATTCTACATATGTAAACAGCGGCATGTTGAGCATTCTTGGTGGAGTCAAGTGTCGGGAGGTTTTGCTTGGTGGGCCAAGGCCTAGAAGTTTGTGCAAAGCGATGTCAGGGATTACAGGAGGTGGGACGGGCTCTGCTCGGAAGTGGCTGCTGAAGGGGGGCACTAAGAGGCAGCAGGGGGGCATTTGAGGCACCGGCACCACAGGCTCATATCATTTACTGTTGCACCGGAGTGGGGCAAGGGGCTCAATGGTGTCGAATGCAGTGGCGGCAGCACATTGGGAAACTCACTCTGGCTTTGCTCTACTTTCCCAAAGTGCCGCCGCTGTCGCATTCTGTTTGTCTGTCCATCCATCCAAAAGGTCTGTCTGTCTGCCTGCCTGCCTGCCTGCCTACTTACCTACCTACCTGCATGTCTGACTTTCTGTCTACCTACCCACATACCAATATAGATCTATCTATCTACCTATCTATCTATCCATCCATCCATCCAAAAGGTTTCTGTCTTCCTGCCTGCCTACCTACCTATCTATCTACCAATATATCTATCTACTTACCTACCTACCTACCTACCTACCTATCTATCTATCTATCCATCCATCCATCCAAAAGATCTGCCTGCCTGCCTACCTACCTACCAATATATCTACCTACCTACCCTCCCCCCCTCTCTCTCCATCCATCCATATTCAAAGCGACAGCCCCGCAGGCACATCGGGAAAGTAGGGCAAAACCAGTCTGGGAAGGAGGGAGGGCGGGAGGGAGAGAGAGAGAGAAAAAAAAACCCCTGATGCATCAGATTGAAATGGGGCCTAGTTTAGACTGAGGCCCTTTTCCACATTGAAACATATTTGGCTTCTATTAAAGGTTTTGTGAACAAAACATGGTCAAGACTATCAGGAAGCTCTCACATTTTGTTGAGGCTTTAAACAGGATCCATTGAACCAGATCTCCACCCTAAAAAAATTACTTTTCCCCAATGTATTACAGTGCCAGTTCTGAAGAAGGCAAAACCAAAATGTACTGGTAAATTACAAGGAGAACACACACACTCCCTTCTAACCCAGGTGTTTGGACTAGAATAGATATCTCATTATCTTTCTCCTCCCTCCTTTATTTCTTTTTCTTTCTGCCCTTCCATCCCCACTTTCTTTGTCTGTCCCTTTATTGTTCTTTCCCTTTTCTCTTTCTTTTCTTCCTTCTCTCTTTCTCTCTTTCTTTTCTTTCTCTCTCTTTCCCTCTCTCTCACGCCATTGATTTGGTGTACCGCTTCATTCGGACTTTCTTGGGCAGGTCCCTCCAGTGCAGCAGGCTCAGTGGGATGGACCTGAGGGGCCAGTACCTGGAACATGGCAGTGGCGGCATGTTTGAAAAGTAGAGCAAAGCCAGAGGTCAGTAATTTTTGCTGCAAAGAATCACAAAAGCTTCTGGGTTGTGTACAAGAAGGGACACACATGTCAATGCAATTCAGTGACATAAAATAAAGAAATACAAATAAAACAAATCAACAAGAATCAGCAAAGCATCTCTGATTAGATTCTATTCACTACTAGAATCTAATCAGAGATGTTTTGCCGATTGTAGTGCAATGACCTGCTCCAGCAGGGTTAGAAGGGAGTGTGTCTCTCTCTCTCTGTGTGTGTGTGTGTGTGTGTGTGTGTGTGTGTGTGTGTGTGCATGGCTGTCAAAACTCCAAAAACAGGTCAAGTAGCTCTGGGGAGGCCAGTCATAAATTAGAACACTTGCTAAACAACCAGCCATTAAGTGAGGACCATTTAATAGATAGATAGATGGATAGATGGCTTGCCAGTTACCTGGCCATGCCCACCCAGTCACATGACCACCAAACCACACCCACCCAGTCACATGACCAGCAAGCCATGCCCTCAAATTAGGTCACGCTCACAGAAATTTGAATCCCACCCCGGGTGGGGAGCACCGAGGATGAGTTTATAGCACCAAGGGGGCGGTGGACTGAAAAAGTTTGGGAACCACTGAAGAGGACCACACTGAAGTAAATTTATCATGCTATACTAGCAATATAAATCATATTCCCTATTGTTAAGTTCACTGGCTCATGACATCTTGTTTCCCTAATTTTCATCTTAGCAGCCGTAGGTACATTTAACATCATACCAAATAATCCTTAGCCAAAGAAAGACTCTGTTTTCAGCAATATAATAAAATGCTGATAAATATATAATGCTATCTACTTTAAAAATGTTACCTTTTAATTGCAAATGCACAAAGGATATTTAAGTCTCATGGGGACATTTGGTTTATCTCTTTCCAGTGTCAAAGGGTTCTGATCTTGTAAAGGAGAGTCATTAAATCCCATTAGCCAATTCTTGATGTGTGGATCAATGGATTGATTTCAATATTTTTCCTATCCTGCTTCCTTAAGCCGGCACTTTTGCTTGCCATGGATTGCATGATTCTGATCTTCTATTATCTTTTTCTTGAAATAAATTACTTTAAAAAATAAACTTACAGAAAACTGTAACTGATTATATTTAGAATTTCTTCTGAATACTGTGAGACTTTCAAAACTTTACAACATCTCAATCAAATTCAAATCAATCAGAATAGAGCTGGAAGGGACCTTGGAGGTCTTCTAGTTCAACCAACTGCTCAAGCAGGAGAACCTATTTCAATCAAGTGGCTGCCCAGTCTTCTCTTAAAAACCTCCAGTGATGAAAAACCCAGGATTGTATCAGCTTTTTTGGCTGCTGCTGCACACTACTAGCTCATATTTAAGTGATTGCCCACTAGGACTCCAAGGTCCATCTCATAATTAATGTTTTTGAGCCAAATTTTGCCTAATCTGTACTGATACCCCTGACTTTTCCTGCCTAAAACCTTGCTTTAAAATTTGTATAATGCAGTCTGAACACCTCATCAGGACACTTGTAAATTATTTCATAGACATAAGTCACTTTGGGGGTAATGAATGAATTGAGAACGAAATTAAGAAAGTAAAGACTTTTCCATTCCCAGAGTCTTGATTTGATTTGGACAGTCAAGAACACAAACAGATCAACCACATTTCTCCCTCAAGGCACAAATGACCAGGTTGGATTAATCTACTTAAAGGAAACCTAAAAATACCATTCAATGCCATTCTATAATTCTTAAATACCAGGACAGATGTTTTTGAGTAATTCTTAAAAGTAACCTTGTAATTTTTTTTCTTGAAATTTCAGTACATTTTCTGACTAAATGTGTGGTGCTATTCTCAGATAGAATAGCAGGCCATAAAGTAGATTATTTGACACTATCTCAGATCAAAATACAAACTAACAGAAATAACAAAAATGCTAGACATTTGTTAGATAATCATTTTACCACAGAATGCTACAAAAGATGTGTCTTTATATAATTTAACAGGAGTTTGTAGAGCTTAAAAATAAGAGAAATTGAAAGAAATATTGAAGTTGGTGATTTATTATCAGTTCATAATGATGAAGCAATAAAAATGAGTAAACATGTTGTACTGGGATATAAAAAGAGGTTTTGAATTTCAAGTGTTTGCAGTTCTGATTTCAAGGTTGATAGAAAATGAGTTTATGACCCGTAAACCAAATTTAACCATTAACCTATCCTGGAAATTGGTTCTTAAATTGACTCCCAGGAACTGGCTCTCTTCTGATCCTGGGAATAGACTATCAATATTAGATGTCTGCAGTACTGATCTCAAACTTGAAAGAAATCCATTTAACCAAATTAAATCTGCTGACCAAGTTTAACCCTCAACCAATCCTTGGAATAAAAATTGCTATTCAGATTTTGTTCATGCAACACATCAATTTAAATAGTGGTTTAGTCTTTAGTCCTGCCCTAAAGCACCAACACCTGCTTTTTTTCCCCCAGCCAAGATTCCTATATACCACAGGTGTCAAACTTGTGGCATCATGTTGCCATCATGTGACATATTGTGACATTTTCCCCCTTTGCGGATTGGGGTGGGCATGGCCTGTATCTGACATATCTGGCCTGCAGACCGCCAGTTTAACACCCCTCCTATATATACTATAGCTTTTTCTTCCCTTTTAAAAAAATGAAGATTTTTTTTTTCATATTTGGCTATGGATTTCCTTCCTCCCACCTACATTTTCTCTCTTTTTAATCTCTTCTTCTTTTCAACTAAAATACACTAACATCTAGCTTTCCTCATTCAAATACACTGAAATACTCAAGAAAAGTACTCACTTGTTTTTTATTATTATTACTGTATATTGGGAGTAATGATTGTACAGATTCCAGTGAATGCTTTTATACTACTATTACTGTTGTACATATGCTGTTTTTATACACTCATCACTCTAGAACAGAATATTTTGTTCTTTGTTGTAATTGATGAAATCAAAGACATGATATCAATTGTTCAAAGGAAGATTCTTAAGAACATCCATGAATGAAAAAAATAGTCCAAGGGATTAGTTCTTATACATTTATGGTTACATGTGACACTATCATCCACTTTTGCCTTATAGAAATAAAGAAATAGAGACTTTAAGATATCAGATATCTAAGGAGTTGTGTTATTATCCTGCCCATTTTTTAATGATGCTCTTACATGGCCCTTTCAGCTGCCTTCAGCTGCAGCTTTTATATTTACAAGAAAGGAAGAACCTTTCACTGATGTTTATTTATTCATAATCCCAGAAAACATAAAAAATATCAATTTACTAAAATATGAGTTGACCACAGCAGGAATAAACCTAGCACAAAAAGAGATTACCTGGCCTCCACTATTAGCTGGGAGACTAAAATCAGACAACATGCTACAATGGTGTAGGAAGTTGGCACCCAAGCAGATGGGACTCCAAACTAACCTAACCAATGGACCAGGCCCAGGTAAGATTCCCTTGCTGGCAAGCATACCCATTGAGTCTGTGGGTGAGTTTTCCTGGACCTTGGCCATTTGGAAAAAACGGTTTTAAAGGGGTTTTGAGTGTTGAGCTCAAAGGCTTCTTGGAAGGAAGGTGAATACCTCTAAATTCTAAATTTAAAGCATGGGAAATGTGTGTATGCCTGCAGGTGTGTAGTGAGAGGCTCCTTCTTCCAAACACAACTGGATTTTGCTTCTCCTGTGCATTTCCTAACCACAGAAAGACCAAGAGTCTGGAGAGCATGAGGGTTTTGCCAGAGCACAGGAACTTTTGTTAGGAAAGGAGGAAGAGTGTGTGTGTGAGTGGCTTGGACAGTAGCTGGATCTCATTTCTTTGTTTGGCCTCTAGCTGCCCTCTTGCCTGTTGCTAGCTCCAGAGAGCCATGACCATCAGGACAGGAAAAACAAGGCAGGGCCATCAGAGTGTGTCTATATAAGAGGGAAAAGTCAAGTGGGTTATGATTGAAGGGAGGGAAGAAAATATTGTTGCTGTTTTTGTTCAGTGTATCCCAAAAGCAAAGCCCAGGATTTTAGGTAATTGTGAATTTAGATAATTAGGAAGTGGGAAGTAATAGGAGCGCCAGTACTTGTTTTGCCTCCAGTCCGAAAACCATGGCCTGAGAGTTCTCTCTGAAGTGAGTGTGCATACTTTGAATAGGGAACCAAAGTCCCCCCTAGTCACCTTTTTCTGCCTGTTTACCCGAGAACCCCACATTGGAAGAGGAAACATGGGAAACTGTAGTTCGAGGGTCCTGAGAGCAACCTCCCTGGCAGAGTTGTTGGAGGCTTGGATGCCGGTCTTAGTGGTATGGAGAAAAGAAAAGAAAATTCATGCCCCACATTTCCTAGTTGTACCACAACTAACTGTAATGACCTCCTACATATTGACTTTACAGAAGATAATGTAGAAAAGGCACTATGTAACCTAAAACCATCCCTATCTATTGATCCAGATGGATTATGTGCATACTTCTTAAAAAAGCTTTCCTCTGCTATAGGAGAACCCCTAAGCATTATTTATGATATCTCATTCAGAACCAGCTCCTTACCGAACCTATGGTCCTTAGCTACGGTCATCCCTATCTTCAAAATGGTGATCCCAGCCTGGTTGAAAACTACAGACCAATCTCACTGTGTTGTGTCACATGCACAGTCATGGAATCAATCATTAACCAATTCATCACTCTCCACTTGGAGTCAAATCCCCTGGATGTTTATCCTACCACTTCACACAGGAATAACATTTAGCTATATCTAACAAATGACTTCATTCAGGGTAAAATTTAAGAACTATTCCATTATTTCTTTTCACTTTTGCTTTTACAATGTTTATAAAATGCAAACAAACCCAAGACAAAAGATACCCACACCTTATCCAATCCTTTCCTTATATTTCCCAGGTGCCTGATGTTGAAACTCTTGAAAAATATCATGAAATTATAGGTATGTGGCTGAATAAAAGCAGAGTCTCAAATTGCTTATTGAAGGTCCTCCATCATTTCAAATGGAATGACCAGTTATCCAGGCAAGATTTTCTGCTTTTGTTGCAAAATCTCCAAGGTAATCAGTGCTGAATAAAGCTTCAGTATGTTTTCTGTTTCGTTTGCTGGTGTTATTGTTTTTATAAAACAGTATACCGAAATTATGCTATGTTGCACTATTTATAACTTGTCTAATTTCAAAATGCTTTATCGTATTTCAGTTTTACAAATTGCCTGAAAATTTTAGTTGAACGTCATCATATAAAAAAAAAATAGCTAGGAAAGAAGTCATCACAAGATCTGTTCCCAGAAACTTTGGTAACTGGTACAATCTAAACATCAGTAAGTTGATAGATTTTTTTTAAAAAAGATGACAGTCTAAATCAGACTATATGAGCCAAAACCAAAGAGAAGTGAAAGATCTGGACAGAATAGAAAAAAAGCTACTTCTTGATCAGATCAATTATTGATCTGGCAAATGTCATTTAGACCATTACATTTTGCTCCCCTTTTCCATGTAGGAATCCACTCTCCACTTGAATGTATTCATAACTGTTCTCTGTATTGTATGAGACAGGACAAAGAAGCAGCAAAAGAAAACAAATATCCATAGAGTCTTGCAGTTCTGTCTGGATGCTTTATAACTAGTGTGTCTATTGAAAAAAATGTCAAGGATATTTAATAAGATTCAAATGAAGAGGTGAAACCTGGGAATAATGACATTTCAGAGGCACAAGTGAATGCTATTCCTAGAAATGATTGTTTTATGTGACTACACAATTTAATCTAAAGAGAATCATAATATACACAATAAAGAAATAACAAAAAAATTACAACAATCAGATACACAGTCAAAGTACACCAATATATATACTACATCTTGCAGAAAAAACTGATCTAATTTGATGGCTTCAATGCTCAAGGAAGCAACCAGTTCTGCAAACCCTTCCTGAAAGCTATGACAAGTCATATCTTGGGGTGGAGGGCCTCTAACTATGGCGAGCACAAACCTGAAAAGGGGGCAAATCTGAAAGAGATTCATAAAGATAAAAATATTTAATTGTTCATGTTCAGAAAAGACACTGAAGAACAAACTCAATAAAAACTTTGCAAAAATGTGTATTCTAAAAAAAGTAATTAAAATCAAACAATACATGTAAATTTATTTTAAACTATATTTATTTAAAGGCTATTCCTTTTCCATGCTTTGACATGAATGTGAAAGCCTGTGCATTAACTAATACCATTTGTATGGTAAAAGTTACATGACTAAAATAAAAAACAAAAGTGAGCTTTTGAAAAATAAATCTAAATAAGCTTTCTGAAATGAAGGACTGTCCTTAGCTATAACAGGGAAGATACAAGAGTTTCTGCATCTTTTTCAAATCTGGGTAGGGGCCTAACAGGTAGAGCTGCTCTCTGAATTATTGCTTTGATAGATAATTGGGATTCTGTAGTGACAACAGAGATCAGTCACATCTGTGCAACTTGGGTGGAGATATAAAAGTGAGCCTTTTTATACATTAGCAATCTCATTGCAAGAAACCTTTCTGAAGAAATAGAGATTATAAATGTAGTGAGAAACATAAAGCTGAACACTACTTAGCTTAGGCCAGAGAAAGATTCTTTGAACACAAGAGTAATTGTTTTTCTTGTGAATAAATCACATAAAGAGGATATTATGTCATAAATAATGTGCCTATTCTTTTAAGTGTTCAGAGAATGAGGAAGTGGTGTATATTTTCACTGTGCTGAAGGGTGCAATTCTAGGGTGCTAAATGATCTTTACTGCAGCAGGTTCAAGAGGTGAATATTTTGCCTGAAAGATACACTAGCTAAAAGCTGCAGTGAAATCCAACTTGCTTTTAGAGCATCTGAAATTCTTATTGCAACTTCAATTATATAGAAATAACAAGCATCATAATAACATAAAGGAGAACACTTGTTCCCCTTAAGTTTTAAATTTATTCTATAAATTCTCCAAAATAAGCCATTGATAAATTATCAATAATTTTAATAATTTCTTCCACATGCACAAATTATGCTAGAAGGATAATATAATAAAAATTAACTTAGTCATTTATAAAGAGTGAGTGAGTGACATAGATATAGTTAGATAATATATAGATGATAGAGGGATAATAGATAGGACAGAATAGAATGGAATGGAATGGATTGGAATGGAATGGAATGGAGTGGAGTGGAGTGGAGTGGAGAGGAGTGGAGTGGAGAAGAGTGGATTGGAATGGAGTGGAGTGGAGAGGAGTGGAGTGGAGTGGAGTGGATTGGAATGGAATGGAATGGAGTGGAGTGGAGTGGAGTGGAGTGGAGTGGAGTGGAGTGGAGAGGAGTGGATTGGAATGGAATGGAATGGAATGGAGAGGAGTGGAGTGGAGAGGAGTGGAGTGGAGTGGAGAGGAGGGAACGGAATGGAATGGAATGGAATGGAGTGGAGAGGAGTGGAGTGGAGAAGAGTGGATTGGAATGGAGTGGAGTGGAGAGGAGTGGAGGGAGTGGAGTGGATTGGAATGGAATGGAATGGAGTGGAGTGGAGTGGAGTGGAGTGGAGTGGAGAGGAGTGGATTGGAATGGAATGGAATGGAGAGGAGTGGAGTGGAGAGGAGAGGAGTGGAGTGGAGTGGAGAGGAGGAGTGGAGTGGAGAGGAGTGGAGTGGGGAAGAGTGGATTGGAATGGAGTGGAGTGGAGTGGAGTGGAGTGGAGAGGAGTGGAGTGGAGTGGAGTGGAATGGAATGGAATGGAATGGAGAGGAGTGGAGTGGAGTGGAGTGGAGTGGAGTGGGAGTGGAGGGAGTGGAATGGAATGGAATGGAATGGAGAGGAGTGAGAGGAGTGGAGTGGAGTGGAGTGGAGAGGAGTGGATTGGAATGGAGTGGAGTGGAGTGGAGTGGAGAGGAGTGGAGTGGAGTGGAGTGGAGTGGAATGGAATGGAATGGAATGGAATGGAGAGGAGTGGAGTGGAGAGGAGTGGAGTGGAGTGGAGTGGAGTGGAGTGGAGAGGAGTGGATTGGAATGGAGAGGAGTGGAGTGGAGTGGAGTGGAGAGGAGTGGATTGGAATGGAGAGGAGTGGAGTGGAGTGGAGTGGAGTGGAGAGGAGTGGATTGGAATGGAATGGAATGGAATGGAGAGGAGTGGAGTGGAGAGGAGTGGAGTGGAGTGGAGTGGAGTGGAGTGGAGAGGAGTGGATTGGAATGGAGAGGAGTGGAGTGGAGTGGAGTGGAGAGGAGTGAATTGGAATGGAGAGGAGTGGAGTGGAGTGGAGTGGAGTGGAGAGGAGTGGATTGGAATGAAATGGAATGGAGAGGAGTGGAGTGGAGAGGAGTGGAGTGGAGTGGAATAGAATAGAATTCTTTATTGCTCTCAGTTTTCATAAAAGAAAAGATACATTCGTCAAGAGTTAAGAATCATAAGGTACAACACTTAATAATAGTCATAAGGTACAATAAGCAATCAAATCATACTAAGAAACAGTCAATATAAGTCATAAGGATAGAAGCAACGAAGTTACAGTTATACAGTCACAAGTGGGATAGATAGATGACAGACAGACAGATAGATAATATATCCATATCCCTAATATACATGACCTTTTTCATATACCCCGCTGTAGCTGATAATAAACTATTAATAATAAATTTTAAGTTGCCATTAATGGGTATCCTTAGCCCTCCCAGGTAAATCAGACAGGACACATGACTAGATGAACAAGTTCTACTTTACTTTAATTACATTGTTAGAATCTTTCGAGCCTGAAAGTACAAACTACCTGCTGCTGCTTCTAACTCAGCCCATTTAGTTTCTTTCTCTGACTATAGAGCCATTAGGTGAGGGGTGGAGCGGGAGTGTTCCTTCCTCTCTTGTCTCATGGCTTCCCAGGTCATCCACACATTCCTTTACAGGGTACGATAGGATTATTCAAACCAGTGTCACACGTAACAAGTATTATAACTGAGATGATAATCATACCACATATAAATACAACAAATTTTAGCCTCTCTGCTTTTATTTTATTTTATTTTTGAGGGCTTTATAGCAGTGTTCAAGGTTATGCCAATAAGAAGCAAATCTCCTGTTAGTCAGGCTAACCGCATTAAAATTTATTTGGGATAATTTTGCTCAAATATTTCTACATTATTATTTATGAAGTGTTGGGGATTCTTTAAGGCTCCAGCAAGTTGGATTTGAATTCCAATAGCAACCCTATGACTTTCTTACCATATAAAACTATTACTTTAGAATTACTTCTACATATTGTATATAATAAATATATACACATTTCCTTAATATCAGCATGTAAGACTAATGCAGTAAAACCTATGATCCCTTAAAGGCAGACAAATTTATTAGACCATAAGTTTTCACAGATGAGAATCCATTGACACTATAATTATGTTTGAGTATGGGAGGTCTCTTTGAATTATCCTAAATTAGTAGACCTTCATTCATTTCAATAAAGGGATTCCATCTGAATGGGAGTATCAGTCCTCGATACTGAAATACATATCTCTACCTCAAGCCACGGATATTGGTTAATATGTATATTCTTAATCCCAGGATCAATTGCTGAAGGGGACATTTATCACAACTAGGGAACAAACAGATTGTAGATGCAGTATCTGTCATTTGCTGAGTCAGATGCACCTATGAATCTGTCTCAAGTCATTTTTGAGATCTGAGTCCATAATATTCAACATTTTCCATCATAATTGTAAATTGTGGGTAGTGGAAACAATTTCTCCACGTTTCTACTGAGGAAGAATACTTTTTTCAACAATTTTTCAAGAGCAAGAACCCCAATAGCATGATAATAGCAGACTTGGAGCAGTCTTGGTGGAGAAAAAGCCCATGAGAGGAATTATTTCTCATAAGTTTCAATCTTTCCTTGAAATTCAATTGAAGAGTAGTCACCAGAGATATTATAGGTCCTGAAGAAATATTTGTACACTTCATATATACCCCTTGGCTACTTTCCAAATCATTAAGTTCAGGGATGCCATATTCCATCTATAAATATTTGTCTGAAAGACTTTAAAAAAATTTCTGAAGCAAATTCTTTAGCATCTAATTGAACAAAAATGACTTTAAAATACCAGAAGTGCTCCAGCTAACAATATTTATTAAGAAACCAATGCCAAATAACAAAAAAGTAAACATCACAATTCTAAGTAGAAAGATCATTCTAGGTTTGATGAAGGATTGGGCAAATGTCATTTGGTTGTTTGGTATCCAGCTTACGCCATTGTCTTTATAGTTGGATTCATCATTTTAACACACAGCAATTTATCATAAATATTTTATCACTTCTAGATGCCAAGTGATGAAACTGCCTCAATATTTGTTTTTTGGGCTTAGAACAATAGAGAATTGTTACAGTGGCATTAGAAGTGGTACATTGGGTTGTGCTAATGGCAGGAGAGGACTGGAGTGTTTTGAATTACTGAAACTATTTTTTTTATGTTCCCTTTTTTCCCCCATCAAAAAAGCAAGATGAGCAATTGGGAGTCTCACAAATACTCCACGCTTCTTAGCAATTGGACCTATGGCTAGAAAGCTATTTCAATGTATGAGGCCAGGATTTAAAAAAACATTTTGCAAAAACCACTGACTCTCCTCAACACATAGTGTGATGTATGTCAAGATAGTAGAATGTAGATAGTAGAAATGTTAATATATCAAAGGAGCTTCAAAACATACAGCTTTTTCAGTATTTTGTGTATTTCTATAAACCCAATCCAGACTACTAGATTTGTTCTGTCACTGAATAAAAGGATGTCACAAACCTAAACTCTGAACTCTGTATGATCTTCGGTAAAAAGTATTGGTCAAAAAAAGACAAAGAACCTTGGACATAAAATTCTTCTCCATATCAAGGCAAAGGTACAATATTGGTTCTCCTCGAGGAAATGTTTTATATTATCTTCAAATTTCAGTTAGCAGTTCCATAGCCAGAAGAAACTTTTGGATACCTCTGGCATATGCAGAAAGAATTCTCAGAGCATTTGTATTTCAGGAATATGTCAAAGCAAAGTAATACGATAACAAAAATAATTAAATGAAAGTGGGGTAGAGAAAGGTACATAAGAGTATGTTTGAAGGGATGATTCTTGAACTATTTTTGAAGCAGAAACCTCTTTGAAGATGTATATAGCCCTAATACTTGTTATGAATGAAATTTATTTTTGTTGTGAATGAAACAACACAAGAGCAAACAATAGATACAAACTCAAGGTTAATCGCACCAAACTTGATTGCAGGAAATACGACTTCAGCAACAGAGTGGTCAATAACTGGAATACTCTACCTGACTCTGTGGTTTCTTCCCCAAACCCCAAAAACTTTAACCTTAGACTGTCTACTATTGACCTCACCTCTTTCCTAAGAGGTCTGTAGGGGGCATGCATAAGCGCACTAACATGCCTACCATCCCTGTCCTATTGTTTCTTTTATTTTTATTTTTCTTATATGTATCCATGTATTCATAACTATGTTTTTACTTATACCTATTACCTTGTAAGCAATTGACACAAACAAACAAACAAACAAATAAATAAATGTATTCCAGGATAATGTTGTAGGATCCAATCTGAGTCGGTCACCAGGACCAGAGATTTTGTCTTCTGAGCTTTTGGACTAGTAGTGGAAACCATATTCTGGAAATGTCTGCTCTGCTACAGAGAAGTTCTCTTAAGATTGGGCTCCAGCATGAATCAGTCTGGATCCTGATATTTGTTAAATGTGTGGATTTCCCATGGTGTACCAATGAATACCTACATATTAAAAGTAGCTTCTTCTCATATGCATATAGGATCCATGTATGCAGAGTAGGGTAGAGTTTAGTGAAGCCCCAAAATTCCTGATGAGTATTTCACCTAACTGACTCATTCCAGCAAATAGATTTTGTGATTACAGCATGATGGATTAGGAGTGCACAACATACCGCAAACTCAGTGGCTCTACTGTCAAATCAGACTAACAGAAGGGACAGTGATGTTTCCTGAAGAGTAGAGTGATTATAAGTGTGTAACACATTATTAGTTCAAAAGTAAACCAAAGTTTAATTTTGCAAGGAAACAAGACATGATTGTCATCAACTGTGCTGCTTATGGCACTCATGGAATTCCATTTTAGATTAAGCCATGGTACCCTCCTTTGGGGTACCAAAGTTCCAATCCAATTTAAAAATATTCCATTCCATTTCAAATAAGTAAGTAAGGAACCTGAATAATCTTCCTCTTAAAAGGACAGGCCACCAAGTTCTCTCTATTGTCTATAAATTTGGAACTTCCTTGGAAAACACATGTAGTTCTGTATTTAAAAAAGATATTAAGAGAAATGTCTTTCAGGGACAGGAATGGTAATACTCATTGTCTGGGTTTATCAACACTTTAAATCTGGGGTAATAAAATCAGTTGCTGTGTTCATATGTCATGCTTGTCCCACCAAATTAAACCATGTTATTACCTAATGTGATACCCTAGTTCACCCAGCATGTTAATATAATGACTGCATTTCTACAACAGGCTAGCTCCTTCCACTTTATTCCAGGAAAATACACCATTCAAAATGCACTGAAACATCCAGTAATCTTTAATCTTCAGTGGATATTTATGGTTAACTCAGACATGATTTATGGTCTGAAATAATTTAATAATGTAACTTTTGAAAAGTAGCAAATAACAATAGGAACAAAGAACAATACCAGAATTGTTCTGAGTTAGACAACAGCTTTTAATAACCTTCTTAAAGGAGCATTTATTAGATTGCTCCAGGTTCTTTGATTTAATGTTTGCTTATTTCAGTAGTTACAATGGATTTACAAGTCTTGCAAAACATAATTGCTATCTGCAGCTAAAAGAAAAAAGACTGAAATATCTGACATCAATTATCTTTGCAATCTTATTTTTCATCAACCTTTGGTATCATTTATTTAGGTTGAAATTTCAACTCTTTTTGCATGTAGAAAGACTGACATGGAAATGATAGTGATATGAAAAACCTTGCTATAATTAAGGTATTCTAATAATTAGTAGGTATCAGTGTGAAATAATTTGATTGCTATCAAACAGCAAAAACAGTAGAGACTCTTTGATACTAGAAACTAACACAACAGATTTGGACAGATATTATATATTGATGTGGTAGTGTTACAATTTGCATTTTGAATTCCAAGGGTTATAAGAAATCAAAATAAATGATGTAAGTATCACTCAAGGATGGAAAGAATTTGAAAAGATGAACCATAATTTATTTGCTATCTCTTTAATCTACTGGAACCTATACATTTAAAAACATACTCTCCATACTCTATATTTCAATGTAGGATCTGAAAGCTGTGTGTGTGTAGTTGTGTGTCTGCATGCCCGTGTGCATGTTTGTGTGTGTGTGTGTGTGTGTGTGTGTGTGTGTGTACATATAAAGAACTTATTTCCCCTCTTTGAATCCAGAATCTTAATTACTTCAGCCAAACTGAGTCTTACTGTGTGAATGTAGCCAGTATCTATATAGTTATGTCTTATTTTCAGTCTTCCTCAACCTGATAGCTTATTGGTCTGCTCTAAAATGCCAAGTAACTACATCTGGCATGTCTAATAAGAGGATAGAGAGAAAGTTTTATTGTGGTTTTTTTACTTTTATTTTTTTCATCCAGTTAAAATTAGCAACATTTGAAATATTTAGATATGACAACACTGCATGTCTTGTTACTATCAAGTCATACTCGATTCAATCAGATAGTAATTCCATGGGTTATTTTTCAGTCATAGAACATATCTTTGAGTGTTATTTTTAATTGTTACATTGTCTAAAAGCTTCTGCTTTTGATTTGTTTCAGGTTTTTTAATAAGACTAAAAAGATAAAATATTTTTATTAACTAGCTAAAATTAGCTTCCTCAAATATTTGTAATAATCACAATTTCTCTAATTTTGTAACACATTCTACTTTTATGTCCAGGAAGATTTTCTACCAGAATGAAGCAACTTTTTTCACAGGTTCACTATAAAAAGCAAGATATCCTTCCATTTCAGTAGTGGAAAATTTGAGTAGTTTGTAGAACTGGCCCTTCCTCATCTATTCTCTGCCTCCCAAATCCCAGCTGATTGTTGCCTTGCACAGGAGAACGGAGCTGGAAAGCAGGTTAGTGGGGTGCACAGGAGAACGGAACTGGGAAGCAGGTTAGTGGGGTGGGGAGGGAATGCGATTTTGCAGTAACCTTCCCTCAGGAGTGGGGAGGGAATAGAGAATGTGCAGAATCCTTCCCCTGGAGTGGAGTGGAATGGAGATTACAGAATCCTTCCCCTGCCACACCCACCAAACCACGTCCACAGAACCAGTAGTAAAAATTATTTGAATCCCACCACTGTTCCATTTACATTCCCTCTAACATTTGAATAATTCATAAATATATGGATTATTCATATTGGGGTTAAATGTTATCAATGTATTACCTTTAATTGCAATTTTTTGGTAGGAAGGTCAATAAATATCCCACTGATTTCTATAGATTTCTCCATGATTCGAACTGTGTATTCCAAACTTCCCATACCTTTGTTTTCTCCCTTGATTCCATCTATCTATTTTAGAATTCCAAATGTTAAGATAGATGATAGATAGACAGACAAACAAATCACTCTTGATTTAATTTCTGAAAGCTCAGAAATACTTAAAAACTGTCTTAAGAAAATATTCTTAAGTATCTTAAGGAAAGCGGAAGTGCCTCAACAATACTGCAATTAACACAGGAAGAAAAATTAGTAATAACTCAGAAAGATTTCTTTGGAAAAACAATTAAACTAAATGTCCAATTTATAATCACAATGATAAGTTTGCAAGTAAACTTCCATCTGATTTAGCTATTCTTTTTGCTTGAGCAAAAACCTGGAAATTAAAAAGATGTGCAGAAGGAGGAAAGATCATTGGACTGCTATTTGGAAGGTTCTTGAAGGAGAAAAAAGATGATAGTCTTTACATATTTATGGCCATCTAAACTGGTCCATTGACGGACATAAATTGAGAATTGGGATATGGCCAAAGAAGTTTAATTTATAATGTACTGTAAGTTACCTTGCTATCCAATTAGAACATTATTTACAGGCTGCTTCTATCTCATTAATGATTCTTGATTTTCATTATGAAAGACCTGAGTCAGGATATTTCTCCTTTATAGACTTCTAGGGGAGTGTTCTGATCCCATATATTTTAGCCATTACTATGGAACTTGTTCAGAATAGAATGTTTATGTCATCTGAAAGTGGACAGTATACTTTCTGGAAGAAAGATTATGACCTTTCTTTGTTGTATGGAGGTTAACTATACTGTTAATGCAATTTTAATGCAGTCAAACTGTGCACCCTGCGCCAGTTAACAGCAGTGTCCCCAAGGAGTGTTCTAGGACCCATACTCTTTACACTCTATATAAATGACCTTTGTGATCACCTTATAAGTAACTGCATCCTCTTCACCGATGATATAAAACTATTCAACACCACCAACAATGCTACTGTCCTTCAAAGCTACTGTCCTTGATTATGTCTGAATGGTCAAACAGTTGGCAACTCCAAACCTTGACCAACAAATGCTCTGTCCTACACATTTGTTTAAAAAAAAATCAATACCCCAAATACAAGCTAGGCGGATATGACCTTGTTGACAACCCTCACTCTCAAAAAGACCTTGGAGTTTTCATATCAAATGACGTAGGTGCCAGAGCTCACTGCAACAATATTGCAAAAAAGGCTTTAATAGTTGTCAATCTGATCTTATGAAGCTTCTCCTCTGGTAATACTGATTTGTAAACTAGAGCATACACAACCTTTGCTAGACCAATACTTGAATACAGCTCTGCTGTCTGGAATCCACACTGTATATCAGATATTAATACAACTGAGCGAGTCCAGAAGTATTTTACCAGAAGAGTACTACATTCCTCTGTTCGCAGCAGAATACCCTACACCACCAGACTTGAGATTCTAGGTTTAGACAACCTTGAACTACGCCGGCTAAGATTGGACTTAAGCATAGTACATAAAACCATATGTTACAATGTCTTACCAGTTAATGAATATTTCAGCTTTAACCACAACAACACAAGAGCACACAACAGATATAAACTTAATGTAAACCAGTCCAAACTTGATTGCAGGAAGTACAATTTCAGCAACAGAGTGGTCAATGTCTGGAACTCACTACCTGATTCTGTTGTCACCTGCTCAAACCCCCACTCATTTATCCTTAAACTAACCTCTATTGACCTCACCCCATTCCTAAGAGGTTTATAAGGGGCATGCATAAGTGCACAATCGTGCCTATCATCCCTGTCCCATTGTCCCCAATTATTAGTTCCTATTTCATGTATTTAAACTTATGTTTATTCTTATTTCTATTATATTGTAAGCATTTGACTAAATAAATAAATAAATAATAGATTTCTAATAATCTGCCTTCATAGCAATGAATGATATGACTCAGTCATCAACAGAGTTTATATTGGTTGGCTCATACAGAACTGTGTCTTAAAAGAAAAGTGAGCAAACTTTGATGCCTGGGAGCTAATCTTAATATTCCAGTGGCTGTTGGACAATGGTCATCTGGTATCGTAATGCTTACTGGACAATGCATACTTTTTTCTATTTTTTCCCATATTTGGGGAATTCATAGCGCTTGGTGCAATAGTATTAATTAAGTTTAGTATTCAGTATTAAGTAAGTTTAATTTGGGATTAAATAAATCTCTGCGTTTCATTGTTTATCTCACATCTCAGAAATGTGTGTTTAATTTTGTAACAGTGCAAGAAAATGCATATAGGAATTGATGGCTGGGAATTACAGTCAGAATGAAATCTTACGTTACAGAAAGAGAGGCAGCAATGTAATGCAGCTCTGGAGACGTAGGTTGACCATCCCTGCTTAATGCTGGATCATTCATGTCCATCACTCCTTTACAAACTGCAAATTCCTTTATACCAGTTTTGAATAAACAGGCAAGAATTATTTTAAAAAACCCAGAAGCATTGTATATGACATATTAGGATGTGAAAATTGCCTTCTTGCCATTTTAATATTAGCAGTACCTGTTTACATATGGAAGAGCAAAACACCAACCCTTGTAATTGGATGAACAACCTTTTTTCTTATTTCTATAAGCTACCTATGGATGATTCACCTTTTTGAAGTTCCAGTAGTTGAGGACATGTGTTTTTTTTAATGATCTGTTGCCCTGACCTTTCCAAGACAGTGATTTATTGGCAAGATCCACAGAGGCCTTAAAAATAAGATTAAATAGGTCACAACTGATATTAACTAGGAATCAGAGTTAATAAGAATGAAAATGTAATACATGTGGCTTTGAAAATTCTAAGTGAAGTCTCTGTGTTCAGCATGGTACAGATGACTGAACTGCCTGTACAATATGAAGTGAAAGACAAATAAATTCAGTCACGGCATGGAAAAAGCAGTTCTGCAGCTGCAGAATAATAAATGTGTCAAGGCCCTACAGATCAGATTGGTAAAGGTGAGCACTCCCTCCTCTGCACAGAAAAAGAGATAGATTGGCATCCTAGCAAAACAAACTTTCAGAAAGCTTTATAATTGGTAAGCCTTTTCCATATTGTAGTGCTGTTTCTGTCTTACTGCAAGAGGTTTAGAAAAGAAACACTTGCTTACTGAAAGCTGGAAGAAGCATCAAAACTGAGCTCCTTATTTATCAAATTTATATAGCTGCCCATATCACATGAAGTGACTCTGCATGGGACGAAAGGAGCTTCTTTCTCTTCTGTTCAGGGACTATAATTGTTGCTCATGCCTTTCCGAGAACTCATAGAAGAAATTAATCAGGAAGTACAAATAGTATGACAGATATTGTACAATGCTAGGGACAATTTTTTCTCAGACCTACTGTATCTCCCAAGTTCAAACTGATCTTCAAAATCGAGAAACCACTTTCAATTCAGAGTTTGGAATTCCATTATTTCCCTCTCCCTGCCAGTTAAATATCTCATCTATCAAATAATACGTTTTGATGTCTTTCTTTGATACATCTTCCTACTGATTTTTTTTTAAAAAAATCAGGCTATTAAATCCATTTTTTATAGTTGAGCATTCCGCTGTCCTTGTTTCTACCATCAAGCTGCCCATTCCTTTGACAAAGAGCTCAAATAAGTCAACTCTGACTGTGGTGAACTTCAGTCCTGAAGAGGAATGATGAGTTACTGATGAGTAGAACTTTAAATAGTAGAGATCAATTTAGCAAATCCAAATGAAGAACTGGAGATGAAGGGCATATTGGTCAGGACTGGAAAGAAATTAAAGTCTTCAGGAGAGATGCCATAGAATTTATCACTAAACATTTATAAATTCTTGGCAGACTTCATAATATTGAGATTTTGGTATTCTCCATGTGAAATTTTGTAAAAGTAATTCATCACAATATACAACAAGCGCTTTTAAAGTGCTTTGAAAAATTTCCCTCCACGTGCATTATTTATCAGTTTTCATAAATTATGGCCCCTACAGTTTAATCTTCAGCAGGAATTCAGGTCCAATAAAAACCAGATTTTTACAGAACCATTAGCATTTTATATCTCTGACTGCCCTATTACTGTGCAGTTAAATATTGAAATAATTGTCCAATGAAACTAAGTATTTATTGATGGATGTTTTGTTGTGTTTACTCCAAGACAGGGAACAGAGATTTGTTTATGTCATTTGCTTCACTGTGTCATCTAAATTGTCATCCAGTCACTTGCTCTGAGCATCTCCTGAGCAGACTGATTTACTGTATTTAGTGGAAAACATGAATTCTTTCCTTATATGTCCACTTCATTCCCAACAACATTGATCAATGCTTTTTCTTTTGTACTGTCTTCCATTCTCGATCTGAAACATGCAGCCTGTTGTCACTGCAAATATTATGAAGTTATATTGCAAAATAACAAGCACATTAAAAAAAGAGTTTAAAGAAACAAAATTTGAAAACTTTTGCATTTATTATAATGAAAAGTAGCATATTTGTTCTCTTAAAAAATTCCAAATAGTATAGACTCCCCATATAATCCCTTTCTACTAAAAATCAAAAAGTTGCAGTTGTGTAGTTTTCCTGTGCAATTAGGATTTCACCCATACTGCAAACTTCTTTTAGATTTTGGGACCAAGCTTTCAGATATGCTTAAAAGGTGAACTGATTAAAATTTAAATGGAAAATATCCCAGAAATTTAAGAGAACTTTTAAAAAATGGAATAAAAAAGTGATAAACCACATTTGTACTATTGCCAAAAAATCTCCATGGATAAATCCATGACGTCATTAGAATTAAGTTTAACTTCAATCAACTTGACTTTATTTGGGAGTCCAAGAAGACTGGGCAGTCCCTATGCACCCCTATAATTACCATTTTAATTTCACCCTTGAATTTGAACTTGTATTTGAAAAAAATACCTGCTTACAAAAATGTGAACATAAAGAAAAATGCCATTGCAAACTATAATTAAGGAACATTGCATACAGGAAGGTATACATCATGGCAACTTTCTCATGTGAAATATGTGTTATATCTATATTTATGTAGGGATGTGTGTGTGTATAAATGTATATATGCATAGGTATATATGTATATCTTATCATATGGGGTTTCCACAGATACTATATTCAAGTGTCACAGAAGTATGGCTACCTTTGTTTTCTGGAATTTTTCATATATATATGGAATTCGGCTTTGCTCGGGTATTTTCCCATGTCATAGTAGTTGTGCTTTTAAAGTTGTAGTGACATTTCAGCAGAATCTCATCTGCCATCATCAGGCTTATGTATAGTGTTCATCTGTGAGTCATGCTTTTATAGTGGTTTCAGATTTAAATTTGGGGCAGCCTATTGCTGTGTCAGATTGGTTTTTTCTTCACCCTGATTGGTTGGGAGTCTTGGTCTGTGTTTATTGGTCTTGGAGTTCGCTGTGTTCTGCTTGATTGGTGTTTCTAATATCTCCTGTCTGTTTTTTGGCTCTTTTTGTCTCTTGATTGGCTGGCAACATTGTGTTACTTTATTGGAGTAATGTTAGCCGTCCATTTACCCGGAGCCAAGCTGCACTAAAGGCCTCCAATAAAGTAACACAATGTTTAAAGCACAACTACTATGACGTGGGAAAATACCCGAACAAAGCCGAATGATTGATATATATATATATATATATATATATATATATATATATATATATATATATATATATATATACACACACACATACATACATACATATACATATACATATACAGATACAGATACAGATACAGATACATATACATATACATATACATAAATATATATATATATATATATATATATATATATATATATATATATATATTATATATATATATATATACATACACACACACATACATAATTTAAAATACATGATGTAAACTGACATCAGTATATTGTTTTCTCATCAGTGTAACTATTTATTCGGTTTTCATTTCATCCTGAATGTTGTCTGCAATAACACTAATGCAGTACTTTGAAACAAATGAAATATGAATCTCTAGTACGGCGATAAATACTTTGACTATCAAAGTAGACCAGCATTTATTTGTTTGTTAGCTTTCAGCAAGAGTAATACAATGACTATTGTTTAATAATCAAAGGGGCAATTCTGTACAATGAAAAAAATTATATATATATTAGACCAACTATAGGTTATATGCTGATATAAAAGGAGAAAAATAGAGGATTAAAAGTGTAATTTAGTTCAAACATTTCTGTTCATGAACAAAAAGTCAAAAGTAAATTAGAGCACTTTTTAAAACTTCATACACTAAAAGCTACATTTCTGATAGTAGGAGAAAGGCTCGGATTGGCACGTGTGAAATCAATCTAAAAACAGAAACAGCTCTGTATTGAAAACTTTCATTACACATATAAGGGCCTTCCATTTCTTTTTTCCTCCCAATTTCTGTGACTGATACAGCAACTTGTTTGAATCTGATTGAATCTGACTCAAACAGTTGAAGTCATCTTGCAATGTTATTTGTATTTTATGAATTATCTCAGCAGCTCAGCTTGTGATTCCTCCCTCCCCCGCCCAACCATTTCAGTAGGTAGTGAAGGAGGCAGACTTCCGAGTTTAATGGATAGAGATGACATAACTGATATTTTTTCTGTGAAACATTCAGACTCTCATGCAAGTCCTTTAAAAGTTTTATAAGGAAAGTTGTTGCAATGCAAAAGAAAAGAATGTTTCCAGAAAAGGAAAAGAATGCCTCAAGAAACCGCCAGCAAGAGAATTAAACCCTAACAAACTTACTGACATATGGCGCAGTATTAATAATATGTAGTTTCCAAGAGTATCTAATCTAATCCTTTTTTCTTCTTCCCCCAAAATTAACTATTATGAATTGTGAGTGGCTTCCAAAGGCAGACAGATTGTTAACACCAGTGGATTGAAGGTTTCATACAAAGTTTATTTGCCTGACAGTATGTTCCTGCACATAAGTCAAGTATGGATGTTGACCTAAAGTCTGGCTTCGTTGTATTTTCAAGACCTGCTGTTCAGTATGACCTGGCTCCTTACTTAAAATGCCTCCCAGAGTTTTGCCAGATGCATTCAGGGATTTTGCTTTCCTTTCAATTATTGTAAATTGCAAATGTGTAATATTCCCTGAACATCTAATCTCAATATAGTCAGGAAATCCAACTAGCATTTAAGCACAAGTTTAAAAATAAGTTTCCTTTTTTGTAAGTAAAAGTATAGGCAAACTTCTCTCATTGTAATTGATTAATTAAGTAGGGTGGTTTTAAGCCTTGGCAAACCACATCTGGGCTCCGAGACTCTGGTCATCCCATAGATAGTAACATGAGCTAATTTTTTTGGTTTATATCTTGGCTGCCATCTACAGGTTGGCTGAATTTTTGTAATGGAAGACATACTATAAAGAACAAACTTACAAAATAGATTTCCTCTCAATTGCTTTCAGTTTTCACAAAGTAAAGTCTAAGGGCTTTACTTTCATTCATTCATTCATTCATTTATTCACCTTGAAAGATTAATTGGCTATTAATAGACTATTCTATTGTAATGAATGACTTGTCAAGTGGTACTTTCACTCGTCAAAAATCCACTGCCCAGAGGATTTTCAAATCCTTGATTATGTAGTGGAATAACTTTAGGCTACTTGTCTCCACTCCTCTACTCATTGCAGAATACCTTATGCTACCAGACTTGAAATTCTAGACCTAGAAAACCTAGAAGTATGCCACCTGTGGTCTGATCTAAGTATAGTATATAAAATCATACATTGCAATATCTTACCTGTCAATGAATACTTCAGCTTCAACCATAACAATACAAGAGCAAACAATAGATGCAAACTCAACATTAATCACACCGAACTTGATTGCAGGAAATACGACTTCAGCAATAGATTGGTCAATGTCTGGAATACTCTACCTGACTCTGTGGTTTCTTCCCCAAGCCCCAAAAACTTTAACTTTAGACTTCTACTATTGACCTCACCCCTTTCCTAAGAGGTCTGTAGGGGGTGTGCATAAGCACACCAATGTGCCTACCATCCCTGTCCTATTGTTTCTTTTATTTTTCTTATATGTATCCATGTATTCATAACTATGTTTTTACTTATTATCTTGTAAGCATTTGACAAACCAAATAAAATAAAAAAAATCAGCCTTTTCTTTCATTTAATATTCTACATGTAGCTAGCATGCTTTGAAATAATTTTATTAGTAATGACTTTGAAATTTCTTTACCATACTTTCATTGTATGCATCACATGTGAACTTTACAGGAAAGTGGAGAACTTAAGGTTCATGTTTTCAATTCAGTTGCTTATTCTTCTTATTGACAAATCAATACCATTTTGACAAATCAAACTATTTATGGTTAGTGTGTTTTATATGTACATTTATCTATAAAATTCATATACCTTCATTATTGCACAAGAAAGTACTAGGTTGGCTGATGTGAGGGAACTCCTAAAAAGCAAAAGACTTAAAAAGACATGCTTAAAAAGTGTAGCTCTATATAACTGTTCAGCTACAATCGTACTATGAATCTACCCGGAAAAAGACCATGCCTCCCATGTTGTTCCAGTATATAAAGAAGAGCCTGTGGTTTGTTTATCAAAGTCTAATTAAACCTTATCCACAGCATTACCTTCGTCTACTAATCTGGTCAACCTGTCAAAGAAAGCTATAAGATATGTTTGGCACAAACTGTTTTACAAATCCATGAAGGATTTTGGTAACCACATTATCAATTTTTAACTGCCTGCAAGCTCATCTATTCTAGGATTTTTCCATATATTGACTTCAAGGTAAACATAAGGCTAAGGTTAGGCTTAATTTTAATTTTAAATTAGAATTCAAGGCATTTAAACACAATCTTATGGAGGGGCATATAATTAGTAAATCTCTCAACACTGGATTTCTAATTCAACAGCACATCTAAGATCAGTGTTTTAGTTGCTCATTCTCTTAGTTAGAAAATGGTACTCTCCTTAAAATGCCCTGTAAATCATCAATGAATGGAAAAAGTCTCATTAATTTGCCAAGTATGAATTTTAAATTATCTCAAGGATAATTTCTCAAGGATACATATTTGAAAGGTGTTAAGATAATATGGTAGGGCTCCTCGATCAGTCTCTTCCAGGGAAGAGGGATGCTGTCCAAAGAATGAATGCTGATTGACACCCTTCAAATAAGATGTTCCATTAGAAAAGATGAATATTAGACCCAAAGTTACTCTTTTTATTCAGAAGGTTTCATTTTTGGTCAACTGGTTACACATTCTTAGGATAATATAACTTACTTTGCTTTTGTCCATTTTTCCCATAAGGGGAAGAATCATCATTTACAAATCAATTTTCATTGTATATGTAGATCTATCGTATGTAAAGGAGTTAGTGGAACAGATGTAAAGGACAGCCTAGTTGAATAAATCAAGGAAAGTGTAAGTAAATAACTTCCTATAGTAATGGTAGAGATAAAATTGGAGCAATATATAGAGTAGGACAATAGTAGAATCTTAGTTTAAGTGAAATAAGATTTTGTGTTTTATAGAGTTCCTGCCCAGTTATTGATTGATTGCAAACACTACTGAGACATTTGTCAGATTTAGTAGATGTAAAGTGATATAATCAGAAGGCTTGATATGAATTAGTTGGCCTGCACTAGCGTTCCTAGGTGTACTTGATTATACTTCAGACTGCCTAGTCTGACCATTTTGCTCAGGGGTGGGATTCTAAAGTTCGCACCTATTCGCTAGAACCATTCTAAGCAGTTCAGAGAACCAGTTGTTAGAAGAAATTACTGGCCTAATCCTGTAAGGAAGGCAGGAAGGAAACATTCTGGTGTTGCTTACAGAAACTGCTTCTCCGTTAACCCTTATTACATTCTTGGCAGGACTAGACTTCCTGTCTCAGGAACTTCTTTTTTTCCTTTACTTTGCTGGTACTTTGCTTGTGTGGAGTGACCATTCAAAGTTACAATGGCACTGAAAAAGTGACTTATGACCATTTTTCACACTTACGACTGTTCCAGCATCCCCACAGTCATTAGAAGCCAGGTGAGGAGACGCTTGCCTTGATGTGAGTGATATTGAGTTGGCCAGACCCAGCCAATAACATGACCACAAAGCCATGCTCACTATCTAAGCCACACCCACAGAACCAGTTTTTAAAAATTTGAATCCCCCCCATTTGCTATTGCCTTCTTCCAAAGGCAAGACTGAATTTGACTGACCCAAAGTCACCCAGCTGACTTTGTACCTAAGGTCAGGTTAGAACTCATGGCCTCTCAGTTTCTAGCCTGCTACCTTTATCACCACACCAAGCTTGTTCTCTCAACATTCTTATAGGTCCCATTATGGATACATTTTTTTTCCTAAGCATCCTCTTTGGTATAGAATAATTTGTAACTGGAATTGCAAAATGCAGACTGCTTATTTCAAAAGATATATTTTTGCCAGATCTTTAAAGCTTAATGTTGTTCGTGCAGCTGACCTTATAGTTTTAACTAGGATTTGATCACTATCTTGTTTTATTGGATTTTAAAAACTACTCCAATGCATGTGTGAGCGGGTAGCAAATTTGCTTATCAAATAAATGGGGAAATGAAATCAAACCACATTATGTTTTCCCAAATTCTCCCAGGAAATAGGATATAATTTAATTTATTAAGGCTGGTTTTGCTTGCTGCTACGAAGGACAACAATGGTCTTTTATCTAAACAACTTTAGAAGGATCTGTGGAAGTTAAGACTATCAGCAGATGTTAGTCATGGTTTAGTGGCACCTCTAGGTTCAGAGGCAATCTACCACCAAATGCCAAAGACCAGAAGAATATCTATTATTTGACGTTCTGCTCTGTGATTTTTAGAAGCATTTAACAAACTTAACAAATTCAATTAGATTTGATCCAGTGAGACTGGATCTAATATTCTTTTTCTCTTGTGATTCAGCAATTCTGTGTGCAGGAAGAAAGAATATAAAAAAATTGCAAACAGAAGATCAATATCGGCAGATTAATCCAGAGCTCACCAGAGTAAATGAATTTTTCAATGATAGATAGTACATACTATAATAGACAATTGAGTAGAAAATACATTTTACTAATAGAAAATTATAGAAGTTAACTAATTTATATAAAGAAGCAGAATATATAACACTTTCCACTGTTGTTCTTCAGATTTCAGCATATCTTTGAATAGCTTGATTCTAATACAATTCCATTAGTGAGATTCTGTTAGTGAGCATGGTGAATTTAGAAGAAGCTATCAATATTGCTTATTTTTTTAAAAAAGAATTGAATACAATTCCTGTTTCTATAATTTATGTATATAATCTTGATTGAAAACTTATATTTATATCCTTTCTTTCTATTTTGCTACTGTTCCGTCTTCTTTTCATTCAGGAACTCAGAACTTGTTAAAGATTAGAGCAGTGCACTCTTCAAATGTGATTTGAGAAAAAAAAATCTTTCAGACCTCACACAACACAGCACCTCTCCGCTGTTTCTTAAAGCAGCCTGTTTTCTTCAGGCTTCCAGACAAAATCTGCTCCTTAAAAAAAAGTGACTCAAACTATCTTTCAAAATAACCACAGCTTTTTTCAGGCTCATGGGAAAAGGCAGGTTGATTTCATGAGTAACAAAAAAACTGTCATTTTGCAAAGTCTGAAGCTTTTCTTCTAAACATTTTCAAAGCATGCACAACCTTATTAACAATGGATGAGAATTTCATCGGAAGGTTTTTTTTATAAAAAGGTTTTAAATCTGGATGTGAAAATAAACCATTCATAAGGACAAATAATTTATTAAAGGTATTCATCAGAGTAATGACAGTGTTTCTCAGCCTTGGAAAGATGTCTAGATTGGGCTAGATGGGGAATTCTGGGAATTGAAATCCAGACATCTTAAAATTGTTTAGAATCAGAAATACTGGTTTATGGAAATGAAGACCACAGGTTGATTAAAGAATTATTGGATAATCTTACATTCTAAATCCCCTTTTTATTCAGTCCTAATGCTAGTCCCAATCCAAATGAGGCCCAGGGAAAATTTATCCACCTCTTCTAAATGCCATTACTTCTTTTTAATGCCAGTTTCAATGTCCCCCATCTGAGATTAATTAGGCCTGCCATATTTGGACTATAGAAATCCAAATCTAATTAGAAGATGGTGAAATTCTATTTTTTTGTATCTCTTTGCTCCTAGCACTTGGACCTTTGCAACTCAGAATGGTAGCCTTGGAATTAGTAGTACATACGATTGTATTATCCATTCATTTATTCCACATTTATCAGTTGCTTCAGTCATACTTTCTTGGTGAAAATGGTTAAAAAATAAGCAAAAAGCACACACCATTCAAATATAAATTGATTAATATTTATAAAACCTAGGCAGCCACTTGACTATATAAACATAGATACATACAATATCCCCAAAACTTAGAAGAGCTGTTGAATATGGTAGTTGTGTATTTTCTACAGCATAGAGCTAGGAGAAAGAACACATTGCACAAAATGTTATGAGAACAAGGAAGCCCATTGTGTCCTATATTGTGTTTCTTCCACTTTGATTTTTCAGTAGCTTAGATAACAAAGCCACAGGCTTCAATATAACCAGACTTGTTCCACAAGTTAAGTGTCTTTCATGCATTCAGCTTCCCTGACATTTTAGCTTTTTAACTTTGGCTCAAGATTCTTAGTCTCTGGGTAAGAAAGTAGATGTGCTAATAAAAGGAACATGTTAGCTACTAATATTCATTTAGCAAATCCTGCTTAAAAGTATGTAGTCTTAAAGCTAATTTCATCCAATTGCATTTTAATTATAATGCCTTGCTTGGAGTTACAAATATAATGACTTTTTAATATAAGTTGCTCTGTTCAGCATCCAGTGTAGGATTTAATCATGTAATTTAGTCAATCAGAACTAACAGATTTTATAATTAAACTCCTTTGTCTGTCTCACATACACACAGATACAGAGGCCTCCATGCACACATTGTAATTTAAAGATATGATTATAGACACCATCAGACATATTCCATTCTATGAATGTAGGCTGAGAAGATGGCACAGAGTAGATCTGCTGCAAAATATCATTTATTTATTCATTGCTGCAGCCAAAGTTTAGTTTGAATGCTGATCTGGAAAGTACAGTTGCTGCCTCTTTGCATGGTTGAGGTCATTCTTATTTTTCTATGTTCATATGGGTTCTTGAAAAAGGCTTGGGGGAGATAGCTATTGATTGTAAGTAGAAACCCCATGGGGGCTTTAGTTGAATTATTCCAAAATTCTTAAAAATATAACTTTCTTTCATTTGTGGGGAAACTTTATCAAGTCCCCATTGTTCCCATTAAGTTACAGGACTCGCACAAACAAGACAGTTCTGCTAAGTAAATACTATCAGGAAAGTAAAAAAGAACCATTTTAAAACATTTTTTTTTTCATTCTCTTAATATAAAGTACATATCAACATTTTCAATCAGCTCAGGGATACATCATAAAATAACATTCTTTGGTACATTAAAAGACCTGCTTGGAAATGGAAATATCTAATTTTATTGAACAGGAAAGAAAATTGGTGAACTAAAATCCTTGTCTTCTTGTATTACTCCAAAATCTTTGTCTCTCTTTTGATAAATATTTTTGTCACGTTTTGAGTTTAGGTCACCATCTGTATAAAATAAATATTGCACTCTTGTACATAATTTTTACTTTTTATCATAAAAGACAATTATCCTTCTATTTTTGATAATAAATAATTGTTATCAACAGAAGTCCAAGACAAGCTTGTTTAAATTAGCAGCATGTGATTCAATATAGTGTGTTATTTATTTTAATAATTTCTGCTTTTCATTGGATATTTTTCCTAGAAAGAAAGATATCCAACTTTTGAAAATGGGAATATATAAAACAGTGATTCTATCTGGACCCAAGGGACGATGATAAACCAAGATTGGAAAAACTTAAGAAATGTCTGATTCTTTCAACTCCTTGCAAAGAATTAAGCAACCCTTGGTTCTAACAAATCTCTATGGCATTCTTTATGACATATAGACATTCCATTATAACAACTCAAGGGTGGCTGTTACTATGGTCAAAGAATTGTATAGAATAATTGTTGAACCAAAAAAACTGGCTGAACCTGAGGGTGGAGTCAAATGCATCATTTTCTAAATATAACTCCAATCATAAGAATTTGTAGTAGGGCTTGGGCTTTTATAACTGTTCTGAAAACAAAATGAAGATTCCTGTTGAATAAAAGCATACAGAATACTAATACAGAAAAAAGCATACGGAATACTAATTATAATATGCCTATCACTTTTTAAAAATCAGGAAATATGGTTTTATTGCAATAAATGAAAATAGCTATTCCACATGTTTGGAAAATGTAGAAGGTTACTATTATTAGGTTTGTGATTAAAGGCATTAGCCACAGGAAGAACAAAGAAATTTTTGACGATCTGGAGAAGTATTTTTTTAAACAAAATCAGCAAAGGAGAATTGAGACTTGCTGGATGAGAAAGATAATATGCTATTTGATATCGTTCATAGGATATGCAGTAGGTAAGCCAATATATGTTCTAATAATTTAATTTTGTTTTCTGATTGCATATAAAGTCCTGTCATAACTTAGCAAAATACTGCTCTGATATTTTGAATTCTGATTCTGATAAATTGCTGAGGAAAAAATCATCCACAAAAGTACCTTGAATGATTACAGTAACTAAAAAGACAATACTATTTTAAAGTTATATTTAAAACAGGAAAATGTGTCTCTGGTTGATAATTTCCATGTTATTTTTCTTTTCTTGTACTCATTTATCCTTCCACTGTACTTGTTCATACATCAGAAGTTTCAGTTCAAGAAAAACAAAAACAATGCAATGTAACTTCTGATGCCAAAAATATTCTGAAAAGGTTGCTTTGATCTATAGATCTACAACATATGGAAACCTGTATAGAAATCAATCCAAAGCTCTGAATTCTTTGGAGAATCCTGTATCCTTGCTAATATTTTTTTTTTAATAAAATAAGGCACAGTGTTTTGCCAGCAGTACTGAAAACAAGATTAAATGCAATATATCATAGGTAGGTAGAAAGAGTTCTAGGAAGCATCTAAATTATACTGCATAGTTTTCTCCTATCCTGCAAGATTTTTTAAATGAAAATGAATGAGAGAATTGCAGGTTTGTCCAAACTCCCCTTGAGGTCCTACTACTTTTCAGTGGACAATGCTGTCATAATTGAACAGAGCACCAAGATTGATACGGAGATTAAAGGTTATGAGCTATGAAGACAGACTGGGAACTGAAATCCATAAAGCCTAAGAATATTAGGTTTTTGAAATGCTATACTGCATGTCAATTTGAGTAAGTGTTTCAAGCCAACTTTACTAATTGGACCAGAAGATGTGAAGTGAAATTAAAGACATCAGCTAAAAGGCTCATCAGAAATTCAGAAATTGTCTGCAATACCTTTACAGATAAGAGCAGTCTTTGAAGATGTTGGAAATGCAATAGCTTAGAAGCAAAAGGAAATGATACAATGAATTAGAGTAGTTTGAAACATTATCAGGACATCCAATCTTTTACAGCAATGACCTATTTTTGTTTGAAATTAGAACTCTTGTGTTATTCATATGAATCATTTATTCATCAGATTTACAGTATATGCAGACTTATTATGGCTTACAACCATATGCTAAAATACAGTGACATTTACAGTGACATACAGTAAATAAGAGTAATGTGATAGAGTACATCACAAGGACAAACCAATAATCAGATAATTATTAATAACTAGATAGCACTCCAATAAAGACAAATAATCAGTTCCTAAAGACCTTCCAAAACAATCCAGTCTTTAAGTATTCTGGAATATCAACAAAGAGGGGACCTGATTAATTTTTAGAGAAAAATTAACATTAGTTGAGATTATGAGAAATTAATAATGTTGAGGCTAGATTGGAGAAACAACATTTTCTGGGTTGTGCTTCTCTCACCTCCATGAATTGGTGAATCCATGCAACCAACAGATGCCAAAGTGGCACTTTGCATTCCACTTGGAAGTCTGTTGATAGGGTAGAGCTCACTAGTTAAATATTGTTTAACTTGTACCAGGAGATCTTTATTGAGGGGTATGTGTATGCGGCATTCCTTTTGTTTTATTAGTTCATTCTTAAAACTTATGTGGTCTTGTATTTATTTTTGGTTTCAATTTTCTATTTCTATGGATGACTATTTTTTTTCCTAAAAAGTTTAGACACTTGCAATTAAGAATACAATCTTTAAAATTAAAAAAAGTAAAAAAATTATGCGGGGCAATCCCAAAGAAAGAAAGAAAACAGGAAAAAATCTATTTTATATTTCATACTTATCAATAGTCATTTGTTTAATAATAAATATAATACTATAATATAAATGAACAATATTAATGTCAAAAAAATCTCTGCCATAGTAAAATATATTGCTTCAACCTTTAATTAATAGAAAATATTTCCCATTCCAAAACAACTAGATCATACATTTATGATGTTATTGTATTTTCCTAATAAACATGCTTATATACATCAATATACACTTCCCAAAGTATACCAAATAATGACATGACGATATAATATAGATCAGTGAACTTCCACATTTTTTATACCTCCAGCATAGAAAACATGATCCCATCTTTGCAAATATATTATTTAGAGATACAGTATGCACTAAATAAATTTCTTATGAATCTCAGATCAGTTGATTCCATTTTAACATTTTTAGGAGATAAATAAATTTATAAGGCTTATTAGAGTTTCTAATTCTTTAATCTATGTTTTAAATATTCAAGAATTATTCACATTAAAAATATTCTGCAGGTTTTCATAAAAATGTGTTATATGTTTTTAATTCTGTCATGGGCTCCATCAGCTGTAATAATTTGCCTTAGATCTTGCCTAAGATTGCTTATTAATGGTCTTATTGATGACCATGATGATTCAACATACTATATTCCTTTGCTCAGTCTTAATATTTCATGTTCTTACTGACACTTCATGGTAGTTATACCACATTCTTCCATTTCATTGTTTCCTTCCAGAAAAACCAGGAAGGCCCCAAAAATCTGTACAAATGTGAAAGATCTGTACAGATGCTAGAACATGTGTTTGAAAGTCAAATATGCTTAATTCATATGCCATGCTATATAAGATTTGCCAGGATTAACACACTGCATAACATTTACCTGTTCATGTGTCAGAGCTAAAATATCATGCATCCTGTAATGCTGTAAAGTTCTTTTGGTATGACTAGCCATTTTTTGTCATGTTGTTACATACAGCCTGCTGTACATTGTTTATTTTGAATGTGGGAAGAGAAAAATTGCCTGATTACTAATCTAAAGTGCTCCCCACTCCTTTTAAAAAGAGAGAGTTAAGAACAATAATTCAGTGAAGGGTTTTATAAATGAGCAAAATAATACAATTACTCTTTTTCCCCTCTTTTTTTATATCAACTTGGGATTTACAGTAAACCGAAAACCTGATTTAACCATTTTAAACATACTTATTGTTAGATATTAGCATAAAAGATCATGATTGGCTACCTGCAGAAGCAGTAAGAATAAATTTCTGTCCTTGGCTGAAAGCCACGGACAGCGCTCTTTAAAAGGAGCTGCTACGGCATTGGCTGGCCAGTTCTTTTCCTGGAGCATATAAACATTTCCACTGATCTGAGCATCTGTGTCTTTACTCCGCGACAACTTAACACTTATGTATTTATATGTATTTATTTATTAGATTTGTACTCCACCACAATTAAAAATAGGTTCATGAACATCAAGAGAACTGCTGCATGTATGTGTTTGCATGTAACATACTGAGAAAGGTTTTATGCTGGTTAATACTTTCTTTAAAAAAAAATATTTTTACAAAACTAATCAAAAACTATAGACTTATAGTACTCCTAAATGCTGATTATAAGATCTTCTTGACAATAGTAGCAGATAGAGTCAACAAAATTTTAAACAAATTTATCCACAAAGACCAATATGGCTTTTTACTTAATCAGCAAATAAAACAGAATATGAGAACTATATTGGAAGAATATTATGAATATTATGAGATACACAGCGGTCAACAAATGGTATTACTCTTGACATACAAAAGGCTTTCGACAACGTAAAATGGATATTGCCTTTACAACAAATCAAACATATGGATTTTGGTGAGAAATTCTTTAATATTATTAGTACTATACATTCAGAACAGAAAGTTAAAATAATCATAAACAGAAAGGTAACAAAGGATTTTAAGATTCAAAAAGCAAGGCAGCTAGACAGGGCTGTCCATTATCTCCATTACTTTTTATACTCACCTTGGAAGTATTGACCAGAATTGTTAGGAAGGAAACACAGATAAAAGGTCTAGAGATTTAAAAAGAGATATTTAAATTACAAGCATTTGCGAACAATTTGGCATTCATTTTGGAGGAACCAGAACAATCGGGACCAAAACTCATTGAGGTATTAGAAGAATATGGTAAAGTTGCAGGGCTAAAAATTAATGATAAAATGAAAAATGCTAATGAAAAACATGACAGAGAAGCAAAAAGAGAATCTGACTAAGAAATGGATATACAGATAGTCAAAAAAGTTAAATACTTAGGAATTATTATTTTGTCAAGATGCACCACACTTAAAGAAGACAACTATGACAAATTATACCAACAAATTAAAGAAGATTTAGAAAGATGAAGTAACCTATCACTAACAAGTAGGATTACGGTAATAAAAATGAATGTGCTCCCGAAATTGTTATTCTTATTTCAAAACATACCTATAAAGTTGAACCAAAACTTCTTTAAAGAATTAAACAAGACAACCTCTAATTTTGTATGGCAGCGGAAAAAACCAAGGATCTAATTTAAATTATTACAAGAAGCTACAGAAAGGGAAGGTTTTGGCCTTCCAGATTGGGAAATTTAACACCAAGCAGCTTCACTTATATCCTGGTTAATACTTTCTTTGGACATTTTTCATAGGAATTTATTAGAAAATCCAGGGCTATAGGCTAATTAGATGAGCAAAAAAATAGGAGCCAGTTTTGATTCTATAAAACAGCTACTAATGAAAAAGATGCAAAGTACTGTTTATAAGGCTAATCATGATGGTTAGTATTCAGGCTGTCAACATTTGCACTATTGCCCCTGGAGGAGGAATAACTGAAGATGCTCAGAGTACTGAATGCTTATTAATGTGGATTTATTGGTGGTCTCTGTCTAAGACTCTGCTTCCAACTTTGATGGCATGATAAAACTGTAATTCCATTAGCTATGGCACGCTGCCTTGCTATTCTACTTCAGTGCTGTTGCTGAGCCTTCATTCTATCTCTTTCAGCTCCTGCCTTTCTAATTGCAGTCTTGCGTTTCTTCACAATTATAAAATCATAGGATTTTTTTTAGAGCACATGAACATGAACTTGTTTAACTTGTTAACTTGTCTTGGGAAAGCAACAGGTGCATAATTTAAACTGTAAGAGACTACATGAAAAATCCAGGCAGGTTACCAATATATTAGTTTTTCGGGATCTTTCAAATCATCACACTACTCTTTTCCTCTCAATCCATCTGATTCCCAGATTACTTGAGACTGGTCCATATAAGTCCTGTTGCATAAGAGCCACCGTTCATGTGACAATGTTGTCTTCCTGTGATACAGCAGTTACATGTAAGAGATAATAAACAGTTCCACATAAATCACTATAAGTACACTTGTATTGTGAAGTTGTCATTTTGCATAGCACATAGTGATACTAAATTTAAAAGCCAATTTATAGGTTTCCTAAAAATATTCTGAATATTCATATAAATTCCACTGCTTGCCCTAAATCTTTACAAGATTTCCAGGACAATATAATGGTGAAGAACTGGATGAAGACTATGGAAACGCAGGTTCTTCTCCATCCTCAGTGACATTGGATGATACTAACTCAGCCACTATTTCTCAACCCACGAAGATAAAATTGGAGGAGGGACAATTATTTATACTGTCTTCTGTTTCTGGAGTACAGATTGAATATAAATCAAATAAAATGAATATTTACAAAGTCTCGGGGCAGTAATAGTTTTATGCAAACCTTGAAGGAGTGTTAATTTCTCTTGAGGGTAACAAAACTGTATCCATTCATACATTTGCACCTGTCTTATTGAACTGAAAGTTTATATTCTAAAAAGGTTTATGCTGAGCAAATCTATTTATTTATTTATTTATTTATCAATCACATTTTTAAATCTGCCTAACTTTTCAGGGAGTCTGGAGGCACACAAATTGAAAAACAAAATGAAATGAATCAACAGCAATCACCCCATGTAAGAGATATAACTAACCTTCATAGAGACATTTCCATAATTCATTCAATCTCCAAATCTTGGGAAAGGGCAATGTGTTTTCCAAAAATTTGCTTATATTTGCAGAATGAACACAGCTCTGTCAAAGACTCAATGATATAAGATGTTTACAATTGTATTACAATTATTAATTGTATTAATGATAAAATTAAAATGCAATGGTGCAGAGCTAGTTGGGGTGTTCAACTGATCATTGAAATAAAAATTATTAAGATATGGTGTTTTTTTTTAATTATACTATCAATGAATGGAAAGATACCAGTAGCATTTATACATTGGTTTAATTTCATGCAGGGAGGACTTGTGACTTTCCATATTTTTAAGAATGTCCACTTTCATCTGAATGTCCACTTGATATTAATTGCTATTAGTCAGAACTATAAACCTCTGCCAACTCATGTATTTTTATTGTCTTATAAGTATTGTATAAGTATTCTTTTCAGTTCATTTTTGGATTCTTCAATAATTGTATAATATCAGAAATTCTTTGCACTAAAAATGATTTAAAGGAAAGTTATTTCAGGTAAAGCATTACAATGCAGAAAC
The DNA here is from genome assembly GCF_049901715.1 of Pseudonaja textilis. Taxonomy (NCBI): domain Eukaryota; kingdom Metazoa; phylum Chordata; class Lepidosauria; order Squamata; family Elapidae; genus Pseudonaja; species Pseudonaja textilis. The sequence continues at coordinate 36,712,927 of NC_141995.1, forward strand.
AAAAGTACCTTTCATTATATCTGACAGATAGGAACAGGACTGTGCCTTCTTTATGCTGGATTGACACAAATGAATCTGTCTGATTTATTCAAAGCAGTTTGCCAATCACTTTTTGTACAACAATAGCCAAATTGTCTCAATCAATATATTTCTGGATGTTGCGTCTTAAGATATATTTATGCAGTTATTGTATCTACTACTATTTCTACCAATGTAGGTTTGGAATAGCCCATTTCAGTTCCTTGAAACTAAGTCTTTTTATCTTCTTCAGCTCTATATGATAAAATAGTACCAAAAATACAATGTGATTTCCAGGAAATTAATCTAGATAACCTGGGTCATTTGGAATTTCCCCATGCCTGCTCAACTTTATTGCTAATATTGTTGTTCAAATATATGAAATACCTTCTCTCTTTATGCACAAGGTTGAAGTTCCCTTCCACCCCTATGGTTCTGTTTTCTATGATTCTATAGTAGTTTCCCTTACTTTTTAAAACATATAAAGTAGTTGAGCAGTTTCTTATATTTTTCTTTAAGTTTTAAAACTGTTTCAAAGGATTGTTCCTTATGTAGCTATAAAAATAGAAAGTGCAGGGCGAGCCTGATTTGATTCAAATATTCAATGAATTTGAAAAATTCATTGATTCAATCTGAATAATCCAAACAGTTTTTAATTGGATACCCAAATCAGCTTGTAAAAAATCTATTAATTACACTTAATTTAATTTAAATAACTCGGACACATATGATTTGTTTGATCAACACAAATCTATTAATTCAATTTGGCAAATGTATTCCATACTCTCAACCATTTGAATTAATTTGTCCATACTCTCAACCATTTGAATTAATTTGGCATATTAAATGTATTCTCAGATCTATCATATGACGATTCAGTGTCATATGATTACACTGCCATTTCAACCTAACATATTCAGTGTCAGTGAAGAAACCACTAATCTTCAAAGAGCTTGGCATTATTATAAGTGTGTCAGTCAGATCCTGAGATATAACAGTTAAAAAACTCCCACATCTCTTGGTTACTCCATCCCTGAATAGATATGACCCAATGGTTGACATTTCTTTCCCACCCCTGGAAAAAGCCAACACTGATAAAGATATCATTCCAACTAGCTGATCATGGATTTACAGTTAGGAAAATGACTACATATTATCCCAGTAGGATTTGTGGGCTATTTCTCTTTAATCCCTATTCTTGAGCTACCTCTCAGCTGACAGAAGGGAGACAAGTTGCTTCATTGTGGACAATCTATGTGGCATCACAGGACTGCACCTGTGTCAGAAAAAACAGAGTAATGAGCTCTTTCATATGTGCTGAATGACTTCAGCAACCTTAACTGTACTTCCTGACTACTAAATCTTAGCTTGTCCACAAGTGATGAAAGCAGGTAATTATTTTAAAATATGTACATGCAAACTATTGTGCTCTTATTCTTGGAGATCTAGCACTAGTGATGTCTGTGTCATAGGAAAGTCATTGATTTAGCACCTTAAAGATTCACTGGAGCTAAATTTTGCTGCCTGTTACACTTCCATGACCTCATTAACTTCAGTGGATTTTCAGACTTGTAGTGGCAAATGGATTTTTTTTCCTCCTGCAAATTGCTATATAAATTGCTACTTCATATTCTAGTCCTGTTACTTAGACAGAGCATATGGAAATAGCTAGAGAAAATGGAAAGCTCCCAGCATTGTGTGACATTCTTCTAAACTTCTTCAAAGACAGTGAAAGGTGTACTTTTAAAATGAAATAAACAGTATCAGATTCTTTAAAAATAAAACTGTACAATCATTCAGCAATTTTCTGTCAGTCAATATTTTGAAGAATGTAAAGAAGAATAGATAGATAGATAGATAGATAGATAGATAGATAGATAGATAGATAGATAGATAGATAGATAGATAGATATTATGCTGGGTGAGCAAAATCGTATTTCCTTTGGCCTTCTCAGAGTGGAAATAATCACTATTTCCTGAAAAATAGCTTTCAAACCTTATCAAAGTGATTGTTTTTCTACTATCCATGACTAAAGTAAAGAACCTTCTGCCTTCACCATTTAATAGTTTTTCCTTTTCCTTTTTTATTTAAGCTATTACTTTACCTTCAGCCAAGAAATTTTGACAGAACGATTTAGGACAATCGCCATAATCTTTGGACTCTCTTAAACATGGGAGAGAACACTGTTGAGCTTTCTATCTTGTGCATGTATCAACATAGTCGGGCAACAGGGGAGAACTATGTTGTTTGAAAAAGCTTCAAGACCTATGTGGCACTGACTCCATTTGCCAGCAACTTTAGAACAAACTTTTCTATTCATAGGCTTCAACCAAAGATTAAAAAACTACTTTATTGATGCAGAAGAAAACCTACAGATTATGGTAATTGCTACATGTACTGTAATTTCCAGTACATCAGAGCATGGTACAAAACAACCATAGATTTATTTCAGTCCAGATCCGAATCCAGATCTGACCAGTAGTGGGATTCAGTGTAACAACATCCATTTTCAGCTAAAACTTACCTTCTGCTGCAACCTGTGAGTAAAACAGCTGAGGCACAGCAATCCTCTGTGTTGTGCAAATCAACTGGGTTTCAAAAGAAGGAAATAAAGGATAGACTAGGGCAGGGGCATGTAGGTGGGACCAACTAATTGCTGGAACTACCAGTTCGCCTGAACCGGTCCATACTTGCTGAATTCCACCCCTGGTTCTGATGGGAGGAAACTACTGTGTTCAAATTCCTTAATTGTGGGTATTTCCCATCTATATTATATATTATACAAATCAACTTATCATACAAATTATTACATATTATATACAAATCAAAATTGAATTAACTCTTCCCCAAGTTCAAAATCAATAATATTAACTGCAACTTTGTGAACGTAGTGGCACATTTGTATGTATCTGTTGTAAGACTGAATTCATTCACTTATTTAGGTAATTGGTTTCTGCTCTTCAAAAATGTGCACATAAATTAGAGCTCACCTATTCAAGATGAAAAGACTCTCACAAAGGAAATTAACCATTTGTCAGTCAGTTTATACACATTTACATGTATGTATATAGTGTATGGGAGTGTGGAGTATACGGGCTTAGGATGGAAGATGTGTGCATGTGAAAACAAGATTGATATAGAGAAATTGTCCTGTTTACAAAAAAATAATGTTCCAAAACAGTACTTTGTCAGGTGTTAAAGTATTAGGATAAAAAAATAGATAAGTTTAAATCAAAACTGCAACATATATTAAACTAATTCACATATTAGTATATAGATGTATAAAACATAGCAAGGGATTTCTTTGTCTTTTCCAAAATTTGAGAAGATGTTCTTGTTAAAAATGTTTATTATAATGCACTATTGTGCAAACATATAGTTAATAGCTATTCGTAGTGAAAGATAAAGTGAACTAATTTATTGTTAATTCAAACTGCTATATGAATAATCTAAAATCAGAAAATGAATCCATAAAAAAATAACAAAGTAGAGAAGAAGAAAAAAGAAAATGACAGTTTTGTCAGGAAATTTGTTCCAATGTTTTTCATGAACACTGTTAAAACATCAAAATCTTTATTTGGCAATTTTCTGAAAAGACTAGAGCCACCATATCTAGGCAACCATTTAGTGATGATAAAGAAATATGGAATATTATAACTCTTATCTGCCGACTTCTGGCTGAATATATTTTTACAATTTTACAGTGTTCATGGAAATTACAGGGAGATAAATGCTAAGCAGTATATAAACCTTTAAGTAGCCACACACATGTATCAGCTCCCTATGCCTAAATCTAAATATTGAAATGACTAGGAAGTGCAATATAAATCAGAATATAAGACAGAAAAAAGAGGCTAAGATACAGAAAGAGCCGAGTAAATTTTTTTTTAAATAAACCCATATGTCAATTTTTTTGCTCAACTGAATGTGGGTACTCAACCCAATTTTCTGGGATTGCATGGTAAAATAAATGCACTATGCATGATAAAATTGTGATGGCTGACTATTTCTGACTTCAGTATGCCATGCAAAATAAGCCACAAAATAATTTCAATTTTATGCCAAGAAGAGGATGGTATAGTGTCAAGGAAACACATGACTGAAGCAAGATATTGAGCACAAGATAAGGGCACATGGTGAGCACCTGACAAAGACCTTAAAACTTATAACATGCCATAGTGATGAGTTGCGGGTCCCAGTGCTGGGATGAATCAGCTGACGACCTGCACCCAGGCAGACTGTCTGGGCGGGCTCCTCTTGATGGCAAAGATGACAGCGACACAAAGGTTTCTTTTGGTGAGAGGAAGCCCAGATAGTACTACGCACCTCTCTTTTATTGTGCAGCAAGCGGGGGGGGGGGTTTACACATGAGGAGGTTAGACAGGAACAGGAAACACTGCCATATATGGTTAATCCTTATGCTATAGCTGACTCAGGTTTTTACACAGGAACAGGAATCATTGCCATATATGGCTAATCCTTAGCTGACTCAGGTTTTACACATTGCTGTTATTGTATGTGTATTGGGTTGTCTGTGTACGTGACTTCCTACTGATGTGTCATGATATTGCAACATCTCCTCTGTTTTTTATTATTTTGATACACCTCTATTCTTTATGCTGCGAGATCTAGTCCGAGTCCAAGTCCTGCCGGCATATTAGAATACGAGGGCCGTCTCCTTTTTCTGGGTATTCATCTTCGTTCTCCTCCGAGTCCGAAGTGAATGCCAATAGAGACCTTTTTTCTGCTGAGTGTTGATCTCAGACCTTATTCTTACAAGCATGTTTATGTTGGTAATCTCAGTATCAATAATGGCCAGTCGTTTTTTGAGGAATTGCATTATTTTCCCAAATACACAAGGGCCCATGGCACACAGCAATAGGAGCAATATTAATGGTCCGGTAATTGAGGAAAGAAGTGTTGTGAGCCATGGGGAGAAATTAAACATATTATGGTACCAAGTGTTACCTGCTTCCCTTTCTTTTTTGCGTAATTCCAACCGCTCTTTTAATTTATCTAATGAATCTTGTACTAAGCCGGTATGATCAGCATAGAAACAACATTCTTCTTTTAATGTTACACATAGCCCTCCTTCTTTTAAAAACAACAGATCAAGGCCCCTTCTATTCTGCAAAACAACTTCTGATAAGGATGTAAGAGATGTTTTAAGGTGAGAAATAGACTGTTCGAGAAGTTCGAGATCTTTGTCTATATCAGCACGCAAAGTTTGGTATTGATTATTACTAACTGCTAGACCGGCAATTCCCGTAGCAGCACCTGTAGCTCCTAGTCCTAGTAATACAGCAAGGGTAAGGGTGGTGACTACCTCTCTCTTAGAACGAGCAAAATTGGTGTCATCCTGCAGAAAGGTTTGGCCGGAGTGGTAAGTTATTTTTGGGACTATCGAAATGAGAACACAGTAACCATTCCTTTGAGTGATGGTGGGGCCGTGAGCACAAGCGGTGAGGCCAGTGTCACAGGCCCACCATGAATTGTTGTCCGGGACAAAATACAAGTTCTGAAAAACAGTATTGAAATTCCCACCAGTACTCCAAAGTGCCCTATAAATACCATTGAGCCATAAGTAAGTCTGGTTACAATGATGACTTGTGGTGTTAGGTACATTTCCCAGGCAATATCCCGTCCCTATAATGTTACCAATGGTTTGAGTACCTTGTGACCAACGACAAGATGAAGGTGATTTTTGGGCAGTGAAATTGGTGGTGCTACCAACAGCCTCATAGTAAGGGGGGGCTGCATTAAGACACAGCCAACAATCATTGGTAATTGCAGGGTTGCTGGCATTGAGGAGGAGGTAACTAGAATTTATTAACCGTAGCAAAGGTTGGGGAGCTGTATGGCCTGGACGATATTCTACCAGGGATATGTTTCTATTGGGACCTACTTGGATAATGGGCCGCTCAATGATGAGTTTTATGGTAAAGGTATTGCCATAGTCGTACCCATCAGCATAAATCCGGATTCCCCAGGTAAGACCCGCCTCCCACCGTGTAGTCAGCCTTTTCCCTCCCGCTGAAAACAGAATATACATGGGATTACATGGAGTCCATATGCTCCCTGAGGGGCAATCAACTTGATGCCAAGAACCATTTTGGAAGGCAAAGATATAATCGTCTTTGATCAGTGGTGACCAGGAGATAGAACCGGTGGAGAGACATGACCAAGCGGCACAGAAGGCATCTGCGGGGCCTCCGCAAACGCGAATGTTCTCGCGAGTCTGCTTATGTCCAGGGCAAATATAAAATCGATAGCGATGGACGAATCCCGGAGAAGGTGTGGGTGTCTCGGTCATGCTGGTGTAGGCGGTGAGGCCTACCAATATCTGTCTGACGTCAGCTTTGAGGGTAGGCCACCAGGTGTATGGGTGAGTGGTGTTGCTGATGGAAAATAAGACACGATCGTAGGCATCATATATTGTCCAAGTTTGTTTCACTGGCTGGTGTAGATTGAGGGGGTTTACAGGCAATGTTTGTAGGAAAAAGGAAGAAAATAATGCAGTGAAGAAGAGGAAGCAGTTATTCATCATGGAGCTTCAGCCAGTGGAGATCCAGAGGGTCTGCGTTGGGTTGTGGCTGATCAGGTGGGGAGGTATGGCAAGGGTGCACACAGCGACCAGGAATCCAGAGAACTTTTTCAGGTAACTGAATTGCAGCGTAGCCTCACCCCCAGGTGATAAGTTCAGCAGGACCCTTCCAAGCTGGATCTGGGAGTTGCCTGTAATAAACAAGTGGTCTTGCAGTGGGGAGAGAGGATTTAGTGAAATGACGAGACACAGCAGACGAGGGAGGGTTTCCAGTGAGGTTAAGGAAATTAAGAGTATACAAACAGACATTTAACAGATTTTGCAGTGTTGGGAGGTTTGGGGGGGCTAATCCCTTTTGACCCCGTGTACCGATCAAGGGCTTGTTTAAGCGTTTGGTTTGCCCTTTCTACAATAGCTTGCCCTTGGCTATTGAAAGGAATTCCAAATTTGTGGTTAATGGACCAATGATGGCAAAACTCTGAAAAAGCAGAGCTTGTGTAGGCAGGTCCATTATCTGTTTTTAGTATTTTTGGACATCCCAACACTGAAAAGGTTCGAATACAGTGGTTGATTACCTGTTTTGCATTTTTGCCCCTTTGGGGCGTGGCCAATATGAATCCTGAATAAGTATCTATAGTAACATGAAGATATTTCCATGGGGCAAAAGGAGGGTATTGAGTAACATCCATTTGCCACGTATCACATGCCTGAAGTCCCCTGGGGTTAACCCCTTGAGGGATAGCTTTCGCTTGGAGACTGCATGTGGGGCATTGTTGGATGATGGCAATTGCTTCAGCCATAGTAATGCCAAATTGTTTGACCAGAGCCTTTTTATTTTGATGAAAATAAGCATGACTTTCTCCTGCCGTTAAGGGGGCAGGTTGTGTTTGAGCAGCAAAAAACTGTTGGCAAGCAGTATCAGCTCTGACATTTCCCTCAGAGAGGTAACCTGGGAGTTGCTGGTGACTCCGAATGTGAGCAATAAAAAAAGGGTGTTGACGAGCAGTAATGAGCTGCTGTAAGCAAGAGAACAGTTTTAGAAGGGAAGTCTCTACAGAGGGGGAAAGATAAGAGCCATATATGTGAAATACTACTTGAGTGACATACAAGCTGTCAGAGATAAGATTGATTGGGATGTGAGGAAATTTTTCCAAGGCTAAGATGACGGCCGCTAGTTCTGCTTTTTGGGCTGAGGTCTGAAGAGTTGTACGACAGGAATGCCATTGGCCATCTTCCAGCCAAGTACAGGCACCAATGGTCTTGGAACCATCAGTAAAGATGGTTAAAGCTTCAGAGAGAGGTTGTGTGGAGAGGGGTGAAGGAAAAGTGATGGGTACAGTTTTTATAATTTGAATGAGAGGATCAGCTGGCAAATGACACGATACTGATCCAACCCAATCAGCTAATGCATATTGGAGATCCTCTGAATTTTGAAAGAGCTGTTCCCAAGTATGTAATTTGAGAGGAACATATACAGTGCTGGGTTCTATACCCATGAGGGCTTTGAGACGTGTTCGGCCTTTTTGAATTAATAGGGCCATTTGCATGGGTTTTGTGGTAATTGTTGCACGAGGGGTGTGTGGTAAGTGCAACCATTCAATGATCACAATACGCTTGCGGGAGGAAACAACTTGTAATAATATGGCTGTAAAAAGAGCACATGTTGGAAGGATGGCTAGAGAAACGGGTACATTTGGGTGTATGCGGTCAACCCACTGTTCTCTTAAGGCTTGGTTAATTTTGGTTAGGCAGTCTTTCTGTTCTTTGGTTAGTGGAATTTTCTGGGCTGGCTGTTGACAGCCAGTAAGAGCTGAAAATAATGGGGAAAGATCATTAGTAGAGATAGACAGGAAAGGTCTGGCCCAATTGATAGTACCTAAACACTGTTGGAGTTGTACCAGTGTGGGGCTAGGGGGAAGATTAATAAGAGGAAGATCTGGTGAAGCAGTAGATCGTAAGAGTTTATGGCCTAAATATTGGAAGGGATAATGGGCTTGTATCTTCTCAGGCGCTACATGAAGTCCTGCAGCGGTGAGTTGCTGTGTGAGTTCAGGAATAGTTTTTTGTACGGTGCCTTTTGGCCCTTCAGCTGCTATCAAGATGTCATCCATGTAATGATATACTAAAAATGAGGGGTGGCTCTCGCGAAAGGGGGTGAGAACCTGGTCTACATAATATTGGCACATAGTTGGGCTATTCAGCATGCCCTGAGGTAAAACTTTCCACTGATATCTAGCAGTAGGTTTAGCATTGTTATATTCTGGCACCGTAAATGCAAACAAGAGGCGATCACTTTTATTCAAAGGTATAGAGAACAGTCCTTCAGATCAATTATAATGAGGTCATAATTATGAGTAATAATATTAGGATTAGGCAAGCCGCATTGTAGCGCCCCCATGGGTTGGAGAATGGTATTGATGGCCCTCAAATCCTGAAGGAGCCTCCATTTCCCTGATTTCTTTTTTACGACAAAGACAGGAGTATTATAAGGACTTTGTGATGGCTCAAGGTGACCTAAAGTAAGTTGTTCCTTGACTAAACCCTGTAAGGCTGATCATTTTTCTACAGGTAGTGGCCATTGATCAATCCAGACTGGAGTTGAAGATTTGAGTTGAAGTTTGAGAGGGGTAAGAGTTGCCATTGGCTAAGGAATGGTTAGCGTGGCATGAAATTGAGAGAGAAGGTCCCGTCCCCACAGATTAACGTGAAGAGGAAGGATGACAGGTTGAATGTAAGCAGTAGTGGAGACGCCAGCAGAAGTGGCAGAAAGCCACTTAGAACTGACCTTTGCTGTTTGAATACCGCCGACTCCCCGGACAGAGGGGGATTCTTTGGTTGGCCAGGTAGGGGGCCACTCAGAGGTACGGATGACAGAAATGTCTGCGCCTGTATCAACCAACCCTGTAAAGAGACGACCATTTAATTGGACGGTCATCATAGGCTTATTTCCTTCCACTGGGCGATCCAAAGCTAACAAATCAGAAGGGGGAGGAAGAATGATAAGGGTGGCAACAATAGAACCCTTGGCCATTGAGAAGGGGTGGTCCCCTATGAAGGCCAGGGAAAGATTCGCTAAAGACTGATCATCATAGAGGAACGGGGCTGCCACCACTCCTTCAATAGTCAGGGTGGAGTTAGGAATAATCAGCAAAGGGTGCTGTGAAGGGACAGAAAATGCTACTGTCAGAGGAAGGGTGACAACAGATCCAGGATCCTCATAGACAATAGATTCGGATAGAAGAACTGGCAAGGAAGTAGGTACAGCCTTTGGAGTGGGGCTAGCTGTTGGCCCCGAAACTAGTTTTCCAGCTGTTGCTGAGCCGGGCGGGGATTGGTGCGACACTGGCTGGCCCAATGGAAACCATTGCGACAGCGCGGGCACACAGTTTTTGGTTTAGAACCAGGGGGCTGGCCGCACCCACGAGGGGTGCTGCCGCCACCCGGAGCACGACACTGTGAATGAAAATGGCCAGGCTTCCCGCAATTATAACAATTTCCCTTCAGGTGAGAGGTGGACAAAGCAAGAGTAGAAGAAAGAATTGAAGCTAAAGCCGCAGTGCGGTGAGATTTCGTGCCTACTTCCTGGCACGCGCGAATATAATCTGCAAGATTTTGAGTTGGCAAGGCTTGAAGGGGCTTAAGAATTTTCTGACAGTCCACATTAGCATTAGCAACAGCTAAACGCATGAGAAGTTCGCTCTGAGCTGCAATATTATCCACTTGCCTGCTAATGGCATCTGTGAGACGATCAATAAAGGAGGTATAGGGTTCAGAGGGCCCTTGAAGGATAGAAGTAAAGGAATGAGTAGGTTGAGAGGTGTTAGGGAGCTGTTTGAAGGCATTTAGCGCAGCGTCCCTCATAATTGGATACCCCCCCACTCCCATAGTGATCTCTTGCACAGGGTTTTGCACCGTACCTTGGCATAAGAGATGATCAAGAGTAACTCCTGCTGGTAGTCCGGCTGCAGCAGCAGCGTTAATACCGAGGCGAAATTCATTGTGCCAGGTGGCAAGTGAAGCAGGAGAGAGAAGCATAGAAGCAATAGCTTTCCACTCTGAAGCAAGAACCAGATGATGCGTAGAAATGTTGGCTAAAAGTTGGCGGGTATATGGGGAATCAATGCCATACTTAGAAGCAGCAGTTTTTAATTCCTTTAGCAAAGCCCACTCCAATGGAGTATAATGAGGGACAGGATTACCCCCAGCAGCGGGGGTTTGAAGAATCATAGGGAAACAAGAAAGATCATCTGCAGATAGTTTTCCTTCTGCCAAAGCCGATTTAAAGGCATTATGGACAGGAGGATCTGTCACTGTGGAGGAAGGAGGCAACAGAGAAGAGTCAAGGGGTGGGGGGGAGTAGGGTGGAGGTGCTGAGGCAGCAACAGGACAGAGTTCAGCAGAAGGTGGGTCTGAGGAAGACTGGATAGAATCATCAGGAAAGAGAATATTAAAAGCAGCCATAATGGCACGCCAAGAACAAATAATCTGAGGTGGAGCCCTAGGTGGTTCATGCATCCATTTCCCCATCCGTTCCCAAGAGGAACGTTTAAGAGTGCCTTCTGCGGGATACGCGGGGCAGTGTTGTTGAACATAACTCAAAAAATCATTCAAATACTTTTTTGACAGAGGATATACATTTGTGCCGTTAGCCTTTTGCAAATAATTTGCCTTCTTCACTAAAGAGAGAAGTTCATCCCTATGCTTGAGCTGAACTTGAGAAAGTGAGGAGCCCATACTTACGATGCGCGAGCCTATTCCAGGTGCGTAGTACAGAAGTGAAGGAAGCGTATTCCTAGACAAGAATCACGCCTTGTTGGGGACGTATCGTTGAGACGATCACGTCGGGGTCACCAGTTGATGAGTTGCGGGTACCAGTGCCAGGATGAATCAGCTGACGACCTGCACCCAGGCAGACTGTCTGGGCGGGCTCCTCTTGATGGCAAAGATGACAGCGACACAAAGGTTTCTTTTGGTGAGAGGAAGCCTAGATAGTACTATGCACCTCTCTTTTATTGTGCAGCAATCAGGGGGTGGGTTACACATGAGGAGGTTAGACAGGAACAGGAAACACTGCCATATATGGTTAATCCTTATGCTATAGCTGACTCAGGTTTTTACACAGGAACAGGAATCATTGCCATATATGGCTAATCCTTAGCTGACTCAGGTTTTACACATTGCTGTTATTGTATGTGTATTGGGTTGTCTGTGTACGTGACTTCCTACTGATGTGTCATGATATTGCAACACCATAGGTTCATGGAGAAGGGTTAAAAAAAAGGTCACTTAGCAATCTCTATGATCCAAATCCTGCCCCTCTTTTTTACATATTGCTTTGTATTTATAAATTTTTTGTCATGCTATTACAACTGCCATCTTTACTTCTACTTTTTTTTACCCTCCCATGCAGATACCCTTTCAGTATGCAAGTAAGAATGTTTTTTTTTTTCCTACTGGGGAGAAAGAGATGGAGGTTTTAGTCACTCCTCACTTCTTCTAGCTTCTCTGTGTTGGTGGGAAATAGTATTTCATACTGAAGCAGAATCCATGCAAAGCTGAATGTAGTTGTATGGTTTTATGTGGTTGAAACTGAGCAGTAATAAAGTATGGATTTCAATATTGAAGACAATTAAAGTTCTATTGTTGGAATTCAAAATCATTGTTGCTTTTTTGTGTGCCTTTTAATTGGTGTTAATTTCTGGCAAATGCCTGGTTTCATATTTTCAGAATTAAGATTTTGGGAGATTTTGAAATTGCTTCCTTCCAAGGACTGAGAAAAAGTGACTGGTCCAAGGTTGGCTTTGTGCTAAAGTAGGATTAGAATTTGTGGTCTCCCAGTTCTAGCCTTAACTACTACACCAAAGTGGCTGTTTTTTAATTATTGCATTTAGTGCACATGTTGTTTGTTTGAAGAGAAAAAAGTACCAGAGCTTCTTTAAATTAATTTAATTATTAAATTAAAGAAATAGAAAATAAAATTTCTACTTTCAATATTATCTTAAACCTATTCCACAGAGAATTCCACATAATTTCCCCAATAGTTCGATACCTTCTTAGCAATCCTTCAAATAGTTCATTGAAAGACAGTTAATACAGCTTGACATAATTAAGCCTTTTTAATTCAGTGAGTGATTAACTCTGGATTAAAAATATTGATACTTATTTGAGCTGTGTGTGTGTTTTAGAAATGATTTGGCAGAGCTGCTTCAGAGTTTGTGTGATCACAACACCTGTTTGTTAGTCTGAAAATGTCATAAAAAAGGGCCAGTTACTTTAAAAGTTGTTTTATTTCTAATGAGCTAATTCTTTAAAGCAGCTGCATCCTTCTACAGGCTTATTTCTGGAAAGCTTTAAAGATGAGAAGTTTGTATCCCATGAAGCAAAAAATACATTGAGTTCCCTAAGGACCAACATATATCTTCCAAATATCTTTCAAAGCAATGCAAGTCTAATATTCATACAGTAACTGAAATGGAATCAAGGCTAAGGGTTTTCTTGACATTCTGTGTAAATTGTACCTTGAGAAACCTATTTAAATTAATTAGTAGACAATAGGTGAATAGTTAAGATTTATAATAAAGACCCCTTCTTACAGCATGGTCTTTCCATCATACTCACGTCCTTTGTTGTCAAATTTAGCAAACAGGGAAGGAGCTATTGCTTGATTACATCTTGCATCTGCATTCACTGATTCATTCCATTGGATTGTTTTTTTATTCTCTCAAATTCTCACTCTAATACCTGTGTTTCAAGGCATGATGATATTAAAAGAATAACAGATATGTCACAATGTTACTGGACTAATGATAGGAGAAAGGAGAATTAAATATGTTTGCTGCCCTTGAGTTATATATAAAAAGGTGGGATAAAATTAAGATGATGGTGATGAAGCATTCAAATCAGAATTGAGAAGACACCAACAGATGTCTTCTAGCAAATGGCACCTTTACAAAGAAGTAGAAAAAGCAGTGGACCACCTAGTTAGCTGCTCCAATGAGATCACCGAGCCAGAATACAAACAACAGTATGACAAAATAGCAGCAACAGAGCACTGGAATGCTGCAGAAATTTTAGGCAAGTACTAGTGGGACCACAAAATAGACAAAGGTGAAGATGATAATAGAACATAATAAAAGATGAAGAAGCTAAATTGCAGTGGAATTTTAGAATTTAAACAGACAAATGTCTGCCAGACAACACTCCCGACTTATCAATTAGTGATTAAAAAGAGACAAATTCTGGATAGTGGACTTGCAGCACCAGGAGACAGTAGAAGAGGAATAATTAGACAAAATAGCAAAATACAAATGTCTACAAATAAAAGTGGAAAAACTGTGGCAAAAGAAAGCAAAAAATTAGAAATAGGTACTTTGGGCACAATTCTAAAACATCACTTGAAAACTATTATCATTAACAAAATCTACGGTTAATCAATTGCAAAAGACAGTTTTACTTGAAAAATTATGTCAAAGTGTCCATGCTGGTATCAATAGTTATCAGAATACAGGTGTCATACCCATTAGGAAATTTGTGTATTGAACATATTTCCATGTAATCAGTTCCAAAAGGCCACACTGCTTAGAACCACACATATACTATGCTGATATATTATGCCATCATAGGTTCTTGGGAGGAATTCAGTGTGAAAGGAAAACACCAGCAAAATAAATAGACAGATTAACAGAGTTGGAAAGGACCTTATAGTCCAACCTTCTGCCCAAGCAAGAAATCCTATACATTTCTGACAGATGGCATTCCAATGTCTTCTTGAATACCTCCAATGATGAAGCTCCCACAACTACTAAAGGCAAGCTGTTCCATTGGTTGATTGTTTGCATTGTCACAAAATTTCTCCTTATTTATAGGTTGAATCTCTCCTTGATCAGTTTCCATCATTATCCCTTGTCTGGCTTTCAGGTGCTTTGGAAAACAGGTTGAAACCCCTCAAATATTGGTATCATGTCTCCTTTGGTTCTTCTCTTCATTAGACTAGCCATACCCAGTTCCTGTAACCGGTTTCATATGTTTTAGCCTCCAGTGCCCTAATCATCCTGGTTGCTCTTCTCTGCATTCTTTCTAGTCTCAACATCTTTTTATAGTGTGGTGACCAAAACTGGATCCAGTATTCTAGGTGTGGTCATACTAAGGCTTTATAGAGTGGTATCAGTACCTTATTTGATCTTGATTGATTCCCTTTGTTAATGCAACTTAGGATTGTATTGACTTTTTGGCTGCCGCTGCATACTGTTAGCTCATGTTTAATTGGTTGTCCATTAAAATGCCACGATCTCTCTCACAGTTATTGTTATTAAGCCTGGTTTTACCAAGTCTATATGTATACTTTTGATTTTATCTACATTGTATATGTAGATAAAATATGTATACTTTGTACTTTTATCTATATGTATACTTTGTACTTTTATATCATCTAGGATGTTGGCTATTCCTGCCACGTTAGTATCACCCACGGATCACCCAAGTTTTCTTTCTATCCCCTCATTCCCTCAGTTGTTTATGAAGATATTGAAGAGTACTGTACCTAAGATGGAACCTTGGGTTAATCCACTGTTTACTTCCCTCCATGTAGATGTCATACCGTTAAGGACTATTCATTGAGTACAGTTTGTTAGCCAGTTACAAATCCATCTGATGGTGATGCTATCCCATTTTTTTCTATCTTATCAAGAAGTAGGTTGTGCTCTACTTTGTTGAATGCCTTGCTGAAGTCTAAGCATACTATGTCCATATTATTTCACTGGTCCACTAATTTAGTCACTAGGTTGAAGAATGAAAAAGGATTGGTTTGGCCTTATCTGTTTTTAACAAACCCATGCTGACTGCTAGTTATTATTTTACTTGTTTCAAGATGTTGATAGATCTGTTTTTTATTACCTTTTCCAGTATCTTCCTGGATATTAATGTTAGGCTGATTGGTCTCTAGTTTCCTGGGTCTCTGTTTTTCCCCCCTTTTTAATGATAACTGTGAAATAATAATAATAATAATAATAATAATAATAATAATAATAATAATAATAATAATAATAATAATAATAATAATAATATAGGGACAAATCAGAATAATATCTACTGTAAATGTTGTCAATTCCCCAATTAATGTCTCTCTGTAAGGTCAAGGCTAAAATCTTTCTAGTACTGGATGAAAAAAAAATTAATGTTTATGAATTCCATATTTTAAAAGCTTGTTATAAGTTGTACTCTTTGTCCTACTTATTTCTATTCCAGTTTACTTTAATATAGATGATGGTTCTTTCTTTTTGGAAGACTAAAATGAGATTCAATAGTGATGCTTGCTCTGGTAGTTAACTTCATAATGTGTAACTAATGTGCTATATATTCCTTGGTTCTTCATTTAAATCTAGAGTTCTTTATAGTTTTTCCAATGTTTTGCCAATGACCCCAAATTT
Source organism: Pseudonaja textilis (assembly GCF_049901715.1). NCBI lineage: Eukaryota > Metazoa > Chordata > Lepidosauria > Squamata > Elapidae > Pseudonaja > Pseudonaja textilis. Next base: position 36,728,915 of record NC_141995.1, read on the forward strand.
CTATAGCATTTATGTCTTTAGTAAAATGGAGCACATTCAGCAGTGAGTACTTTCTTAACTTTCATCTTTCCACAAAGGCTCAGTCTGTTGTGTAGCAAAGCTGTTGTGTTGCATCAAACAACGTTACTTTAGTGTCTTCTCACTGTGAATGATACCATCTATCTTGTTATCTCACACCCCTAATTCTAAAGTAATTGTCACATTTGGGTGTCTGTAGGACACTTGCAAACTCAGACTGCATATCTCCTATTTTTTCTAAATAAGAATATTCTGTTCTATATAATATCTATGTAACCTTGTTGTCTTGCTTCAGGCCCATCTAGATGCAAGAAGCGAGTGATTCACTATAACTATTTCCTTTAGAAATAAGAAAATGATGACTGGGCCGACGTCAATTATTGTTTTCACCACACTCCCTAGTATTTTTCAGACGTAGCAAGAATCTCATGATAATGTTGATTCTACAATGTATGAATGTCCTATGAATCCAACAACAAAACACAATTCATTTTATTAAATCAGCCAACATAACCCCTTAAAATATGTAGTACCTTCTTCTTTGGATATGTATGAGTTCATCTGATTATATTAAAGGAGCTAACCCAAAATGTTTATGTTAAGAGGGGTCCTTAAACTTATATAGCAATTAAATTGAAACTATTGTGATGTAACCTTATAGTTTAAGCCTCAACCCCCCCCTCCACGGGGGGGGGGGGGAGAACCAGATAGAATTAAAGGTATTTGTGATGTATGCATTGTATTGTTTATTCTAGCAGAATTATGCCCCCAAACTATTTCCTTAAGAAATAAATATTGTACTATTACAGATCAAATTTTGCACATCTTCACCAGTTGGGATAAAAATAGTATGGAATCCCAGTGATGGGGTGATGAAACAATAAATGCTGTGCTATAAATATAGGACTGTGCATCTGTTAAAAGTTTGATTTCAGAACAGGCTGGAGTAATTTAGAACAGATTTATTTCACAGAGATTAAATGATTGTGTGTAAGTCACCCTATTCTAGTTTTTTTTTTTTTTTTAAAGCAATAGTTCCAGTTCTAAAGTCTGGTATGCTGCCAATGCAGCACCCCACCAGTTGCATTGAAAGAGGCGAAAAATGTTTTTCTGTTTACATGAAACATCATGAACAGTGGGGGAGAGTGAGTACTGACTAATCTGTCCTCAAATCAAGGATCAGATAGCAATAGTATGCAATTACAGAAAATATGTCAGAATGCCAAACTCTGAACCTATAGAGTTTTATGACTGCTTAGGAGAAGCTTGATTGGCTTTACATGTCATGCATGAAATCAGAAGAATCTTTGGAAACTTTCTAGTCTAACTCCTTGCGCTGTGAGGAAGCCAATAGCAGAATGTTCTTGAAAAATAGCCATTGAGCCTCAGTTATGCATCTTCAGTGAAGCAATCTGTTCCATTGCTGAACAGCTGTATGATAAGATAGATAAGATAAGATATAACTTTATTACCATTCTTTTTTTACTGTGAGCATACGGGCCCACATAAAAAATGAAATTCTGTTGCCTGCTCTCAAGAGAAAGTATATATCTACCCAAACACATACACAGCATACATAACATACATATATACATGCTACATACATACATAAACATATACCTACCTACACACACACACACACACACACACACACACACACAAGTTTGATGCTATATGGAACAAAACTGTGACTGAATCTATATGTTCTGCTTCGGATATCATGAAGCCTCTACCCAGAAGGTAAGAAGGTAAAAAGAAAAACAAGTCATAAATTGGATGTGTCCCAAACATTCCTGTGGACTCTGCTCAAGCATTGCTTATATGCTATGTCCTGAATAGAATTCCTTCTATGAACTACCAATGATCTTTTCTGCCATCCTCACCACTTTTTGCATCATCTTCCTGTCTGAAACAGTAATGCTTCCAAACCAGACAGTAATGCAATGACAGGATGCTCTCAATCGTCCCTCTATAGAAAGTGGTAGGGACAGGGGAAGGAAGGTGAACTTTTTTAATGCAATATAGAAAATATAGGCACCGCTGAGTCCACTTCACCAGTGTCTCACTGTTGCATGTCCAAGCTAGCTTACTGGCTAGCTGCATACCCAGAAACATGATTCTGCTAACCACCTCCACAAGTGAATCACTAATAGACAGAGGTGTGTAGCTGTGCCTGCCTTTTCTGAAATTGACAATGATCTCTTCAGTTTTTCCTACATTGAAAATGAGGCTATTTTTGTTATACCAGTTCACGAAATCCTTTACCTCCTTATGGTAAGCACTTTCATTGTCATCTTGAATAAGGCCCACACTATTGTATCATCTGCATACTTCTCAATATGGTTGGTGGCAAATCTAGCACAATAGTCATGGGTCAACAGGGTGAAAGAACAGTGGACTTAGGACACAGCCCTGAGGAGAACCTGTGTTCAAGAAAATTGTGTTAGAAATATTAGCCCCAATTTGCACATATTGGGTCTATCAATCAGAAAATCAAGAATACAGTTGCACAAAGGAGTATTAAAGCCTAAAAGGCCCAGTTTGTCTACTATATGCTGAGGCGTGATAGTATTAAATACCAAATTGAAGTGGACAAACAGCATTCACACATGAGTATTTCTTTCCTGTAAGTGTGTTAAACTCAGATGGAAAACAGAAGAAATAGCATCCTCTGAAAGGCGATTTGGATGGCAAGCAAACTGAAATGACTCAAATGCTGGAGAGAGGCTGGATACAATAATGTCCTTTATCAGCCTCTGAAAACATTTCATTATGATGGATTTAAGTGCAACTGGATGATAATCATTGAGACCCATAACTGTAGACTTTTTTTGGCACTGGCAAAAATAATGGGCATCTTAAAATATGATAGGATCACTGCTTGCTGCAGTGAAAAATCTAACTTCTGACTATGGGCTTGCTTTGCTCTTTTTATGGCACTTTTCAAATCTGGCTGTATTAAGTGCCAGCATATCACTGAATTTAAAAGCCACATTCCATTCTTTCAACATCTTGCAAACCTCATACATCATCCACGGTTTTTCATTCATCCTCACAACCATGTTTTGAAGACAGACGTCCTCAATGTACTTTTGAATATATACAAACACAATTGTGGCATACTCCTCCACATTAATATGTTGTTCATCTGTTGCTGCTTCTTTAAACATGTGTCAATCCATGCACTCAAAGCAATCCTGTGATGCTTCTATAGCTCTCTTCACCTAAACTCTCACCTGATTAACTGCTGGTTTGTCTCTGAGTAATAAAGTCATATGCTGAAATAAGCATAACCAATATGCTTATTCCAGCATATAAGACTTTATTACTCAGAAAGAAACCAACTGCTGTCAAGTCTCCAGGTTAAACATGTGCAATACCTCTCTGAAGCATAGATGTTTTATCAGCAAGTGACAGTTAGTGTTAAAAACCAGAACCTTTACACTGGAAGTTCCATCGTCTCTGTTATTTAGATTTCTTCATTTAGATTAGAATGTAAAAGAAAGAAAGGTCAGGCACAGGTCTACCCTCCTTTTTCTATAATTGCCAATGTGCTGCTTTCAGTCTGCCTCCACTAGCTTATCACTATTTTTTTCCAAATCAGAAATTTTCACTCTACCACCATCTCTGTAGCACTGTAACTCTGAACTACAGGATTGTTCATAAAAGTAAATGAACTTAATGTTTGGTTAGCATTAAACAAAGTTATGTGATGGATCTCAGTTTTCTACACATCAGATAGCTATAAATTTAATTTGTGAAGTTCAGTTTAATTTGTTAACTTATGAAGGATCTGGTAATTGTCAAGACTTGTTGAACACTTTTCAGCTTTCAGATCCAAAATTCTAAATGTGGCGATAGGGTTTTATTATATGGAAAAAGGAAAGACACTCACCACATTCTCAACATCATTCCTTTCAAAATTCCCAAGATGCTGGGGAATTCAGAGCTATCTCTATGACACTAGTGCTCAGCCATTTTTTTTATTGTTGACTAGGTGTATTGATTGTAAATGCATGATGAACCTGAACATGGACTAGCTTTGAGGATCTAATTTCATCCTTTTGGTTATGGTAAGGTGACAATTCTTCTCTAATTTTATCAAAGCATTATTCACTGTAACATTTTTTTGGACATTTAAAATTTTTGATCCAGTTTTCAACTCTCCAAAAGCCTGAACACTTTCAGAAGTGTTCACTCTCATAGATATGAGTGCTCATGTGCAGTCTTCTCCAGATACCATCATAGAAACTGGGCCTGTTACAAAAATATCAAGAGCCTACTCTTCACTGATTTTTCTCCAAAAAGCTTCAAATGTCGCTGTAAGATACAAACAAGAGCTGGTGCTGTTTAATCTCTTGCAGACTCATTGAAAAGCTTTTTTCTCTCCTTGTGGGTCTCATTTATAGATATTGTGAAAAATAGTGTTTAAAGTCTTGTCTCAACCTTCCATGGTATAGAATTACAGATGAGCCATAAATTTGCCTTTGGTAATCACCAAATGATAAAATGTTCAATGAAATTTCACCTCAGTAGCCATTTTTGAATGAAATGGATGACCAAGATCTATTTCAGTCTGGCTTTTTCTGGAAAACAAGATATTATGGTATCTCGGGACACCTACATAATTGGATAGAAGCATTCCTGTCAAACAGACAACAAATGGTCAAAATTGGGACCATCCTATCAAATTCTGTACCTGTCAACAGTGGTGTCCCCCAAGGCAGTGTTTTAGGACCAACTCTCTAAATACTCTACATAAATGACCTCTGTGATCATATCAAGAGAAACTGTGTCCTCTTCACTGACGATGTAAAGCTATTCAACACCACAGACAATACTACTACCTTTTAAAAAGACCTTGACTGTGTATCAGAATGGTCAAACAAATGGCAACTTCAAATCTCAACAAACAAATGCTCTGTCTTACATATTGGCAAAAAAAAAATCAGAAAATAAAATATAAGCTGAATAGTCAAGACCTTGTTGATGATCCAAACTTTGTCAAGGACCTTGGAGTTCTCATCTCTGATGATCTAAGTGTTAGAGCCCACTGTAACTACATAGCCAAAAAGGCATTAAGAGTTGTTAACCTAATCCTACATAGCTCTTTCTCTTAGCATACAAAACATTTGCTAGACCAATACTTGAATACAGCTCATCAGTCTGGAATCTGCATTACGTATCTGATATTAACACAGTTGAAAAAGTCCAGAAATATTTCACAAGAAGAGTTTTCCACTCCTTTACTTGTTGCAGAATACCTTATGCCCCCAGACTTGAAATTCTAGACCTAGAAAACCTACAACTACGCCGCCTTCGGTCCGATCTAAGTATAGTATATAAAATTATACATTGCAATGTCCTACCTGTCAATGAATACTTCAGCTTCAACCATAACAATACAAGAGCACACAATAGATACAAACTCAAGGTAAACCGCACTAAACTTGATTGCAGGAAATACGACTTCAGTAACAGAGTGGTCAATGTCTAGAATACTCTACCTGACTCTGTGGTTTCTTCCCCAAACCCCCAAAACTTTAACCTTAGACTGTCTACTATTGACCTCACCCCTTTCCTAAGAAGTCTGTAGGGGGAGTGCATAAGGACACCAATGTGTCTACTGTCCCTATTCTATTGTTCTTTTTTATTTTTATTTCTTTTCTTTTTCTTTCTTTTTTAAAAAATATATTTTTATTAAAAATATTTACATCGTAAAACATCATGGTATCAACAACATTCTTGGCATCTATACAGGATTTTGGTTTAAATACCATAATACATTATATTCTATTTGTCTACTATTGAATAATATCTTTAGCTGTAATTACTATTCTTATATCTTTATATAGTTTACAAAATTTTATTTTATTTTCTTAAGGGTTTTTCTTATATGTATCCATTTCATGTATCCATAACTGTGTTTATAACTTATACCTGTTATCTTATAATTGCTTGACTAAATAAACAAACAAAGAAAGAAAGAAAGAAAGAAATTTGCTTTAGTCACACTGGTTGGCAGTGAGTTTCAAAATAAACAGATACCTGATTTTCTTGGTACTTTCTTAGGATACTTGATATTATCACAGAAGTCTTGTGAGGTACCATGTTTTGGATGGGTTAATTCTTATTTTTCACCATAAATTATACAATAACTTAGAGACCCATGTATTTTCTATGCCTTTTAGCAACTGAAACTGGTCTCTATTGCTCCATAAACTGTACATCATGAATATATGGATGATATTAAACATTAAACCAATGTAGATGTTTACATGTCCAAAAGTTAAAATAGCATATTTTGAATGCAGCTGACTATAATATACATCCATATGATCGTCATTAGTTATTAGTTTGGTGCTTTTTCTGATCTAAACTACTATATTATATAGCTTGGGAGTGAGACACATTCCTTCCAAAACATAGTCTTGACATGGAATGAGTGTTGCATAGTGGTTGTTATGCAACATAAAAGAAGTATGACATCTGAGTGAAGAATTATTTTTGTGACATTTGTATATATGATTCTTTTTCTCTAACAACAAAATCAGTGCATGTACTTGAGAAATTTAAATGAAATTATTCCAATAGAAATGTGCACAAACACACCATATTTTGTTGCTGCAATTGTTATTTTCTTCTGTGGCTATCTGAGTTTATATACTGAAAGCCAAAACTACTATGGAAAATAATGAGACTAAGAATCTGTGCTGAGCAAGTAGTTTTTAATATCAGACAATCCTTTGCTGTTGGAAAATTTACTAATTTATTAATCAGTCTTCTTATGATAATAGCACCTGTCAGTTAAAAAATGTCAGCTTTTGACAAAGTTCTTCATGTATTCAAGTTTTACGTGAAAGGGGGAAAAATTCATAAAGATTCCCTTAAAATGCAGTGAAGGGAAATTTCAGGATTGGCATTTCTGGGTTTCTTTGTTTTTGTTTTTTGAAGGGGGAATCCTTATACTTTGGCTTATAGACACTATTGCAGAACGATACTAGATTACCCTAACTGATTAACATCTCTTTAACATTGGAAATGAAAATAATATCAATAAGTTAATATTAATATATTGAATTTTATGTACTGTAATGTGAGCAGTATTACTGGGTATCACACACAGTGTATTTTTACTATAGCATATTTTGGGTAAGATAGAAAGATGTGAGACGTAAATAATTATCATCTATGTTATTTTCTCCTTCAGTCTTTTACAAATTTCCCTGTTCATATAGGGCAGAAAGAGTATTCAATTATAGTTTGAGCCAAGTAAGAGAAATAAATTTAGTGATTGAAACTGAAATATTAAAGCTAAGAGTGTCCATGTCCCCAACAGCAAAATGTTTATTTATCAGGAATTAAGTTTCATTGATTTTAATTGAACATTCTTCAGGGATATGTGTTTATCTTAATTTATGCTTACAAAACATAACAATATATTACAAAGAAATATAATTGAACACAGGAATTTTAAATAGTCTATAGCAATATATATGATGAAATCTATGTCTTATTTATTGATCTATGTATTCTTTTTTAACAATTTTAAAATTATCTTGAAACAAAGGTATTTTTCAATAGGTAGACATAATATATTTAGATTTCAGCAAGGCATTTGACAAAGTAGACCACAACCTACTTCTTAGTAAGCTAGAAAAATGTGGAATAGATAGCACCACCACTAGATAGACTCGCAACTGGCTGGTGGGTGACAGGGGAAAGATACTGTAAAATCTCTAGTAAGAGATAGTATTTGCCGGTTCTCCAAACTACTCAAAATTTCCGCTACCAGTTCTCCAGAACTGAAGTGAACCTGCTGAATACCACCTCTGCTCAATGGTTATTTGATCTGAAATGGAGGGAAAAAACTCCCCATTCTTTGAAAAGTTTTCCTTATATTTGGAGGAAGCAATAATGGTGTGTTTGTTATTTTATCTGTGGACAGAATGCAATAGCCTACTTATTAGTTCTGTTTTGTTTTCCATATGTCTTCTATTCCTGAAACCTCTGAGCAGCTACTTTATCATAGTTGGAACCTTCCTTATCTGTCTTTCCTCCCCCCCTCCTGGAGTAGGTGCCTTTTCCACTACAAATGGAACTTAGAGTCAGCTGCCACACTGAATGGTTCATAACATAGTGGTCTGATTAATACAGTATAGTCTGGTGCACTGTGACTCATATCTGTATGGTTCAAGTTTAGATATTACTGTTGAGAAACTCTGCAAAGGTGTTGATTGCTGATTCCATCTTCAGTCCTTGGAAAACCATTGTTGTATTTTGCCCATATTTGGGGCTTCTGGAAATGTTTAGGTGATGAACAGTAGAATAAAGCATTAAGTAACGCAGTCAAATAAGTCCCACTTCCAGGTTTATTTTCTTTATTTTCCTTATGCCACACACTGAAACTTAATTAAATTATCATATGTTATTTAAAATAACAATTTCTATTTCCTTAATTTTACCTGTACATTTTAAAGATGAACTGGTTCATTTTTTTAAAATTGGTGCAGAAAGAATTGAATCCCAGTGAATTAGATGAGTCCTTTTTCAATAGCTCAATGCCTTGTGTATTCTTTCATTAGTTGGACTAATTGCAGATTAGGTGCAATGCCAGTGATTCTTCTTTACCTAAGAATTCATATTGGCTATCTACAAGAAAAAACACAGTTAACTATACAACAATAACATGTGCTCTCCTCTTTCTCTTGCAATCATCTTTTACTGATGGCATTCCTTTATACTGCAAAATGTACATGGAATAATTACAATTAGCAAAGAAGTTACAGTTTTTTCCCCTCATTTAGGGATATATTTACTTGCTTGTGTATTTATAGAAAACAAGCTAGTATAATGAATGAGTGTTTGAACAGACAGCAGAGTTGTTAGACAATTGTACTATAAGCATCCATAGACTTGCAGAGCTTTGCCAGCCAGAACAACATATGGCCATACCCTAAGGGAAAAATATTGTTTATGTGGTTTCAGATTGACTAAGCAGAGGTAAAAAGCTAGTAAAGTTTTGGCAAGATTTTTCAAAGGATGTAGGGACATCTGGTACTGATTGTTTCTGAATTGTTGTGTTTTTTCTCAAACCCTGCTAATATCCATGTATTTTATGAATCTTTCAACAATTGTGAAAGCTGATCAACCATTCCTAAAGCACAATACTGGTTAAGCAAATTTTAATTAAAGAAGAAACATGTTCTCGGCCTTTGTTCTCTTTTTCTTTGGCAAATCTCATCAAATGATACAATTATTTTGTATGCAAGCTTGACTATTAACTATGCTATGGATCTTATTAAGTGGAAAGAATTTCCATAAGGATCTTTCCTTACAGATAGTGCCAGGTTTTAAACATATTTATACCACAAGAAATATATTTGCATGATTCTATGCCATTACTTTATTATAAAAGAGGTTACAAGAAAATCTATCTGTGTCACATTCTGATAATAGTAAAGATTCAGAAAAAAAATGAATAATGTATAATGTTACTGATGACAGAATTTACACACACACACACACACACATACACCACACATATGCATACATATACACATACAATACATTCACGCATACATATATACATACCTACATACCTACATACCTACACATACACATACACACACACACACACACACACACACATACACATACACATACACATACACATACACATACACATACACATACATATACATAGAATAGGTACCTGGCTCAGTTGCAGTAACTGTGAAAAGGATCTTGGAGTTCTAGTAGACAATCTTTTAAATATGAGCCAATGGTGTGGTGCCCAGAAGTCTGATAACATAAAGTTTCCATGGATTTTAACAGTTGTTTTCTATCCTTATCAGTGGACTTATTCAGGATAGAAAACTATTTAAACTACAAGTGTTTGTGATAGCTAAACCAGACTTCCCCGTTGAACGATTAACAACAAATTTGTGAGCAGCACTAGTGATACTAATAGCAATAATATTTTGAGAAATGAATCATCACTGTAGTTGGAACTGTGGAGATAGTATTAACAAGCTATTGGCAATATTCTACTATAACCAATATAGCAGTTTATCAAACATCAGACAAGTGCAGGATTCATTATGATTATTCAGATGAGCTATGGTTTTGATACCATCCATAAGTTTTAGAAAGCATATCATTTCTTTGTTTGGTCTTGCTGGATTGTGTATTTAAATATGCATATGTGTAGATTATCCCTTGCCTTTCATTTTTCATCAAGATACTTATGAAACTACCATCTGGGTTTTATCTCTAAAAAGCATGCTAGCCTTCACCTAAGCCTTGTGGGCATCTCATTTTGGCAAAGTGCTAAACTATCCCATATTCTTGAGGAAATAGGAGATCTGACCTGATGCGAGAGAAGGGTTTTTTTTCCACTTTAGAAAAGTAAGGGAGAAAAAAATCAGGAGCTTTCTGTTCAGATTTACCAATAGATATATAACAAATGGATTGCCAGTTAATCATGACAGTTCTGCAGAGTTAAAATAGGTACTTGAAAGCAAGAGCTGGCAGAACCTTATTTCACACTCCAGTCACCCAGCAACTGCAAAAGCTTTCTAACAGAGAAGCCTAACTCGCACTGTTCATAAAAAAGTCCCTAACCAGTGACTTAAAGAACTGCTTCCATCAACTAAGCCACTAGAGAGAAGTTCCATTTATGAGATGACATGTGTATATTGCAGTAAAAAGTAATAGTGCTTATACATAGATCAAATAAATGTCAGTTTTCTTTATGAGATAGGCTCAATGATTTTAAAAAAAAACAACCCCTTTTTATTTTTTCACATTTTCACTTTGGTATTATAGTTATTATAAAAAGTTTCCTTTCCTACATCTTCACAAAAACATCTTTCTTTTCTTTCATTCAGCAAATCAGTGAAGCTAAAGAAATAGAAAGTTGTTCCCAAATGCAATTATGTCTTCCTTATATTCTATGGCCATAATTTTTATTTTTGAAATACCAATGGGAAAAAGGGAAAGAATACACGTTATAACACCTGATCTTCAGAACAACATGCTCCTAAAACAGGAATAATTGCAACAATTAAATACATATTTTCAAATGGGAATTAACAAAGGTGCACATTAAGCAATTTGTCACATTTATATTATTACTGCAAAAAAATATAAATAATACACACCAAAAAATTGCCTTGACTAAGCAGAGTATGTTCAATCCAGGTTAATTTATTTCTAATGTATCTCCCAGATTATTTGGACATGGGCCTTGAGCATTAATATACTATGATTGTAAACTACAGGTGATATGTTTCCAGGGGAACCAAATAGATAGCCAATTGATTCATAATGCAAGACACTTTGAAGAATGTAGGATCTTTAAGGGATCTGCTTCTATCTTTAATTGAAGGAATTTATCTAGGAATCCATCTGCAAAATAAAATTTCAAACTTTTAGGGAAAGAGAGAAATATTTTATAATGCCATTTCCATATAATTTCAGAGAAAAAGAACTGTTTTTAGTACCCATGTTTTCTGGTGAATTTGTTTAAACTTTTATTTCTATTTATTATTAGATGCATATGTATTATATTCACCTTTTTGTTGCAGATGACTTAGAAGAATTAAAATAATGCCATGTATACATCTGTATTACTAAACTGAAATTATTAAAGTTGAAACAATTTTAAAACATTTTCAGTGAAATCATAATCAGTTAAATAACTGTCATTAGTGATGCTACATTGCTCTGTTTCCAGATCTGGATTTTCTGAAGTTAAAAAAATGTCCCCCCCACCTTTTCCTCTGGGCAACAACTTCTACATCCTTTTATCAATGTCATCTTCAATACTATCTATATCTATATCTTGTCTATCATGTAGAGAAAGACTGGGTCAACATGTAAAGGAAATATAAATCTAACTTTTGTATACCAAGCTTGAGGATAGATAGATAGGTAGGTAGGTAGGCAGGCAGGCAGGCAGATGATAGATAGATTGATTGATAGATGATAGATAGATGATAGATAAATAGATGAAATTTTATCCCTTAATTTCTGTAAAGATAAAGTCATAAGGACACCTTAGAGAATAAGTATACACTTATGCACATTTCAGCAGATGCATGTGTTAAATTAATATCAAACTAAGATTTAATCACTTTATTTTCAATCACATAATTTACTGCCCTTTACATATGTAAATTCTGTCTGAAACATATGATTCATATTCATCAGCATGGAAGTCTTTATCTACTAAATGGATCAAAATACTTAGACATTTCATGAACCTTAATTACCATGACACTGATTTGATTCTGATGTATGATTTGGCAGATGCCAGTTTGTTTATTCTTTTCAACTTAAAAAAAATATGAGTGGTTTCAAAGAAAATAGGGCTATTTCAATAATCTAGCCTTTTTCATCAGGAGGAAGTTCTGTCTGGTTGAAGTTTACCACTATATTCAAGCCCTGAACATGTTCATCTGAAAGTCATCAAGTTTGATCTTTTAGAACGATGCAGCTTTTGTCTAAAAATTCTCCCCACAAATTTCATTTAATTTCTTTTATATTTAATCAGGGATATTAACTCTGTTAGCCACCTGCTTCCAATGAGGGATGCATCCTCCTCCCTTATTTATATAAATAGCCACCCCCTGTTTTTTTAAAAAAAGATGCATTTAGTTACATAAGCCTTCACCAGAAATCCTCATCCATGCATTAATATGGATGTCTGACTGTAAACAGGATGGTGATGGCTATTGGAAATCATCACCAATTGTTATGTAATTATCCACTGTTAAAAACAACTATAATACACCCATGATATCAATTCAATGAGTAATGAATAATCCAACTTTTGAAGCTTAATAATTCTATATCTCTACAATATATCTTTTGCTTCTGTCCCCTTAAGAGCTCAATATCATAGATGAAAACATTTTTAGCATTCAAGGATCTGCCAAAGGATCAATACGAACTAATCTTTTCTCAAGCAATAAGTTTCACCTGTTCCTCTTTGGATAATTTTGCTCAGATCCACCAACTAGCTAACTGGGTATTTCATACCTTAGCTGCAAGAAAGGCAGGTGGAGGCTTCATCAAGAAATATGATCCAGGTATCTATGAATTAGATTCATCTGACATTTATGAATCTGTAAGTAGTGAAGTAATTGCTGAATTCCTCTTGTGCAGCAAAATTTTGTATAACCCGTAAAAAGGACAAGAGTTTATTTAAAAGCAGAAAGTCTGAAGGTGTTTCCTTTTTGGGTATATAAACCATAAGAGTACTCATGGTCCATTTATTTAACTTGCTAGTGTTTTGCAAAATACATTTCACAAAAGTACATTGATTTTTTTTTTCTTGCTCTCCCTGGTGGAAAGAAAAGGTTTAAATATGTTTTCTTTCTTCCCTGGGCCATAACATTCCCTCACAAAGATAAATCTGTATCTATTTTCTCAAAAATTATACATTTTCACCTAATCTTTAAATTAATTCTTTTTACATTAGATTCCTTTTATGTCATAACTTGCCTGGAATGGATTCAATGTGTTTTTGAAAAACAAAATAACCACGGATCAATTAAGTTACACTTTCTGAATTTAAACTAGCTACAATCCAATCCATATACCTTTAGTCTCATATATGGAAAATATTGGCTAAATTGGTGCATGGATTTTAGGTAAAATTTTGACAATAGGTATAATGAAACTAATAAAATCCAACAACATTAAGAACAACTGAAACAGGCAGATACACTCAAAAACTTTGATTTCTTTGGATTTATAATATTTTTCCAGCAAGTCTATATCATTTTTGTTTTTTAATCATGCTTGACTAAAGACAAAACCCTTCACAGAATACATATGGCATGGACAACTATTTGTTCTTTGGCTCTTCATGAAGAAGTGAAGTATATTTTATGATCTGGTATACCTAATGGGGTTGACATTTATAAAAGTATATAGCTAGTACACATGAATGAAAGTATATAGAGTATTTAGTACAAATTCTATGGATGTAGAAATTATGTTAATTCCTGTTACCAGGAGTCCTACCAAGAAGCTCCACCAATGGAAAGTTCCTCAGATATCTCCAAAATATCACCACATTAAAAAAAAGTTGCTTGAAGTGTTATTGGATGTACCATAGTTGAATCAGAAGTACATATTTTTTTCCTATTTTGTAAGAAACATATTTATTAAACTACACACAAATATAAACAGCACACTTTTGTCTTCAGCAAAGCAGGGGTTGATCCCAAGTTACCACCGCTTCTGGAATATGTTGCCACATCCCATTCCTTGGCCCCTTCCTCTTGTAGCCACCTGTGCCTTGAGGATGGCAGCTTTGCCGTGTCTGGCGCCCGAGCCCTGGTTCTTGTTCTTCATGCTCTTCAGCATCGGCGTGTTCTTCAGCATGTCGGGCAGGATCAGGAAGCGGATCTTGCTGCCGTGGATGTAGACCTGCTCCAGCTGCGCCATGCACCCATCGTGGTAGGTCACAGTGATGTTGGACATCTGGCAGTTCATGTTGTCCTTGGCCTTGATGAGCTTCCCACGATAGACCTTGTCCATGCTGGTCTCACAGGTGACGATGTGCCCCTCGGCCTCATGCAGCACCTTGATTGGTACCCCGATGGTCATGGCGGCCCAAGGAGGGAAGTGTTATTGGATGTACCATAGTTGAATCAGAAGTACATATTAAAAGACCATATCAATGCAGTATTGAATCAAAAATGGAAATAATGAAAAAGTTGTCTTGTGAAAATGCCTTAGTTTGAACAAGTCTCATTTTGGAGTCACTCCTACAAGTTTTCTGACAGTGAAAACAGTAAATAACAACAACAAGAATCCTCAGGTAACAATGTACAACAGTGATTGGTCTCATTTGAGACAATGATGAATCCGCATAGAGACAGGAGGTTGAACAACTAGCCTTGTGATGCAACCAGAACAATCTTGAACTAAATACACTCAAAACTGTAGAAATGGTGGTAGATTTTAGAAGAAACCTCCCATACTACCACCTATTACAATACTAGACAACACAGTATCAACAGTAAAGACCTTCAGGTTTCTAGGTTCTATGATATCTCAGGACTTAAAATGGACACCTAATATCAAAAATGTTATCAAAAAGGCACAACAAAGAATATTTTCCTGCACCAACTCAGAAAATTCAAATTGCCCAAAGAACTGCTGATTCAGTTCTACAGAATAATTATTGAGTCAGTCATCTGCACCTCTATAACTGTCTGGTTTGGCTCTGCAACTGTTGTGGTTAGCTGGTAGTAGGTGTGGACAGTGGAGGAAAGCGTGGACTCAGATGTGGGGCCAGAACTATTAGGGAGTGGACTGCTGCCTTCAGAGATTGTGAGGGCTGGCAGCAGTGATGAGAAGGTTCCTGAGGATTACTCATATGAGAGATCAGTTACAGCAGTATGAACAACTCAAGAGTAAGGCTGCAAGGTAATGGTTCCTCCCTCAAGTGTATAAAAACCATGTTTGAAGAAGCGTTCTTTGCAGAAGGCAAAGACACTGAAACTCAGTCTCGTGGACATTATAGTTAGCATTTGAAAACTCTTGTAAATTATTTCTTATCTGTGGGTTTTTGGCAGCCTTGAAAAACAGCTTGGCAAGGCTCTTTCTTGCCAGAGCTAATTAGTTGGAAGCAGCCTTTTATCTGTGAAGAAACAGAATTCATAGATGAAACCTTAAAAGGTGGGGGCTGCTGCCTTTGTGTGGTGTTGACTCTCTTGGAACCAGGTTGGGTCAGAACAGTAACCAAACAAGACAGACACAGACTTCAACACATAATTAGAACTGCAGAAAAACAATTGCTACCAATCTGCCTTCCATTGAGGACCTGTATACAGCACGAGTCAAAAAGAGGACTGTGAAAATATCTACGGACCCCTGGACATAAATTGTTTCAACTTCTACCCTCAAAACAATGCTATAGGGCACTGCACACCAGAACATCTAGACATAAGGACAGTTTTTCCCCGAATGCCATCACTCTGCTAAACAACTAACTCCGATAACACTGTCAAATTACTTAGTAAGATTGAATTATTCTTCTTCTTCTCATCCTTCCTATTACCGATCTCTTCTCACTTATGTCTATAACCATGTTGCTGGTATCTTTACAATTTATATTTTTATTTGTTTTCCTAGTATGTTTTGATTGCATATTAGTAATCTATGTATGATTTGATTGCTTATAGTAACCTATGACTATCACTAAGTGTTGTATCTTACGATTCTTGATGAATGTATTTTATTTTTTCTTTATGTACACTTGAAAGCATATGCACCAAAGACACAGTCTTTGTGTCCAATCACACTTGGCCAATAAAGAATTCTATTCTATTCTATTCTATTCTATTCTATTCTATTCTATTCTAAATATGTTTAGTATGACATCTGTTGAGGTAATTCCCCGTTAGAAGAATGAGTGCATACAGGGAGACATATTTGAGAGAAGTGTTTGAATAATACACACACAGCACATAGATACACTGTACAGTAAATGTAGGTTTTTACTTCCAGAAACTTTTAAGCAAAGTTCAAACAAGCAGTCCAAAGTCATTCACAGGTAAGATCAGACAGTTTTCAGTCCAGGGATAATCCAATAACAAAGTTCAGTGTCAAAAACAGTTCAGTATCAGATTTACATCAAATCCAAGAATATCAGTCAATAATGAGGAAAAATGGAGGAACAGCAATACTCTCCAACAGAAGGAAAACAGAAACTCACTGAGATACACTCTCTTCTGAGACTAAGACTAAGACAATCCAGGTTTCTGGCTCCATCTTATGGCCGTTTGAGAAACCACACCTAATTACAGTTTTGCATTTTCTTAAAGAGACAGTATTAAAATATCTATCCTGGTTTATATATTTCCAACCCAAATAGCTGTTAGGTGACCTACATTCCTAACAACATCATAGCAAGACAGTGTTACAAGCCAAAATCAAGCTTAGAAAAAGTTGGTGCTGATCCTATGAATTTGAAAAACAGAAGAAGAAAGAAAGCATAGCACAGGACTGCAAGATATACTGCCACCCAAGATTATCCTGGATAGGCATATAGAGATATGGACTTGGCTGACATTATACAGTAGAGCATGTTTTGAGATAAATATAAATATAAATATAAATATAAATGTAAATGTAAATATAAATATATGGCATTCAGCTTTGTTCAGGTATTTTCCCACGTCATTGTAGTTGTGCTTTTAAAGTTGTAGCAACGTTTCAGCAGAATCTCATCTGCCATCATCAGGCTTCTGGTTGTGTCCGTCTGTGAACCAGAAGCCTGATGATGGCAGATGAGATTCTGCCGAAACGTTGCTACAACTTTAAAAGCACAACTACAATGACGTGGGAAAATACCTGAACAAAGCTGAATGCTATACATGCAAGTACCCACGAAAACTTAAGAGAATATATATATATATTGATGGAAACAACTTTACATAAGTCTTACTGAGATCAGTCTAAAAATACAACTAAAGACAGGGTTTAAATATCTTGTTATTTAAAAGTTAAATTCTTTTTATTGCTTTTATATTGAGTATAAACATATAACAGAGGTACAGCCATTGTAACAGCCAAAAAAGGGTATGGAAATAATATAGGTCTGGAGATCACTTGAATTTTAATTCCAGAATTCCCAAAATTGACAAAAACAATACAGATCGAAAGAACTAAAAATATTGTAGTTGTTGCTGTTATTTTGTCTTGCTACTACCTTTTTAGATGTAGCATAAACCATTGAATATTATGATTAATGTGTTCATTTCTTCACTCTGTTAGTCCCAGAGATCCTGTTATATAATGGAGATATTTTTAATGACATGCAGGAACCTTTGTTACTGTGAAAAGAATGAAATGCATTCTGTTTTTAAAATACTTGGTCTTCTATATCAATAGATTGTTCTCTTTGTTGTCAGCTGTACATCTTTTCTTCACTCCTTGTCTTTTACTGTGTTTATTTTTATTGTTTCCCCTGTAGAATTAACAGATATGTGTAGCAGCTGATTGAAAAAAAAAAGGAAAGCAAGCAAGCAAGCACCTGCATGAATTTTTTGCTGTGGAGAGCTTCATCTAAAGACAGTCATCTTTCTGAAAGGCTGAAGGTAAATGTGACAGAATTAGGAAGCATTTCTCATGAATATGATTTAATAGAGTAATTAAGTGCTGGGAAGAAAATTATAGTACTTTTCTTCTATTTGCACTGAAAATGTTGCAGAAAGAAATCTTTATCTATAGACAATCCTGACAAGAGCATTTGGAAAGAAAATCTTTTAGCCCTTGGCTGTTTTCAGGAAAAGGAAGTATAGCTGTGACCAGAGTGGGTATTTAGCAGGTTCTGACCAGTTCTGGAGAACCGGTAGCAGAAATTTTGAGTAGTTCGGAGAACTGGTAGCAGAAATTTTGAGTAATTCGAAATATCACCTCTGACTGGCCCCGCTCCCATCTATTCTCTGCCTCCCAAGTCCCATTGACTGGGTCTTCTTTGGTTGCCCTGCACAGGAGAACAGAGCTGGAAATCAGGTTAGTGTGCTGGGCAGGGAATGGGATTTTTCAGTATCCATCCCCTGCCATGCCCACCAAGCCACACCCACAGAACCAGTAGTAAAAAAAAAAATTAAATCCCACTACTGGCTGTGACTTTCAAATTATTTCTCTAGGCAATCAAAACTTCACACATCCTGTAAGAAAGAATCAACATGGCTGACCAAAATCCCTCTTCTGGAGAACAGACTTGTTAATATGTGACAGAAAATAATTTTCAGACTTTGCTTTAAATCCAGGGAAATATTCATTCATGAAAATGATTCCATGCTAATTTTAATAATATAAATTGCATCAGTGACTAAATTTCATTCTATATTTTAACACAGGGGTGTCAAACTCAAGGTGTGGTTGGATCCAGCCTACATGGGTCTGTCCTTGGCTATCCAATGTGAAGAGGAAAGATTGGGCCAGTGTGGCTTCGGCCTGGTCTACTCAGTGCGAAGAGGAAAGATAAGGCCAACGTAGCTTCAACCGAGTCTACCCAATGCAAAGAGGAAACCTGCAGCAGTTTGGGGAGAGGCATCAAGTTGGCCATGCCCAACCAGTTGGCCATGCCTACCCAGCCCGCCAAAGTTAACCACAACCCTGATGTGGCCCTCAATTGTAATTGAGTTTTACACCCCTGTCTTAACAGATACTTTAACTGTTCCCTATGAGTTTAATAACTGAATATTGCTTATGTTTGAGGTTTTATTTAAAATGCTAGATAATACTTTGATGGATCTAGAGAAGATAAATTATCTAAATAATTTACAATTTTGACAGAAGGTTTTGTAAATATTCTGCAAGGTTCTAAATGTATGGGTTTTTTTAAAAAAAAATTCAGGGACCTGTTCAGAAAGACAGATTTTCCAAACATACAATGGTAATAACTGATGATTGAACACTTCGTGAAATACAATTTCTTACATGTCTCTTTCTTTTTCAAATGTCATTTTTACATTAACCTCTGTTACAATGTCAAGTGAACCAAATGATGGTTTGGCTACCAGTATGTTCCAAGGCACAGATCATTAACTTCTTTGTTATTCTTTCAGTTTCACTTTGTAGTTTACTTGATTTTTATTGCTCTCCTTCTTCAACTTTGAAATTTTTCAAGAGTCAACAATATTTTTCTCTAGAACATTTGCATTTTGCAAAAATAATATAGACGTATTATTAGAATAGGAAATTGTAGCATAATACTACAAATATGTCAAAATACAAATGCTTCTAAACCAAGTATAGATATAGTCTTATTCAGTTTACTAGATCAGTTCAGTCTTTTTGAAACATATTTGGTTGAATAAACCATTCATAAATTCTTCTTCAATACCGTTCCTAGTTTTTGGAGAAGTCTATAGAATTAAGCCTTCCAGGAAAAAGCTAGAACTCAGGTTTTGAACATCTGTCATAAGGCTAACTGAACATCAAGAAATAATATCATTGTGTTTATTTAGCAGCTACATTGGGTCCCTCAAGTAGCCCATTAACAAAGAAGTTAATGAAGCTTTTAAACTGCTTAAGGATTCATTCTTTCATTACTTGGCCATCTTGACTTTTGTTTTGGTAGCTCAAGGGAATGATGGGTGAATGAATAGTTGTGTGATAGAATAATACTGCTAACTTTGAAATATTATAGTACACCCACACCTGGAGGAGGGGGTGAAACTTCTCAGATCAGTATTGTCTTGGTCCATTCTAGCTTGGGTTCAAGGCTCTTTTATGATTGAAAAAGCTGTGACTGCCCTCATAGATGTTCAATCAGGGAAATATATAGAGAACGTGTGACTGTATTGATTCTGCTACATCTCTCAGCAGCTTTTGATACCACTTACAACAATAAATCTTTCCTCTGAGATGGAAATTGGATGCCTTTTTATAAAGAGGCTGAAAAGACAATTGTATTGACTATTGTGTCTTAGACCTTATACTGTAGAATGTAATATCTTTCTCCTAATGCTCTCTAATATATATATGATGCCACCAAGGCTATCCTCCAGAGTTTGGAAGTTAAGTTTCATCTATTTCTCCATAAAGTGTAATGCTATAAATGTCCTCAGCTTGTGTCTAAAAACAATGATGGATTGTATGATGCCTAATAAATTGAGATTTATTTCTGTCAAGCCAAATAACCATGGACATATTACATCTACACTTGAAGCAACTGCATTGGCAATCAGTTAGTTATGGGTCAGGTTCAGTTTTGGATTAATGGTTTATAAAAAAACCTTAAACAGTATATATCATAGAATTCTAAATTTGGAAGAAATCATGTCACTGAGTTCAATTTTTGCTAAGTGTCCAAATTAAATAATCCAATATTGAGTGCTAGCTAACCTTTGCTTAAATGCATTAAATTTAAAAAAAAAGTCTATGCTGAGATGTTGATTCTGTAGTTGAACTGCTCTTACTATTATGAAGTTTTTTTTTCCTTCCTAACAAACTAAAATAATCTTCCTTTATCTTAAATCTATTATCAGTATATTTTGAATTATGGAAAGAGAGAACAGGTCTTGACTGTATGAGGTTACTGGTATGCGAAAAGTGCTACAATATTAGTCCTCTGTTATATTTTTTCATGGATGAACATACTGAATCCTTCTTTAATGGGCTTTTATGGGCTTAATTTATAATCTTCTGCTCATCCTTATGGCCCTTCTCTGCAAATCTTCCAATTTTTCTCAACCTTTCTAAAGCTGAAAATGAACATAGTACATATAATGGAATCTGGCCAAAGCAAAATAAAGTAAAATCTTTATTTCACATGATTTGGAGATCGTACTTACACTGAGGCAGCATAAAAAGAATTGGTTTTTTTTTATATTATACCATGGATGATAGCTGATTTTAGTTGATTTCAGTTCAATTAATTATTATTCAAAAAAAAAAAAAAATACAATTGTGTTGCCAAACTAAATATTTGCCTAAATATCTGTGCATTCAGGCAGATACTCTTCTCAGCATGGCAAATGTTAAGATTAAAGGAAGTCCAATTTATTTTCCTTGCTTGTCTGAGAATCAGATGCATAGTTGAGGAATATAGCCAGTTAGAAAGAGGTCCTAAACACTTGAAGCACATGCAGTCTAGTCAGTGGTGGGATTCAACCAGTTTGCACCACCAGTTTGCCGAACCAGTTTTTAAATTTCTGGCTGGTCCCTCCTGTCCCCATCCCGCCCCTTCCAGGAATCCCCACACACCCCATTTTGGTTCCCAGGTAAGTGCAGGGAGGCCTACTAGGCCCAAAATGGGGCACAGGGGGTACAGTGTAGCCTCCCCGCAGCCTGTTTTTGCTCCCAGGATGTACAGGGAAGCCAAATGTTGCCTGTCACACATCCGGGCCATGCCCACCCATCCAGTCATTAGGGCAGAAAACAGGTTATTACAGTATTTGAATCCCACGACTGAATCTAGTACAGTATCTATATTTTTGTAGACAAAGTATGATATTTGTCCATCGTGTTTGAAGAGAACCTTGACATCTAACAAGTTGTGAGCTGTCCATGGTATATCCACAGGTGGCTGATAAGGCCTATACAGGCACAAAATGTTCTGCCACATGTCAGGCAGACATGTACGGACACCTTGTTGCAGCATTTGCAGCTCTGGCTTTGCGGAGTGCTCGCTTAGACAAAGTATATTTGCCAAAGGTAGTCAAGAACAAGAGAATCAGATTCTGTTGCTGATGCTTTCATGAAAAGAGGGTCTAGAAAAGTAGGTGCCAAGCAGCAGCAGCAACTGGAACTGTTAAGGATTAAGAGGATTCCTGGCTACTAAGTATAGTAAGATGAATAGATATCTGCAATAGGTATCTGCAATGGATTCCAAAAGAAGTGATTGGGTCAACAGATTACCTGAAAAAGAAACCAATCAGCACTTGCATGTAGCAAGGTGGACATTCACTGACTATCTCTGAAAAGGTGGTTCAGGTGCTCATAAAGGAATTTTGGTTAGAAGAGGAACATGGACAGGTTTATAATCACCTATTCCAATTGTAACTCTTATTATATGTCAATAGATGTTTAACATCTTAACTTCATGTGAGTCTGGATTGATTCTCATCTTTATTTCCCCTTCCAAAAAGCAGTCCAAAAGTACATTAAACAAATAATCTCATAATTTTTCTGTTTATTATTATTATTTTATTTTTAATATAATAATTTCATCTTCAGTTGAACAGTGTGTTGTCTGGGTACAATCATCTTTGTTGAACAGTAATCAAAATTTTCAACATCATTCATTACATTGGTATTGATTCTACAATATTAAAATAGTAATATTCAACATACTAATCATAATATTTGCTTAGCTCTTTTAACATATTTGCTTTATTTTGTTTCCCTGTTTCTAACTTCCATTTTTGTTATTTACCATTGATAAAATAAATCCCATGTCAAATGATATTCAGTTTTCTCTTTCTCCTTAATTGCAAGCGCTAGTCTGTTCGTTTCTGCACATTCTAATATTTTCCTAATCACATTCTCATCTGTAGGTATCTCTTCACTCTTCCAGCTTTGTGCAAATACAATTCTAGCAGCAGTTAATATATGAATAACTAAATATGCATTTTCTTTACTATATTTTTTGGGTAGAATCCCCAATAGAAATATTTCTGGCTTCAAATCAAATAATTATGTTTTTTAATCATTTTTTCCAACCATGTATGTATTTTTGTCCAGTATTTTTTACTTTGGGGCAAGTCTGCCATATATAATAATATGACCTAGGTATCTGGTGGCACTTCCAGCATTTACCTGACTTATCTTTAAACACCTTTGCCATCCGCGCTGGTGCAAAATGCCACCTATAAACATCCTATATAGATTTTCTTTGTAGGCAGTTTACATTGTTAATTTATAGTTCCTGTCCCACAATATTTGCCATTTATCTAATTCAATTGTATAACCAAAGTTTTTTGCCCATGTTATTATTGTTCCTTTACTTGTTCTTCTTCCAATTTAATGTATAATAGGTAGCTGTACATTTTTTAATCAACTTTTCTTCTACCCTTGTTAGTATCTTGTCTAATTCTGTTAATTCTTTATAAAAACCATATAGTCTTGCATCTTTCTCATATCTAGACTATATCTGCGCTTGTGAATACCATTTCATATCAATGTCTTGATCACTTATTTCTTGTTTATTTTTTAGTTCCCCCTTTTCATTCAAAATATCTTTATATCTAACAATATCTTCTGTGTTAACAACATTATTATTAATGATTTATAAAAATATAAGTGAAGAGAAATATGGAAAAAAAGAATTAATTATGGAAAATCTATAAGTGTTCACAAGGAAGTATGACATTCAATTGAAAAGAAAAAGATGTTAAGATTTTAATGAATATTAATGATAGAATTGAATTGGAATGGAATGAGTGTTTTATTTAAAGATATATGTATATATATGTATGTGTATATGTATATATATATATATATATATATATATATATATATATATATATATATATATATATATATTATTTTTCTGAGGTTCTCGCGGTATTTATATGTGGATCTTTGGTTGTTCGGGTTTTCTCCCGCGTAAGATTCAAGTATCTAGGCAACGTTTCGATGAAATCTCATTCATCATCTTCAGGCTTCTGTCTCCGGCTCTGTGCTTCTCAGAGTAATGGAGATTGCAGCTGCTTCCTCCTTTTAACTGCCAGTGGGGTGGGACTTGATTGGGTGGGGGCTTGGCTGTGTTCTGATTGGGTGGGGTGTGTTCTCATTGGTAGGGGTTTGGCTGTGTTTTGATTGGGTGGGGGTTAGCCGTGTTCTGATTGGTTGGAGGCGTGTTCTGTTCAGGTGGGGGCTTGGTTGTGCTCAGGTTAGTCTTAGTTGCTGGGGGATTTGAGCTGGTGAGCTGTGATCTTGCTGTTTGGCTTCAAGTTCGTGGTGGTGCTGCATCTTCATAGTGGGTGTCGGTTTGCTTCATGTATGGCTCAGAGGGGTTTGAAGTGGGTAGTGATGCAGCTGCAGTGCAGCTTCTGGTCCATGGTCGTGTCTCATCTTCTGAGTGGGTGTGAGTCTGTTTTCTACATGGAAGTGTGGTGGTGGCATCTTGTGTGGCTCTCATGGTGTGGGTCTGGTGTCCTTCTTCATGTTAGGTACTCGTCTGTTCATGAGGGCGGGTTTCCAAATGGCTGGAAGGCGGGAGGTGTCATCTCGTTTGTTCATGCTGTGTGGGCGTTTTCTATCTCTATGGCTTCTCTGATTATTCTGCTGTTGAAGTGTTCGGTTTTGGCGATGGTTCTGGTATTTTTAAAATCAATTTCATGTCCTGTGGCTTTGAGGTGTTGGACCAGGGAAGAGGTCGTTTCTTCTTTTTGATTGAGTTCTTATGTTCTTCAATGCGTGCACTTATTCTTCTGTTAGTTTGTCCAATGTATGTGGTAGGGCAGGCAGTGCAGGGATTTCGTATACTCCTTGGTTTTCTAATTCGATTTTGTCTTTGGGGTTTCTTAGCATGGTGGATATTTTTCTGTTTGTGCAGAATGCTGTTTTGATGTTGTGTTTTTGGAGGATCTTGCTAATTTTGTCTGTAGTGCCTTTTATATATGGGAGGAGGGCTTTGCCGTTTTCTTGTTCTCTGTCCTGGATTTTGGTTGGGGTTTCTTTTTGGATTAGGTGGGTAATCTTCTTTCTTTGGAATCCATTGGCTGTAAGTACGTTGGTGAGAGTGTGTAGTTCGGTTTTTGGTGTTGTTCATCGCTAAGCATTTTGTTCTGGAGATGAGTGTCTTGGCTACGGAATTGATCTGTGCTGGGTGGTGGTGTGAGAGTGCATGTAGATAGCAGTTTGTATGTGTTTTCTTCTGGTAGATGGTGTGTCCTAGGGAGCCATTGGATCTTTTGTATACCAAGACATCTAGGAAAGGAAGTTGATTGTTGGCTTCTGTTTCCATGGTGAATTGTATTTTGGGGTGTAGGCTGTTGAGGTGTGTGAGGAAGTTGTTCAGTTTTTTCTTTCCCGTGTGGCCAGATTATGAAGGTGTCATCTACGTATCTGAGCCAGAGTTTGGGTTTGTGGTCGTATTTTTCTAGAGCTTGTGTTTCAAAGTGTTCCATGTAGAGGTTTGCGATGACAGGTGAGAGGGGTGGTCCCATGGGTGCTCCTTCTATTTGTTTGTATTTTTGTCCATTGTAGGTGAAGTAAGTATTGGATAGGCAGTGGTTGGTTAGATCTAGGATGTGCTTGGGGGGGTTGTATTTGTTTTGGATGGCTGTCAAGGCTTCTTTTATTGGCACTTGGGTGAAGAGGGATATGACATCGAAGCTTACTAGTAGGTCGCTAGGTTGTAAGTTTTGTTTCTTTATGATCTCGATGAACTGGAATGAGTTTCTTACGTGTGAGTTGATGGATTCTGCATAGGGTTGTAGTTGTCTGGCAAGAAATTTGGCCAGGTTTTGTAGAGGTGAGCCTATGGAGCTGACTATTGGTCTGAGTGGGGTTCCTTCTTTGTGTATCTTGGGGAGACCATAAAGCTTGGGACATCTGGATGATTTCTCTCTGGGTATGATTCGTTGCTGGATTTCTTCACTGATGGGGGAGGCTTTTATTTTGGATTTAGACAGCCATACGAAACAAATACAACCCCCAGTGGTTGGTCAGATCTAGGATGTGCTTGGGGGGGTTGTATTGAATAATCAGAGAAGCCATAGAGATAGAAAAACGCCCACACAGCATGAACAAACGAGATGACACCTCCCACCTTCCAGCCATTTAGAAACCCGCCCTCATGAACAGACGAGTACCTAACATGAAGAAGGACACCAGACCCACACCCATGAGAGCCACACAAGATGCCACCACCACACTTCCATGTAGAAAACAGACTCAGACCCACTCAGAAGATGAGACACGACCATGGACCAGAAGCTGCACTGCAGTTGCATCACTACCCACTTCAAACCCCTCTGAGCCATACATGAAGCAAACCGACACCCACTATGAAGATGAAGCACGACCACGAACTCGAAGCCAAACAGCAAGATCACAGCTCACCAGCTCAAATCCCCCAGCAACTAAGACTAACCTGAGCACAACCAAGCCCCCACCTGAACAGAACACGCCTCCAACCAATCAGAACACGGCTAACCCCCCAACCAATCAAAACACAGCCAAACCCCCTACCAATGAGAACCCCCCCACCCAATCAGAACACAGCCAAGCCCCCACCCAATCAAGTCCCACCCCCACTGGCAGTTAAAAGGAGGAAGCAGCTGCATTCTCCATTACTCTGAGAAGCACAGAGCCGGAGACAGAAGCCTGAAGATGATGAATGAGACTTCATCGAAACGTTGCCTAGATACTTGAATCTTACGTGGGAGAAAACCCGAACAACCAAAGATATATATATATATATATATATATATATATATATATATATAGAGAGAGAGAGAGAGAGAGAGAGAGAGAGAGAGAGAGAGAGAGAATATAGTGTGTATTTTAAGAATGTACCAAGCAGAACTCAATTGGAAGTTATGTATTATATTGATTGTTATAATCTTAAAGGTATAAATTGAATAAGAATTTAAATAAGAATTAAATGGACAAAATTAAAAGATATAAAGGTGTCATAGTCCAATTAGTAACTACAGGGGAAAATTTATCTAATGAGAAAAGATAATATGAAATTGAAACAGGACAGATAAAAGTACAAATATAATGATTTGAACTGAGATATTAGATAATTAAAAATAAAGCTGAGAAAATCAAAGGAGGGGAAAAACTATGTAGAAAATGTTAAGCAGTAATAAGACATTGAATAGAACACAAAAATGAACATGAAATTGAGTTTGTGTCTGTATGAAGAACTGATAACCCGTGATCATGCTATTCTCAAAAAAAGATGTTTTATTTGTATTGTGGGTTTTTTTGTGAAAACCCAAATAAAATTTATATTTAAAAAAAGAGTCATCTTCCTATTGGTTGATTGGTATGTTGATGGCTGGTGATTGTTGTTTCTTTGTGCTGGTATGTCTTCAGTTTCTAAGTACCAGATAAGTTGGTAAATTAATACTCCTGTTATCCTAAGACATGTATATTTGCCTTCAATCACTTAAGGATCTTACTGAGATTTTTAAAAGACAATTAAAACTTTTACAAAAGTAAATAGAAATATATTTGATCTTACCTCTCTCTTACGGTATTGGAACTACAAGAACCATCTAATAAAGCTGTTGGAAAATGATTTAAGACAGACTGATTGAAGAAGGTACTTCCTTTTATAACTTTTCATTTATTGACTACATGTGCACAATGTGTGGTGATGTCAACATGCCTTAAAAATAGATTGCTAAATTTCACACAGGATATTTTGCTCAACAGTAATTAGATACAGAATCTGTCTTTAGGCATATTGAATACCAGTGTATAACACTTGCTGGAGAGTTAACATTAAAGGAAGAGTCCTGAATTTAAATAAAAATCTGAGTTTCGAAAGACATGTAACTGCCCACTTTATTAATGATGTCTAGTTCATCTCTGTACCTTTAGAAATCAAACAATACAACGTCGACTAAACAGCATCCATGTCTGTTTCACACATGCCTGATGATAATTTATTTAGCTGTGATGGACCATTTCCTAATGTGGGCTTGAACTTCATGGAAGCAAATATTGGAAATAAACTTCTGCCATTATATCTGTGACAATCTATTCTGATCTGAACTGTAAAAAAACCACAAAGTTGGTATCATTGTATAATGAAGATGTAGTGCATGTGTGAACTGAACTCATTTAAAAAGTCATTTTAAGAAGAAAAGTGTTACGTACCCCATATTTATTTATTTTATTTCTTATAAAAGAATATTGATGTAGATATTAATGTTAATGTCTGTTCTGTTCAGTACAGATATTTTCTATATTGGGATTATAATCCAACCTTAGACCCAAGTATATTAGGTTCAAACATTTGAATTTCCTTGTGCATAGCCTTTTCCAACCTTGATAACTTCCAGATAGATCACAGACTATCCAACACCCTGGCAGAGAGTACTGTAATTCATATATCTGGCTATTTCCAGTATTGGAAACAAACATTTAAAGGATCAAATATTAGCAGGACTAATAAAAAATGTTCTAGCATATGAAGGATCATCTACAAAGGACTTCTCTTTAAACTTCTAAAGCCCTCCAACTTTTTTCAGGATCTAATGGCAGTTTCAAAAAACTTGGCTGTCTGTGCCTGTCCACACTTACATGTGCAGAGATAGCTAGGACGGTTTCTGAATCAGCTTTAACAGTGTGAAAAAAAGTGATTTGTATATTCTCCAATGCATTCAAAAGCATCTCTTTTGATGGATTTGCACAGCTGCTGAAGAGCCATTTCCAAAAGACATTATTGGACTAAACGATAAGCCGTCTGATGTAGTTTAAGGATGCCTCTTATGTTTCTAATCATAAATATTTCATTTGAACCAAAGACATACTTTTTACAAGTCTTTTTACAAAAAGTTGAATTGGAATTCTATTAACATAAGCACACTTGTTTGCACCTGCTTCATTGCTATGATATATTTGAGAAGTTTGTGGTATTGGATCATGCCTGCATTACTCAAGACAGATGACAGAGAGACAGAGAGACAGTTGATAGAGACAGATTGACAAACAGATGGTTGGATGGATAAATAGTATTTAAATATTTTCTCATACCCATGTTCATATTTCCTACACTCAATAACTGTGCATCTGCATGTGGTTTATTGCATGGGAAAAAAAGTCAATTGTAAATCTTTTCTCTGGAGTCAGTTGGTTAGTCTGGCAAACAGGAAACTCCAAACATTCATTCACTTGAAATAGAATGCCTCAGATAAAACTGAAACAAGCAAATTGATTTTTTATCCAGTTTCTAAGTGTCAAGAGTTCTTTTTTAAACTGTACTTAATTAGACTGACCCAGCTTTAAGAGAGACCCAAAAGCACTGAACCCTAGACAGTCAGTTTCTTTATATCTTCCTATAAAGCATGGTGGGATAATTTATTTCATAGAAACAAAGATATAACCGTAATATGAAGGGGTGCTTCCTTTATTCTGTTGTATTGTTCTCCCTATTCGTATCATAATTACTTTTACAATATACTATTACTCTTCAATTACTACCATGACAATGCTTATACTATTACTTATTACTCTATTACCTTTTAAGATACACTATTACTATTATGCACTAATATTTCTTTTTTAAGTCTTTTCTTAAGCTCTCCGAGATTTCTTCTTTTTTGTTAATAGCCTGTATGGAGAGCTCTTGCACTTTTTTTTACACTGTGCTTTGTCCTGTTGGACATCTGGACTTCTTTCCAATACTTTTGAGTCAACCACTCAAAAGTCCACTTCTGAAGGAAAAATGCCTTCTTTTGTTTAGCTACTTAACCAGGTTTGGCTGCAGAGCTCCAAAACACGCATCTCTCTGTTCTCCACTCACACCTGTTTCAAGGTTGCAGCTTTATTGGCAACTCTCTGCCATTCTGATACTGGATAGAAGGCTCAGATGGGAGGGAAAGAAGACAGCACGGCCTGCTCTTCCACACTAAGCATGATTAGAATATTAAAGTGGCCATAAAGGTTATTCTAACTACAGTCATTTGTCATTTTGCCAGACTGTTTACTGACAACCTGGGAAGAGCTGCAAGAGAATCCTCTGAAAACTCAATTCCTTTATTCCTCTTTTTTTAAAATCACATCTTTTGTCTCTTGAAACTTAGAAATGGTAGATGATAATTTGGAAAGTGTCACATCCCCCAAAGGTTCAGTCCAGATGTTTGTATTATCTATCATTGAATGCCAACAAAGAATTAATATGAAGTCTTCTCTTCTCTTTGCTGAGCAGAGAAACCATTTCAAGTAAGTTTGGTTTGTCTTTCTCCCTACAGTACATTGCCCATTGTTACACAAATTATACAAGAGACGTTTGTTTTTTTATCTCATTCCCAGAATGATTTGGAATTTCTTTCAGATATTTGCTAGTGCTTCTTCTGAGTTTGTTTTATTTTTGTGAGTTGGTGGAATTTGCTGCTGGCATTGTTGGTTTTCATTATTCTACCCCTTGATAACTTCCCTAATTGTTTTGCTCCCTGTGTCAAAAAGATTTGTGGGATGGGTTTCCTAATAATTTCAGCTTCAGAAAATTTGTTTATTTATCTCTTAGGCTTTATGGGCTGGTCATTGAGTGCAATAAATGTTTATTTTTCTATAAGACTTATATGTAGTGAATAGATTATGCATTAGCTGTTGATAAGTAAATGGATGACTGTATAATGAAATATGGGACATCTAGGCCCACAGCAGGCTTAAACCTAAGTTAAGTGTAAGGATTTTCATGCTCCATTCATAGGATTTTTTCTTTTTCTTTCTTTTTTGCAAAAAATAAAATGTCAGTACTAGAAATAGTACAGGACTGATGACTACAGGACTGATTATGGGGAATCCAACTTTAAAACTCTATTCAACCTTTGGACAATAGAGAAATACTTTAAGACTCTTAAAGTCTCTTGGATTTAGTTACCCAAAAGGAAAGCTTTTATCAGAATTTTATTTCCAATAAATCCAGCTGTCCACACTTGGTTGTAGCATGTTTAGCTGGTGCATTATAGCCTTGCAAACTATAATTTCCTTCAGGGACCTATTAATTTTTTTTTTTCATCTCTCTTGCTAAAAATAGATGATTCCGTCTGTGTAATTTTGTAGCAAGTGGGAAGTGGGGGCACAATGTGCCTCAGATGCTGGTGAATTACTTACCATTTCCACCCCAAATTACTAAAAATATATCAAGTAAAGATAAATTTACCTTTTTATTTGCTTTCCTATATTCCTAACTTATTTTTTTGAGCTCGTTTCATTCTTATTCACTTGTAAAATAATAAAGGTGGGATATAAATAAATAAATATTCAGTTGTTTTAGTTATTTTCTTTTACTGTAATGCAATCCTCCAATTCATTTTAGTTTTGTCTCGTAATAAGGCTTAGTAACATGGCACCAGGCTTGAAGTTTATTTAGATACCTATGGAACGTACTAGTTATGCATTAATATTTCTTTCTTAAGTCTTTTCTTAAGCCCTCTGAGATTTTTTTTTCTTTTTTTGTTAATAGCCTGTCATGAGAGACAAAACTAAAATGAATTGGAGGCTCTATACCCCTACCTCCTATTTTTTTTAAAAAAAAATCTTACTATCAGTGAACAATCATGTACCTTGGCTACTCCAAAGTAATGCAAAAGCACAAAAGGTGCTTCTTCAAGAGGAAACTGGACTTTTTGGAAATCAAGAAAGTCCAGTTGGCTCTTGAAAAAAAGCACCCTTGGGACAGCCATGACCTGGATGACCGAAGAATCCCCATAGACAAGAGACTCTTGTGCTCAGTGAGCTGACAAAGCACCTTTTCACACCCAGGAGAAGCAATCCTTAGATCTATTTGCACCACTTAAAAATACCAGCTGGTCTCACCCACTTTACAAGATATCCTAAGGAAATCATCCAGATTTAAGGAAAGATCACATGCCTCCAGAAAGGCAGTAAAAAAATCAGTGCCAAGCTTGCCTCTTGCCTCTTGGAAGTGCACCCTAAAAGAACAGTACCAGGAACCACTACAGCAGTGAAAGAATACCCCTTCTCCAGATAGAAAAAGAAACCATGAGGCAATAAAAATTCAGACACAATACAAATAATGAAATCACAACAGTTTAAATCCTCCCTAAAACACAAGCCTTGTCTGGCTCATTGCCAGAACTCACAACCCAGCTAGGAAAGCTGAAGTGTAAACATTTGAGATAAGCCTAACTACAAAGAATACATTAGGGCTAGAATGTAGCAAAAGAGCAAACACAGGAGCAGTTGCTTGTTAAACCAATCACCAGAACAAATAGACACAGGAACTAGCCAGATTTCTCAACCCTGTTTCTTTTCAGGAAGAGAAATTAACATTTTTCCTTCCAAACAAAGCTGAATAGGGAAAATTATCCCATCAATAAACACAGGATTAAATGTTACAAAGCACATAATCAAACTTCACCAAAAAAGCAGTTTTATTGCTAGGGTGGTCCAACTAAACATCTTTCATTCATACTATCACTATGAATAATGTAATATATTCAAATAGTGAATTTGGCTGGATGTGCCAGAAATAGCGGAAACTCCAAGGTATGCCCAACAGTTAGTAAAATACCATATTTAGGAGGAATGAAAAATCTATTGTTTGTTAAATATACAGCTGAAGTCCATAAAAAAAAGTAATTGAATATACAATCTATTCTGAATATGTGTAGTTAGTACTATATAATGGCTGTCATGAGCTACCAGAAGAAATCTTGGATGTGATCTTGAGAAGCTTCAGACAATTCCAGAATTAATGCCAGCACAGATTCATATCAATAGCTGAACTAATACGTTTAGCAGATAAGAAGATTTAGGAGTTGGTCTTTTGAACTTGACAATGTTGGATGTTAAGATTAGTTAGGTATCCCCTAGAGATTCTTTTGTCGGGAAAAAAAAACAGTGAATAATAATAAATGGTCTTATATTGTTACATAAGGGTCTATTACACAATGTTCTTTTCCTACAAGTTCATCCATCCAAATTATTTCCATATGGATTTAGAGGATTGTTAACTAAATTTACAAGCTAAACACTTTTTTGAAGATTTGAAAAATGGGTATCATTCAAGCACTTGACACGACAGCTAATCTTCTTTTGCAAAAGACTAAGAAATTATGTTCTATGGGCCATAGAGAATAAACAGTGACTTGAAGAAAATTTTCCAGTTAATATAGCAACAGGCAAGCCTCAGAATCCTTTTGGGACCACTATGTAATTTTGTGCAATAATATAAAACAATGTGATATATTTAGTTATAATTAATTTTTTTAAAAATTGAAAAAAACATTTTGTGAAATTTGTTTATTTATTTGTTTGGATGAAACAGTGGATCATCTTATCAGTAGTTGCAGCAATATCTCACAGACTGATTATTTACAACATCATGATCAAATTGCCA
This sequence comes from Pseudonaja textilis, assembly GCF_049901715.1. Lineage (NCBI taxonomy): Eukaryota > Metazoa > Chordata > Lepidosauria > Squamata > Elapidae > Pseudonaja > Pseudonaja textilis. Next base: position 36,762,471 of record NC_141995.1, read on the forward strand.
AAATCATATTTTGTAAGTTTTGCCAGAAGTTTGAGTTTGAACCAATTACTGGGAATACCAAATTGACAAAATTCTTGGAAATGAGCAAGTTGAGATTCTGTGGGACTTTCTGATCCAAACAGACAGACATCTGGGTCACAACAAGCCTGGCATCACTATTGTGGAAAAGAAAAATGACTGGTTCATTGTTATTGCAATACCAGGTGATGCATGAATTGAAGAGAAACAGCTAGAAAAATAACAAAATATTGCAAAGTACATGGAAATTTTGGGGACTTATTAGACCTGAATATCCTGACTTTGAAAAAAACAATGCCCTACTCAGACCTGCCTACCCTTAACAGGTAGCATCTGAGGTCCTTGGTTATGACTTGAACTATTAAGTTTTTACCAGTCCCAATTGTGAATTGAATTGAAGACTGTGAATCTTTAACAATATCAACAACAGGAGGGAATGATGGGAACATGCTTTTTAATAGATATGCACTCTATAATACAGTAGTTATGAGCCAAGATTGTGCTCTTGTAGAGTCTGTTGAATCCATTATTATATTTGTTTAATAAGGATACAATGATTTAATTTATCATTCCTTGTTTAACGAAGTATCCAGACAATTTTAATTTGCTCTATGGAAATAGTGTGTAGCTGTTATTATCAGATCAATGTGACTTAAATTCACATGAATGTGGCCAGGTTTTGCTGTACAATTTGTAAAACCTGAAAAACTTTGCATTGATGATTTAGCAGAATTATATTGTTTGGTTCTGTTTCATCTGCTTTTAAGTTATTGCATTCTGGTCAGTGATGATAATAAAGTACTGAATTGAACTTAAAATGCATTCTACCACAGAGTTACTAAATGTTACTTAATGATACTGATTCAACATCAAGAAATAATTTATTAATTCAAAAAGATCAGAATGAAATAAGTAATGTTCTTTTTTATAAATGCTTTTAAAATACCTTTTCCCCTTAAGTTTGGTAATACAATTGCATACTCTATTTCTACAACCTTATGCAACTATTTTAACCAATGTTACAGTAATATATAATTATGGCCAAAGGGATGTAACCGAAAATATCCATGAAATATAATTCCACTTAACGTTTCTCAAACAAATTACAAGTTTAACATTTCCCAAACACAAACTGACCATTTTTCTAGTTCCTGTTTGATATGATATGAAAAAAAAGCTAATTCTGACTCAAAGAAATATTGCAATTTTAAAAAATCGTTAATTATGCTTAAACTATTAACCTTGGATTGAATTATAGCCAGCAGTTTAGATTAAAAATAATATTACCAAGTGGTATAATTGTATTACGGAGAATTAACAGAAAAGCAAATCTGAATATTTGAAATACTTTATGCTAGTAAAAAAAAAATCTTATAAAGAGGATACTGCGTAAAAACTCCACCATATCATAACTTTAGGGCTCAGGAATGGCTCAGGAATTCTGGGTGTTGAAATCCACAGGATGTAAAAGAGCTGTTATTGCCCACTCCTGCTTTATTGGGTATACATTTGATGCCAGAGTAACAATGTGGTTTTTCTGACTTTAACTTATGATATATTTGTTTGGATCAGGATTAAGTTCATTTTTAGACAGCTAGACTCCATTTTTTCTGGAGCATATTTACCCAGAATATATAGAATTAATATCAACTATTCCAACTGTGCATTTTTCATATGTGCCTCTTTTTATTATATATTATTACAACAATGAGTTTTATTTGTGATAGCGTTTGCTTAAATGCTTTCTTTCATAAGCATAAACAATTGTTGCTGAATCCTGATATCCTGTCTGGTTATTTCAGATGATGAATTCTGTTTTAAAAAGTATAAAAGAAAATACTAAAAGAAAATTTAAAATTATTAAAATAAGAGTAGCAAGGTAAGAAAAAAGTCTGATTTTTCCCCTCTTGCATAACAGATTATAAGACACACTGAATGATCTAAAATAGTTAAAATGTTCAGTAAACAAATCCCATTCTTTATTGCCATATCACTAAAGCCTACAGTAACATAAGAAAGAAAAAAATTCCTGAGCTAACTTTACTGATTAAGTGTTGCTGTCTGTCCATGTAGCCCGCCCACATATCTCTAACATGGAGATTTTTAACCATCCTCATTGATATTTGACATTGAATCAAGCCTCCCAGTTATCTCTTTGGTGCCACTACTGTAGTAATAAATATATTCTGTTTATAAATACAATCATAATAAATTCAATGTTTTCTCAATCCTTTTAACTGTCATTGGTAGTGATTGATATGAAACATTTTTTGTGAAACATAAAGAAATGTTTCTGTGAGCATATCTTAATATCCCTCTCTTAGAGTCACAAATGCTACTATCAAAAAAGGTCCTTCATATGTCCTTGAAACTACTGTACAAACATGCCTCACTAACCAGTTCCTCTGAGGGTTGTTGTTTTTTTTTCATCACCAGCAGACAACTGTAGCAGCTTCAATATATCTTTAGCTGTTCCAGTTTTAAACTACAAGTTTAACTACAACTGCACTACAACTACAACTACAAGTAAACTACAACTGCACAACCTGTACCCCACTGGATACAGTTTCAGATTATCAGACATATTTCTTTACCTAAACAGAGAAACAGAATGATCACAACCAGGCAAAAAAAGAAAAAATGGGAATGGAATCCTTTCTTGAGTTTTTTTGTGGAAAGTCCCAGTAAACATCAGAAATCTCCCTCCCTCCCTCCCTCCCTCCCTCCCTTCTTTCTTTCTTTCTTTCTTTCTTTCTTTCTTTCTTTCTTTCTTTCTTTCTTTCTTTCTTTCTTTCTTTCTTTCCTTTCTTCTTTCCTGTCTTACTTTTTCTTCTTCTCCCTGTTTTTCTGTCCCTCCTTCTCTCTCCCTCATTTCCCCACTCCCTCATTTCCTGAAATTCCCACCAGCCGCCTCTTTTACTTTGCTGATGGGAAGATTGCATGGAGAATCCAGCAGGAAATTGCAAGTTCAAGTACTACAGACAGGCACTTGACTGTTGCTGGATAGGGAGAAAGCAATTGTTCCACAGGGTGCAATTTGGAAAGGGCATATGGGGTGTGTGGGTCTGCAGCATGGTTCAAGGATGGTGTGTTTGGGGAGGCATGGGTTGGGGAGTGCATGGGTAGGTGATGTGAGTCAGGGAAGGCACCCATGCATGAAAAATATGACATGGGGCATAGAGTACACAAGAAGTCCTGTTTACTTTGAGTGTGATTGGTAGATACTTTCTCACTAACTGATGATGAAATAAGTTTCTTCCTTAACTTTAATGGCATTAAACTATCAGAATGATATCACTCATTGGTTTTTTAACCTGACATAGAATAGACTTCACAGGAAGGGCACTGTTTTCTCAAGGACAGAGAGAAAATACTTTAATGCAGCCATAAGGAGGAAAGACCCTAAGACTATTGCTATCTGTTGTCTCTCATTCAAATATTCACCACCCCAAAAAGATACAGTACAAAAGGCTGTTATTTTATTTTAAAATAAAACTTGTAGCAGCAGGAATGTACATTTTAAATGCCTGCAGCAAGAAAACATCCTTGTCAAAGAACAAAAGGAAAAGGAAAAAAATCTGCATTTTTTAAAAAAAAAACCAAAAATATATCATTTAAAGGAAGGTAAATTGAAAGCTCCTATATCACTGTAAACTAGGAGTTTATTCATATACTCAGATATAGATTAATGAACAGAGGAAAATTGTGTGTGTCTTGTTTCAAGTTATCTTGTGACTAATTTGTTTGCTTGTTAAATCTGAATCCTGCTTTCCCACTAAATGAAGGTAAAACTAAAAACAACAGCAAATGGCACATCTGAACAAGAAGTTCTCTTCCAGTTGCTTCTTGGCATGTATGCTGAGCTAACTAGACAGGAAGACAAAAGATCAAAGGAAGAACTTTAAACTTGTAGAACACTGCAGTACTGCTAATGACAGCATACTCAGGGAAAAAAAAGATTCACATGAATCAACATTTTGAAAGCATGATTTTTCAAAAGCAAAGAAATCTTCAGACAGTTCTCCCTTTTTAATTGTAAATGTCTAGGTTAAATCTTCAGACCATTGGAAAACACACTGTTTTTTTTTTTTTTAGTATGCTAGAGATCAAGCTCAGCACAAATTTGATAAATGATATGCATATAAATTGGAGTCTTCCTGGTTACAGATTTGTGGAAGGACAACATTTGTAGGAAACAAAACGTACATGGACATGAGATTTATTTCTTCTCAGCTCAGCATAATTTGAGATAAAGTTCTTCTATGGTCTGTAATAAAACATTGCCTTCATAGCCTAATTTTATGCATGTATAATAGTCATGCATTAACTAATAGTCATGTTAATTCACTATAAGCAACTCAATTAAATGTTGACTTTTAGAGTGAGTTTTAACTATTCATTTTTTTTAAATGAAATATTTTCCACATTGTAAAGATGGATTGCTCTGAAGTCTACCAATTTCAGTCCTCTGAAATAAATATAGTATAAATATTAGCTGGCAGTAATATTTATTAATATATGTTCCCATAAAATAGTTTTCATCACAAGCTGGAGCAAAAGATAATATTTTCTCATCAAAATTAAACTGCTGGTGGCAAAGATTTGTGTGCATGATTGTGTGTTTCAAAGTGATTCAGGATTAGCAAAACATTTTCCTGCCAAAAAAGTTTCAAAAATAGATAAGGGTAGAAAGATAGTTTTGGAGATGAAAAGTAGGAGCAAATTACTGCACAAAAAGCATAATTTCCTGTGGCAAATCACTGCATTTGTTGCTCCTTAAATGATCAACATACATGAAATGTCTCCAAAATTATTCATCTGGTGCATTGTTAATGTGAATTGTTAAACTGAGAAAATTTGTGTCAGAATGTTGATTTGATTTTAAAAAAATTATGCACAAATATAAAAAAGTCCATCAAACTGCAAAAATTATTTGAAGGGACCCTTTTTCAACCAACATATTGATAGTAAAGGTTTGATTGAAATGGTTTCAAAATGAAGTTTCATACAGCCTAATCTCATAATATCTGTCAACTGAGGTGGAGGTTGCAAATTGTAACTTCAAACCAACATTTTTGAGCAGTAGCATGTATCAATGAAGTCTAATTTGAAGATATAAAGTAATGTAGAGTGTAGATGCTCATTTTTAAAAAGGGTTAAAATCATCAAATACAAAAGGAAATGATAATGAAATAAAACAGGGATAGCCACCCAAGTCATATAGTTACAAAAGACTTATGTGCCTCCTAGGTCGTCCCTGGGTCTTTACAGCCTTCTTAAAGACCAGAAGAGTTGGCGGGAGGAGTTTCAACTGAATTTTGGATTGGAAGAAAGGTTCATAGAATAGGTGCTCCAACAAGAATGAAAATAATGAAAATAAATAACATTTGGTCAGTTGTTCCTTCATACATTGTATATGAATATTAGAAAAGTTACGTATATATTTTTCTTATATAGAAAATAAAAATATAATCTAATAGAAGCAAATAAAATATGAAATGGAGATTTGCTCTGGATAAAATAGGTAGAAGAAAGTGAAATTGCAAGAAATCAATAAGCAAACAAAGTAGAACTAGGAAATTGGATGACCATCTAACTTTTTTTTAAAATGGCTAATACAAATTGCATTGTTCATAAATATTTCAATTTTGGCAGCAAGAAGTGGTTTTGACACCATAAATTGTATATTTTCAAAAAATTCTATTTCCCAATCCCATCAGCCAAGTTTTTGTTCTTTGCAAATAGAAGAAAAGAAGACAAAGGAAACCAAAAAAACCCTGCTGAAATCATCCAGTATCAATCTTGATGCTAATATTTCACTGGTATAAATAAACAAGTCTTACATTTATACTCAGTAGACTAGCACTGGATTTCTAATTTTGATGCAGGATCTCAGCCAGGTAGTTAATTTGACTGCCAAACTAAGTGCATAAATAATAGAAGAAAACCAAGTCATAGTAGTGAGGTTTCATTATTCTTTTAGGTTATTGGATTTGGTTGGCCTGTCATCTCTGGATTTTTCCAGTACCTACTACTTCATACATTCTTTTTTCTCTAAATACTCATAATGGTGTTTCTACATCCTCATAGATCATCCATTTACATTAAAACCACAGCATTAAAAATTAACACTCATTTAAATGCCCAAAATGCATGAGCTTTTAAAAAATATTCAGTCTCAATCACAAACATTCCAAAGCAGGTGGTCACAGAGATAAATACAAACCATGCAACATAATAGTTCAGTTATATGAGCAAAATTGTCACTATATGAATTCAAATATCTGTTCCTGGAAGTGGCTTTTATTGCTGAATTTTTAATAAACTTCAGTGGTGATCCTAATTATAGTTAATAGATTGCCAGCTACAAAGCATTTGTTATTCTGAAAACATTCACGAAAGATACAATGGAAACAGATAAAAGCATAAAACTATTTGACTTTTTAGGGATTCTTGCTTTAAAAAAATATTTATTTTTATTCAAAATGGATGCATATGGAGATTTCTTTCTTTTCACTCCCCATCCCCCCAAATGAAAGTGTAATTGCAAGTTCCAAAGACCAAATGTGTATCATAATACCCTGGTTATCTCCAGTCATGTAAACCGCAACTCTCTGGCTACTTAGACAGAAGTATATTGAGAGAGAATGCTAGTAGCCATTATCCAACACATCTGTTCTATGACATGAGGTTGGAAGAAATGGATCATGCAAAAATTGAAGGAACTAGCCTTTTTTGTTTATTCTAGATTTATTTATAGCCAAATTAAGCAGGAACTTAAAATAATGATTTTCCTTTGCCTGTTTTTGTTTTGTTCTAAAGATCTTTAACTCAAAATACATTCAAGATTTCATTTTTTGCGACAAGTTTTAAAAGACATTCCGTCTTCTGGGTATTATACAGCCAAATCCCCTATTCAAGAAAAGATGAACCTAAGTGATATATTATTTAGTGAAGGCCACACACTTTTTCTAACAGCAGAGAACCAATTGTGACACACAACCAAGACAGAACACTGTTTTTCAATGTAGTGAGATTCTATCTGATGAGCTGCACTGCTTGGTAGATCAAAGGCAGTCCATATAATACTGTGACATCCCATCACCAAAATATGATAGTGAAGCAATGAAGAATTGGGGCCAATAGTCTTAATATGTTCTATAAATAGTTTAATATTTGCTTCTACCACAATAATGTCAAAAGTTCCCAAAATGATAAAATTATATGATTAAAGGCACAAATGAGTAGCTTGTCTCATTTTTAGAATGTTTGCAGGAATTACAGTGGAGATACCATTAGCACTCTTTTCAGTACCAATCTTCACTAAGTTATTATTGTTGTGACTCAGAGATTTGAACCTGCTCTGTCAGAAGACATAGGCTTTAGTGATGAGGAAGATCTGGCATTAAGGTTTGGGCCTGCCTTGTTGAGTGACATAAATGGGAGTCAGGAGGAAGAGGAGGACTTGGCATTGGGGTTTGAACCTGCTTTGCTGGAAGTTTTGGAATCCTCATCCTCTCCAGGACCTTCCTCACTAGTTATGCCTCAGGTGTCGGCAGATAAGCAGGAGAACGTGCTGGAGTCCTTGGATGAAGATCAAACTGAAGAATGTTGGTTTGATGCAAGGAACAGACGTAAGCAGAAACGTCAAGCACAAACTGGAAGGAGACGTCGAATCAGGGACTGAGGAAAGAGACTGACATGCCCCTCAGGGAATATAAGGAGGCGTGTTAGCTTTGAATCCCTGTTCGGGTCAAACTTGTTAATTTGCGTCTGCAGTTTGGACAAAGTATTCTGTTTGCTGTTCGTCTCTGATTTATAGTTCTGCTCATTATCAGAATTTGCAGACAGCTTCTGGGAAATCTGCCAACGACGAATTCAGCCAAAGGAAAGTTAACTCTGTTGTTGCTGATATTGTCTGTTTGTGTTTTTTCCTTTGGACATTTGGACTCTCACCTCATGGCCACAGGTGAGACAGAACAATTACCTTTATTGTCAAAGTACAACATGTGTACAATGAGATTAATGTTAATTAGTGTTAATGAAAATAAATGGTTAAATATTGTTTTAAATATTAAATATTGTTGCTATAGTGGATACCTCTCTCTTTCTCTCCCGGTGTGTGTGTATGTGTGTGTGTGTATTTGTGAGATGTTATTATCTGAATTGTATAATAAAATGGTCTCTGACATATTTTAACATTGTCTTCCTTTATATAAAATATTAAATATTGGATCCTATTAAGACTATGGATCAATAATATTCCAGATAAATAGGTTTTTCTTCTTTTGGCACATTGCACACAGTCTTCATTTTAAACATCCATTAAAAATCATGTTTCCTGCCAATATTGTATAATAGGGTCTGTAATAAATGAATGATTTTGTTGTTGGACAAAGACTGGATTATTGGAGATAGATAAATTGCATAGGAAAATTGTCAAATCCATTTATAGAACTAGTGGAGCTTCCATGCATTTGGAAAAAAAGAACAATAGCTCTATGTTTCTGGTTTCAATCTAAAGGCATGCCATTTTTCCTGAATTAATGTAATACAGTAACTTTCATTGTATTGGTTGTTTGATATTACAAGCCTGAACATCCATAAAACTCAGATGGACACATTGCTCTCTTGTCTTTTCTATTCAGTGCCGAGGAAAAATAAATGGGAAGAAAATGGAGTACATACATTGGCTATGGGGAGCAGCATGTATCCTATTTTGTTCTCTGCTATTTCCAAATGGTTTTTTTTTCTCATGTTTACTTAAGCTTGAATATTGTTTCTTGGCCTTTAAAGGAAATACTGTCCTCCAAATTAAAGAGCTTTCACATGCTCAGTCATCAATGCTCTCAAAATTGTTTTGGCAAATTAACAGACCAGAAGTCATGGTCTACTAGAAAACTTGAATTACAAGTATGCATGACTCTAGTTTCCAAACAAACAGTACTTTGCTTTAAAGAGCGTGCAAATTATTCTTGATGAATTCATGATCAGCAGGATCAGGTGTATGAGGACGGAAAGCAGCAAAAGAAGAAATGTGTTTTCCTCAATTTGCTAAATAACATGATCCTGATCCTTTTAATCTGTGAGAAAAAAATAAAAGACCGTGTTTTCTCTGAAACAATGAACCAGGTTGTCAGTATAAACTAACATGCATGGTTTGATTGGAGAACAGTTCATAGAGGCTTCAGCTTTAATGCAATGTTTTTGTTTTGTAATTTCTTGTTTTATGTTTTCAATGTAAGCTGCAAAGTCATTGGTGGCTACATGAAGAGAGGCAGGCAGGCAGGCAGGCAGGCAGGCAGGCAGGCGGGCATTTCAAATGGCAGGACCACATTACTTGGGTCCTGCCAGAGTTCCTTTGGAAATAGAATATGCAATACACCTGTTCTGTTTTGAAGGTTGGTTTTAAGAATATGGCAATTCAAAAATATCAATGTATCTCTAAAAATCAAATTTCTAGAATAACAATTTTAGGATATTTCAAAAAGATGTATGCTGCATTATCTCATTGCATTTCCAACAGGATGATTTACTCATTATTCTTCTATACAAATACAATGGGGTACAATAATTCTGAAATATTGTCTTTGGTTGAATAGGTTGCAGACTAAGATCTACAGAAATTGTTAATACAGATGTTAAGACAATGTCTTCTTGTTTAGACAAAATGGGGACCTCCAATTCCTATTCAATGAGATCATGTTGTATTTACATAAGGGGAGTTACAGCTCTACTTCTAATGCAAGTACAAAGTCCATTGCCAGCTGAACAGGTGGATTCAGATGAACCGTTTTGGAAGAGGGCTTTTTTCCCCCTTTCAGAAAGATGGAGAAATTCCTTAGATCGCTGCATAATGATATGATTATAGTGCTTTTATCCATATTAAAATATTATAGTACTAATGTATATCTCCTTTTATATATCCTTGTAAAGTCACAATCATTTCTCTATCTTCTGTTGACCGAGTTTCATGTTAAAATCCTCAGCTGAATTTACCACAACATTAAATTTGCACAAGTATGATGTTTAGTCCATCCAATCTCCTTTGCCCTAAAACAAAGAAAAACATTTATTTTCTTAAATAATTTTTTATTAAACAATTTTTCTTATATACAACATCATTTCAATTCATTACAATGCTTTCGTAATGGTATACATACTTTTACGTAAATCTAAACTATCTATACACTTGTCTATGTTGCTTAATCTATCTTTATCCACTATATCTTTTATCTTATTGTATTCTTCTATATTCAATTTTATATCTATTATTTAGTCAATCATACAGTACATTCCATATCAAATCTGTTTCCTCACTTTCCTTTATCTCCATGGTCAACTTATCCATCTCGGCACACTCTAGTATTTTTCTTATCACATTTTCCTCTGGTGGCACACTATCATTTTTCCAATTCTGTGCATAAGTTATTCTTGCTGCCATTAATAAATGTAACTTAAATACTCTGTTTTATTATCATATTTTCCCACTATTATACCTAACAGTCTCCAGTCTTAATTCAATTAATTAATTGCTCTTTAATTAGTTCTTCTATCCATTTTTTTGTTCTTATCCAATATTGTATAGCCAAAATTTTTCACCTAAGAATCATCGTTTCTTTAACCCTCTCCTCTTCCATTTTATAATCCAACAAATACTTATATAAGTTTTTAATCAATTTGTCTTCTGGACCTTGCAGAATCTTATCTAATTGCAATAGTTCTCTATATATCCTATGTTTTTCTGTATTGTTCTTGAATCTTGCTTGTAATGACATACATATATATCCACTATTCTACCTAAATTCCTTGCCCTTTTAATTCTTGTTTCTTTTTTAATATCCCTTGCTCTTTTAAGATGTCCCTATACCTTACTATCTTATCAAGATTTACCACATTTGGGTGTATTGATGCTTCGGTTGATAACCAGATTTGAATTTTTCTTTTAACCTTTTCCCAAATTAATAGCAATGTGTTTCTTAGTTGGTGTCTTTGGAAATAACTATGCGCAAAGACAGACATTTAGTGTTGGCTAAGGAATTTACCTAGCATATAAAACAGTATTTCAAAGGTAGACGGGAACAGGATCTATTAGATTTTAAGGTGTGAAGTCCATTCTTAAAGATTTTGCAGCCTTTGTATGATATGTACCAAATTTCCTAGAATATTGGAGGATGTGTTTCCTTCAACTATACTTTTCTTAGAAGAGCCATTCCCAGAATATACTTTGTTGGGCTTTTACTTAGCAAAGTTTTGAAGCTCAATTGCAGAGCTTCCTCCTAATGTCATTGTACTAGCACAACACAGCAATGTTCCAGTAATGTTAGCTTGTTTGGACGTTCCCAAAAAGTATAAATAAACAAAGTTACAATTAATAGCCTCTTTGCTGTAAACAGCAGGTTCTGGTGACATGAGTAATAATCTATCTCAGTAAGTGATAATCGTCAAAGTGGAAGCCTTCTCATGTTCGTCCACAAATTCTGGAGTTAGGCTTTTCAGGGATGCCATTAGTGTGATTTTACAGAAGAGAAGAGCTGTTGCTACCAGCAACAGCTTATTATTATTAGTAATTGATAAAAGGGGATAAAGACAATCATTTGCTTTAATGAAAATAGTATAGTTCCAGCTTGAGATATGGTAAATTGTATTTGCTGAGTTTAAGACTTTGGGAGTCTGGGGTCAAAATATTCATCAGAATACACATGCCCTTTCTTCTTGTTACAACTCATATAAAAAAAAAATGTTTTCCTCATTTTTTTGACTATTAAAGTTAGTAGTTCAATAATGAGGATGATGTGGGCAATCCTAGAATAGCATTTTTTGTTATTATATTTTAACTATTTTGCTCTCTTGAATTAGAAATATGATTTGAAATACTATGCTATACTTTGCTTGTAGTCTTCCATGTGTTCTTCCTCCTTTTAAAAAGGTCAAGGTACTCATGGGTTTGATATTCTTAGTTCAGAATATTTTTACTGAAATTTTCATTAAATGTTCTGTTTTGAATGAGCTGTAATTGCAAATGAAACTAAATATACTTTTGTATCATTTTGCCTAAATTGGTATATTACCTGCTGTAAATGTTGCCTGCTTCATAACCTATGATGCATCAGTGGACTAGGGTTAAACTCAAAGGATAATTCTTTATTTCAACTATTATTAAGATGATAGCTTACAGATCCTAATTTTTCTAAAATATTATTTGAAAAAAATATAAAGTAAACCCACCATTGCATCACAAACAAATATTTTATGGACACATTGCTCTCAGGGACAATTCTCTAAGATTTTTTTTAAAAAAAACAACAACAAATTTTATTAACTTTACAGAACAATACACAGACAATCAAGGCATAATAACATAAAAGATCTTTCTGGAAAAACCAGTAGAACATACAAAATATTTCCAAATTGTAATATGTATATTTACATTATCTGCTCAACTTCATATCTTATCCCAATTTCTCCTTTTCATTCTATTATCCAAATTATATTTCTTACTAATTAAAATTTTTTGTCTTTCAAAAAACAATACACAAACATACAAGACAAAAAACATAAAAAACATAAAACATCTTTTCTGAAAGCTGCTTGATCCCTGGTTAAAACTCTTCACACAGACGCAAATTCAAAAATCATATTTACTTTATATATCATTCCATATCTTATTACCATTTTCCATTTTCTATATAGCTTCTTCCCTCTTTTATCTTTCTCAGTTTTATTTTATTTATCTTATCTCAATACAATTCATAATACTTATCATTCTTTGTCTGTACTTTTCCAGTTATCCATCCATCTTTTCTCTTTAAATATACTTCTCCTGTACACTGATTGGAGTAACGCCTTTGACTCTTAATGCAGTCAAATATACAACATAAAACAAAAATAGAATAGTGAACGAAAAGAAATTAAAAGAAAAAAGCATAAAACTGTGTTTTTCATCCTTCTTTCTATTAACTATCACCTTAAACTTTTTCCCAATCTCTTCATTTCTTCATATTTAATTCCAATTTACAGGATTAGGATTACCTTTTGCATTTCATTTTCATTGCATTTGATTTCATACAAAATTAATTTTAGTGTTCATATATTAGGGCTATTCTAGTAACACGTTTCTGATTTTGCGTATGATTTACTTTAAGAAGAAACCCATTATCTTGATGTATTTGAGTAGAAAGTAACCTTCTGAATGCTGGCAGTGTATTTAATAAGATAGAAAGGCAGTTGCTTTTAGGAACTTTGTTCAAAGAATATGGAGTTCTAGGTTTGGTGCTTTTTTTAAGCTCAAGCACATAGCTCTTGGGTTAATTTTAATTCCAAAGTAATGAAAAAGGTGCACATCTTCCTTCCTCTATACCCTTACCTGCTCAGCTGTCTACATTATTCTCAGCATCTTACACTACATTTAAAGGCTAAGCAAAGATGGCATTAGGGGCCTAATCTTCTCAGTTTAGGCACCAAAGGCAACTGAAGAGGCTGCAAAACAAATGCAGAGTTGTAGAACAGAAACACTCAAGTATCCACTTAAGACTGCCTCATAAGGAAGTTCAAAATTACTAACAGAATGGATTTCAAAGGAATTGTGAACCAATCAGGGAAAGAGGAGGGGGAAAAGTGAAAGCATCTTTTTCAAAGGAAGAAAAATTAATCTTTAAAAAATTACAGGACATATTTGGCACATTCCATTACCCCTCCCACTTTTAATGGAAAGCTTTTGAAGATACTTTTATATCTCTGAAGGAACAAAAGCATTGAAACAGTCTAATGGAGGCTTAGAGTTGGCTGACAGTCTGATGGCTCTGCTAATTGTTTGCTTATTGGGCTCCTTTCTTAAACAAGCTATTTATATAACCAAGCTCATTTAGGTTTATAATCTTCATCTTTTCCAGAATATGAAAATATCACACTACCAGTAAAGAATGAATCTATATAATCACAATTGCATTTAGCTTTGTATATCAAAATATAATGTGCTGGTAATTAAATGTTTTTGCATTGCATAGCTTCCTACTAAAAGATATTATTTAGCACTAAAATTATGCAGAACATCTAAGTGGTAAGATATTGTTTTGAAGAAGGATTGCAAGCAAGCAATCCTAATAATATCCTCCCTCACAGGAGTGAACAAAATTATTTCGAAACAATTTCAAAATAATTTCAGTTGTAGTTTTTAAAGAGAAAAGAAAATTCAAAATGAAAACACTGGTATAGGATAACACTAATTTATATTTAATATTGCTGTCTGAGAATTAGTTAATGATTTAGCTTCCTGCAGACTTCCACTTGAAATTCATTTTGGTCACAAGCAAATAGAAGCTAGATTAACTTCCTAAATATCCTATTATCTTAATCTATAAAGTAATACAAATGGCCTTATGACTAATTATTTACATTGTTATTGAGTATAGGTATCTAAAGTTCAATTTAAGCTTTAAGACATTTATTCAAAATAGGCTGTAAATGGTCTAACATTTCAAAGGAGCAGATTTCCAGCTGTAGCTGTAAAATAAAATCATACTGTTTGCATTTTGCTTCTTTGAAGCACTATATAGATAATCCTTGATTTATGACAGTCAAGGATTACCTGCCCATTATTATACCTATACCTGAAATAATTTATGTGCCAGCATTTTTATAGCCAGAAACCAATATTGTTCTGGATTTATTCCTCGCTGCCATAACAATTTTAGCAACTATATCCCTTATAATTATCATCTGAATATCACCTAATCAGGTGATATCCCTACAGTTTATAGATTTTTCTATATGAATATAGCCTTAATTTTTGAGACTACTGGTCATACATTCTATTATAGATTAATATATGAAATTTGATATGTCAATATGTTTTCACAAACATATTTTATTTGTGTTCTTAAAATGAAAACTTTATCCTAATAACATATGAATATGTAATAGTAAGACACATATATGTGCACTTTCTCTAATTTCAGTGACTCCATGCAATGGAATGAACTACATTTAAAATTCTACAAGAGTTTCTTCTGTGGTTGGAAAGTCTGCCAATATCACATTATTTTTATTGCGTGCCTAAATGTTTTGGCAAAATATTGTAATAAATTAGTCTGATTTTGATTAATTAAACAAGCGGCATCTGATCAGGAAATACCAGTTTGCAAAAGCAGGTGATGATCTTTGTAGCTGGAATCTGTTGGAAAAAGAGGAGTGGGTACAAGGTTTATAAAGAAACATGATCAAATCTAAAATCAGTCAAGTTGGTAAGACATTCAAAGTTGCCCATTGCACAGATTGGGTTTTCAACTTTTTTGGCTTTTGACTAAACCAAAAATAATTAGTTTCCAAACATTGTTCTCATAAAGTCTGTAAAGCAAGATTCTGGCAGTTAAACAATTTCCCATCTAATAACCAATAAATCCCTAAGTGCATTAGGAAAGAACCTTTTTAACTTCTATTTAACTGCCTTTCTATATTCTGTTTAACTGCCAATGAACCAGTGAGGTGGCTGTTATGTCCCTGGAACTCTAAGGAGTTCCCACTCAGGTCCGTTTGCGTTGCGGGGGCGGCTGCCCCCTCGCTCATTGGTTGGTTCCCCCCAGCAGCCAGCTATAAAAGCAGGCTGCGGGGTCCAACCAGTTCCTGATCGCTGCGAGCCAGTTCCAGGCTTGGCTAGCACGTTCAGTCCTTTATTATCACAATAAAGTATTTGTTGCACTCATGCTCTGGTTCAGCCTCTCATTACCCAAACTTAACACTGGCGACGAGGATGGGATGGCTACCAGAAGCACAATGCAACCGCTGAATCACTAGCCGCCCGATCCGTAGCCAGAGAGAACGACGGCAGGCGATAAGAGCAACGCTGATCCGCAGCCAGAGAGAGCGGTCAGCAAGCAACGAGAGCGAGCGCTGATCCGCAGCCAGAGCGGTCAGCAAGCAACGAAAGTGAGAAGCGTCTGTAGCCGCTTGTTAGCCTAGCTACAAGGAAAGTGAAGCGCTGCGAGCCGCAGCCGCTCGTTTCTTTAGGCGCGAAATTCAAACGGCTGTCATTTGAATTTCTGCCCTAAAAGTACAGCGCGGTGCTGTAATTCAAGTCACTGACGCCCACGCAGGCGCGAATTTCAAAACGCTGCCAACGGCCGGCAGCCTAACCTCATGTTTAGCCCAGAGAGAGAGATAGGGTTGTGAAAAGCCTCTCCAGAGCTGAAATCACTTGCCTGCCACAGGCACTAGAAACCTTCTGCTGCTGCCCCAGAGAGATTTTTCCAACAGATTGTACAACCGATTTCCTCACTATGAATTCCAATCCAGTCTTCCCAGCGTTCAAGCCGGATGAGGAGAAGTGGGAGTCATACAAGAACCACTTTAACCATTACATCGACTCAATTGGGCTGGCTGATGCAGGGGAGCACCGGAAAAAATCATATTTCCTGATCTACTGTGGAGCCATCGTCTTTGACACTGCCACAGCACTCGTGGCTCCACGTGAGTTAAAAAACGTTCCATGGTCAGAACTGTTAGAAATCCTTACTAACCACTATTCTCCCAGACCTTCACAGATTGCCAGGCGATTCACCTGAGGAAACAATCAGACAAAGAGACCATCAACCAGAACATGGCCGCCCTCAGGACCGCAGCACTCCATTGTGGGTTTGGAACCTACCTGGAGGACATGCTCCTCGATCAGCTAGTCTGTGGAGTCAAGGATCTCCACCTCCAAAGGCGCCTACTCACTAAGAAGGACCTCAACCTCGCACAAGCCGTCGAGGAGGCCCTGGCAGCAGAACTGGCAGCACACTCAGCCACCGAAATCCATGGTCCTACTTCCAAGCTAACGATAGTTCCAGTCCACTCCGAGGAGGTGGTCATAGAGGAAGGCCCCAGTGATGAAACCGACATCCACTGCCTCACCAACGCCAGGCAACCGCAGGTAGGAGCCAAGCAAGAAAGCATCAGTCCACCCAAGCACATCACCCTGTGCCTATCCTGTGGTGGATCTCATCCGAGGGCCACCTGCAAATTCAAAGGAGCCACCTGCAACATCTGCCACAAAAAGGGGCACATCGCGAGAGTCTGTCAAGCCTCTCACAACTCGGCACAAAGGCACCCTTCCTTCTCACATTCTGGACCTCAGAGGCAAGTATTGAACTGTCGCACTCACCACCATGCCAAGCACACTTGCCATACCATTAGTAAAATCTCTCTCTCCGTTTTGTTAGAAGATAAACCTTGTCGCATGGAGGTTGACACAGGGTCAGCGCTCTCAATTATCTCGTGGAGCACCCTCAAGAGGCTACAGCCCAGTCTATCAAGAAGCCGGCTCCAGAAGTGCCAGTTTAGCCTGAAGGACTACCAGGGGAAGGACATTCCTGTAATCGGCAGAGGCAAGTTCCTTGTCAATTTTAGAACTTTCAAAGGTCACCTACCTCTAGTGGTAGTTAACGGCAACCTCCCCACACTCTTGGGGCTTGATTGGTTTCCCCATCTCGGCCTAGGGCTAACAGGAGTCCATGCTGTCTCAACCTCTGACACTGACTCCTTATTCGCTGATTACTCAGATGTATTCAGCGATGAGCTGGGGTGTTATAACGGTACCCCTATCTCATTCTCAGTCGACCCCCAGGCAGTCCCAATCAGGCTAAAACCGCGTAGAGTCCCATTCGCTATTCGGCCTAAATTAGATGCGGAATTGGATAAATTATTAAAACAAGGGGTCATTGAGCCAACAGCTTTCGCCAAATGGGAGACGCCCATTGTCACACCCCTCAAAAAAGACGGTAGCCTGAGAATTTGCTCGGACTACAAGATCACAATTAATAAGTTTTTACAAGTTAGCGCTTACCCAGTGCCCGTCATTCAGCATTTATTACACACTTTTGAACCTGGCAGCATTTTTGCCAAATTGGACATGTCTCAAGCGTATCAACAGTTCCCTGTTGACAACCAAACAGCGGAACTCCAGACCATTGTCACCCACAGGGGTGCTTTCCGGTGCAAGCGTCTCCAATTTGGCGTAAGTGTTGCCCCAGGCATTTTCAATCCCTCATGGAGCGGATTTTGCAGGGCCTCCCTGGTGTAGTACCCTACTTCGACGACATCTTAGTCTCGGCCAGGGACAGACCCCAACTCTTCGAGAGAGTTCGAGCAGTGTTAGAGAGGTTCAGACAGCATGGCCTCAAATTAAAAAAAGAAAAATGTGCCATTGCCACTAGACAGGTGGACTTTCTGGGTTATAAAATTGACGCCTCTGGCATTCACCCCCTGGAGTCCAAGGTTAAGGCAATCCACGAGGCACCCACTCCAACCTCCAAAACTGAACTACAGGCTTTCTTGGGGCTATTGAATTTTTACGCATCCTTCCTGCCCCATAAAGCATCAGTGGCAGAACCCCTGCACAGACTGTTGGATAAAAAATCGCCTTGGCACTGGGGCCACAAAGAAGACTCCGCTTTTCGCACCGTCAAATCACTACTCACGTCAGAGGCGGTCCTTATTCAGTTCGACCCCAACCTTCCATTAGTGCTAGCAGCAGACGCATTCCCTTTTGGAATTGGGGCAGTGTTAAGCCACAGGCTCCCCAATGGCTCCGAGGCTCCCATCGCTTTTTTTTCCAGGACGCTCTCTGCGACAGAGCGCAATTATAGCCAGATCGATAAGGAAGCTCTAGCAGCTGTTGCAGCAGTGAAGAAATTTCACGAATTTCTCTTTGGCCACTTTTTCGAGCTGGTCACGGATCATAAGCCTCTCCTGGGTCTACTAGCTGGGGACAAACAGACCCCTCAAGTCCTGTCTCCTAGAATGACGAGATGGACCCTTTTCCTAGCGGCATACTCGTATAGACTCATACACCGTCCAGGTAAAACATTGTCCCACGCAGACGCCCTCAGCCGCTGCCCCCTGCCGGCTCCAGCTGAAGACCCTGCTCCGGTCCATGCTATCTTTGAGGTCACCCAATTGGACCTCCCCATCACTGCCCTTGACACTGCGGCCAAATCCAAGACTGACACAACGATCGCCCAGGTACTGGACTGGGTGAGGAGGGGGTGGCCGGGCGGTGATGTTGAAAACAAATTTACACCTTTCAAGACCCGCCTGCAGGAATTATCCAGTTTGCAGGGCTGTTTGCTGTGGGGCACTCAAGTGGTCATCCCGACCTCACTGCGTACCCGAGTTCTGGAGGCGTTGCACGAGGGGCACCCTGGCATCGTCAGAATGAAGGCATTAGCACGCAGCTACGTATGGTGGCCAGGCCTCGACGAAGACATCATCAGATGGGTAAGCTCCTGCCATCCCTGCCAGGAATCCCGTCCAGCCCCTCCAATTGCCACCCCCACTAAGTGGGAAAGCGCCAGCGCTCCGTGGTCCAGAATTCACATCAATCTAGCCGGCCCGTTGCACGGAAAAATGTTCCTGGTGGTCGTGGACTCCTACTCTAAGTGGATTGACGTGGCACAACTATCCACAACCACCACACTAGCGATTACCAAGGTATTAACTCGCCTGTTTGTAACACACGGGCTTCCAGACTCCATTGTTTCCGACAATGGCCCCCAGTTCGCATCAGCCGAGTTCAGCCGTTTCGCTGCCAACCTGGGCATCCGCCACATCTTCACGGCCCCATTTCATCCTGCCAGTAACGGATTGGCTGAAAGAGCCGTTAGGACCACTAAAGAAGCTCTAGCTAGGTTCAGCAAGGATGACTGGCACCACAAACTCTCCCGTTTCCTGATGAGCCAGCACTCAACTCCGTGCACAGTCACTAATAAGTCCCCAGCTGAGCTCCTGATGGGCAGACGCCTGCGGACTGTATTGGACAGGCTTCACCCACATTACTGCCCTGACTCTCCCTCGCTTCCACATCGGGGTTAGGCATTTTGTCTTACAGGAAACCGTATTCGCGAGGAACTTCGCTGGAGACCCTCTGTCGATCCCGGGCGAGATCATGGCCATCACCGGACCCAGGTCATATCGGGTCAGATTGGAGGATGGCCGAGTCTGGAGAAGGCACCTGGACCAGCTGCGAAGGCGTCACAGCACTCTCGTCAGCAGTGACTCAGAATTACAGACCGGGGCAAGGCCACAGCATCAACCCCACATCAGCACCAATTCCGGTGACCTGCTTACACCAGCAGCCGATCCAGGGAATCCGAACACGGACAGCGACGTCCAGATGGCTGACCAGTCCGAACCAGTCAACGGGAGCACGTCCCCAGTGACCAGCCCTACGAGTCCTGAGCCAACCCGAACCGAGGGACGCGTTCGTGACTCCCTACCGATCCTGCCTTCCCCTACAGACTCTGAACTGACAGACAACCCACCCGAGTTGCGCCGTTCTGGGCGCCAGCATAAACCTCCTGCCTACCTCAAAGACTATGCGTGTTCGCATCTGGGGGAAAGGGGTGTTATGTCCCTGGAACTCTAAGGAGTTCCCACTCAGGTCCGTTCGCGTTGCGGGGGCGGCTGCCCCCTCGCTCATTGGTTGGTTCTCCCCAGCAGCCAGCTATAAAAGCAGGCTGCGGGGTCCAACCAGTTCCTGATCGCTGCGAGCCAGTTCCAGGCTTGGCTAGCACGTTCAGTCCTTTATTATCACAATAAAGTATTTGTTGCACTCATGCTCTGGTTCAGCCTCTCATTACCCAAACTTAACAGTGGCTCTTTTCTATAACACTACATATAGAGCAGCTGCTTACTTAGATAACTTTCATCAATCTGAAAATTAATCTTCCCTTGTGGATGTTGACCATCAGTCTTTCTGAATTTAGTCAAAATAGAAGAAGAGTTACAGAACAATTACAGAAAAGAACTGAAACAGGATTCGGGAATTCAATCATAATTCTTGATTTGGCTTTTGCATTACTTTGCATCCATTTCTAATTTATACCTTGACTCCCATTTTCTTTTTTGTTATTCGTATCTGAGGATATGGTATTGACTCTCAGACATTTTATTGATCTGTTTGCTCTTTTGGCTGTTTATTTAAAAAAATGTGTGTCATGATTTTCAGTTTTGAACAGGAAAAGATCTGGAGAATTCACCAGACTTATTGTTATTTAACTGAATTTCTATAGGTACCCATGTCACTTGATCATGATTCTAGAGAACACAATTCACCCATTTAAAACCAATTAAAGCAATTTTAAAAAACCTGAGGGGTCATTGGTGCTCTCTGAACTTGCTTTTTTTCTTGTAGACATTTCATTATCCTAACTAGGTAACATCATCACTGCTAATAAGGATTGCTATTTGATGTCAGTTAATATTTTTGTGACTTGCTTGTCCGTGTGATCTTAGAGATTCTTTGGTTGGGCTGTTTACTAATTGCTCTTTTGCAGTTCCTTGATTGGGCTATTGTCTACTTGAATTTTTAAAAAATATAGGCAAGAAATTATGCTATTTAGTAGACAACAAAATATTTGGGAATAATAAAAGTTTCAGAAATATTTGGAGAAATTTTGACTCAGCTTTAAAGCTAGCAGAGTATTCCAGTGTGCTATGTAATATGTGATTAAATAGTAAGTAGTTGTGAAGTATAACAGTTAATAGTATGACTGTTGATTGTTTAGAAGCCATCTGCTATTTTTTCCTGCAAAGTGGTAACTCTGGATGGAAAAAGATGGACTCTGAAATATCAGATCTGTAAAGTGGACATTTTCTAAGCTGTTAAAATATGGCACCTGGGTGCTTATAGGATTACTTCTTTCTGGTAGAACTAACTGATACAGTATGATTGCTATTAGCTTGGATGTTGGAAGCTTCACATTTTATAATATCAAGGATGGAGACCAGGGCCAAGGTATTTTTATGGTTATGCTACTTCTGTGTGAAATACTTTATCCCTGGAAAGTTGGATAGCATCCTTTCTGATGTCAGTCAAAACAGAAATGTTTTGTCTTTTACAGAAATGGATTATTGCTGAGAATTTTTATAAAAAAGATACGATTACTTTATTGAGATACTTGGGGAAGAATGGATGTTGCATTATTGATTTTAATGTTTTTATGGATTTTATGTGTTTTCGTATAAACTGCTGAGAATTCACAGAGAGTAAGAAATATGTGAAAACTATAAAGAAACGACTAAATAAGAAAACTTGTGAACAAATAAGAAACAACCATTTTCTCTTTTTCTTTCCCAAATCTTTGACCTCATCCTACTTGTTCCTTCTCAGTTGCACCAAAGTCATACATGCCCATCTGTAATGAATCACAGGCCAATTTTCTAGGATTTAGCTCCATCCAAGTTGTCTTCTGAGATCTTCCTATTTGAATTCTTGGAGGTGTATCACCCTCAAAACATCATTTTCTTTCAGGATTAATAATAATAAGAGGAATAATCGGGATTATCACCAGGTCACAAGCTGTTGACAGAAAGAACAACTGAAAGAAAGGGAAGATTCCCAAAAAGAAAAGTAACTCATTCTGATTTATACCTTTTCTGTCTGAATTATTCCCTAGGGACAAAATACATGTTATTTTAAAGATGCATCAAGCAGCTGTTTTTCTCCTTCATATTTTAATTAAAATAATACAAAAGTGACCAACCCAGATTTGGATTTTAGAATGAGGAGGGGAATTTCATTTTGGCAGTGTAATTTAAAGGGATATTGAGTGCAGACTCTGAATGGAAGTGAGCTGGATGGCAAAGAACTGAAGGCCCGTACACCTCCCTACCTGCAGTTTTCAAATTTTCATTCCAGTTTGCATCCCTGTACTTTCTTTTATATAACAAAAACAAAGTTGCACCCTATGATTTTGTATTTAAAGCACTGTGCAGTTTGGCTCGTCATGTGACAAATTACTATGAATGTGACAAAATTATAATAAAGGATAAGGAATATGGGTCAACTATAAGCCTATGTAAGTTGACTAAATAAATGTTGTATCTTTCAGGCAAATGTATATGGTATATATGTCTATCCCTCAATTATTTGTTTTTTTATTTTATACGAAGAGAGTGAAAATGTACATTAAATTAAAGTATGTTGTTAAAATTGTTAACAAACATTTCACTGAAAAAAGAAAGAGGTAACTTATGCTTTGGAAAAGAGGTTCTGAGCAAAGCCAGCAAAATGAAGTATGTCATAGCATTATTAGCTGTTAATGTCTCATTAAAATCATGATGATGATGATGATGATGATGATGATGATGATGATGATGATGATGATGATGACGACCAACAACAATAAACTGGCATTTTGTCAATAGTTATATCAGGATCTCTTTGCATAGGTACTATTAACAGACTGCAATGATTTACAAATGGGACCAACAGATCGTTCAGGTTTTAATCTAGATGAATTGTGCTGTCCAGCACCCAAATGGAAACCAGTTGATAATGATGTATGCTCACAAGATGAAGTATTCTATTCTAAATCATCAAATGCAGATTTGTTGTTTAGAGTGAGGAGTTTCATCAGTATATCCATTGGTGCATTTTAAAATGGGAGGAGCTGGCAGCAAAACCCTACTGCAGCAATGATTCTGAATCAGAAAAAGTGAATTAAGACCACTCTACCTTTTTTAAAAAATCAAAATTCTTAGGACTATTGAGCTCAATTTCCATCTAATCTGCATCCTGACAGCACAAATAAATGGCTTCAACAAGAGAAATAAAAAGTTCTTAACCATCATAATCAAGTGATCTTGACCATGTGTCTGAATGGTCATCTATTTGGCAACTTCAAATTTTGATTAATAAATCCTCTGTCTTACATATTGGTAAAGGTAATCAGAATGTCAAATATAAGCTATGTGGCATTGATTTAGCAGATGACCCTCACTTTGTTAAGGACCTATGTGTACTTATCTCAGACGATTTATGCTCCAAAGCTCACTGTAACAGTATTGCTAAAAAAGGATTAAGCGTTGTAAACTTAATTTTGTAAAGCTTTTTTTTTTTTTGAAACATTGTATTGTTAATTAGAGCTTATAAAACTTCGTGCTAGACCAATTTTAGAATATTATTCAACTGTTTGGAATCCCTACCAAAAATCTGACATCAGTACAATCAAGCGGGTTCAGAAGTACTTCATGAGGAAAGTTTTGCACTCTTCTGTGCACAATAGAATTCCTTATGCTTGAAATTCTCGGTTTGGATAACTTAGAACTGCATCATTTATGGTCAGAGGTATTGAATACAAAATTATATGTAGTAATGTTTTACCTGTAAATGACTTTTTCTGTTTTAATCACAACAATACGTGCACGAACAACCACTTTAAACTCAATGTAAATCATTTTAAACTTGACTGTAAAAAAAATATGATTTCTGTAATAGAGTTGTCGAAGTCTGGAATGTCCTACCTGATTCAGTTGAAACTGAAATTTTCAGTTTCAGACAAATTTGACTTCTTTGGACCTTACTTCATACTTAAGTGATCAGTAGAGGGGCGTGCATAAGTGCACTAACATGCCTATCATCCCTATCATTGTATTTTTATTCTCTTATTCTTGTTTTATTCATTTCTCTTATTCATTTTTGTTTGACAAATTCCAATAAATAAAATAAATCTACACTTTCACTACTGGCCACAAGAATTGACAATTCTTTTTTTTTAATGTTTGCACTATTATTGTTAGGAATGTAAGTCACCTAACAGTTGGATTGGAGAATATATAAACCAGGATAGACATTTTAATACTGTCTCTTTAAGGGAATGCTAAAATTGTAATTGGGTGTGGTTCCTCAAATGCCCATAAGATGGAGCTAGAAACCTGGGTTGTTCTGTTCTGTTATTGCTGAGAATGTGTTCCTGCATTTCCCTATTGACTGTTACTGATCATCGTTAGTCTTGTATTTGATGTAAGTCTGTTACTGAACTGTTTTTGAAACTGGACTTTGTTATTTGGATTATCCCTGGACTGATAACTGACTGCTGTAACCGTGAATGACTTAGACTGTGTTTGGACTTTGCTTAACTGTTTACTGGAAGTAAAAACCTACATTTTTACTATACAGTGTATCTGTGTGCTGGTTGTGTGTTATTCTTCACCACTCTCATTACATCTTCCTGTGTGCGCTCATTCTCCTAAAGGGGAATTACCTCAACAATTATGCTGGTAACTTGTATGTTTATACACTTATTAAGAACATTGACCAACAGCAAACCACAACGGGCACTTAAGCAGCCCCTGGATTTAGGCAACCAGACAGTGACTAAGAAGCCAAAACTTTTGCATGGATTTCAATAACTAGGAGATAGGCAGAGAGGTGATGGAATAACTGGATATCATGACTTATACAGTTAATTCCTAAGATATTTTTATTTTATTTTTTATTTATTTATTTATGTCAATTGCTTACAAGGTAATAGGTATAAGAAAAAACATAGTTATGAATACATGGATACATATAAGAAAAATAAAAAAAAATAAAACAAATAATAGTACAGGGACGGTAGGCACGTTGGTGCATTTATGCATGCCCCCTACAGACCTTTTAGGAAAGGGGTGATGTCAATAGTAGACAGTCTAAGGTTAAAGTTTTGGGGGTTTGTGGAAGAAACCACAGAATCAGGTAGAGTATTCCAGACATTGACCACTCTGTCGCTGAAGTTGTATTTCCTGCACTCAAGTTTGGTGTGATTAACGTTGAGTTTGTATCTATTGTTTGCTCTTGTGTTGTTATGGTTGAAGTTGAAGTATTCATTGACAGGTAGGACATTGCAATGTATGATTTTATATACTATACTTAGATTGGACCAAAGGCGGTATAGTTGTAGGTTTTCTAGGTCTATAATTTCGAGTCTGGTGGCATAAGGTATTCTGCAATGAATAGAGGAGTGTAGAACTGTTCTTGTGAAATATTTCTGGATTTTCTCAACTGTGTTAATATCAGATATGTAACGTGGGTTCCAGACGGATGAGCTGTATTCGAGTATTGGTCTAGCAAATGTTTTGTATGCTCTAGTTAGTAGTGTGATATTACCAGAGAAAAAGCTAGGTAAGATTAGGTTAACAACTCTTAACGCCTTTTTGGCTATGTAGTTACAGTGGGCTCTAGCACTTAGATCATTAGAGATGAGTACTCCAAAATCCTTGACAGAGTTTGGATCATCAACAAGCTCTTGACAATTCAGCCTGTATTTTATTTTCTGATTTTTTTTGCCAATATGTAGGACAGAGCATTTATTTTTTTTTGAAATTTGAAGTTGCCATTTGCTTGACCATTCTGATACATAGTCAAGGTCTTTTTGAAAGGTAGCAGTATTGTCTGTGGTGTTGAATAGCTTTACATCATCAGCGAAGAGAACACAGTTGCTCTTGATATGATCACAGAGGTCATTTATGTAGAGTATGAAAAGAGTTGGTCCTAGAACACTGCCTTGGGGGACACCACTGTTGACAGGCACAGAATTTGATAGGACGCTCCCAATTTTGACCATTTGTTGTCTGTTTGACAGGAATGCTTCTATCCAGTTATGCAGGTGTCCAGAGATACCGTAAAATTTTAGTTTTAGGAGTAGTTTGTCATGTACCACTGAATCAAAGGCTTTACAGAAGTCTATGTAGATTGCATCTATTGCTTTGCCCTGATCAAGTTGTGTAGTTCATATGTTTTTGAAGTGTAAGAGTTGCAGATTACATGACAGTTTTTTCCTGAAACCAAATTGTTTATTAGAGAGTAGGTTGTTTGTTTCTAAGTGGAGGATGATGGATTGGTTAATAATTGATTGCATGACTTTACAAGTGACGCAGCATAAAGAGATTGGTCTGTAATTTTCAACTAGGCTGCGCTCCCCTTTTTGAAGATGGGGATGACCATGGCTTGTGACTATAGTTTTGGCAAGGAGCTGCTCCTAAAAGATTTTTCAAAGATTATGCTTGGAGGTTCAGCTATGGTAGTGGATAGCTTTTTTAAGAAGTAGGCACATGTTCCATCCGGTCCAATAGATAGAGATGATTTAGGATTACGTAATGCTTTTTCAACATTGTCTTCTGTAAAATCAATATGTATTAGATCATTGTAGTTGTCTGTAGTTCAACTAGGAAATACTGGGCATCATCCACTGCTGTTTACAAATACTGAGCCAAAGAATGTGCTAAAGAGGTTGGCTTTAATAGTGTTGCGTTGCAGTCCTTACCATTAGGTCCTTTCAGGGGTGAGATGGACCTTGAGTCTTTTCATTTGTTGTTTACAAAATTGTAGACAGCACGGGTGGAATTGGTGCGTAGAAGGTTTTCTTCCTGTTTAATGTGATAATTGGTGCATTCAGTTTTTATCTGGTGGCATAAATTTTTGTATCGGCTTTTGCAGTTGGCAACAGATTTGTTTTTCCATCAAAGTAATTTCTTTTTGGATTGAAGCTTTCTTGTTGTTATGGATAATTTGTTTTGTCTGGTTTTGGGAGTTTTTAATCCCACAAATGAGGCAACATGATAAATGTTTAAATTTGCAACAAATCACTACATCCAGGTTTTTGTTTTTTCCTTTAATAGTATGATTTACTATAGACACTACTGGTCTTTTTATATTAATTTTTTTAAATGTATTCTCTCTGTTTCTCTCTCACATTTACACATGCACAAATACACTGACAAAAACCCTTGGATCAAGAATAATCAGGTACAGCAAAGGGAAAGCTATGTTCACTGTACTCTTTCAGTGCTCTAATTTTTATAATGGCTAAAAATCTATCTGGAAAAACAATAGAGTTAATCTGTGGCCAAATAAACTAGCAATTACAGTGGTTCCATTTAGACAAAAACCTGCATATGATTAGGTTAACAGGGACAAAGCTATAAGTATATGGAGAAGCATTCCTCTGCCATAACCATACTTGATGTATAGTATCTATTCAGGTGTTGGGATAACCTAATGCCAGCATAGCTTAATTAATGCATCTATATTTAAGATATAGATCAGTGCCTACTATTTGGCCTACCTCATATATAGTGCTGAGCTTTCAACTTCAAACTATGCCATAATACTATTGCATAATGTGCAGATGAAACACTGTGGTTAGTTCAAGACACATGATTTAAAACTCAGAGATTAACATAATATGTAACCCACTGTTTGTCCCTGTTGAAAAAAGACATTTTCCCCCCATTAGGACATATTCAAACATGACCTTATACTAATATGGCATAAATTTTGGGTGAAGTTCAAAGAAAATTTCCTTTCAACATCTGTGAGATAAATCAAACCACAGAAAAGACTAAACTGTTAGAAATGACTGACGAGTGCTAAGGTACATTGTCAAATTTTTTATATACACATTTTCTTTTTTTGGCACATCACTGTAGCATGCATTTGTAATTATTCAACAAGCCCTATTTGAGATAGAACTTATGATAATAATAGCATTTAAAATGTTTTGGTAGTCCTCTTCTTAAGGAAACAGGAAACTTGCTTAAGGA
Source organism: Pseudonaja textilis (assembly GCF_049901715.1). Taxonomy (NCBI): domain Eukaryota; kingdom Metazoa; phylum Chordata; class Lepidosauria; order Squamata; family Elapidae; genus Pseudonaja; species Pseudonaja textilis. The sequence goes on from NC_141995.1 coordinate 36,790,830, forward strand.
AACTTCAGATTTATAAACCATTAATAACATCCCTTTAGAATAGGAAAATGTTTTCAATGACTGAAGGTGTGGAAAATATTCTTCATCTTATAAGTTAAATATTTCAAAAACCTTTTAACTTATACTTCCATGTGGAGTTGTCTCAAAAATGTGAGAATAAGCCATTTTAGTGGAAGACTTGTGAAGTAAGTGCCCATTTACTACTGTACTTATTTCTCCTCTACAGTGTGATAGTTGTGAGGTTATAGGAATACTTGTAAAGAAGCATTTGCACTTCAACTATAGCTCATGGCAATGTTTATATCATTCAGGAAGATCCATAGTTCATCTATCAGTAATCTTTCTACATCCATATAATCCTAGATGTGTAACTTGTACAAGTGCTTCTGGAAAACTCATTTGTGAAATTATGTAGATAATCATTTTTAACAGATCTCTTCCTCATTGTATTATAAAATTTAGAAAATACTAACCTTTCTCTCTAATTTTAGCTGATAAATCAGTTGTGAAATTTAGGAGCATTGTATCTGATACAATTACAACTGCAACTCATTCAAAGGTTCACAGTCTAAAACAGCTTCTCATACTTGAGGTATGTTGGTTAGAATCTTAACCATTTCTTTATACTACCTTATATTTTATAATATTTATCTGGGATTATTTCTCATTTTAATTTTTAGCAGCTATTTTTATATCCCAGCAGTTCAGTAATCCATGATTGCATTATTTAATAGTTACATTTAGTATTAATATTTTAGATCTTCTTCTGTATTATTGTATTTGGGTCCCTTGTCCTTGTCTAGAAACTTTTAATTTTTACCAAAGCTCTGCAATTCTTATAAGGGGACTGAGTTTGAACTTCATCATTGGCTACAATATAAATTTACATTTATATTGAATTATATGGTCCCTAATCTGACATAATATGGTCTGTAATCTGACATAATAGAAAACAATTTCCATTATTTCTATGTATTCCTATCTGTGTCTTAAAAGGAGAGAGTGAAAGATACTGTAGATAAGGAGATCAATAACTCTCTGGTTCACATTATATTTAGAAATAATACCAGTTTTTAGAGTACAGTAGATTAAACTGATGTTAAACCTAGACTTTGATTTTGCTAGCCTTGATTAGACTTGGAAAAGTCTAATCTTTTTCAAATAATAGGTTTTCAACATATTCTCACTATATACCAATCTAGATTGAAAATTGTTAAAAATAACTGACATGCTTTAAGTTAGGACTGCTGAATTGTAGCTTTTGCTTATTGAAACTGTATTAATTTGTATGGGGTGTAATAGAAATGTTTCTCTGGGAGCTAATTTGCATTTGACTTGATTTGATTTTGATTGCAAACAAGCAACAAAGTCAGCTTAATTAAAAACACAAATCAACAAAGAGGCATTTGAATCAATGACTTTTATTGAATCAGCAATTGATAGAGAGAGCCCAGAGGAGATTACGACCATATTCTTCTTGTAAAAAATCAAACAGAAAACTGCCCTCCATGCAACTTTATATCCTTATGAAGGGTACCATGCATTTCAAACTGATAGCATAATGGTAAATACAAATAAATCATGTAAATGACAACACATGTGCTAGATAAAGATACTTGAGGTTCTCTTATGAATATGCTAACACAATTATGGAAAAAGTAATCATTTGGTTTCTCTAAACCAAGGGTTGTCAAGCAATCTCTCCCTTAATTGGCTGGATAGCATGGTACATCATTAAAAAAGTAGCTACCAAAAGCATGATGAGACCTCATAGTGAAGGCTATTTTTAACATATATTTTTATATTTTAGCTTCTTGAAAAGATGTGAATCTAAAGCAACAACGCACCAAATTGCCTATTCACAACAGGCATCAAGTTGCCTATTCACTACTTTGTGATCTGTTTGTCTACTTCTCATGTTTTGTCTTTTTGCTTTTCCACTGGTTTTCAATTTTATTTGCCATCCTTTGCCCCATGCCACTTTGAGGACCATATGTTCAAATATTAAAAGGGAAACCATACAGAATATGACCTCATCAGATCCATTGGAAGGAAACATCTTCATGCATTCAACTGAATGTAGTTAGAAATCGTTTCAGATCTAAAGTCAGAACGTGCAAAATCCATATCAGTCACAAGATAATGAAAGAGTGTTGTCAATGTTCCTAGCAAATATAAAGCCACTTCAATACAAAGAGAGATTGGGGGATCATTTGGCAAAATCTTATAAGCTGCAGGTGTTGATTATTTAACAATGATTAGTCTGGCAGAAAAATTATCTCTGAATAAGGAAATGGTGTGTGCACACATATATAGCATGATTATGGCTTTTAAAAGTCAATTATACACCTGCAGCAAAGTAATAACTAACTAAAAATGTAGACATGATATTATATGTGCAGATTCATGTATGAGTGAATGAATAAATGGTTCAAGCTACAATATGTATTACTAAATCTCTTAGATGTCTATCATCATAATGACTACCATAAAGCATATAATGAAATGGTTCCTGGTAGGGCTCATACATCATATTAAGCCTGGGTTTATTTTGATGATTGGTTTACAAAATAAACCAGGTCAGACCATGTAACATAAACTATGATTTAAAAGTCATAATCAAACAAATCACCCAGCATTTATTTATAGAAATGAACACTGCCATACAGAGGCTATAAGCATCATAAATAATTTGAAAGGTGGTTGCAGTTTTAAAAAGTTATCCCACTATTTGTATACAATGTGGTGACTAGAAACACTGTATAAGAAATTACTGAACCACTAACATATTATTGCAGACTTGAGTTATGATTGCCATTTCTTGCAAGAGTTTCTCCTAGTCTCACTAGAAGTAGTGAATTTTGTGTGTGCATATCTGGCCTGTACCACTGAGCTGTAACTCTTTTCTTGAAGATGCACATAATAATTGTGTAAAAGGGGTATCTTTGTATATTAAAGATGAAACAATCTCAAACAGTCACTCTGTTATATTTTATAAACAGCACTTAGACTTATATACCACTACACAGTGAAAGTGTTTTTTCTCCAGTGGAACTGGTCTATCAGGGCAACCTGATCTACCCAATCATGAGACGGAGCATAGTGCTTCCATTTTTACCTTTCAGCCCCAATTCAGGGGCCTTCACAGGTAGTCGCTTTTATTTCTTCGTTGGTAAAACATAAATTTAACACTACACAGCACTTTACAGCACTCTCCAAGCAGTTTCAAATGTCAGCATGTTGCCCCAACAATCTGGTTCGTAATTTTACTCTCCTTGGAAGGATCGAATGCTGAATCAAACTTGAGCCCCCGCAGGATCAAACTCCAAGCTGTGGGCAGAATTAGCCTGCAATGATGCATTCCAACCACTCTGCCAGCAGCTCTCCCATAAATTGTCCCATAATTATGGGAATTGTTTTCCTCTGTTCAATTCTGTCCAATTCTCAGACAGGTCCCTGCAGTTTTTCAGAAGTGGTTTGCTATTGGTTCCTTCTTAGGACTGAAGGAAAGTGACTGGCTCAAGGTCACCCAGCTGCCTCTATGACTAAAGTGACACTATATCTCAGAGTCTCCTAGTCTCTAGACTGATCCCTTGACTACTATATCAAATTAACTCTCTTATATGAAATATACTGTCTTGTTAATTGAAGTATTAAGGATACCTGGGTTCGGTTGTCAGACTGCTATTTAAGTAATACTTTCCAGCTCAGAGCTAAACAATCTGCCCCACTAAATTTCAGTTTGTTCTTTTTTCCTTATTGACCTTTTCTTGGACAGTTCATTTGCGTTTTGGTTTGTTTATTTGTTAATCTTTTCATAAAAATAAACCTTAAAAATGATACATACAGAAGACAAAAGAATAAAAGGGATTTATTTTTGGAGAATAAGGTCAAGTCAATCAAACAGAAAATACAAAAACTTTCTGCCTTTCTCCAGTAACTACTATAACAGCACAATTGAAAGTTGTTTTTTTTTAATTAAAGACCACACCAACAGTGTTTGAAAGATTGCAGTATTACTTACTATATTGGAAAAGAGTCTATTCAGGATTAAATAGATGGAAGGTTGAAAATAAAGGGTGAATAATTACCTAAACAGAAGGCTGAGTATAACTTACAATCAACTCTGGCTTTGTTATTATAATTTATTGCAATCAATAACTGAAAAATATAGACAAGCTTAATGCTCAGGCTGAGCTTCTTTGGACTATTGTTTTAATGTTTTTTTAACTTCTGTAATTTCAAACAGTAGCTTTCAAAGATCTTCACAAAGGTGAATAATGCCAGGGCAGAAAGTCATAATTTATCATAAAATCCTTACTATCTTTAGGGGAAGGAAGGATTATAGCTGAATAGAAATATCATATATAACAAGTAAGCTAAAATCTCTTCAAAGACTATAGAACTATCTCTAGTGATATAAAATCTACACAATTGTCTACAAAACCACAACATGGTCTGATCTCGCTTGACTAAAGCATCCTGAAAATCTAAAATCATGAAATCATAAAGAACCTGACTGCTTACAAGTCTGGTAAAATAGTGTCGAAGAAAAAGTTTGCTACATGGAAAAGTGAAGTGAAGAAGCACAGTGACTGATTTCACAATTCAACTACCAGGTAACCTAATTGACAAAGATGATGGTGTTTCCAATAATTTTTGGTCTCTTTTAATCAGTCCCATTGAGATAGAAAATAATAGCATTTTTCCCTATGATGACTTCTTCACTTATTGATCTTTCATAACAACTGAACTCTTGAAACTTTTCTGTAAATGAAAAGTGCAATTAATGGAATATGTTTTTCTAATCCTGCATATTTAGTTCATTAGAAACTGAGTAGTCTTGTAGAGGAACAGAAAAGATATATTATCTTTTAAGAACATCCAGCTTCAATATAAGTCAAAATTAATACTGAAAAGCATATATTTAAGTAGATATTATTTCTATATTCATTCAGAGACTTTTACTAATCAAAAGCACTATATTTCCATTCTTAATACAATGTTAACACTGAAACATACTTCATATCAATCATATTTAGCAAGTTTGTTTTTTGTTTTTGTTTTTTACATTTATGGCTAGTTAGCTATTTTAGCTATTTTACCTGCTAAAGTACTAGTAGTTCAAATGGGGGGAGAAATCTTTTGGTGGCCAGATAGTACTCATAACAAATTACAATGGATGGATTTGATCACTTTCTACTTATAGACAAATGTGGGATAGTAAGGGTTTTATTTTAAAGGCATAAACTTATTTTAGGATTTATGTAATAATCTTCCTGTCCCCAAATGGAAAGAAATCTGCTGCCGGCTTTTTATTTCTAAATATAAGGAGAAAATTAGCCAACATAAGAAAGCTATGCTTCTACTTGATAGATCAAAGTTACCATACCTTATATTAAGGTAATTATTCATATTATTGTATTATTGTTCTAATTCGCCAGTTCACAAATGCAATGTGTGGAAGAAAAGCTAATGATTGGTCATATCTTCAAACACTTTATGTCCTATTCACAATCTAAAGCCTTTGGGCTTCCAAATCATAAAATGTGGCCTCCAGAGTTCTAAAATTGCTGACAAATTGCAATTTTTAATATTGTAGCATGAACCAATTTATTAAATAGAGACCAAGTATTCATACAATTATTTAATTTTGAGAATTGTAATTAAATTTTTAATTAAGTAAAATATAGAATGTGTTTTGGCTCTACCCACTTCTTTATCCCAATCACACAGGTTTTCTTGGGAAACTTCCCTGAGAACATAATCAAAGTATTGTTTTGGCTTCCAAATTTGCATCCCATTGATCTTCATGCTTGCACGAATGTCTGAGGGACTATTGCATTTATACAGAATGCTCTGTATGGTATGATAACATACATAATTAGGGTCATTTTGGAGAATTGTTACATTCATAGCCTTACCAACATTTCCTAGTACTTTTTTGTACTTTAATTTAAAACAAAAACTCATATCTGTCTCATATCTAGACTTAAAACTTATTAGCCAAAACAGAGTGGGCAAGTTGAGAGCCAAGATGCTGAAGTGTTTATAAGAACCAAAAATGGAGAGTGGATAAAAACAACATATATTGAAAACATAGGAGACTCTAGTAGATCCAAAGGGCATTCTCTAACAGAATAATCTAATAACATAGTTGGAAGGATCTTGGATGTCTTCTAGTCAACTCTGTTATTCTGTTATTCTCTTCTTGTGTTTATCGGCCGGTGCCGTAAAAAGTTTCCCTAATTTTGAACAAATTAGATGTCTTTCATCGTTTTTCGAAATATGTGTTTCTTGAAGACATATTATATCTGCATTATGTCGAATAAGTTTTGAAAATATCCTTTTTCTTTTTGATATTGAATTTAATCCATTTATATTGATGGAGAGCAACTTCTTCCCTTCCCCTTCTGTTATTCTCTAATACCAGCCTTTAGCCCTGATCCTATGAGGATAATCATTTTGAGGGACATACATAATCATTTGGAGACAAACCAACTGTTCTTTAGAAAAAGAACATATCACTTCCTATTTTCATAACCTATATTATGTGTGTGTGGATATGGGCATAATGGAGAGGTGGTATGCAGCAGGTTCTGACCAGTTCTGGAGAACTGTTAGCGGAAATTCTGAGTAGTTTGGAGAATTGGCAAATACCACTGACTGGAGAATTTACAATATTTACAGTATCCTTCCCCTGCCATGCCCACCAAGACATGCCCACAGAACCAGTAATAAAAAAAAATTGAATCCCACCATTGGCATAATGCATACAGGATGGGACATATTGTAAATCTACAATAAAACCAAAACCTTTCATCATATTTAGAGAAATCAGTTTGAAGTATCAAAATTCTTCATGACTCTTGTATTTTTGAAGAAGTCACATATAGTTAATAACTTCCATTTCTTACCCATTTCACTGACATTATTTGACACTATATGAAGGAGGAACTACCAACTTTTGATGTGGTCATGTCCAAATTGAACATCTGTCTTTTGATATTATATTTTATGTGATAACCAAGCCATGATCTGTTGTTTTTCTTCTAGAGTGTATATTGTCTGGGACAAACATATTGAATAAATATTTAATCGGCCAGTTCATTATATTCTTTTGGCCTAAAATATGCTTTAATTAGTACCAAAATATGCATTTAAGAATGGCAATTCATAAATCAAACTTATACTTTCTTCTGTCAAATATTTCATGGCATACCAACATATTTTACATTCTTATATAACTGCCATACTAAGACATGTCTTGAAATTTCAATTCATTTCCTTCCCTTCCCTTTCCTTCCCTTCCCTTTTTTCCACTTACTTGGAGGTTCACTACACTGAATTCAATACTACTTCTGAATAAGTCTGATATAATTGCAAAATTTAAACAAATAAACTCTCCTCTTCAAAAGTTGACATGCCTAATTACCTCACAGAATACTAAAACATTTTCATGGCTTTGTTCCAACTACAAGGAACTAAAAATGGGGCTTAGACATATTTATCCAGCTTTCTTTATGACTTAAAAGAGTGATCAGAATCTGCTAGTATTGCAAATAATTTGCAATAGATGGACAGGAGTAATAATTGAAGCTGTAATTCTGACCCATTTGTTTGGAAGCAAATCCCATTCAATTCATTAAGACTGTCTTATGAATGGAAATATTAGTACTGTGTCAAAAAACACATTGGGTTGCTGAAATTAAGACAATTTGACAAAAAAAGTCTAGAGTTTTGTTTTGTCTGATAGATATTGATTTCAAACCCTGATATTAAAAATAGATTCCAGAACTGATCATGATCAGAATAGCAGCTTGTTTTTCAATTCTGAAGATATGCATGATACATAAGCCAGTCACTGCTTGGGTCTCTTCAGCTTTGAAGCTTGAATTAAAAGAACTCTAAAAACAATAAACTCACAAATTTAAGAGATTATCTTGTCTTAGTCTCATGTCAATGTGTATAAGTTTATAACTTCCTCAGGAGAAGCCCATATACATTCTATAGTCCTGGTTTTTATCCCCAAAGTTTTCAGATTATTTTTAGGAATATCAACTACAATTTAAGCAAAATCAGTAGGTTGGAAACCTGCCATTCAGAAGCCATCTTTCTTTCCCTAGGTTCATATTTCTTTATCAGATGAGAAGAGATGCTTGGCTGGCAGGCTGTTCTCCATTAGGAGTATGGAAAACATACAGTGATGAACAGCTTTGACTTTGAATATCTGTACTGAGTATTCTGAGCTCAAATTAAATTTCATGGTTTCTGAGTAGGAAATAAAAATTAGGCATTGTTTAAGTAGCATAATTTCAAGTGTTCTGTGTTTTCTGAACATTTCCACCGATTTTTTTTCTAATGGCTTGCATATCAATGCTATTATGTGTGATTTTTCCAGTTGATCATGTCCTTGCTATATTATTAGCTGAGACTTCAATAGGGTGAACAGAAATGGGGATGGTGTAGTCATTAATGTGCATTCAGCATCTACTCTTCTGTCCTGTTATTTTATGTAGATAGATGATAGGTAGGAAGGTAGGTAGGTAGACAGATAGACAGACAGATGATAGACGTAAATACTTCTTTGTCAATGGTGACCGGTTTATGGCACATTTTCTTCTGCTGACTTTTGTCTTGCTTATGAGCTTTCATAATGAAATAAAAACAAGATGTTCTGATAACTGGTTCTAATAAGGCTATTTTTTTTCAGGTACTCTTTTAGTTGTTTCATAGGAGAAACCCTTATGGGGGCTTTTAAAAAAGTTTTTTGAAAAGTATTTTGAAAATCATCCTAGTTTTCTCTCTTCCTCAATGTTGCTGCAAGTTGGATGGCCAATAGTCTAGTCCTAAGATGAAAAAAAAAACAAAAGCTAGGAACATTTTTCAGAGTTTCTGCTGGTTTCTGTAGCTGAAATACTTGTAACATTTTGAGCCTTGTCCTGTCAGTTTTGTTTCATATACCCACACTCATATAAACATAGTTTTGGATGGATGGATGGATGCATAGATGGATATTCTGCAGAGAATATTATGATATACATTATTTTTGACTCTGATAATGAACTACCCCAAGCAATGAAAAACTCCTTGTTTTATTTTGAAAAATTGCTGTTTTTATCTTTTTTTACTTTCAGATGCATTTTCTATAATATGAACATTGTCAGAACAGGACAAAAAGGCAATTTAGGCTGTGTCAGGCAAGAGCTGAATGTAGGTTTAGTGCCTCTCTTTGGGTCGTTCCTTCTACAAACATAAGTCTCAGCTAAGCCAATTTGCATATCAGCCTGAAAGCAGTATCATATCACAGTGCTAAGCATGGAATGATGCCCAACAGCAAATTTTCTAAAATATTATGGAAAGTCTCCGTGTCAAAGTTTGAACCAGAGAATATAACACAGCTTTTATTTTTAACTTCCTTTCAGCAAAGGAGAATTACTACATCCTGCTAGACATATAGAGCCCCGTCATCTGACTAAGAATGCCATTTCTTCAGGCAAATGCTGCAGAAGTTAAGAGAACAATCCAGGGTTGTTTTCTTGGGTTGTTTTTGTCCTTCTGTAGTGACCTTTATAACAGGCAAAACATACGGTTTGCAATTTCAAAAATCCTTGATCATTTTTATATTTAAATGTTGATTTCCTTGTGATATAAAAGACAGGATTGATGCCATTCTTATAATTCAGTTATGTTCTTCAGGCATCAAAGCCTTGCCTGCATTTGAATGGCATCTTTATTTTCATGGAACAGCCAGTATGGTGGATATTATAGCCAGAAAAACCTTCTAGCCATCCTGTTTGTCATAGAAACATTTGGTGCTTGATGGCAGCATCATTCAAAACGCAACGTGCTTTCTGCTGAAGTTTGATGCACAATGCTGGTCTGCGCTAACTCTAACTACAGAGGAAGGGCTCAAAATATGTCAGGCTGAATAAATCAGAGATACACATTTAGAAGTCGCAAATGATTTATTTAAGCACACTGATACTTACCTTTTTGTTGCGTTATTTTGGTCTGGGTTCTGATAGGTAAGGTTTCAAATACCAGAGTACTGCATAGATTTCTTTAAAAAAAAGAAAACTGGTAATTTCAATTAAATTCAAAAGAAGAAAGCTGTGTTGAATATTTTAATTTTTCTGTTTCCATTCTTTCCCATATTTGGGTAATCTGTTCTCTTTCTGTTCACCTCTTCCCCATTCCTCCATATCATACCTGGCATATACTTATTGTTTGTTTGTGGCTGTTCAATGTTTTGGTTCATATTATACTACACTGCATGCTTCCTGTGGAAAAAAGAGTCCACTGCATTCCATATCTAATATAAGTGGACTTCCATTGTACTTTTCATTCACAGTAGTGACTACAGTCATTAAAAAAACTTGTCCAGCTTGATTCCATCAATGGAAATTTGAGATTTTTCTTTTGTACCATCTTGTTCACTATTATAGCATCATAACACGTGACAACATGATTAGGTTTGTTAATCCCCCCAAAAGGTCCATACATTATTAAAGATTTGATGCCTAGTGATTACCAGTTCCTTTGGAACCCATCTAGCATGAGATCATAGGTGAATTTTAACTCATACTTTTTACAGTTGGTTTCAGGGCAAAATTATTAAGAGACAATTTAAACAATTGTCATACCAACAACAGTGCATCTTCAGTCGAGACATATTTCTTGATGGCCAACAGTTATATTTAACATTGGATCATTAGGCTTTAAGATAGCCACATTATTTATGACGGGGTGGGTTTCTTAGTTTTGTCACTGTGTATATTTTATCACAAGTTCTTTTTCTATACTCAAGTTGATTGAGTTAGGCTCAAAGGATCAATGAAAAACATTAGACCCTAAACAACTATATTTTTATTTCTCCCTATAATATAATGGTTAGGGAGATAGAAGAAATATACAAAATAAAAGAGCCAGTTCTAGTGCTTAGGACACCAGGCTAAAAAGCAAAATATCAAAAATTCAAGTTCCACCTTAAGCTTGAAAGCCAGTTATGTGATCTTCGGCCAGTCGCTCTCAGCTCACCTCAAGTCTCAGGGTTGTTGTGGCGAGGAAAATAGAAGGAGGAAGGTGTGTTGGGTATATTTGCCACCTAAAAAAATAATAAAGGTGGGATATAAATACAGGTAGTCCTTGACTTACAACCGTTTGTTTAGTGACCATTTAAAGTTATAACGGCACTGAAAAAAGTGACTTATGACTGGTTTCACACTTTCAACTGTTGCAACACCCCCATGGTCATGTGATCACAATTTGGATGCTTGGCAACTGATTCATATTTATGATGGTTGCAATGTCCTGGAGTCATGTGATCACCTTTTGCAACCTTCTGACAATCAAAGTCAGTGGGAAGCCAGATTCAATTAACTACCATGTTACTAACTTAAGAACTGCGGTGATTCATTTAACAGTTGTGCCAAATAAAGTCATCTAATGGGACAAAATTTACTTAACAACTGTCTCACTTAGCAACATAAATTTTGGCTAGTAATTTGGCTCAATTGTGGTTGTAAGTCAAGGACCGCCTATAAACAAAGAAGCAAACAAATAAATACATTGCTCTCTATTATTATTATTATTATTATTATTATTATTATTATTATTATTATATACTATTGCTTATACCTCTATACTATATTATTCCATTTCTACTACAAGTAGATTATTACAGAGCTGTGATGGTGGAGTGGTTAGAATGCAGCACTGCAGACTCATTCAATTCTGACTGGCTCAAGGCTGACTCAGCATTGATCCTTCTGAGGTTGGTAAAATGAGGACCGAGATTGCAGGGGGCAATAGGCTGATTCCTCACCAGTTAGAGAGGGCTGTAAAGCACTGTGAAGCGGTATATAAGTCTAAGTGCTGTTGCTACTGTTGCTACTGTGCTACTAATATTACTAGTATACAATGATGCCTTCACTGTTAAAGTGGTTATTGTTTAAATCCTTTCTCTCTTTTTCTTTCTCTCTGTCTCTGGGGTTTTGTTCTATTGTTATTTTCCTTGGTCTGCTGTAGCAGAAAGTTTATTGTTGTTATTTTAAAACTTTAGCAGTTCTGTGAGTAACATCTAAGTTTCCTTGAACATTTCTAATGATGCATCCTTTTAAACAATACTTCTATGAATCAAATGGAAGGAAACCTGAAATTAGAGAATTTTATAGGAAAAATTGATCATAGGAAGGACGAAACTTATGATCAATTTCCTAATGTGGTTGTGAAAAAATCTAACTTTCCAATCAAATTATTTTTATCAAACATTATCCAATTCAGTGTATAATTCTTTCTGCCTGGTATCACTAGAATGTAATTAAAAATGTATCTTTGAACCTAATGTCTTTATTCTGTTCTTAATATGAAGAAAACTAAATTAATTAGTATCAAAAATGATAGCATTATTACAGTCTAATAAAAACATAGATGGAAGCAGAGTTAGTAAAAAGTGCAATTAGTATCTCTTTTCTCTTTTAGTTATCGGTTGCAATTGAAAAGAGGTGATTTGGCTGTGACAAATAGGCACACGGAAATAAATGTAGCATAAATAGTGTTAGAAATAGGTTTAATCTAGCACTTAGGTTGTTAGGCAAAAACAGTTATTGCTGCAAACCATCTTTTAACTGCTTAAGAAGACACTGACATCTATGGAAATAAGGCAATTGGATTTTTTTTTCCTAGCGGTGTATGTTAAATTTTATGAACTGTATCAAAAGGAAATAGAAACATTCAAAATGTTCAAGAGCAAATGTGTCCATCCTCATCCACAATATAAAGGGGAATCAATTATACTGAACCACAGGATTTCCTATACCTACACCCACAAAAGATCATTTCCTACCAGTTTTCAAACATTAACCAATAGAAAACGGTTTATTACTAAAGGGAAGCAATGACTTGGGGTCAAAATTGCTTCACCGAGCGGCAGAGGTAGTATTTAGCAGGTTCTGACCAGTTCTGGAGAACCGGTAGCGGAAATTTTGAGTAGTTCACAGAACTGGCAAATACCACCTCTGACTGGAGATTTTACAGCACCCTTCCCCTGCCACGCCCACCAAGCCATGCCCACAGAACCGGTAGTAAAAAAAAATTGAATCCCACCACTGCCAACCAGGTATATGAACAGAGCAAAAACTACATAGAAAGTTACAACATTTTGTAAACATTGTTCCAACTTTCAGGAAAAAAATGGCAGTTTCATTCTTCTTTTAATAACTCAGCATTATTTCAGATAATCAAGCTTTATATATGTGATGTTCCCAAAAGGATTTTTATCCAGATGTGCTACAGATCAGAAAAATAATCTTGCCTTCTGCCTCTGGAACACTGGAACTGTCTCTAGTTATTTATTTCAATACAATGTTGTCATAAAAATTGTAATATTTATTTAGTGTACGTTTTAGTGTTGAACTATTTATGCAAAGTTTCACAAAGACTCCTTGACTCCTTCATCTCTGTCAAGGTGGCTAGAATGCTGGGCTTATATTCAGTCATATGAAATTATATCTGAAAGGAAGTCCAATAGCAATTTAGTAGTTCCTCTCCAGATTGCCATTCAAGAATACAATTTAGGTTGCCTTGATTTATTGAAAGAGGGTTACATTATTTTGGGGGCAATTAACTTGAAAATGTGCAGAACTCAATGTAAATTAGAACCATGATGAAGGCAAGGAATTACAGAAACAGAGAGGAGAGGAGAAGAGGGGAGAGGGAGAGAGACAGAGACAGAGACAGAGACAGAGAGAAAAGAAATGGGAATGGGAATTGGGAGAGAGAAGGGAAGGGTAGAGAGGAAGAAGAGGAGTAGGAGCAGGAAGAGAAGAAGAAGGAGAGATATTAACTACAGCATGAGTGAGAAAGGTTGATCCCTAGTTATTTTAAATGGGAAACTATTACTAAATTACTACTTGATTAAGATTCACAATATTTAATTTTGATCCAGATCAACAGAAAGCAATAGCTGATGCTTTTGTAACCATGCATATATACTGACCAATCATATACAGTATGTCATTAATTGGATTACAGTGGGTTCTTTACTACTGCATATCAGATTTTTTTTTTAAAAAAACTATTCTATGACCCCAGGAATTGAATGCTTATTATTTATTGATGCCCCATGGAAAGCCATAGCTGGATACCATTTTGGGTTAAGTTTCTGAATTCCTAGTCAATTGTTGTGGACATAGAATAAGCAAAATGTCTACTGTCATTGTGAAATTTATTTTACAAATAGTTTTGTACTGCATTATCAGTGATGACTTCTCATCTGTGTGAAAAGTGAGTTATTCTTGAGTTATAAGCTTTAGTAGTCCTCTTTATATTTTACAATAGTAGAAATTAGTAGTAGAAATGGTAGAAATTAAAAGGGGAAATTTAGCATTGTTATAATTCATGGTATTTCCTGAGAGTCCTCCCTGTAAAAATAAGCTATTGTTTCTTGGGATGCATGAAGAATCTATATTAGTTGACCTCATCTGCAATTTACAGTTCAATATTTGAATCAGGATTTAGAGAAGTTATTTATTCATAGTCTTTGGAAATATAGTTCTAATGTCAGAAGAAAAAATTAAATTAGCAATTCATATTTTTAAATAGCATATCAGAAAGCTATTTAAGTTAGTATTTAAAATAAGTCACATTTAAATTTAAACATTAAGAAATTATATTTTAAAAATGGACTAGCAGACAAGCAAAAATGAGATGAAACACAAATAGTTCTATAATTTTCTCTTTAATATTCATCTGTAAAGGTATTTCCACTCTCATGTTTTTTATTTAATATCTTAATCAGGAGTACATTGAGTTTTCTGACTTTCTTCAGGCACATCTAAACCTCGTTTTCCAGTTGATTGGATAGGAAATCAAAGGCAAGGCAAACAGTTTTACCTGAAAAATAGTTCACCTTTTGTTTGACCTTGTGGGAAACCAGGAGAAAATACTCTATTCTACACATTATAACTAAATCATACATCATAAAAAAATCATCATAAAAAGAGAGGGAGGGAGGGAGAGAGGGAGGGAGGAAGAAAGGAATATACTTTGGCAAAAAAATGATCTAAATAAACCTTAATTATCAGCATGAAAGCTATCAGCATTTTACGGAAGCCTGGTTCTCCAATCAAACTTGAAAAGTCTTTTCCCAAGAATGTTATTTGTAAATATGGAATTGAAGTGCACAAGCCAAAATGTGAATTAATAATGAGAGAAGTCAGACTGATGTGAGATTGGGATAGAAGAGAATTGCAAAGGGTCACAGAGGTTATCAAAACAGCACTTAAAAGATATGAGGTTGATGACAGAAGGGATGGAGGGGGAGACAGAGGCAGAGAGGTAGGGAGGAATTGAGCTTGTATCATCATTTTTTTTGTTTCTTTTTTCATCACATGTTTGGAACAATTATTGTACTTTTTCAAAATAGTTTTGGATTATTTTTAGACTTCTTAATTTTGATTTTAGGATTTAATGATGAGATTTATTATGATTATATAAGTTATGCACCTTTATTGTTATTATTAGATACGTATATTTTATATTTGTGTATTTTAGGCTTAAATTGAAAACAAGAGATTAAAATAATTGAAAATAAGAGATTATTTTATTATATAATTATAGCATTTTGGTTGATTTTGGTTTTGGTTTAATTTATATATATCTAGATTTTTGCTTTGGAGAAACAAGTTAGTTTACTATATATTTGTATATATACTGAAGAAAGTCAGAAGTCAAAACACTTCTTTTGTGTTTCTTTTTTCCATTTTCCAGTCAGTTTTTAACTTTCTTTTTTCTCTTTTGATCCCCCACTCCCTATGCCTGATTTTTTGTTGTTGTTGTTAATTTTGCATTTTGTCTCTTTTTGAAATTTGATAAAGTTCATTAAAAATATTCAAGGCTTTTCTAGTTCTAGAAATTCTTTTAGCATCAGAGAACTTTCTAATGAAGAAACCAGACCATTCGAATAACCAATCAACAAGAGAACTAATCAGCTGCTCATAATTTAATTATAGCTCCAAATGAACAACCAATCACATGACCAACTGACCACACTGGCACACAAGACATTTATAAGTTAAGAAAAATAGGACAAGAAAATTCTTCTGATTTTACCTAGTCTGGTAATGAAACTTTCAGAAATTAAATTGACACAAACTTGGAGAACAAACCACTGACAAAAACTTTTCATCTTGTCTATCATTGTATATGTAGCCCTATTTTTAAAAATGTGAGTGAAAACCAAAAATCTTAGTTAGATGATTTTTGGAATGATTTTGGCATCTGTCAACTAGACTTATTCAAACATACCATTTAATGCTTTAAGAACACACTTTGTAATTAGTTTCATAATTTTAATAAAATTAAAAAGAACAAAAGATTTAGCCTAGCTTCATATATTTTTCCTTAGGAAAAAAAGCATAGCCCCAGGTATAAATGATTAAAATATGATGCTTGATGTTCTTGAATTAGTGAACTGTGATGGAGAAGGAGTAGATATTAATGAAGTTCCAGAAAAAGGAACTTTTTGTCTCAAATATACAAAACCACAAAGTTAAAGCAATCCCCGGAATGCAAACTCATTAAGACCATAATGTTTTGAAGTTTTTCAGGAGAAACTTTAAGCTTATCACCTCTAATTAAATGTTTGCTGTTTGATAAGGAACATAATGCTACAGCAGATATATAGTGCATGCGGCATTTATAAAAGCCTAATCAGGAAGTCCAATTTCATCCATCACTTGTAAAAAATTATTTATCTCTTTTTCAGTTTAATGTTTATTTAATAGATATTGTGATTCACATAGCTCTAAAAAAAGCAAAGTTTCTCTTCCTTGTAAATATGTGTCACATTTTATAATAGTGCAAAATACATGATATGTGTATGCCATGAAAATTGAGAAAAAAACATCATGACATGGATGTTCAAGCTTTACAGCTAAAATCATAATTCAATTACACTGCTTATCTGATTTTGTTCATATCAACTTTTGATATACAAACTTGGCATATATTGCTGGACCCTTCAACTTTCTCTTTAAAAACAGACACTAAAAATCCTTTATATATTATTGAACTGAAATAAATAATAGTTTTAAATTAAAGGCTAATTAGATAATTTTCCAAGTAATTAGTTAGAAGGGAAGCAGGAAATGTGGATAAACAAAATATATAATATTCATTGAAAAGGGTACCTTCACAAAGAAGCATCAAAAAGGCCAAGATGGTGACTGAAAACATGCAGTATTGATAATATGAGACAAAAGGATGGCCAACTTTTTGAGATATGGGGAGTTGTAGTGAATAGAGCAGCAACACAAAATAGGAGGAAATCCTTGACACATACAAAAATTATGCAACTCTTTTTCCCCCTTTTTTATTTTTAGATTAACATTTCAAATTCATGTAAGATAGAAGTAGTGTGTATAGAAAAGGTAACATGAGTTCTGTTTCAGGCATAGATGAATAAACCATGGCTCAGAAATTAAAATGAACTCTTCTGAGTAGATCAAGGTTTAATTGAATGAAAGCCTTGTGATGTTTGGTTTCTCTGGGTTTAAGCTGCCACATTTTGTAGAAAGATGTTACAAGGAGAAAAGTGTGACACTGCTATTCCTCATCTTCTCTCTGTTCTTCGTATACTTGACCTATCATTCTTCCTAAAGCCTCCTAATCTAATTTAATTACTGCTATATTTTAATTCATAATATAGTGGCTTGATCACCCCTTCTGCAATCTTCTTATTGCTGGAAAGAAAAATGGTGACCATGGCAGTGGAGACTAAGCAAAAGAAGGTGTGTGTTTGTTTGTTTACCATCACCACTACCATCACCATTGCCATCAATTTTGTGCTAGAAGCATCTGCAAATGCTGGCCATAGCAACACTGCAATATGTGCATTGTATGTATGTATGTATTTTTGTGTGTGTGTGTGCAATATTAATACAAAATGGGTGATGTGTTGGTCGTACTACAGTCCTATTGTACCACTGACCAACTTGATATTTTTAGAGAAAAAATCAATCACCATCATAGATGTTACTGGGTCTCACTTTTTTGCTCTCCATCTATCCCATACTGAAATATCTTCATTTGAAATAAATGGTTTTCAAGTCTGATCTGATCTGAATCAAGTGGAGGTATTTCAGGTATCTTGGATAAATGTGTGTCTGGCCATACACAACTCAAAATTAGCTGTTAGGTAGAAGAAATGTGTCATGAAATTGGCCTTTTAGTTTCTAAGTAGTTTTCAACCCTCATAAGAGATGCTTCTTTTTTTTTCTACTTTAATCTAAGAATGCTTGAATTTTTTTCTGGAATTTCTCTGGAGGTATGTATACAAGGAATTTTCCATAAAATGAAAAGCAATATTTTCACACCTCTTGAGTGCCTCATACCTCTTGAGTGCCATAACTAATTAGCTAGATGTCAGAATCAAATTATCTTTTGACAAATTAAATGAAAACGTATAGGGAGAAAAAGGCAAACAGTGAACTCCAAAATTTTGTTTTGCTCTAAATATATGTTATTAAGTCTGGATATTTAAAATATGAGGTCAGAGGGAGCACTTATTAAACCAATGAATTAGCTAAAATCCATGCAAAATTTTGTACAGGTTTTCTGCTGTTTGGTTTCACCATTTTATTTTACCTGTGTTTTGTATCTATCATAAAACAATGTAATTTACATGCCTTGAATTGGCTAGCCTATTATATATGTTTGCCATATGTCATTTAGTCGTGATTCTGATTCTGATTTATTGTCTGTTTGTAGATTCCCCCCCACCCCACCCCACCCCAGTAATTATGGTAACAATACACTAAATCAAAAGATTCTGGAATCCCAAACTAAAAAAAGATTTTAATAGCAATCTAGTTTACTTTCTGCTAATGCAAAGAAAGAATAATGGAGGTATTGATTATCAGATAAACATTTTTTTCTGAAACGGAAGTCTTAATTATTTTTCAAATAATAATCAAGAAGAAGAATAAAATGAATTAGCCTAGGCATTCTTTTAAAATAACTCTTTCTAATTAAGTATAGTCTAAATTCAGGTCTTAATCAGGAATTTTCTTTGAATGGTGAGGGCTAGTTTAAACATCGATGAACATGTACTATAAATTAATAAAATAAAGTTTTTGCTTGAGAAGAATTTATGTTCATTTTGCCACTATTGTTGTTGTTGTCATCATCATCATCAATCATTGCAGTCCAACAAATGAAATGTTTCATTTTTAACTTTGTATACCTCAAGATCAAATGTGAAATACCAGATTTCCTGCTTGAAGAAAAAAGCTTGCATGCTCAAACAAGATTGTATACTTCTCATACAAGTGCTGGGATTATGCCAAGTGAATGGCTTTTCTTTATTATTCATAAACTTGTCAGGCAGCTTTGTCACTATGTGAAATGGAGAAACATGCAGTTATAAACATTAAACAAAGATTAATGCCTAAGCATGGGACTATTTACAAACATAGAAAACAATATGATGGATGTTTTAGGGTAGATTAGTAGCTGTATCAACTTTATGCTTCTACTTTTCAAGCAAGAGACTTAAGCCTCTGTATTTCAAAATGATATTCACTTGCATAATATGTCTTCTATGCAACTTATATCTGCATATCCATCTTGCCTTCTGGTATCTGTGATTTTCCTCACCCATTTAATTCCAGTATAAATTCTATATGCGCCTATTCACCCTGTTACTGAAGTGAGTTATAGCTAATGAAGCTTTATATCTATAGTAACATTTGTTAGGCTGATGGTTCTGACTTGTACTTTCTAGATATTATATTGGACAAACATTCAACCTCTGCACAGAAGAACAAGTGAACACATCGAACATCAGAACTCAAAGACAAAGCAAACACTGGAGTATTTCAACCTTTAAGAATAGCCTATTCACAATTTCAAAGTAGCCATCTTGGAAAAAATAAATTTTGCCAGTACAGCTAATCAAGAAATACATCAAAAAGTTAAAAATATGTTCTCTCCAAGGGTCTTAAGAAGAATATTCAAATTGTTAACTGATGTGGTAATTGCAATCTGTCTCACCTATAACTTGCATGATCATGATCACTCTATTTTCTGTTCTCCATTCCTTCAAGCCATCCTTCTTCTGCTGCTTAATCCCCAATATAATCTTATATCAGTTTAGCTACTTCATTGCATCTAATGATAGGAAATGTTGCTATAGCTCACAAAATGTATGCTTTTTACATAAACCGTATAGTCCAAAAAAGGTGCTACCATACTCCTCCTATTATGTTGGGTTTGGAAGGAACAGAAAGATCATGCAAAGAAAGAAAATCAGTAGTTTGTGTCACATGCCAATATTGCCTCCCACTTTTCCTAATAGGCTGCCTTGCCCTTTCTAAGTACATCAAGTGGGTGAGGCAAAGTGACATTCAGACAACTAACAGTAAATTTGGATGCATACATTTCTTTTCCATAAGAGTAGATCAGGGTGAAAAGAGGGCATGTCAGTTTCCCACTCTAGGAGAGAGAATGTAAAATTCAGACTTTGTTAAATTGCATGGTACAATTTTGTTGACACTGGCTATAGATGAATATAGTGGTATTGAATTTCTCCTGAATTTCAGTTTAAAATGATTGTAATTTGAATACTACAGATTTTTTTTTAAAAAAATATCCAGACTTGGTGGAACAATGACCAATGTTGGTGTTGGTTTGGGTTCACAAGGCCATATCCCTTGAATTGATATGCCTTTGGGATGATGCAAGGAATCATGGGGAGGGATTCCTTGCATCATCCCAAAGGCATATCAATTCTGCACTTTGAGAAGGCAGTTATAAAGCCACCCTTGGTTGAAGAAGACAATAGAAAATAGGCACAACATTTTGGTAAAGAGTTTGACTTTTTAAATCCTCTGGTTTGAAATGCCTTTAATATGAGAATACAAAACATAGGTTTAGAGATTCAGAATGAGGTCAAATATTGACTTTTGAGTGAAAAGCATTTTTTCTGCTTTAATTAATACTGTTGGATAAATTTTCTGCATCCGGCCATTCATATAATTAAGAGTGATGGAATGAAGAAACACATTAAATTAATTAATGGTTACAATTGGATGGAAAATGGCTCCCATCTAAAGATCATCTTCACCAGATCAGGTGACATTGTTCTCCCACTTCCCCCAACATTTTATGAAACACAAATCACATTATTTTGACTTTGCTATTTTTCCATAATTTGATGGTGCTTTTTTAAATTTAGGCTTTCTTTCTAAACCCTAGAAACCTTTCTAGATGAACAAAAATAGCCAGCTGTCTAAAGTAAAAGACATTTAAAAATTAATGCAATACCTCACTTGTGAAATATGAATATATATGAGATGTTGAATGTCTCATTCAGTGATCAAAGACTATAACAAGAACATGACAACAAATTATTTGTCCTTCTGTTTCTGTTTCTCTAATGAAAAACAAAATAGCTATGAAATGTTGATTATCCACATAATGAAAAGAAGAAAACTCAGAAGGAACAAAATTGTATTTGAGAAGCTTGCTATTAGTGCATCCGACTGAGCAATCATTTCACTGTCAGGTTTCCATACTAGTAGCAAATCCCACTTGCTGTATCTTTATTTTGTGTCACAAATCTAACATGATGCATGAGTACAAAACATGCAACAGGTCACACCTGTTTAAGAAATGATGAGACTGGACCCAAAGTCATAGCATAGCATGTAGTGTCACTTACTGGCTCTTGTGTAAGTTACTGTGTACAATTCTGAGCCGCTCCGTGAAGTGAAGATTATCTTCACTTCATTGTTAGAAGGATTATAATTTGAATTCCCTTTTATTGGAACTCCACTTTAACTGAGAATATTTCTCCAGTTAATTAGGAACACAAATGATTTGGTATAGCTGGTAGACACTTCATCTCTCCCAAGTCCTTAGTTATTAACAGGCACACTGTAATTCCTGCCAGAAAAATCCTTCTGAGATGACTTTCATACCTAATATCCCTTTTGTGCATTAGCGAAATGCTCCCTTTTGTGCATTAGCGAAATGCTATGCAAGAAAAGTCTTAATATACCAGGGTTTGTATTCATCTTGCTTTATCAGCACAGACTTACATGCCGAAGGAGAAAATCTTTGGAGGAACAGAAAGATTTAAGAAACTGAATACAGTTGCAAAATGTGCATAGACAGCGTTCTATAAAATGTCATTACTTTTAACAGAAATGACAGAGGATTCTTATTTAGAATGCATTGGTTCTTCTCCGGAAATAAGGCGAGCTAATTTGGAAACTCACATTCTCAGGAAAAAGATTAACGTGTATAATTCCAAAATCAAGAAATTCTTGCCAAGAATAGGTATCATGAGGCCATCCCAATATTATTGGACTACAATTGACAGCATCCCTAATTATTGATCATATTGGCCTGAGAGTATGAAACCATTTGCACAGAGACATAGCATCCATAATAATATAGCTGGGCACTTGTTTTGCATGGAAGAGCTGATCCAAATATTTCAAGATGAAGCAGGGAAATTTTTCTTTCTTTAATACAATGTTAGAAAGCTGGTATGAGAACATGTGATTTTTTTAAAAAAAAAAGATTACCTGTTCTTTATTATATTATCTTTTTATTTCTTGCTATTTAAGTAAAAAGCACCAAGGGAAACAAATAGGGAGGCAAACATGTAATTACATACATAGCAGTTTAATCCTTAACCTATCTAAGTTGTCATTTTTCATTTTTAAATTGTTATTATTATTACTATGTTATAAACTTTTTTTTTTCATAAGGTTGGCATGGTAGATGAAGGTTGAAATAAAAATCCCCAAAGTGAGATGGATTTTTTTCTTTTTTAAGAAAATAGAAAAAATTGTCTATAGAAAAAAAAATTCAACCAGCCACCCTCTTTTGTTCTATTCCCCCCGCTTCCCCCTTCCTTCTCCCTGATTGCTAACTACCAATGAAGTATTTTTATACTGTGCTTCAGAGAACCAGTTTAATGCAGTGGTTACGCATGGAACTAGGCACTGAAAGACTGTGAATTCTAGTTTAACCTTAGGCACAAAATCTTGGACCAGTGACTTTCTCTTTATCCTAGGAAGGAAATAATGACAAAAACCACTTTTGAAAAAAACCTTGCCAAGAAATCTGGAGGGTTTTGTCCAGACTGTCTCCAAGAACCAGACATGACCGAATGGAAGAGACAAAAAATTTGGCAACGATATTAATTTCTGTGTAAATCATATCATTATTTTAAATCAGTTTTGCTTTTTATTTCAAAGCCATGTTCTCAGTGTTTTAATTTGCTTTGCTGTGTGTTATGTTGTATATAAGGAAGCCATTCTGCTTGAATTTAGTTAAATCTCTGTTATGACTATATAGAATTATTTTTTCCCACTGCTGCATATTTTCCGATTTTGGTCTTAAACTCTTGTCTGTCAACAAGGTTTTCTTTTAACTTATGCACTCATTCAGTCATTAGACCTCTATGGCTGCTCATCTTAAAAGACACAATTCTGGGCAGTTCACAAGAACAGTAAAAAGTAACACAATAACATAAAAGCAAAAGCTTCAACCATTTTCTGATGTGATTAGGAGATCTTGTTCTATTTCTTTTGATAATTTTGGAATATGGATTTATTGCACCCTATACAAATAAAATACTAAATATTTCTCAAGATCCTTGATGGCGAAACTATGGCACACATGCCACAGGTGGCATGCTGAGCCATTTGTGTGGGCATGCCAAACTTACTGCACTGTGCATGTCTCCCAGCTGATTTTTGGCCCATTTGAGGCCTTTTTCGACCTCCCAGAGGCTTGAGGGAAGCCTTTGCAGCCTTAGGAGGCTGAAAAACAGGCCTATTTCATAACTTCCTGTATTTCCAGAAATACCGGAAGTGACGAAATGGGCCCATTTTTTGGCCTCCAAAAGCTGCAGAGGCTTCCCTTGAGCATCTGGGAGACAGAAAATGGCCTCAAATGGGCCAAAAAATAAGCTGGGAGAATGCACACATGTGTAGTGCAGGTAAGGGGGTGGGAGGGTCACACGCATATGCGCAGGGGGTGGAGGCCATGCGTATTGCCTTCTGGGTGCTGACATGTGAGCGTGTGCACAATTTTTGGCACAGGAGCACAAAAAGGTTAGCCACCACTGCACTAGATCTTTTGCTATCTTGTAATCGGTCTCTTTATTCATAGTTTGCTTCTTCAAGAGTTATTATATTCTTCGTCCAGAAAGTCAGGCAAAATCTTTGATTACTTTGATCAACTACTATATAGAATTTTGTGGTTACATAATTGTTATTAGTGCATCATCTGCAAAATATTCATCTTCTTTATACTTTATAGTTTATATTATTCTGCATAGGAATGCTCCTATTAATGTGGATCCCAATTATCTTTTTATCTTTTCAGATCTTGTTGGCCAAAACTTCCAGAGCAATTACAAATAATAACAGGCAAAGTGGACACACTTCTCTTGTTACTTTGCTAACTGAAAATCTTATAAGAAGTATTCCATTCTCTATAATTTGCCTTTTATACAGGTTCACAGGCTAGCAGATCCCAAGTGATGCATTGTTGAAGTGGTTCCACTATGTAAAATATCTATCACTTTATCCTTGCCTTATTTTAATAGTAATATGATTTTTAGAATTGATAAAGAATAACCCACAAACTCACCTTTTGTGAGATGGATGGCCATATTAATATAATGAATGACATAAATAAATAACAACTGTGCAATACACCCACATAATTCTTCTGAAGGAAGAAAAAAACCCCCAAGGACAACATATATATTTTCCTAGAGAAAAAAATACTTTTACAAAACTCCAAAATATATAGTGTGCATAAAAATTGATGCAAACTATTTGGGAAGAGAAAAACAGAACTAATGATATCAGTGAGTTTTCAACTCGCACTTCTCACATATAAACCTCATCCTCAACAGCAACTAACATGTTTAAAGGGATGAAAGATACTATATGTATTTGTGTATATGAAAGCGTTTATTAATGCATGTTTTCCTCTATTGAAATCTAGTAGGGAAATGTTCTCAGATATTGTTTCCTTTTGGGATTTTAAAACAAATGGCAAATTGTTGAAATTTGAAATTACATCTCTTCCAATTATCTATTGTAAGTCCTGTTGTGACTTTCAAGTACTGAAGAGTTTCACAAATGAAGCTCTCCTTCACCTTCAAACAAATCCTATAAGCTATTTTAACCCTTCAGAAGATCCCTTTTAAATCTGATTAACAGTTTTTCATTCATCAAGCTTTGGATGAGTAGCTTGTATATCACAACAACTCCTAATGCTTTCTTAGTTTTGCTTGTTTTACAAATCTGCTTGTGATGAGACCTTATCATTTCTATTTTGAAGTGGAATCATGTGAACAGATGCCTCATTACATGACACTCTTAACATTTCCTAAGGGACACTTCAAATGTATTCTTTTTGTGTCCACACAGATGTATGCTTAGTTTATTGAAACTTGTTTGTTTAGACATGTGCAGGATTCCAGCTTCAGTAATTCATCAAACAGCTGTCCAGTTTTTTATATATGTTTTCAAATTTTCCTCACTCTACTAGATCCCAAAGTCTGAAATACTTTTAGAATAGTTGTAAATTGTTTCTTTTTAAAATTCATTTTACCAATTTAGTTCTTTTCCAACATAAATATTTTAAGGTTAAAAGCACATACAAAAAACAAAGATTATCACCATAATAGTGACAAATACAACAATGTTCTAGAAAATAATAGCTTATGATCATATTTTCAAAAAATTAATTAATTTTCAAAAAAAATTCAAAAAATTAATTAATACAACAATGTTTTAGAAAATAATAGCTTATGATCACATTTTCAAAAAATTAATTATATTGTGTTATTGTATCATTCCCATTGAGTTTTTCAAAAGTCCAGTAAGCATTTTTAAATTATTTCACAACATTATCATCATTAATAATTATAAACATATAGTAAACTTTAAAAGATAGGTCAGGAGTTATTTTCTTGCCATTAGATGTTCATAGAATGAGTTGCAGATTAATGTCCTCAGGGTAAAAATTCTGCATCAGACCAGTGTGGTGCAGCAATTCAATGTGCTTGTTTGGGATCTATTCAAACACTCTCTTCCATCCATCCCAAAATATAAACATAGGTGACTTTAAACTAACCAAAATATCAATCTACTCTAACATAATATTTCTACCCAATTTCTTAAATCAGAATATTCCAAGGGTTAAATGAGAAAATATACACTACTTTGAGTTCTCAAAGACTCAATGATGGGAGATCCTGAGAGACTTTTTCCATGTTAATCTAAATGTGCAATCAGATTGATATATACAGTAACTAGATCATCCTTCAAATATTCAGGTCCAAAGTTGACTTTAAATATTAAATCTAAGTAATCCTATTGTTTGGAAATGGATGAAGAACCATTGAGCCTTGTAATCATCAATGGCATATTCCTCAATAGAAAAAGCAAAAGGTCAATTCTTTTTAAGTTCCACCATGATCAAATCTATATTTATGCATTGCTCAAATCTGTGTCCACTTTTTCTTTTCTATGGAAGACTGACAACTCAAGATTAAAAATGGGTGAGACAAGCAGAGAGAGATAAAGATTTTCAACCCCATAGTAAACTTTTCCAAATACTTACAAATAATGAAATAGGTGTGAATCTCACCAAACAGGTTTACTTAAGAATAACTGCCTGGTGTGAAAGTATCTACCTTACTTCTTTCACTTACAAAATATCCAATGAAAAATATTCTCTATACATTTTTATAAAGTTTTAGTCAAGTGATATTTTGCTTGTTCGACAAGTAAACATCATAGCTGTTAACCTCTCAAGATTAAAGAATAGGTTTTGGTTCAACATTATGCTGCATTAATAATAATGGGTTTTTGAATGGTCAATTCCAATTTATATCTTCAGAAACAATCCCAATTTAGCGTGTTACTGCGATCTAATCTAGAAGTTAGCAGATATGTGCTGGAATATAACTAAATGACATCAATGCCTTCAGCTTCTCAGGATGCACAAAGGAAATGGGCAATTGAAGCAATTGAAATGCAAAGGAGATTGTAATTCCAACGCTGGTACAGCTACTATAACTCATGCAGATCTTTTTTCTATTTTTTTTATTTTTATTTATTTTGTCAAGTGATTATAAGATAACAGGTATAAGCATAAATATAGTTATGAATTCATGAAATGGATACATATAAGAAAAATAAAAAGAAACAATAGGACAGAGATGGTAGGCACATTGGTGCACTTATGCACGCCCCCTACAGACCTCTTAAGAAAGGGATGAGATCAATAGTAGAAAGTCTAAGGTTAAAGATTTTGGGGTTTGGGGAAGAAACCACGGAGTCAGGTATTCCAGACATTGACCACTCTGTTGCTGAAGTCATATTTCCTGCAGTCAAGTTTTGTGCAGTTTACCATAAGTTTGCATTTATTGTGTGCTCTTGTATTGTTATGGTTGAGGTTGAAGTATTCATTGACAGGTAGGACATTGCAATGTATACTTTTATGTACTATATTTAGATCGGACCAAAGGTGGTGTAGTTCTAGGTTTTCTAGGTCTAGAATTTCAAGTCTGGTGGCATAAGGTATTCTGCAACAAGTAGAATTGAGAGAATCTTGAGCTGCATTCCTTCAGGCTCAAGTGATACATACTGATACATATGTAAACATTGTAAAACATATATGTAAATTGAAATGTGAATCAGTGTCCTTGGATATGAACTCTCATTTCTGCACACGTACCTGCAAAGCATGTGGTAATCGGAACTTATTTTGTGTACTTTAGTGTTATGTCCCACCTTCAAAAATAAACAGATAAGGCTGAAAGCAGCAGTCCTCGCAAAGGCAGCAACCAGGAGTCTCCACCGATCACAGCTGTGGCCAGCCTCCACAAAACAATCCAAAATAATAGTTCCAACAAATCCAATTCAAACAAAAATACTTCAGACCCAAATCCTCCAAGTCAAAGTCTTCAGCTCTCCTTGCAGACAATTTGTTCCCGACAAGAGTGCAGAGTCATCCCTCTTCCTTTTATAGAGCAGCAGCTAATTAGTCTAATTACTGATCTGCCCTCCTCCTGTGCTCCCGTTGGTTTCTCTCGTCAGGAGACGCCTGCTTCTGATATCCACCCAGCGATTATCTAAATTATTACTTTCACCTGAAGACTTCCCGGCTGATAACCTGATTGAGAAGCCGAGGAGGTTGAAGGTTCAGGCCGGTCCTGCAAATCAAATGTCCTCCCTTGTAACATTCTCATTCAAAACTGCAGGCAAAACTGTTAGGATTCCCTTTTGAAATTCAAACAGTCATTTCATGATCAAATCAAACTACAGGGAGTAACGTTCTCATTCAAAACTGCAAGCAAAACTGTTAAGATTCCCTTTTGAAATTCAACAGTCATTTCACAATCAAATCAAACTAAAGGGAGTAACGTTCCCTGGTTCTGACGTCAATCCATGATCTAACAGTCATCAGATTCAAAGTTCCTAACAGGATTGGACCTTCCAATCACAACACTTTAGTATTTTTTTTTAGTATTTATTTGATTTGTCATCGCTTACAAGATACAGGTATAAGAATAAATATAGTTTTGAATACATAAGATAGTTACTTATAAGAAAAATAAAAAAACAATAGGAGAGGGACAGTAGGCATGATTCGTGCGCTTATGCACACCCCCTACAGACCTCTTAGGAAGGGGGTGAGGTCAATAGTAGACAGTCTAAGGTTAAAGTTTTTGGGGTTTGGGGAAGAAACCACAGAGTCAGATAGAGTATTCCAGACATTGACCACTCTGTTGCTGAAGTCGTATTTTCTGCAGTCAAGTTTGGTGAAGTTAACCTTGAGTTTTTATCTATTGTGTGCTCTTATGATTGAAGCTGAAGTATTCATTTGCAGGTAGGACATTGCAGTGTATGATTTTGTATACTATATTTAGATCGGACTGGAGGTGGCGTAGTTTTAGGTTTTCTAGGTCTAGTTTTTCAAGTCTGGTGGCATAAGGTATTCTGCAATGAGTAGAGAAGCGGAGAACTCTTCTAGTGAAATATTTCTGGACTTTTTCAATTGTGTTAATATCAGATACGTAATGTGGTTCCAGACTGATGAGCTGTATTCAAGTATAGGCCTAGCAAATGTTTTGTATGCTCTAGTTGGTAATGTGATATTACCAGAGAAGAAGCTACGTAGGATTAGATTAACAACTCTTAATGCCTTTTTGGCTATGTAGTTACAGTGGGCTCTAGCACTTAGATCAGTAGAGATGAGTACTCCAAGGTCCTTGACAAAGTTTGATCCTCAACAAGGTTTTGACTATTTAGCTTGTATTTTATTTTCAAACAGTGCTGAAGCAATATTTTCATTCTAATAGAAAAAAGGAATGGAGGGAGGGAGGGAGGGAGGAACTAAGCTATTTGGCTGTTGGCTTTAATGTAAATGGAAGTATACTTTTAAGGGGTGTATATGTAAGAATAACTTGCATTGAACAATATAAGATTCAGATCTGAGATGAAGATTTTTCAGTTGGTACATTTGCTTAATTCTGAATTAGGAAGGTAGAAAAGAGATGATACCCTTATTTTTAGAATGAATGAATGGATGGATAGGTGAATTTATTACAAGACAGATCACTGACCCATTAAGCATATCAAAATAAAAGCAATAAAATAAAATATAGTGAAATGAGATAAGAACAATTTAACACTCTACATACTGTAACCATTAATCTATTTCAAAGTATATTTTGCCCAATACTGATTATTGGAGTACCTCAAAATAAGAAAAAAAAATTAAAATACAATTAGGACAATTAAGAGAAACATTGCTTTAAGGATCCAGAAGGCAAAACAGCAGATAGCAGGAAACACAGAGACACAATATGGTTCAATACAGCTTCAAAAGGGCTCAAGGTGATTATCAGAAAAGAGACACAACCTTCTTTTCTTTCAGTTTAATGCTACCAATTTGCCTTCAGGAGAAGAATTAACCACAGTTTAAAGCTATGAGAAAACCTTATTGTATACAAATTGATCACCATATGATTTCTGCACATTCCTGAAACAGTGTTGGCTTTCCTTTCTTTCTTTCTTTCTTTCTTTCTTTCTTTCTTTCTTTCTTTCTTTCTTTCTTTCTTTCTTTCTTTCTTTCTTTCTTTCTTTCTTTCTTTCTTTCTTTCTTTCTTTCTCTCTTTCTTTCTTCCTTCCTTGCTTTCTTTCTTTCTTTCCAAAGCAAAGGAATGCTAAAACCCTTTGTTTTTCTGCTATTAGGATGGGTTGACTGGATAAATGGAAGTCCTGAAGTCCTGATGTGGGTTCAAGAGAAATATGTCATGAATTTCGGTAAAATATGTGAGTTGCCTAAATTGTAGCACAAATGTCAGCAATGAAGACTGCTCCTTTTTATATATAATTTCGTGCTCCAAAAAGAACAGGAGGAAGGAAAAAAATTAACAAATGTTAAAATTAAGGAATATGTATGTATTTATATACTGTATGAATATATGTACACATACACACCCACACACATTACCTAAAGTTATATGAAACTTTATCTAAGCATTAAAAAGTGCTTATTAGTTGTCATTTATATATTTCTCTGTAATAATGTTGAAAATGCAGCAGATTTTCCAGCTCTTAGAATAAAAACCATTTACTTCAAAAGCTGACAGAATATAATGAAATACCAGCTCTTGTGACCCTGAAATAGGACAAATGTATGCATCTCATCTCAGGATATCCTGCAGTACTCTCACTGTATTACTGCCATAGCCATCCAAACATTATCTGCCATTCACCTTCTACCTTATTCTGTTTTTTTCCACATATTCCAAGATTTTGCCTTCAATTTTCACAACCATAGATTAAAGACTAAACTAAACTCACCTATGCAGAGTCCACTAATAGGTTCTCACATGCAAAAAATCAACACAATGTCACTGATAATCCATTCTTCTTTATTTGTCATTACAAAGCTGTTATTTATTTGTCATGATTGTGACTGTGAAATGTATTTGCGTTGGCTGATCTGAAAATTCTGGGAATATGCATTGTTAAGTTAAAAAAAGAAATGTTAAACTGGCATCAAAAACTCTGTGTAAGATCTTGTGAATGTAATGCCTTCTATTCACCAATATGGCAGCATCTGTAGTTACTAAAAGTTTATATATGTGCCCTATTGTAAAATACATAATTTTTAAGGACTTTTCAGCTTTTTTTCTTATAATTACCTTATGAAATATACAAAACATAAAACGGGTGATTCAGCTTTAAATATAGCTTTCTAAACCTGAAGACATGTTCTGGGAGAATTCAGATATCAGAATAAATCCAGAAAACCTTCTGTTCTGTACAGACATTTGAATACTCGAGATCCGGCAACCCGGATTGGCTAAAGCGCACAGCCACTGGATTGGCTGAGTGCGCGGCACTGATTGGTCGTTCGGAATCGACCGCGATTGGCTGAGCCGATCGCGGGCGATTCAAAACGACCCGATTGGCCGCAGCACTCGGCAGAAAGTGTTTTTAAGCCGCGCTTCTTCCCCACTCTCCCCACTTGTGTTTTACCCTAATAAATGAGCTGAACCAAGTCACCGCCTCGCGTCTTTTGTTCGTATGAGATATACGACACTGGCGACGAAGGTGGGATTTTAAAACAAGTCCCACACCGCACGTGGCCCACGGAACCGCAACCGGCAGCATGGCCAGCGGCAACGTGCCACCCGCTCCCTTCAACCAAGCTACGGAGGATTGGGAATCGTACATAGACCGATTCCTCATGTTCCTGGAGAGTAGCAACCTCAAGGACGCGAACGGGCAGAGGAAAAGGGCCGTCTTCCTCACACACTGCGGGCCCGCAGTGTTTAAAATGGCAAAAGCCCTCGCCAAGCCGCTCGACGTAAAGGCCATGGACTGGGCTGATCTCGAACCGCTGCTGAGGAGCCACTACGCACCCGCCGTGCCCACCCTTATCCGCCGGCACGAATTCTACCGCCGCGATGAGAGGCAAGGGGAGAGCGTCAGCAACTTTGTGGCCGACCTCAGAGACCTCGGGGGCCTGTGCGGGTTCACCGATCTTGATGAAGCCCAGCGGGACCGCGTCGTCCTTGGCCTCCGGGACCCCGTCCTGCAGAGCCGGATCATGGCAAAGGGCGACATCTCCCTCGCCGACGCCCTTGCCGAAGCCACCGCAGCAGAAGCAACCCGGAAATCAGCGGCCCAATTGCGGCAAGCCGGCACCGCAGAGCGACCCGCCATGACCGAAGCAACCGCGACCCCCGAGAACCAGTCCGGATTCGACCATCGAGCAGCCGCCTCCACACATCACGGCGATCACGAATCCCCCTCCGACTCAGAAGATGACGAGGAGGACATCCACCGGCTGCAGACGGGACGCGACCGGCGCGAGCAACGGAACCGAAAATCAAAGTTCCAGTGCGCCGGCTGCGGCGGCGAACACCCGCGGTCGGAATGCCGGTTCTTTGATGCAATATGCCGGCATTGCGACAAGCGGGGCCACATCGCCAAGGTCTGCCGTTTCAAACGGAACCACAGCCCCCGCCACCGAGACGGCAGCCCACGGAGACGCGACAATGCCAGACGCGACAACACCCCCCCAAGGAACCGCGACCGGGATAGCGAGAGCCGTTGGAACCGGGAAGCGAGGAGCCGCCGTTTCAACGAAAACCGCCAGCGCGAGGAAACGCACCAGACGGTCATCGTTGGCCATTCCTCCAACTGGGATGGCCGGAAGGTCCACGTGGAGGTCGCCATCGAAGACCGCCCCTGCAAAATGGAAGTCGACTCCGGATCTTACCTATCCATGGTCGCGTGGCGGGAAATTAAGCGGCTAGTACCCTCCATGAAACGGCACGAGCTGGAGAGCCAGAAGCTCATCCTCAAAGACTACCAGGGAATCGCATCCCCGTGGTAGGGACCGGGCACTTCAAGGTCACATTTAAAGGGCGCACCGAAATACTACCCCTAACCATCATCGAACGAGACCGCCCCAGCCTCCTGGGACTTCAATGGTTCGCGCCGTTGGGACTAGAAGTGACCGGCACCAACCACGTCGCCGAGGCGGACTGGGAGGAGCAGCTCGTGCGCGAGTTCCAAGAGGTCTTCGACGGAAACCTAGGCAAGTACCGGGGGCCCCCAATATCGTTCAGCCTTGACCCCACCATTGCCCCTATCCGCCTCAAACCCCGGCGAGTGCCTTTTGCCCTCCGCCCCAAAATCGATGAGCAATTAAATAAGCTCATCGAGCAGGGAGTCCTCGAGCCAACAGACCATGCCCGATGGGAGACCCCTATAGTCACCCCGATAAAGCCAGATGGGTCGGTGAGAATCTGCGGGGACTATAAGGCCACCCTGAACCGTGCGCTACAACAAAGCGCCTACCCCGTCCCAGTAGTGCAACACCTTCTACACTCACTGGGGGGGGCAGGGTTTTCGCCAAACTCGACCTGGCCCAAGCCTATCAGCAACTGCCGGTCGACGAGGAAACCGCAGAAGCGCAGACTATAGTCACACACCGAGGGGCATTCCGCTGCAAGAGGCTCCAATTCGGAGTCAGCGTAGCCCCGGGGGTATTTCAAAGCCTAATGGAGAGGCTCCTCCGGGGCATAAAAGGGGTAGTACCCTATTTTGACGACGTGTTGGTAGCCGCGGCCGACCAGAAACAATTGGAGGGCCGCCTAAGGGAAGTACTGCAAAGATTCCAAAGTGCAGGACTAAAAGTTAAGAGGGAGAAATGCCAACTGCGCACGGCACGGGTCGAATTCCTGGGGTACCTACTAGATCAGCACGGAATCCACCCCACCGAGGGCAAAATAAAAGCTGTCAAAGAAGCCCCGAAACCCAGAAACAAAACTGAGTTACAAGCATTCCTGGGGTTGATTAATTTCTACAATGTTTTCCTGCCCCAAAAGGCGACCGTGGCGGAACCGTTGCATAGGCTGCTCCACAAGGCAGCCACCTGGACGTGGGGGAGACGAGAAGAGGACGCTTTCAACAAAACCAAGGACCTTCTCACATCGGACGCTGTCCTCATCCAGTACAGCGAGACACTCCCCATCACGGTAACGTGCGACGCATCACCCTTCGGCGTAGGAGCCGTCCTCAGCCACACCCTCGCCGACCGGAAAGAAGCACCCATCGCCTTTTTCTCAAGGACCCTTTCAAAACCCGAAAGAAACTACAGCCAATTGGACAAAGAGGCTCTAGCAATCGTCGCAGCCGTAAAGAAATTCCACGAATACCTTTACGGCAGGACTTTCTCCATAATCACGGACTACAAACCGCTGCTGGGAATACTGGCGGGAGACCGGGCCACCCCAATCATCCTCTCCCCAAGGATGACAAGGTGGTCCGAATTTCTCGCCGCCTACAATTACCGGCTAATCCACCGCCCCGGTAAGTCAATCCCGCATGCGGATGCCCTCAGCCGCACACCATTGCCCACCCTGGACGCTGACCCAGCACCCACCACATCCACCCTGAGCATCGAGACCTTACCCAACCTACCCCTGACCGCGTCAGACATTGCCCTAGCAACCAATAAAGACAAACGTCTGGCGCAGGTCCTAAGATGGGTGGGAAAAGGGTGACCGGAGAAGGACGTGGACAACGAGTTCAAAGCTTACCGGAACCGACAAACAGAGCTATCAATGCAGAAAGGCTGTCTACTGTGGGGGGACAGAGTCATAGTCCCAGAAAAATTGCAAAAAGAAGTTCTGAGCATGCTGCACGAAGGGCACCCCGGCATCGTTAGGACAAAAGCCCTGGCCAGAAGTCACGCCTGGTGGCCAGGGATGGACAAGGAGATCGAAGCCTGGGTGGCCTCCTGCAAGCAGTGCCAGGAATCAAGACCAAACCCCCGCCGCCCCGATCCGGGAAT
Organism: Pseudonaja textilis; assembly: GCF_049901715.1. Lineage (NCBI taxonomy): Eukaryota > Metazoa > Chordata > Lepidosauria > Squamata > Elapidae > Pseudonaja > Pseudonaja textilis. Next base: position 36,825,762 of record NC_141995.1, read on the forward strand.
GGGAAACCCTCGGGGCCATGGTCCCGAATCCACGTGATTTCGCGGGACCAACCAGAGGACACACCTTCCTGGTAACCGTGAGACGCTTACTCCAACTGGCTGGAGGTAAGCAACATGAAGACAACTACCACAGATGCCGTCATCAGAGAACTCAGCAAGCTCTTCGCAACCCACGGCCTTCCCGATGTCATCGTGTCAGACAACGGCCCCCAGTTCACCGCGCTACCCTTCGAGAAATTCTTGGCAGAACGAGGGATCCGACACGCATTAACGGCACCGGCGCACCCGGCGGCGAACGGAAGGGCGGAGAAAATGGTCCAATTCACAAAAAGACCATCCAAAAGATCGAAACCGGGACATACAAGACAAAATAAACCGGATGCTACTAATTCAGCACATAATCCCGAGCACTACGACGAACAAGAGCCCAGCAGAGCTACTAATGGGGAGAAAATTGCGATCACCGCTCGACCGTTTGCACCCCACATACAACCCGGAAAGACCCCCTGACTCCACCAGCAAACGCAGAACATTCGCACCGGGAGACAGGGTCTACGCAAAAACCTTACCGGGACCCCTCTGGATACCGGCAACGATCACCCAAGCAACAGGCCCACACTCGTACCGCCTTCAAACTACCGACGGACGACCGTGGAAACGCCACATCGACCAATTGAGAGCAAGAACCACCGCGGGAAATACAACCGACACGCAAATACCAGACACTGAAAGGAACCGGCAAAACACCAACCAAGAGGGGAGGGAAGCCCCAAAGAACAAAAAGAACAAACCCACCCAAAAAGAAACCAGCAGTACTCACCACCTGAAGAACCGGAGAGCGACCCACTCGAAGCCTCACCTGGAAGGAGCAGCCGAGCCAGCTCAACCGACCCGGAAGCCCGAGCGGGAGCAGCCAAGCCAGCTCAACCAGCCCGGAAAAGCCGAGCGGGAGCAGCGAAGCCAGCAGCTCGACCAACCCGGGGAGACCAGGAGGGAGCCGCGGCGAGAGGCCTGACTCACCCTTCCAGGTGGTTCCATCAACGAGGCGGAGAGCGACAGGAGTCCCACCCGAACCGGCCAACAGCCAGGAGACAACTGACCAGCGCAAGTCAAGTCGGAAAATACGGAGCCCTGCCTACTTACGGGACTACGTCACGTAGGACCAAACCAAGAGGGGAGGGGTGTTCTGTACAGACATTTGAATACTCGAGATCCGGCAACCCAGATTGGCTAAAGCGCACGGCCACTGGATTGGCTGAGTGCGCGGCACTGATTGGTCATTCGGAATCGACCGCGATTGGCTGAGCCGATCGCGGGCGATTCAAAACGACCCGATTGGCCGCAGCACTCGGCAGAAAGTGTTTTTAAGCCGCGCTTCTTCCCCACTCTCCCCACTTGTGTTTTACCCTAATAAATGAGCTGAACCAAGTCACCGCCTCGCGTCTTTTGTTCGTATGAGATATACGACACTACCTTCCATGGTCAAAGATTTTTGCATGCCTGTGCTAGTCAATAACACTTAAAAAATTTCATTTTAAAAAAGTTACTGTTTGATAGATGCATTTGTGTGTGCATGCGTGTGTGCTGATGATTTAAAATCAGGATTGTGGGGAAATGATTTATTGGTCTCACATTCGGAATAAAAAGTAAGGCTTCAGCTTCCCTGAGGCCATATACTTAACAATAGTTAATAGTGCATGCTACCTTCAATGGGCAGTAAAAATTGTTCTATACCATTGATTTTAATGTAGTATTATGATTTGTTGGCCTCAAATGTCAAAATGTATGGTTTGTGGGCTTTTGTTGATATCTTTTTAGCTTTATATTTGTACTAGGAAATAAATAAAAGAGCAAAGATCTGTAACAAGTGCATGAGATAGTAAAGAAAGGCTATCTTAAATCTTCCTTGCTATTTAGCAGACAGAAAATTTGATCCATGTTTAAAGTGATGAACTGATGAGCTGATTCTAGTACCTTATCTTATATGATTGATAGATGACCACCTGATTCTTAGCTTTGTAAGTACCCAAGTCCATGCATATAATCTAAGCTAAATATTTAATGGGCTATTTCCCTTGATCTTTGTATCCTAAAACCTTATCTACCATATCTAGAAAAACCTGATTAATCTCTGGGTTCTTCTGGATAATCATCAGTACTCAAAATCACTAATTTGTACAGATTAATGCTAAGTCTGAATATTATTTACTGGAGATTGTAGGAGGAAAGTCATCTGAGCTTATGATAATTTAAAAAAATCAGAAAGAGCCTGGTAGAATCTTTTAAGATGAACAAATGTTACTATAAAGAATTAGTTTTCATGAACCTAGGAGAACAAGGTTCAGTTAATCCTCAAAATTCTCTTTTGTTTCTATATACTTTTATAGATGCAAAAGTATCTTTACTGTCATATTATAGATGATGAAATTGTACAATAACTTGTCATTTTGTGGCAAAGATGGTAAATTTGTCCTTGATCTGAAGAGCACTTTTAGCTATCAAAAAGAACTAAATAGTGTATTATGCTAGGCATATGCTGCAATGAAATATTATTATCATCTATCTAATTTGATATTATAGTGAGTTCAAATTCTTTTTTCCACAGAGCTGTGCTGATGAAAATAGAAAAATACATCTATTATAAGATGCTCAGGTACGTGCAGTATGTCTGCACTACATATGCTACAGATATAACAGATAATCAGATTTGGAAGGGACCTTGTAGGTCATCGAGTCCAACCACCCTGCCCAAGCGGGAGACCCTTCACCATTTCTGACAGATGGCAGTCCAATTTCTTCTTGAAAGTCTCAAGTGATGGTGCTCCCACAACTTCAGAGGGAAGCTGTTCTATCGGTTGATTGTTCTCACTGTCAGAAAGTTTCTCCTTATTTCCAGATTAAATCTCTCCTTGTTCAGTTTCCATCCATTATTCCTTGTCTGGCCTATCAACCTAAGTCAACTGGCAAGCCAATACATTATTGCTTCCAGTGGAGACACTTAAATGTTGTCCATGTGTATTTCTCTCCTAACTTCAGAAATGGGATTATTTTAGATTGCCATTTCCTTCTTCATAAAAACAAGCTTGATTGTCCACACCCCAACCAGGCACCCAGATGAAACCTAGCTTCCTAACAAATGATAGCCATCCATTTATCGGAGCCAAGCCACACTAAAAGCCTCCAATAAAGGAACACAATGTTGCCAGCCAATCAAGACAAAAAAAACTACAAAAAAAGAAGATATTAGAAACACCAATCAAGAAGAACACAGCAAACTCCAAGACCAATAAACACAGACCAAGATTCCCAACCAATCAGGATATAGAAAACACCATTCTGGCACAGCAGTAGGCTGCCCCAAATTTAAAACTGAAACAACTGTGGGGGCAATCACGTGGGAAAATACCCGAACAAAGCTGAATACCATACATACATACATACATACATACATACATACATACATACTCATTCTTAAGTTTTAATGGGTATTTATATGTATGGTATTCAGCTTTGTTCAAGTATTTTCCCACATCATTATAGTTGTGCTTTTAAAGTTGTAGCAACGTTTCAGCAGAATCTCATCTGCCATCATCAGGCTTCTGTATTGTGTTCGTCTGTATATATATATATTGTGTATATATTGTATATATATTGTTTTCTTAAGTTTTCACAGGTACTTACATGTATGGCATTCAGCTTTGTTCGGGTATTTTCCCACGTCATAGTAGTTGTGCTTTTAAAGTTGTAGCCATGGCAGATGAAATTCTGAAACGTCGCTACAACTTTAAAAGCACAACTACTATGACATGGGAAAATACCCGAACAAAGCCGAATGCCATATATATGTATATGGGTGTGTATATATATATATGCTAGCTTGATACACATGCTTCATTACAAAACTATGTAGCTGGGCTTAGTTTTTTTTTTGGGGGAATAAGGGGAAAAAATTCTGCCTCTGCCTACCAGCATCCATTCTGTACTAAAGCTGGTTGCTGCTATGAAACTAAAACTGAAACTGAAACTCCTCTTTTCCACTTGTGTTTTCCATTTGTAACAGATTTATTTTCAGGGGGAGTAGAACTCCTTAGCATCAGAGTGTGTTAATAATAATATATTAAATACTAATACTCTGATTGTCATTTCAAAAAATCCTTTCTTAGTGAGTACCTAGAAGCCAAAAGAAACATGAGTACCAATTTTCAAGTTTGTAGGTTTTATGATTCTGGAGATTTTGTGATGGTGCATGATACACACAGATACACATACAGAGAGACACACTTTCATAGATAGATAGATAGATAGATAGATAGATAGATAGATAGATAGATAGATAGATAGATATGTAATATATATATAGATATATATAGAGATGTGAAAGTCTGACTCACAGACAAACACAATACAGAAGCCTGATGATGGCAGATAAGATTCTGCTAAAACGTTGCTACAACTTTAAAAGCACAACTGTAATGACGTGGGAAAATACCCGAACAAAGCTGGATACATACATACATACATAAATTTTATTGACTGCCATGCTTGCTATTTATGAATATTGAAACTAAGAGCTCTTTGTTACCCAAGTTATCCCTGTGGTAAGAAGTTCTGCTTTGACATAATCTGTTACCAAATATTTTTCCATTGGAATGAAATAGGGAATAGTTAGGATTACAATGATGACAAGGCCAGATGAAATTGTAAAATAATAGAAAAAGGAAGTGAAAAGATCTGATAAATATAGCTAAACTCAAACAAAGCTACACTAAAACTCACCATGACTCATATAATCTATGTGAGAGTTACAATACACTTAAAATCCTTCCATGTAATCCATGGTGCTTAACACAATTTATATATTCCTGGATTGTATCCATGAGTAGCTCCTGCAACACATTTAAAGTTAATATTTTGTGATGTGCTCCAATGTAAATAGAAAAAAAACAACTATTTCTTATTCAAAATTCAAATGGGAAAGCTGCTCTTTTGTCAAAGTGAAGTTTGTCAATTTGCCAACCAGCAACATTACCTTAAAGAAAGTAGTGCAATTATTTTAACATCTGTTGCTTTGATGAATTTTTGCAAGAAGGGGAGGAGCTGATAATAATAGTTCTAAACCATTGTGAGAGAAATGACTGATCCTTTAATGACAGCTTAGCAAGCTCTATCCTATTTAACTGGAAGAATTAAAGAGAATTATGAAAATGTTTATATTAGTAAAGTATGCTATCTTGCTCAGCTTTCTTTTTCTGAAGAAATAACTTGTTGAATAAAAAAGTGTTTTCTATTAGTTCATGACACATAAGGGGAAACAGAGTTTGTTTTGATAAAAATTTGCATACAAGATTCATTTAGGATGTACAGATTAAAATTTTTAGCATAGTACCAACATTTTAGCATTGTGGATTTGATCTGAGTTGTAACGATATATTTTTACCATGTGGAAGAACTTATAGCAATTTCTAATTATGAGATAGTTAGAAATTAGTATAATCTTTAATGTTATATAATGATAATTTTAAAATAGCTTTAAAGGGATATTTAAGTAATGTGTGCTTGGTTGTCAGTTTGTGGACATTAATTTTATGGGAAAGAAACAAATGCAGCCAAAAACAACTTGTTTAAAACAGTATTATTGTATAAAGTTTCGTGATAACATCATGATGTCTTCTTTTGGAAAGTATGAAAAGTTACAGAAGCTACAGAGCCAGAAGGCATGACTAAACACTAAAAGTCACACACTGCTCACTCCAGTCAACATATACATACGTTAAGATTCCATAACAAAGTAAATGAAAGATTATAATGCACACAGTTATTTAAAATTATCCAGTTTATTGATACGAATTTATGAAGCACCTTTTTTAAAAATCCAACTGAATGGGAATTCACTAGAAATAAATTCTGCCTAGTATATAGCAAATGGGTTTTAGCTCCAGGAAACAAATTCCTCTTTAATACTTACAAGCATCAAAGATCCTAGACTTTGCTACCCAATGAGAGATTATATAGTCTGTTTATTTATCAAATTCCATGTTTTATTTACACAGGCAGTTTCTGTAATTAGCAATCTCACAAACAAGGAACAAGAAACATGCAAGACCATAAGGAACCCAGAATAAATATCTAGTGTTCTGCATACATGTTAGAGAAGGGCTGTCAAATTCCCAGTCGAAAGGCCAGATGCATTATGTACTGGCCACGCCCAAGCCCAGTTTAACAAAGGAGGGAAAGTCCTGATATGTCACATGACGCCACCATGATGACGTGAGTGTGACACCTCTGGGTTAGAGTGTTGTGAAATGCTTAAGAAGTAATACATTCCAAATAGGTATGATACATATGCTTGAAGTAACATGGTGCTATAAAACTATAGCTGCTATTTGGGATGGACTAGATGGAATGTTTCAATGCCTACAGAGAATCATAGAGATGATCTATGAGAAGGAATATTTTTTTACATAGTAAACCTAGGTGCCACTCACCTCACCTAGGGGTGAATTAAGCAAGTGAAAGGAAGAAAACATTTGGAAGAAATTTAAAATGACTCCATTTAACTTTATTTGGTATAAGAGTGGATGGATAAACTGTCAAGCTTTCATGATTGATATCAGTCCTTCAAGCAAACTCCACAAGAAACTCTGTAATTCTATTGATATAGACAACAGTGAAAAATATTGAAAGCCCAACAGCATTTTCCCCCTGCTTCTTCCCTCCCCTGCTTCCCCAAGGTCTCTTCCAACCCTACTATTATTATAGAAGCTAATCACTATGAATCTGTGTTAGGCAATTGTGGAATATGAACTAAGTTCTGATAGCATTTAACCAAATTTCAAAACATTTTGGGCAAGTGATCCATTCAGACCTCTGTTAAGAGCTCTCAGTTCTGTCAGTGCAACCTGTTACATGAGAAAGAAGGAAGATAATATTAGAACAGGAGCAGATACTCTTCTTCATGCTGAGATTAGGTCTGCTTGTATCAACACCACCTGCTTTATACTCTCCTTTAGGTTATATATGAGAGTAATTAGCCCCTTATCAGAAAAAAAATGATTGTTTTCTGTGTACATGCAGTGGAAACTCTGAGGCAAATATATGAGAGTAAATACAAAATGAGGATAGAAATGTCAATTCAAACAAATGGTTATTGGAACACACAGCTCTTTTAAATAAATCCTGTGTGTCTTATTCTTGGATTCTATTTTCTGACTAGAGAGGCCTGATAGCTAGTAGAGTTGGAACAGATTAGTACCAAACCAAGAGGCTTTAACAGCTTTAAAGTTAAGGTGATTTCTGAAGTAAGTCATTTAAGCTATACTTTGAGTATCCTTTTTCCATTACTTAATTTAGCTCACTCTCCATGACCTTACACATACTAATTGGTTCAGCTTTTAATTCCCTTTTTTAACTTAAGAAAAGTTATTTAATTTAAGTTATTAATACATTAAAATCATAAGGAAGGAGCACTAGATAGATAACCTGTAAAAATAAATTAATTCCTATTATTAAAATTGCTTATGAAAATGTGCTTGAAAACATTGTGCTTCCTGGCATGTTCATAATTAGCTATGGTCACTGTTGTTAATAAGAATGCTTAAAATACACTAAATATTGTAAAATAAACTGATTCCTACTTGGAATCTGCAGTTAAAAACAAGAACTATGAAAGCACTATGCAAGATATAATAAATCAAAAAAAGATTTTGTTTGTTCTACATGTGTAAATTCTATGTCTCAATTTTACTTCTTGCATTATTTAAAAGTGCATGTAGGAAAGTGTGATATGGTGGATACCATGTCCTTAGGAAGATTAAATGTTTTTAATGACATTTCTTGTAAGATATAAGATAAAGCTGCCCATTCAAGGCATTTCCCTAGAGTTCTCGCTTTAAGCATAAAAATCTGGAGAGATTTGTAACAGTATACTTACTAATCTTAACTTGGATTTTATTTTATTTTTTAATGACAGCATTCCTTTTAGCATTCAGTTTGAATTCCTGTTTGAGGTTAATCATGGATAAGTCATCCACTAAGCGATTTAAAGAATAAATATAATGACAAAAGACTTATGCTGAATAAGATCTGAGATTTACCCATGCTACATTATCCTTCTCAAACAGTCTAACATGGTATTTCTGGAAAATCTATTAAAATAAAACATAAAACAATCATTCCTGGCATTGCCCCTAATAATTAATTATAATAGTCTCTGTACATAGAACTTCACTGTAGTTGAAGCTAAGAGCTAAGTAACATTATGTAACATAAAAATATAATATATATGTTGTGTATGGTATAATGATCATAGATGGATGGATGGATGGATGGATGGATGGATGGATAGAAGGAAGGAAGGAAGGAAGGAAGGAAGGAAGGAAGGAAGGAGGGAGGGAGGGAGGGAGGGAGGGAGGGAGGGAGGGAGGGAGGGAGGAAGGAAGGGAGGGAGGGAGGGAGGAAGGAAAGAAGGAAGGAAGGAAGGAAGGGCCTCTGTTTGGAACACATTTTTGTTGAGAGAAGAAATACCTTGCAGCCATTTTCAGAAGAATAATTAAGCTCCTTTCCTCTATGGAATTAAATGAATTAAACATTTTCTGTTAAAAATCCAGATACAAATCTTTCTGAAATTCATGAAGGCAGATTAATCTTCAGGTCCTTGTTATAGTACATACTTACAATACATTCTCTTTATCTCATGTAATAATTGCAAACAAGCAAGAAATTCAACTGTTAGTAGAAACCAAATTATTTTTATTCTTAAACTCTAACCTCACTCCTAAATCTAAGATATTATCAGCTGGAGAGCCTTTAAAAATAAATCTCAGGATTTGAAATGTGGTCCTAAAGGAATTGCTCCTGCTACAGAATATTAATGTTTCATGACACATTACTATCTGATACTTTATATAAAGTATATAATTTATATATTGTGGGAGTTTTAGTACTATAATTTGTAGGGTACTGAACCAGACCAAACTCTAAGCACTCAGAGATCACAAGCTCCCTTCTTGTTGGATCTGGCAAGAAGGATATCATCCTGACCTCCACATATAGCCAAACATAGAAATACAGAATTTTAAGGAGACCTTGGAACTTAGTCCCAAGTGATAATTGAGATGAATTCCCCTTGCAATTTCCCTTTGAGAAATACTATAGGGAGAATTGTGTGTGAGTGCTTCTTCTTCATTTTAGACATTTTTTAAAAAACCATACCTTTTTTTGTTATTATTCCAGATAAAACACAAAAATCCATGATTAATGGACTCATGGGTATCTCTATCTTAGCTGTGGCCAAATGCTTTTAGAATGAGATTCTGTTCAGGTTGCTTGGCATGGAGTGAGGACTTGATATATTTTCAGAAAAAATGTTTTTCAGTATATATCTATAAAGATCATCTGGTTCAGTGTTAGTTTGGCTTTCTTTGCCTCTCATCATATATATTATCCAGTATCTCATCATGCTATTTCATATTATCCTGTATATTTCCCTTTTTACCACACAGCAAAATAATCTCATTCCTGAAACTGAACCTCAGTTTCAGTAGGAAACATTACACACCCTTGTACTTATTATGAACTTATAAAGCTAGTGTGTGCCTTATGTACTTATGGTGACAAGTAGGCTCAACAATGCTCTATAACTGATTAAATGGGTTTAAAACTGCTGCGTAAAACTGCTATGTAGTTTACACCAAAGGTACTATGGCCACTGGAGTGCAATCAAATATAAGACTGTGCAATTTACATTGTAAACACTACATATGTAATCTCATAATTCAGTGGGATTCGGAGAAAATGTGATTTGTCATTTTTTAATTGAATAATACTTTTTATACTGGAATGAAGATTAAGAATTGTCACATTTCCTGGGTTTTGTTGTGGGGTTTTATTTTTTTGGCTCATAACATGGATTCCCACTTGTCTACTGACCAATGTACTGTTTGAAAAAGATGGCTAGACATTTTTTTTAAAAAATATTCCTCTTATAAACCTGAGAAAAATATCTAAAAGCCAAATGGATGAAAGGCAATTTTCAGGAATGATAATTCTACACCATTAGATTCAGAGCAGTTGGACAGAATGTAAATGGAAAAACACAGCTATGCATGTGGCTAGAAAAAAGCAGCTATGCTTGTGGCTAGAAAATGCCAGACAACAGCAAATTCTCATTTAGAGGTGAGTAAATAATTCAAAGCAGTGTATTCATACTGGAACAAGTGGACACATTCAGCAAAGTTAGAGTTTTGTGTTTGCTAGTTTATATTCCTGAAAAAAGTAAAAAAAAATTGAAAAATATATCACCAACTGTTATTGTAAAAATGATCTGAATATCAGAGAAAGAAGAAGGAATTCAGAAATGGAGACACATATGAATAAGTCACAAGGTGAGTTGACCTAAAAATACGTATTTATCTATTTGGGGTTTTTTCAACACATAATCTATTTTCTAGTCCCATCCTTTCTTGTATAGTAAAGTTTCACAGGACAACAACAGCAATATAGCTTTTCTTTTTGTTCAATGTCATTTATGTACTGGACTGTGAGATAACAGGGTGCCTACAAAATGGCAAGCAACTGTGCTGCTTTTGTCCTGTCCTTTTAAGTCCTCTCTCTCACCATCACAATAATTATTTGCTATGAAAACTAAGTGGAGAGGCAGTTGTATGGTGGTCTTGGTACATAGCTTTGTAAAGCAGCCTGAAGCAGATGAAAGCAAATAAAAAGATATTGTTTTCCAGCAGTAGAACTCATAAGAACAGTAGTTGGGAAGTAGGAGGAGGAGGAAGTGTAGTAGAAGCAGAAAGAATGGAATAGCCTTTGAGTGCTTGTGTGGGTGTTGCCTAAAAACCTGTGGGATTCTGTTGAATCTTCTGAATTTTGGAGCCCACCGACTTGTATACAGGTATACAAGAACCCATGATGTAGAAATTGATTTTCTGTAAATCATATTTCTGTTCAAATAAAAGGATCCTCCCCTCCTGGTTTTTTTTAAATGGGAAACATTCATAACGAGAACCAGTTTGTTATAGTGAATGAAGGGCATCGAGCTAAAAACTCCAAATGTTGCGGCTTCTATTCCTACATTATGCCTGAAAACCAGCTAGGTGGTCTTGGCCCAGTCATTTTATCTCAGTTCTAGGAAGAAGGCAATGGCAAACCACTTTTGAAACACCTTGTAAAGAAACTGCAGGGACTTGCATAGACAGTCTTCAAGAACTGGACATAATTAAATGGAAGGTGAATAAAAGCCACAAGAAAAATCCATAGATATATTGAAGCAATCCACTTTGGAATATCTTCCTTTCTGTTTTCTTTCTGCTCTTTGCCAGAAAGGAAAAAAAAATTAAAAATCAAAAAATTTCTAATTCTGATCTAGATTATTGCAGCCAAGCAGTAGTCATGAAGTAAATAGCACTGCATTATGTCACCAACATCACAGGTCTTGTATATAATGACATCGCAGGTTGAATAAACCCAGTGGAGAATAAAGTGGGCAGTTCTTCGTACATCAGTTAGTATGATCTTAACTAATAGGAATGCCTACTGGATAACCTTTTGTGTGCAGTGTTTTCTCTGAATGCTTTTATAGACCACACATCTTAATTCAAGGCAACTCTTTTAAATTATCTTTTCAAAACTGCCCAATGGAAAAGTGTTTTTCAAAAATATTCTTAGAAAATATTTATTTTTCATTTTAAAGAAATTTCTGTGTGATTTGCATTTCTGGAATATCATTGTGAAAAGAAAATGAGCATCCTGTAGGGGATTTTATGCTAAGTTTGGATTTTATTTTAGTTTGTATATGGAGGTAGAAAAATGGTGTTCTTTCCTAAAAGCTATTTTATTCAATCATAGTAACCTCATCCTTAACATATGACTTTCCTATGCTTTACTCATATTTATGTTCCATATCTTACTAAAGCTTTGCTTGACCAACTGAGAGCTACAAGCTACTAAGCTGGAACAAATATCAATCTACAAAATGTCAAAATATAATGAGAAAAAGTATAGGAAGAGACTGTATAGTTTAGTGTGATAGAACTGGTATATGAAATCATTTATCTCTTACCATAGTTCTGAATTTTCTTCTCTCAGTTATGATTCTTTATTTTCTGGTTCTTTATTATATGAATTGATCCTTTATTATAGGACCAATTCAGAGGTAATCTGTGCAGTTATTTGTTGACTGGTATCTATATCATTGAATGCATATTTTCACTTGCCATAAATAGGTATTTTTAGCCCTATAGTAATAGGACTAAAGAACTAAAGTAAAGTAACAGTAAAGTTAGCTGTGGGGTACCACAAGGTTCCATCTTAGGCCCAGTACTCTTCAATATCTTTATAAATGATTTAGATGAGGGATTAGAAAGGGAACTCATCAAATTTGCAGATACTAAACTGGCAGGAATAGCCAACACCCCAGAAGACAAACTCAGGATCCAAAAAGATCTTGACAAATTTGAACAATGGACCCTACCCTACAAAATGAATTTCAACGTGAAGAAAAGCAAAGCTTTACATTTATACATGAAAAATCAAAGATATAAGTAAAGGTTATGCAAGACCTGGCTCAAAAACAGTAACTGTGAAATAGTCCTTGGAGTCTGAGTGGATGATCATTTGAATATGAGCCAGCAGTAGCCAAAAAAGCTAATACAATCATAGGTTGTATAAACAGAGTCATAGAATGAAGATCACAGGCATAGAATCAAGTATTAGTGCTGCTTTACAAAATCATAGTAAGACCACACCTGGAATACTGCAACCAATTTGGGTCACCATACTACAGAAAGATGTTGAGACTTTGGGAAAAGTCCAGAGAAGAGCAACTGAGATGATCAAAGGCCTGGAGACTAAGCCAAATGAAGAATGGGTGAAAGTTTTTGCTCTTGTTAGTTTAAAGAAAAAAAGAATTAGTGGTGACATGATAACAGTATTTCAGTATTTGGGGGCTGCCACAAAGAAGAGAGGGTCAAATTATTCTCCAAAGCACCAGAGCTCAGGGAAAGAAATAATGGTTGGAAACTGATAAAGAGAGAAGCAACCTGGAATTAAGGAGAAACTTCCTAACAGTAAGGACAATTATCTAGTGGAACAGCTTTCCTTCAGAAATCATGGGCGCTCTATCACTGGAGGTTTTTAAGAAGAGACTGGACAGTCACTTGTCTGAGATGGTATAGGTTCTCCTGCTTGAACAGGGGCTGGACCAGAAGACCTCCAAGGTCCCTCCCAGCTCTATTATATTCTAAATTCTAAAGTCACTTTATAACTAAAGTCAACATTTTAAGCAGTTCCTCAGAATTCTTTGCTTTGTTTTTTAGGTTTAAGTATGAAGCTAATCTCATAAAGATTGTGGTTTATAAATTCTTCTTTATAGCTTAATCCTATGCATAAACATGTCACATTGTTGTACAATAAACTATTTCTAGCACAATGTAAACCTGTTAACCATTTGAGATAGTTCAGACAAAATGCGTAACAATGAATACTAGCTCTATTGTTATTTTATGATTATATTAATAGAACCTTGCAAGTCTGAAAGTATTTCTTCCCTTTTCTTTTTTTACTGCGTGGAAAACTAGGGATGATCCATTCTGAAATGCTTCCCATAACCTCTGTTTTCTTTTGGGGATGAAAAAAACATACCACTTGTTCAGTCTGTGGTGCACCCTCCTGTCAAGGTGATTCCCACATGCCATTACAATGTGTGAACTCAGCCAAGAACATATTGTATAGGAGCTGCTCTGCCGAAATCCAGCTTCATCTATGAGTGCTAAATATATATAAAACGCAAATCCCTGAAATGAATAAAAATGAATTTATCTCATAGATATTATTTAAAATTCTTCTTTCTTCTTTGTTCAAAAATATTATTTTATATGCATTTAAATCTCTCTTTGTATACTACTACAAATATAGCTACAGATATGTCAAACTATGTGTGCAATTCGAGAGTTCTCGGGTACTTCCAACTTCCAAATAAATTCCTATTCAGAGGAATTTTTTTAACAGACTAGAAAAACCAACAGATACAGATAAGCAAAATGGAGATGTCAGGTTCTATATGTTCTGGGCAAATATGCCACAGAGAACAACAGAATGAAAAATAGCAAATTCGTCATTCATTTAAGGGCTTCATAAAATATCTGTTTGTAGTGATGTGAGGGCAGTCATATGAGATGGGAATATCTAAGTCAATGACCAGAAGAGGACAAGGCAGACAATGAAAGTTGATTATTTTATTGTGCTATTGCCAATTTGGTAAAAAAAAAAAATGGTATCTGGATAGAACATTTTCATATACATTTTCATTATAGTTTTCAGTCCAGAATGGCTAGGCTAGAATTCTGATATGATAATTTTTTAAATGCATTATGTTTTGGTTTTGAAATGGACAAATTTAGGCATTGTATCCCTGATTAGATTTGAGGACATATATTTATGGCCTTCAATCTCCTTTTGCGATGCTGTAAATTATTTACAAATTTTTGGTCCTTCTGTTCTAAAATATGTAAAATGTTGCTATCAAAAGATTTATTTGCTCCATTTTATTAGAACTGTCATTAAAAAGCATCTGTGCTTTCATAAGGTTTGCCTTGTAAAATGTAGACGAGGCTGCAAAATCATAATCTGCCCTTTCATTAGGCTGGGCTATTTTCATTTTTGTTGTCATAATGATAGTATAAGTCTCCTACTTGAGCAGGACTAGATCTCTAAGGTCCTTTTCAATTCTGATGAACAACACAGGACTAACTGATATGGATTCCGTTTCCATTAAATATTTTTGATTTAGTTAAGTATGTTCATGCTTAGGATATTCACATATTTATGGTTGTACAGGTATTCTTTTTTCATACCTTCATTGGATACATTGAGTTAAAAATAGGACTGCTCTGACTGGCAATACTTCAAATTTAAAATGTCCACTAATTATATATTCTGATGGTCACATGTCCACCACAAAAGTTGAACATTAACTTCAGTATCAAAGCTAGTCTGTATTACAGGAATGCAGAATAGTTAGACAATTGTACTACAGACTTATTCCTATATGAAAATAGAATGTGAAAACTTCATCACAGCTCTTTCTTCCCATGGTTCTCTGGGAAGAGTAAATTACTAAACTGTTGGTATAGATGCACTTTTAATTTTACACAAACGCATCTGTGTGTTTTATTGAGCATGTGTAATTCCAGAAGGGATTTCCATTTATCAGAGACATCAGGATAAATAAAATGAAAGTTTGTAGTTTTAATACAGTCCTGGATAAACAGCTCCATGTGGCTGGATGCCAACATCAGCACTTCATTTTAATGATAACTACAGTTCTGGAGTTCATTCTGAAATCCTTAAATGTATTTAACAACCTGTTTATGCTTGGAAAGTATTGAGTTTATGGGGATGGCTAAATGAAGCAGATAAGTATATTATGTAAAACTATGTTCGGAAATGCTTATTCTAGCAGTTAGTATGCATCTGGAGTGAATTTGTAGACTGTTATGTTATGGTTCTGTGCATATTAAATACAGGATATTCATTTTAATTTAGAAACACATGGTTATATAGAAAGCACAAAGAAGTCAATGAACCTTTCTCAGTTTATGCTTAGTTAAAATAGGCATTGACATTTGGAATTCAACATTAATATTGCATTCTTCCAAATATCCCTTGAATATAGTTGATGAGGTATTCAAGCATGAATAAACAGCAGTAGCCATTAAAATTTTAATCTGTTATATATATTATATATATTTGTTTGGCACCATGGCTTTATTTTTTTCTTTCCCCAAAATAATTCTCAGGTTAAAAAAATAAAACTAGTAGGAAGAACCAACTTTTTCCACTTAACTAACACATCTGTTGCATCTGTGGCTGTATTACTTTTCTTTCCCAGATAGTATTTTAGTTGGCAGTAGTGTGGTAACCAATTTTTTATGAACCAAAAGAATACACTGTTATGCTTCTATTCATGTGCCAACAATCATCTCCATTACTCAAGGCTGATAGTTATTGTCTCTACACACCTGCTATAAGCTATGCTCACGGAGTATACAGGAGTCTATTTTCTACTTATTGAATAGCTAAAAGGGTTCTGTTCTCTTGATCTGAAGTATGTCTAAATACAATTATTTGAAGACTATCTTGGCATTAACAGGAATTGTGTGAAGAGAGACACATTTCCATTATATAATTTTGGCTTCATATCTTTTGCCCTGTACAAACAGGTATAAGTGCACTTTAATCTCTAAGATACGAACCCCTTGCAGCAAACTCTATCTCAAAAAGTTTCTTTTTTGTATTATTAGTCATGTTTTAAAACTGGCCTGTGTAATTATAATATACAGTATGTCTAATATACTTCACCCACAATCTTTCTCTTGATAGAAAGAGAGAATACTTTCATGTGTAGGAATATGATTTCTGAATACACAAAATTGTGGTCAGGAAACCAGAAGGAATGCAAAGAAAGAGCTAATATGGTATAGTGAATAAGGTGTTAGTTTAGCACTGGTGAGAATCAGCATCTAGTCCAGTCTTAACTATGAAACACTTGCTGGTGACTTTGAATCAGTGATTGTCTCACAGTCATGGTGAAAAAGGTAAGAGGGAACAGTGTGATATAAACCTAGTAAATAAATATATTAAATATTATAAAGAGGTAGAAAATTTACATTTGGTATATTCGTAATGCTCTCTCTACTATTCTCTGGTCTTTATTTAGTTATGTTAATTGAATGTAAATGCAGAAATTAATCCAGATTATATGTAGTATGTGTTTGTGAGTGTGTATGTGAGAGATCTTACACATCCTGAGTCACCAATCAATAAGGCAACACAACTTTACTCCCAGATTGGATGAAAACAGATTGTTTCTCACAGTGGCACTGCAAGGATGAAACATAGTGAAATTGCAAGAATGTGGCACCTTAGGAAGGTTGTACCTTCTGCTTAGGAGACTTTTAGAACATTATGACAATAATTACACAAATTTAAAAATTATAATCTACAAACTCCTATGTATTTCTTTTTCCTACAAAAAATAATTCCTCCTTCACCTAAAAAAAGAAAATTTCTTTCTTCTTTCATCTTACACTTTCATCATTACTGTTGAATTTCTTCTTGATGGAATTTTTGAGTCCGTCTCCTTTCTGTCTCCTACTACATACTTCCATGTTGTAAGTTGGTGGTATACAACAATTCAATATGTTTAGGTAGTCCATTTCTAGGATATCACAGCTGTGCTGTGATTTCCTACTCATAATGGGAGTCAGGAATACTTCAAGAGAGAATATTTGGTTACAATAAATTTTTAATCACACCCCTTTTAAAAATATAACTAGTTATTAACTGCAGCCTTGAATCCTTGAAGATAAAAAAAGAAAAAGAAATGTTAAGCAAAATTTAAAGTTAATAATTCATGCCCCCATCTCCATTTTGGCTAAGAGCTGTGGTGGCACAGTGGTTAAAATGAAATATTGCAGACTAATTCAGCTCATTACCAAGAGTTCGATTCTGAATGGCTTAAGGTTGACTCAGACTTCCATTCTTGGAAGGGTTGGTAAAATGAGGACCCAGATTGTTGGGGGCAATATGCTGACCCTGTAAACCACTTAGAGTTGTAAAGTACTATTGCATGGTTTATAAGTCTAAGTGCTACTATTGCTAGTAAAACTACTTCAACATAGAGAGAGCTCAGAATGAAGACTCATTTTAGTCACTTGTAGTGGTTTCCTCAAATATGTAAACTCAATTTCTTTCTATGTGTAAAATTAATTCAGAGGTTTAATTGACTTTCTGGAAGCATTATTCAGACATTTCCTTCTTAAGTCATTTTATTTAAACTGGAATTTTGTTCCTCTATTGTGAGAAATGGAAAACAAAATAAGAACTTTTTTGAGGGATTTGAGATGGTTATATGGGTGATGTTTACCTGAAGGATGTAGAGACTTTCAAAGTTCATGTTTACATTTATGCACAGGAATGCTGTGAACTAGTTTAAAGTGAACCAACAGTAAATGATCTTTGGAAAATGGAACTACTATCTCTGTTGATGACTGTAACACAATTAATATGTCATCTGCATAATAACAGCTATCTCTTACTTTTCTAATTTTGAGTTGTGATGGTCTTCTATGCATTTATATCCCATCATGGAATTGTGTGGACCTTTAATAATTGGACAAGACATTCCCCAATTGATAGAGGCATTAAATAATAATTGGGCAAGGATAGTTTTTGTTTTACCCTTTTGCTTGATTTCCTTGATATTGAGATTACCCAGAGATGTGGCTGAATTGTGTTTGGTGCTTGAATATTATATCATGTAACAAAAATCTCAGTAATGTAGCAATAGGGATATAAAAATTTGGCATCATAAATCCATTTTATCCAAGACTGTCATACTACAGTGATAACTGTCTCTCCCCAACGTGTTCATTTGGGACACACCATAGGAAGATGGTGTAGCCTGCCCCTGAGGCAGAAAGCAGTTTTGATGTACAAGGGGAAATATGGAAATTGTGAAGGACAGAATAGCAAGTTTTTTTACATTAAGAAGTTGGCATGCATACACTATTATATTCAGATGGGTTAGCATTGAATCTTGTTCTCAAATGGATAAAAGTGTGTAGACACTTCTGAATCAAAGCAGAATCAAAGAAAACAGCAACTGAGGCACTGCAGCAGCAGAGACAGCTTATCAGCCTCTCCTGTATGACTCAGACAAATACAAGAAACTGTTGGCTAGGCTTCCTGTTTCGCTTGTCAATATAAGATTGGTGCTAGCGGCAATCCAATTCTTTTCTTTTCAAGTCAGTCTCTATCATAACAGGCCAGCTTTTCTAGTGTTGGTGAAAGATTAGAACTTTCTTTTGCTCATTGATTTAATTGTCACAAGATGAAGAAACTGGCTCATTTTCAACAAGAATTTGACAGATTTATGTTCTGTCTCACTTTTCTTCTTTCCCAAAAGATGAAAGAATACAAACTCACACAAACACAGGCAGGTAAGCTGGCTCGGACTTCACAGAGTTAATTCTTTGGAACTGATAATATCCTTGGCATTCCAACACCCTCTGCCTGCCAAGTCCAAACTGATAACAAATAAAAATTTTCTCAAAGAAAATTACAAGGCAGTCCACTAAAATCATTCATGAAGAAAATCTGAAGTAAGATTAAACTTTGTCCCGTACAAAGTTCCAGCCGAAAACACACCCACTTTTATCCCCTTTGGGGTGTGGCTCAATGACTCAGCTCACTCTCTGACCTCCCATGCTTCCTACGTTGCTGCTCATGTTTCTCCCTACGACGCTGCTTAGGATCAAGCCAACACTCTTCCTCTTTACTCCCTGTCAGGGGCTGGTCCGATATGCCTTCCTCCTGATTAATCTCAGGCTGTTCCTCTCAGCTGTCTGATGAAACCTGAGGCATTATCAGGGATGAAGGCATTGCCAAAGAGGAAGGTCCTGGGGAGGAAGGCATTCCTAGTTCCTCCTTCTCATCTTCCAGGTCTTCTTCCTCTGACAGCATAGGCTCGGGAATCAGGGCCACAACAGATTTATGAGCAGCATTGTATGTTGAGTTCATAACCTGTGATTTTTTTGATTATCCATAGAGAGATGGAAAGTTAAACCCTCTGCCAAAACAGACATATACTTTTATATATGATGGACCATTAAAGGCAAATATGGAATACAGAAGCAAAGCTAGGAGATATCCTCAAAAACAATCTGACATACAGGTTAGAACATCCCTCCCCCTATTATTAGTACTATTTTTATTTTCCTGAACTACCTACTTTCTCTTGTGCTTCTTTTAAAAAATAGAAATAAAAAATTACACCTAAGTTCCAATAGAATTTTTTTCAGTTTTTGTTGCCTAATTAAAAAGAAAAAAGTCCAGCACAATAATATTGTAGATAGCTCAGGGAAAAATAATAATAATTCAAAGTAAACAAACATAAAGCAGTTTCGATCCATGAATTTTCCACATGGCAGGCAAGTGTTATTAACCATTATGCTTGAGAAAAGAATGTTCTATAATGGGCATCAAAAGTTTTACTAAAAAATGAGAATGAAGAGGCATTTCTAACTTAGTTTAGGAGTCAATCAAAGTGCAGGTCTAGCTTGGAAAAATTAAAACATATCAGCAATTCACATGGTAGTAACTTGTAGTGACAGAAACTGAATAAGATGTTTCTGGAAGCAGCATGGGAAAAATGCACCTCAGAGTCACTTTCATGATGGGCAAATATATGATCTTATTCCTGAGCCTCAAATTGTTTGTTAACCTGTACAGGTAATCCTTGCTTAAGGACCTGTCACTTAATGACTCTTTAAATGACAATATGCTAAAAAAAAGTTACTTATACCCACCCTCAAAGTTATACACCAACATTCACTCAATCACAATTCAGGCAATTGATAACTGGCTCATATTTATGGTTGGCTGCAATATCCCATGATCAGTTGACCCCAATTTTTGAACTTATTTCCTGCTTTCCAGTATTATTTTTTACTAATTTCCAATGAAATATGCCCATTAGGGAGAATGGATTTGTTTAACAACTATGTGATTTATTTAATGATCATAGTGATTT
Organism: Pseudonaja textilis; assembly: GCF_049901715.1. Lineage (NCBI taxonomy): Eukaryota > Metazoa > Chordata > Lepidosauria > Squamata > Elapidae > Pseudonaja > Pseudonaja textilis. The sequence continues at coordinate 36,846,361 of NC_141995.1, forward strand.
GCTTTATGACCATTGTAAAAACAGTTATAAAATCAATTCATGTCATATAATGACCTATTTAACAACCCCAATGAATTTTAACCAAAACTATGGGGTCAATTGTGTTTATTAAGTTATTGATAGGGCAATCTGACAAATAATGTGACAGACTACTGTTAAACAACAGTTTCCCAGTAACAGTGGACCATATTCAAAGGGAGGGGAACAAACAACAACAAGCCTGAAGCTGGATCAAAGAAAGAGGAAGAAATTCACTGTAGTCCATCACAGATAATCTAGAGTCAGGAAATTGCTAAATTAAGCTGAAGTGTCACCATAATATATAAAAACCTGCATATGTGTTGAAATAATGATAACTGACATTACTGATCATCAAACTGCTGCAAGAAATGGTGAAGAAAATGCTGTTCTTCTTTGTGGTGACCATGTACTTCCAAAAAGGCAAGAATATTTACCAAACAATTAAATGAACCAGTTTCTCAGGATAGATGGGTCAGCTATGTCAGTAACTAAAAGTTGTATATTCCACAAGGCCACAACAATTTTTTTTCTTAAACTATAGCAAAGGTGGTTAAAAAAAAGACATGGAATTAAATTACAGTGCATATATGAATGGATTCCTTTTGACAAAGGGAAAGTAAAGTTTTAAAGTTGTTTATCCCAGAGATGGGCTACACTTTTGTTGACAAGGGGTTCACTGGTCATGCACATGTGCTCACTTTACTTGCTCTGCTTTGGGGCTGAAATGCAGTTTCAAACAGGCAGCTAATCGAGTCAGGCAGCTCCAGTGAGCATACCAGGGCAGCGTGCAACTCACCTGCACAGACTGGGCAGGGGAAAAATTAGTTATTTAGGGAAAGCATACAACAAGGGCGGGTGGGTGGGCCCAGCCAGAGATCACAGCTGGGGCTCACAAGTACCTCACTGACCATCCAGCAGCCCACCACTGGTTTAACCTCATATTAACAAGTTTTATTTTTAAACCTATACATACAATTTCATGTGTCTGGGAGACTTCAGCCAGGTTGGAGCCAAGAGGCTAGCCAAGTCGGGTGAATGATATGAATCATTGCTGAATTGTTGTTAGTAAGTTGCCAATTGGTTCGAACACCAAAGCTATTATTTATTTTATGAGCTTCCTGTTATGATCCAAAGTACGTTATATCATGAATCTCGATATTTACCTTGAACAAATGTTAAGTTATATTGAATCAGTATGTATGTTAGTTTAAATAAGATGCTCTGCTATAGGTATGTTCAACTAGATACACTATTAAAAATTCTGTTTAGTGTTTCCAAACCAGCAGGTATCCGAAAGCTTAGAAGACTAATCTTTGGTCCCAGTGACCAATGCAGATTGAATCCTGGGACATGTATATTTGCAACATTATTCTGGGAAATGTAATTTGCTTTCATTTGTTTCCAAAGCACTTTCCAAGATGTGGTATCATAAATAATATATCCAACAGCCAACATGGTTTAATTTTTGTTTTAAAGGAACATGGGTTATATATATTTGAGGTTAAGAATTTCAAATGAGATGAAAAATAGTATTTCATCCAGAACAAGTAAGAAATCATAGCTGGAATTTAGAAAACAATTTATATTCTGTAACTGAGTTTTACCTTTTCACTGACACAAACGTCATCGGTGGCATTTCCAAGTTTTGAACTGTATGACTCTATGTGTATACATAATACACACATACACCATTTCATTACGGTTGTTAAGTGAGTTATAATGGCATTAAAAGAACCATAAGGTCATAACTGCAGAATGGCATTATAGTCAGAAAATGGCAAAAAATATTAGAAAACACAAACAAGTGATAACAGGATACTGCAATTGATTGTAAATGTGAGGCAGTTGCCAAGCAACTAAAATATTATCATGTGGTCATAACTTCCAAGATGGATCATAAGTTTTTAGTCCATTGCGTTTTTGAATGGTTATTAAGTACATTGAGAACTATCTGTATAGCATTATTTCAATTAAATAATAATCTCACTGAAGCTATATGCCTTGCAGTAGTTAATAGGAAAAAGTCTGAAGCTATTTCAGCTTTTCTATAGATGATTGCATGCTTTGGAAGAGAAAATATTTTAATTTTCACAAACTTCCCCAACTCAATGGACACCTTTGGAAAAACTAAGTAGGGGTAGAACTGGTTAGTACTTAGATGAGAGATTACCAGAAAACACCAAGGCTAAATTGGGAAATTAAATACATCCAGGAAGAAGATAATGGAAGCCATTTTCATATTATTGCTATAAATCTACATGAACATGTTCATGACTCAAAGAAGCATTTTTAATTTATAAACTTCTCCCTGTGGCATAGTCTCACTTTGCTCATGCTTGCCAGCCCTAACAATTTCTATCACTCTTAGATCCCAAATACCAGATAACAATGAGATTGGAACAACCTGGAACATTTAGAGTAGGAAAAAGAAAAAACATCTAAGTAATGCAGGCTGGGAACACCTGCTAGCTGGACATTTATGTAAAGCAAGATCTGGAGAGACATGTAGAGTAAATTAATGGAAGCAATTTAGTTTCAATTGCAACTTGTCTTCAACTGCAACTTCTGCTTGATTATTAATTGGTAGCATATGCCATTTGAAACAAAGCAAATTACATGAGAAAGTTTTTCTCTCTTTGCACATTCTAAAATCTAATGCATGAGTTCAGCTTGTTCTTACAATTTAACTTAAATCTCTGTGAATCAACGTAAAAAAAACAAGTTATATCAAGTTATTTCTATGTCTTCGTTTTGAAAGTTAAGGAAGAATAACTTTGTTTAAGAAAGAGATTGCAGAAAGTCAGACACTGACATTTAGAAATATATTCTTGGATGAATTCCAGACAAATGGCTTTATGAATGTGAACTTTAACGGTACACTTTAATGGTTCTGAAGCAGTTGATATTATGAGAATTACTCTTATTGGCATAAAGAACTCCAGTGGACATTTAGGTTAAATAAACAAGTTTCTGAAAAAGGAAAGTTAAAAAGAATGATTTTATCCTGCAAGGTTTTTAATGCACTATTGCATGGATCAATAGAGTGATAGGACAACTGAGGCTTGAAATAATACACATTAGAATTATAGATAACTTGATATTATCTGATATCTGGAGTCCTATGTATCTCAGCCAATGTGGCCAGTGACAAAGAATTTGGAAGTCAATATTCAAGAATTTGGAAGTCAGATAATTTTGCTCCCTGATGTAAATGAATTTGGGTTTGTATGATGTAAATATATCCAGAGAGAATCGATCTGCAATGTTGATCTGCAATGATATGTTTTCATTTTTGGCTCAGTATAAACATACTCGGTGATTCCATTTTATTATTTATATAATAATAAAATAAAATAAAATAAATATATATTATTTAAGGAAAGCATAATTTTAGCAAAAAAAATCCTATTTATTTTTGAAATAAGCAAAATAGAGTTAAACTGATGAACCTATGAAGACCATAATTCTAAGCTCCAGAAAGACAATTGTGCTTAAGATGCCATTAAATCAATGTAATATACTGTATGAACTGATTAAATTATTGTTAAGATTGGTCTCAATCTTTGGAACGCTCTTTAAACTTGCCTTTGCCATAGGGCCAGAAGAATCCACTGAAGTGTGATGACTGCTAAATAGTTATATTTTGTGTAAACTTGGAATTTACTGTCTCATGTTCTTTTTTTTTTACTTATTATAGTTTTTTAACTCTTTTAATTAAATTTTAATCATTTTTTTAAATAGTGTGAGTGTTAGAATTTTTAATTATTTGCATTTATTTTTGTTGTTATGTGCAGCACCTAAAATCACAAGTGTGGGAAAGGCAGCTGTATAAATGCAATAATTTTTTTTAAAAAAAGATACCCACACAAATAAAATAAGTCACAATAGATGTAATTTTTATATTTAATGATATTAAATCTTAAAGAAGTTAAACAAATACATTCCAGGATAAATTTAGGATTTACCTTAAAACTTCAGATAGACTTTGAGATAGCTGAAGAATGGCATGTTTAAATCCAGAGCTGTGGTTTCCAATGTCGTTCAGGGACAGCAAGCCACCACAAGCTGTCACTCATGTCAGATAATTTGTCATGTTTGATATGTGCTATGTATTACTTTATCACTGAAGCCCTTGCTAGCTTGGACATCTCCTTATTATTGTCTACAAATAAATATGGAAGGGTTAGCTCAGAGTACATTTTTCAGCTTTTGTAAAGTCCCGGTTCATTTCTTCATATAAGCAACTGAATAATTTTTGGAAGCAAAACTAAGAAAGTGCTCTAAGGCTTGTTGCCTTACAAATCCCTTCAAATTATTATTATAGTTGGTCACATAGTCGGCAAGATGTTTGGCATTTATCCACTTACTAAGTCCTTCCCAAGGACCTGGAATAGGCAGATGTTATTAAAGGAATTGTCCCAAGATGTCAGCTGTTCCAAGTAAATCCATCATTTGAAATGGTGATTTTAGTGATTTTGTCAATAGCAATGGTGTTCAAGGCAGCTATTACTATTGGTACTATCTTTTCTTTCTTTTGCTACAGTTGTTCTACTGTGACTATTATAGTTTGTTACTCAGTCAGCTAGATATTTGGACAGGATCTGGCATTTTATCCACAGATGGAATCCTTGCCAAGGACCTGGGATAGGAAAATGTGGATGTTTGATGATCTTAAAGGTATCTTTACAGAATGTAAGCTGCCTTTTGCAGTTCAACGATAGTGATTTTGTCAATGGTAATAGTGTTCAAGTGGTGTTCCAGTTGTTTTCTTTGCTTTGTCTTCACATTTAAGTACTTTTTGTTTACTTTTAAAATATTCATTTATTTTTTATTTTATTTGCCCTTTTGGTGTTAGATTTTGTATGCAGTATTGATACTCTTAGTTTTCATTATGACTACAGTCTTGAAAAGTTGAAAGCAAGTAGATCTATCTAGGGTTCTGGGAAGGCTTGGTTATAATAATAATAGTCTTCTGAAAATCCATGTGGCTTCAGGCCAACCAAAGTAACTTCCATTAATCATTTAAACATACATGCAGTTCCTTCTACTCCTGTATATTTTACTGTATATCTTTTTGAACATATATGTTAGAGCTCCTAACCAAACTATTACAAAATTCATTGGAAAGTAGAAAATGATAATAGAAAATTATACAAAATGCAAGACAAGTAAATCCATGCACACAATAGAAAATAAATAATTTGTAATGTTGGCTTCTCTTTTTGATATAACCATAATATGTAATATTTTTCTGAATCCGTCTTAGATGTACCACATATTATGTATGGATCAGAGAAAATCTGTAAAATTTCGGATTAGATTTCAGTTAGTGGACTGTGTTAAGATTGTCTAGTGATTTAAATGCTTATCAGAGAACAGAAAGTGGAAAAAAAAACAAGCCTTGCGATGTGTATTTATCCAGAAGAGAAAGGCATACATAAGGCATTATATTCATTGTCTGGTATGTGCCATTCAAGCACATTCTTCATTAACTACTCTTCAAATGAACAGGAAGCCAATATCATTACTATAACAACTATGAAAAGATGAGCTTTGTCTATAGAGAAAAATGCTGCATTATCTTCATGCTTTAGGTGTGTACTGTCATTATCGTTTAGCCCCTGTGCAATGAATTATAACTCTTACAGAAAATGCCATGCATACATTTCCACCAGAATAATTTCCATGAAAGAGTGGAATGCATTTTTCAATAATTTTGAGGAAAGGAGAAGGCACAGAACAAGAATCAAAGGTAAAAAAAATGGTTATACAAAATACACACAAACCTTTCAGGGAATTATTGCCTTGCTCATCAATCTCTTCACAAAATCTGGTTTATATTGAATTTTAAAACGAACAATAAAATTATGGAACGATAAGGACTTTGGCTGTGTGTGTTTCTTATAAAACAGGCTGTGCTGCAGGATAGAATTTTGCCAATTTGAGACTTACCTTTCCAACATTACAAAAACACAATGGTTGTGAACCAGTGTTTCTGTTTTCTTGTGGAATCTTGAAATGCTTCCTTTGCTTTGCCTAATTCTGTTTGTTATATTAGGCTGTCTAAGATTAACACAGAGGTACTAAAAATTGTAATAGCAAAGACTATTTGTTCAGCCTACAATTAGACACTATTTTCCCAACTCCTTGAGCATTCAGTTAATCCATAGCTTGTCCTGGATGCTGTTAAATCTGAAAGATTTTGCCTTATATATCTTCCACAATGACACCAAATGATTGGCTTTTACTTTTTCTTAACACTTTGACATATTTGAAAAGTTAGCATTGTCCACTAGCAGATCTGTCCATTTTACTTACTCATGTTTCTTCAGTGTTCTGGTTCAGATAATGTAGTGTCAATACTAAGTGGCATTGTTCTGCCCTATCCTATTCCTACCATATACATTTTAATTTGTTGGAAGCTAAAGCATTCTGTCACAATGTTAGGACTTTTGATATTGAAAAATATTTTATAATAACAAGAAAATGTATTTAGGGAAGATGCATTTATTTATTGTTTAATTTTGTTGTACACCATCCAGAGTAACTTGTTTGTAAAATGGGCAGCTATATAAATTAGCTAAATAAATAAAATACTATAAAATAGACAGCTGAAAAGCATGTCCTCTGACTGTACATGTCTGTCCAGAAAGTGACCTCAGGTTAGCTATCTCATAGGCAAAATATTTTCTTTCTACCAAAAGTCTATTGTCCTCATGTGGTAAGTAGATATCATGATGACCAAAGAATCAATACTATTGTGTTCAAACTTCCAACAAAATTACAGTTTTCACTACTGTTTGCTCTTCTGCCAGGAACAGACTAGGTCAGCTTCAAGTTATGGTTTCTATTCTAGCTTGGACCCAAATAGTAGGACCACATTGTTTAACTCAGAAGTTACAGAACATCCTTCCTCCTCTTGCCCTGGCCCCCAAAGAATCCTCAATACACGATGTTTCATAATCTTTGGAAAGATTCACAGTAATCTTTTCATTTGCATGTTAACTGAACTTTATTACATTAATTTAAGTAAATTTGAGTTTTTGTCCTGAAGTCATCCTGTGACCTAGCATAACCTTTAATATGCCACTCAGTGCCAAGTAGACCCAGTAATATGAAACAAATTGATCCTAACATTTAAATTTAAAAACCTTTAAAAAAAAACCTTTAAATTTAAAACCTTTAAAAAAACCTTTAAATTTAAAAACCTTTAAAAACCTTTGTAGGCTGTCCACACAATGCTAAACAACTTACAATAATAAACATATAAAAGCACAACACATCCAATAAAACAGAAAATTACTATTTTCCCTATAGGTGTTCCATTCCATAACTCTTGGTGGTGAATTTGTCTAAGATCTGAGAAACAATGATTTGTGATAACCTGTGTTACATTAACAATCTACCTGGTGATGACTAGAGACTGAGGTTCTCACATTTGTGAGATGAAGCCATGAGAAGGCCAGTCTTTCTTCCTGATCCTCCCTGTTGTTCTTTTTATTTTGATGGAGGGATCAGTATTTTTTCCTATTTTCAAAACATTAGTCTCTAGTCATGCCCAAAAACTATGTGTCAGTTTTCATGAGTTCCCTACTATAACCAGTGAAAAATATTGCACTGTTTTTTCAAAACTATAATATGTTAAAAAGAGATTTGCAGTTTAGCTGCGATAGATGGATCACAAAATAACCCAGATTTCTCTCCCCACAGAAGGACATCATTTAGGTACCCAATTCTTGGATATTATCCTAGGACTACTTAATAACCCAAAGATACTGAATCTTACACCCTTTAAGTAGGTCAATTTTAGCCTGGTTTGCTAATAATTTAGATGTTGACATGGCTCAAAGGATTAATGTTTCCTAAAAAATAACCAGCTTTCAGAGTGTATATTTCTTTCTGTAAAACATTTATTTCACCCCAACTTTTCCCCAGCAAGATAAATACAAACAGAACTTTACTTTTACCAAGGTTGACTAAGATGTATGAATATTTTTTGATAATGCTGAGTTTCAAAGTCTGCTTTAGAATGAAACCTTCAATCATAGAAGCAATTTTGACCTCAGCCTGCCAATTTCAGAGGTTTAGATTAGATAGATTTCTGAGTTGGTTAGTTGTACATAAGAAAAAAAATGTCAAAAAGAAGATTTTATATCTTTTTTCCTTCCATTTTCTTTCTCATATATAGTTTCTCTGTTCTATTAACAGAACTTATATACTTCTTATAGCCTTTGCATTTTTCCCAAGAATTCCAGTGGGCTGATTTTAGCATCATGCAATGTGATATTTTCAAATTGGGCTAGTATCCTTACTTCATTATACCTTTATTTGTTTGTTTGATTAGATTAGGCAGACTTAGAGGACTTCATGGTGTCAAACTCAATGGTGTCATGTGTATTGTGACATATCACAATGGTGTGTTTTTTTGCCTTTGCAGAACCAGGGTGGGTGTGGTCTGTGCATGATGCATCCAGCCCATAGGCTGCCAGTTTGACACCCCTGCTCTAAAATGACTGAGGCTTTCAAATAGTTTAAAAGGAAAGAGAAAAAATCCAAAGAGAAGAACACGTATGCCTAGATAAAAATATCCAGTATTTTGTCAAAAACTGCCAGATGTTAACATAAAGCCAACCCCAGGCTTCACAGTAAAGGCATGTTTTTAAAGTATTATGGAACTCTTGCATGGAGGAAGCCCTGCAGAAGTGTGGAGGCATGTAGTTCAGCGGGCAAGACTAAATTCAATAATTCAGTCCAGTTTTATTAAAACTGCAATGAAGGGTAGCCCATCTTGCAAGATAAAGATAACCATCTTTAAGGTATCATATTCTTTTGAAAAGCAGAATTTACCTGGCAGTGCCATAAACCTTTGAACAGAAAGGTACTGGATATGAATTTTCTTACATATTTTAACATCAAACAATCTTAAAATCAAACAGGGTAGCATTCAGGTCACCCTAAAATATCGTCATTAGTTGTGGCATTTCTTAAATGTTTTCTTTTGAAAAGCCATTTTTTTGACATAATTCATCACATATGTAAAAAATGTGTGTTATAGTCATTAAGACAAGATTTTGTGTTGAAACCCAAGTGATAGTTTCAGTGATAGTCTTTATTGGTTCTCCCCATTACCATTTCAAAATAGACCATATGTGCAGGTCCTCTTAGAAACCTTCTATGTTTGTGATGTCATCTCTGAACTTGCTCTTAATAAAAAGATCAAAATCTATTGCCTAATTACTTCTTGCCTTCATTTCTTCCAGCAGAATACCCATAATGTATATCTTGTTATGAAATAAGTTATTTTGAATATCTAAATTGTTCCTTTACAGATTTATGGGGAGGATGATTCTTTTTTGTTCCAATGTAAGAAATTATTTTGCCAGTTTTTAAAATTTTGTGCATAACTATTTTTTTACATGGGAATATTATGATTTGAATCCAGACCTAAATAGACTTACTGAAATCAATGAATTTTAGGTAGGTCATGGCCACCTTACCCATCAATTTAATGAATTCATACTAATTTTGGCTAAATTTATATTTAATTCAATTACAACTACAAGATTACAGCAGTTAGGTAAATATTGAATAAGTATGATATAGACGGTAAGTGTGATGACCCGTAGTCTCTCAAAATAACCCCAAACCCAAAACATATATTAAAGTCCAGTAAAGCCTTCAACTTAACTTCACTGTTTTATTAGGCACAGTTTAAAGTCACAAAAGTAAATAAGGAGGCAAACAGAAAACCAAAACAAACCTCATTGATGAGACTTCTTTTTGTGGATGGTAAAAAAAAAAAAACAAAAAAAACAACAAAAAGAAAAAAAAAAAAAAAGAAAAAGATAAAAAAAAATATAGGGGGGGGGGATAACAGTTATATTTTTTTTTTTTTAAATAAATTTTTTTTTTGTTTTTTTTTTTTTGGTTTTGGAAAAATTGGGTAATAGAAAAAAAAAAAACAAAAAAAATTTTTTTAATAAAATTTATATTAATTTAAAAATTGTTTATTATTTTTTTTTTTTTTTTTTTTTGGGGGGTGGGGTTTTTTGGGGGTTTTGTATTTTGTTTTTTTTTTTTGTGGGGGTGGGGGGTTTTTTTTTTTTTTTGTTTGATTTTTTTGAAGCAAGCCAAGATAACTAATTATAAACTCTAGGAAAATAGCCGAGAAAAGTCCATGGGAAGAACACCAGCAAAGATAAGCCTCTTTCAAGGTGAACACTAATTGACTTCAGCAATTCTAACTGCGCAGTTGGAAACTTATATATATAGCTCCCACCTGCAAGCCACGAGGAGGATCATGGTAATCTCCTCTTGAGTAGACCTCGCTTTTCCCTGATCCTCTCCTCTCTGTGTGACCTAGGATGGATAGGGGATATGGGCCTGGATCCTCCTCTGACTGCTCAGCCAGCCTCTGCCCTTCCCCACCCTCCTCCACTACCTCTGGAGCCACACTCTCATTTCCTATTGGCTGTTCCTCCTCTTCCTCAGAGTCAGACTCTACCAGGGGCATGACAGGAACATTTTCAGAAGTTTTCAACTGACTTCTTTCAAGTGTTGACAGATAACAACTGGTCCATAATCACCTAGGCAACTTTGTGCCTAAGCAGGACCAGAACTCAGAGCCTTCTATTTTACAGCCTGATGTCTTAACAACTAAATCTTTATGCTGTCACAGGATCCCTATTTTAAAGCAGGCCTTAAAGCAGAATTATCAAACTTGAGCACTGCGGGCTGGTTGTGTTATGCACTGGCCATGCCCAACCCCAGTTTAGCAAAAGGGAAAAAACTTGATGACACAAGTTTTATACCCCTGCCTTAGATCATGCTTAAAATAAGGAGAAACCTAGCTAATTAGGACTATTCTTCACATTAAACAGAGCAATCTTGACAAGAAGGTATGAAACTATTATATGTTTCTTCATGGTTTAAATCAAATGCATTTCTTAAATTGTTCTGTCTGTCTCAGTTCTGGATGACAGAAATTCCAGGAGCAAATGTCCTTAACAAAAAAGAAGGGAAACTTCTAAATTTTTCACAATGTAACAAACAAGCATACCCTATATCTCATGAAACTATTTACATATGTTGGGTTTGCAGAAAGTCATTTAATTACCATAATTATCTGTTGCCATTTAACAGGATCCATACCCAACATGGTATCTGCAAAGGACTCATTGTTTAAGTGGGATCTTGTCTCTACCGCTCAGTGTGACTGACTTAAATTGACTTGAGTTGACAAAATATTCATCACATTGTGCCCAAATGTTCACCAAAAGCTTATACTGGCCCAAGGTCTGATTTTTTTCAACATAGACCTCCCTGTCCTTGAATGGCTGGGTGGACTGGACATTAACATTTGAACTATTATGAGTCCATATATTTGCCATACATTAAACAAAATAAATAAAACCAAAATTATTTTCCAATGATTTTGAACTATTTTTTTCAATATTTTAGTAGACATTTCCCATCATTTTCACATATATTTATCTAAATTTCAAAGCTTAACTAAAAACTGAAACTCTGGGAAAGTTTTTCTTTTGAATTCCAGTATTATACAACCTTTTAAAAAAGCAACCTTATAAATTCATAATGTAGAAGTATGTGCAGAAGTCAGTATTTGATTTATTTCTGATAGCTAGACATTTCTGCAGATATGTATGTACTCAACACCAACCACGTGCAAGGAATGAGGAAAGAGAAGTAATAGGGAGGTTTGAAGAAATAGATTCAATACTACCATGAAACCTCATATGATAACTTTGGACCAGCCATTCCCTATCAACTCAATGTAACTCACAAACTTGTTCTGAAAATAAAATAAAGGTGGATTGTAGATACAATGCTTAGAAGCTGTTTCATTCCAAGGAAAGGTATGATTTAAATGCAATGAATCAAGAAAGAAATAAGCATTGCAGAAATAAATAAAATCAGTTGAGAATAAATTCTTGAATAGCATTTTCAGTGGCTTTAGACTGCTTGCTTTTCGAGGAATGGAAAAAGGGAATGGAAGATTAATGTTGCTTCTTTTGACAGTAAACAGAAATCTTTCACATCACAACATTTTACTGCAAACCACATTTTAGAATATATTTCTTCAGATCACAAAGAAAGAGCAGCAGAATTGATCGCAATTCTTCTTCAACAAGGGTTGAAGAAACAATGTTAAATACAAAATATAACTATTCTACTTTTTTCAAGTGTGTTTCAAGTCTGTTTTCCCTTGCCATAATACTTCTTTTTTCTGCTACTTTGAATCTTTTCTACTTCTTTCATAATCTTCCCCTGTCTCTCCCTCTCTCTCCCTCTCCCTTGCTCCTTCCCTCCCTCCCTCTCTCTCCATTTTGAAGTTTTCTGAATATGATAATTAGGAAAAACTAAGCAGTTGTGATACTGAATTTGCTATTATAGTAGATCAGAGTTATCCATAAACTAGCAACGATCATGCTAACCATTTTGCAGTTAAGGAATCAAAAGAACAATGTCGCAGAAAAATGTCAAGTGGAAAATCCAAATTATTTCTCCTTGACTCTAAACCACGGGTGTCAAACTCGATTTCATTGAGGGCCTCATCAGTGTTGTGTTTGACCTCAGGGGACTGGGTGGGCATGGCCAGCTCAACATCACTCATGTCAAATATACCTTTGTGACCCAGGCCAGGCTGGGAGATCTCTTTTCATTGGCAAAGGGCTGCAGGAGGCTGTTGTGAGCAAACACGGAGGGGCGTGTGTGGCTCTCCTGAGCACTTTCTTTGCTGGCAAAGACCCTACAGGCTGGTCCTTCACTATTTCCATGGTGACCCCACAGGCAGGATCTAAGCACCCCTTTGGCCTTGAGTTTGACACCCCTGCTCTAAACAATAGCATGTTGCATTATAGTAAGGTATGCCATACATGGTCATCTATGATTGGGAGAAAAGGTGGCTAGTGATGTTATCTGATCTGAAAGGTGACTAATGATACACCATCACATCATCATGCAAATTATATATTTGACACATGTAATATAATTCATGTTACTTGTGCAATGACTCCCAGATGCCCATGGTATCATTGTTCCTTCTACTGCATTCAATAAAGCATAATTTCAGAAGATAGGTAGCTATCCAGGTATAAATAGCATTCATGGATTTTATCATTCTCTTGAGACCAAGACTTTATTTGATGAGCATTTGAAACACAGGCATTGTTGTATTCAAAATTGAGTGGAAAGGGTGATGGGTTGCCTTTTGAAATGCTTAATTTTATCCTCAGGTAACAAAAAAGAAGCAAAATCCTGTTGATTATCAATATTATGACAATTACCTGTAAATAAAGTACAAGCTGTCCTGACCAGATTTGGTTTAAACCATTTTATAGAACAAAACAGTAAACAGAACTGTATTCTTAAATGTAAAAATTTTTCTTCTTCTATTCAGTCATGTCCAATTATCAGATACTGCCTGGATGAGTACCTGCAATTTTCTTGGCAAAATTTTTCAGAAGTAGTTTGCCTTTGCCTCCTTCCTGGGACTGAGGCACAGTTACTAGCCAAAAATCACTGGCTTTCTGGATAAGTAAGGATTAGAATTTAGACTCTCTTAGTAGTGAAGTTTACCTAACATCTTTACTGAAGTATTACCACGACCAAACTCCACCAGCAGCTTTACTACTAAGGTGGGTATCATACACTGTTTTTAATTTTTGCAAAAATAATTTTCTAAGGAATGATAAAGATGACATTTTGTTAATTGTAAAAAATGATAATGATGCACTATAGTTTCATTTATTTCCAGGGTTTGATATACTGAGCTAATGCAATTTAAGCACAACTGTGCTAAATATTGTAAAGATAGGTATATGTTTTGGTCCTTGGTTTGAAGACAGTTTGGCCATACAGTATGTCAGTTGCAAATCTGGTAATGAAAAAATAACTTCTAAATATAGTACCAGTTATCATTTCAGTATGCTTCTCAACAGACTTTGTCTTACATAGGACAGAACAAAAGTTTGTTCTCATTCTCTGAAAACTGGTATGTATTTGTGTGTGTGTATGTGTGTGTGTGTGTGTACGTGTGTGTGTTCACATCTGATTCATCCAAAATGCATCAACATTTGCAGAATTCATCAGGATGAACATCCAAATTTCCTTCACAAAGCTCTGTAAAATTAATGCCAAATTTTATAGCCAGGTCATAATATAACAAAAAATGTGAATATGAATCCCAAACAAATAAGATTAAGCTTTAAATAGTACATTGGTTTAATCAGATAAAAAAGAAACAGGACAGACAGAGACAGAAAGACAGAGAACAAAACATGAATGAGAAGTGTACTTTGAGTATGCCTTCAAAAATAATAATAACAAGAAAGAAAGAAAGAAAGAAAGAAAGAAAGAAAGAAAGAAAGAAAGAAAGAAAGAAAGAAAGAAAGAAAGAAAGAAAGAAAGAAAGAAAGAAAAGGCATGAAAAATGAAATTGAAAGATTATGACATAAACCACCCTGAATACCTTAGACAGTATTTCAAAAATCTGCACATTGACAAAATTTCTATCTGGCAATTGCAAAAGATTGTACTGTTTGGATCTGCACATATACTTTGATGATACATTAGACCATCCCTCTTCTTGGGAAGAACTCAATATATATGAAGGCCAACATTGTTATGAACAGATACTAAGAATCATAAGACTGAGGTATTGCATACAAAATTCTACATAGCAATGCTTCACCTGTAAATGACTTTTGTAGCATTAATCATAATGTAACACATGTGAACAATTACTTTAAATATAATGTAAACTGCTCTAAACTTGATTGTAAAAAAAATGATTTTTATAACAGAAGTGTCAAAGTCTGAATATCATACCTGATTCAGTTGTCTCAGCCATTAACTTTCCCAGTTTTAATTCTAACTTACCTTCTGTGAACCTACATTGGCATGATTATTGCCCCTGTCACATTTTGATTTTCTTATTTTCTTTGAATGATGTAATTTTTGTTTGACAAATAAAAAAAAAATAGGAAGAAAGAGGAGGCATGTTGGAAGACAGTGTTGTTGACATGATCAGTTGTAATTTTGATAGCCAGGTTATGCAAGTTTCTTGCACTTGTGTTATAAGCAGCAGCATTCTTATATGTAAATATCAATGTGGAACAAGGAAATAGGAGAATTATTAAATATATATAATTATATCATCATGGAAATGTTATGACTTCTGAACTTGCATCAGACATTAGGACACAAATACCGATAGTTACATTTGTAGGCTGATATCATATGAGCATTGTCATTTGGCATCATTGTGATGTGTTGCAGATGTCCCTAATTGCATAGTGTCTCATATGCTTGTATGTATATATTTTGACATAAAAATACTGTGTTTGGCAGGTGCAGTATTTCTTTAAAACAACATACTATGATGACAGGTAATGAAATTGAAATCTTAAAAAAAGGAAAAAAAATCATATTTGGTAGAAACAGGAAAAATTAAACTGTAGAATGACCATGTGGATTTCATTATTCTACAGTTTGTTGGAGCTTCAAGAAAAAAAATGAATATTTTCCAATGGCTATTGAAATGCTTCTTATCTGTTCATCTGTCTTTCATATCTGCCTGTCTTTTATCTCTCTATCTATCTATCTATCTATCTATCTATCTATCTATCTATCTATCTATCTATCTATCTTTCAGAATAGAATAATCCAACTTGGTGCTAGCTAATACTTTAAAGTATTATTAAAGAAAGCAGGTCACATAATTTAAAGGCCACTAACAGTGCTCTCCTACCATTTTACAACTTTTTATGTTACAACCTTTTTTCTCTTTTTTATATCTCTTATATGACTCTTCTATTGTCCATTTGATTCACATAGATGTTAGAAACATTTCTCAACATGACAGTAATAAGGTTCTTCTTTAGGATACCACTTTCTCTTTCTAAATTGAAATTTGCTGAGTTGGGACTCTAGCAGTTACTCTCATTTGTCAGGTCCTTGTTAGTATGTAATATTCTAACTTTTCTAGCTAGTAGTCAGAATAACTGACTGGGTTTTTAACCATATGTATGAAACCAAACACACAAATATATAGATTGTTTACATTTAATAAATGTAATAGATCAAGTAGGAAGGCAAGAATAGAATAGAATAGAAATCTTAACACAGTTTGCAGAAATAGAAGTGCATCCAATGTGGTACATGAAAAATGTCAACTAGTAAGATTGGTATAGATCGTCAGGCATCATTATATTATACAAGTCAGCATAAAGTCTGTTTTGCACATCATTTTTAATATATCTTAATTTGGTAATTCAATTTGTATTATAGCAATAGCAGACTTATCTACCACTTCACAGTGCTTTTACAGCCCTCTGTAAAGCAGTTTACAGAGTCAGCATATTGCCCCTCACAATCTGGGTCTTCATTTTACTGACTCAGAAGGATGGAAGGCTGAGTCAACCTTGAACCGGTGAGATTTGATCTGCCTAATTGCAGGCAGTTGGCAGTCACCAGAAATAGCCTACAGAATTGCATTCTAACCCCTGATCCACTGCGGCAGTGGTTATAGTTTATAAATAAACTATAAATATTTATACTTGTCTAGCCCACAGCACAGATCTTGACTTTCCTTTGCCTAGTCAGGGAAAAATACATATTTCCAAAGAACAAGCTATTTAATGCTTAAAATTTAATAATTAATTACCTAAACAGCAGTTATAGAGTATATTTTTATTTTTTCTTTCTAAGCTTTAGTTTTCTTTAATTTTCTTTCCCAATTAGTCCAATCTTTCAGCAGAACAGGACTACCCAATTCCAGTTTTTCATGTGAGTTTCTTTTGTAGTTGCTTAGAAATGTTCTTCCAACTTCAACAGTAACTTCAATGCAGCATACATACCTTTACTGTGTCATGTCATAATACACAAGCTATTTAAGGGCTTTGATGTTACTCTTTGTCTGAATTAGTCTGCCTCAACTTTCCTGAGTAAGGCAGAAGCATTCATGTCAAATAACTGAATTCCTAAAAAAGATCAGTATAGCATTATTTCTTCAGGAGGCAATGTCTTTCAAAAAGGCATATTGTCACTACACCCTTAAGCTGCTCCTGTCTTGTGGTCATGCTAGATAGACTCTACATTGGCTTTAAAAAAAATCCTCTCCAAATTGAGAAAATTTGGCAACAACTTAAAAAAATATTCAGTCTAGATGGAGACTGCCACACTATTAAATGGACAATTTCCCTACTGCTGTGCCGTTCCAACTTCCTTTCCAGAAAACCAACGGTCAGTAATTTTCTGTCCAGTGGGTAGAAAATGTGTGCATGTCTGATTTTTATGTGTCTATTTCTCTGTATGTGTCTTTATATAAACACACAAAATTAAGATAAATTTATACGGACAAGGTTAAAACATCAAAATTGCCTGCAACTGTAGCCACAAATAGCAATTTTAAAATAAAAATTAACAAGTCTCCAAGTTCAGTATTTTATTCATAATGTCATAATAGTACAATGGTTATTACAAATGCATTTTAAATAAATTGATTCCTGCTCAGACCTTGATATTAAACATTTTAATGAATTTATTTCCTGATACTTTTCCTTGGACTTTTTAAAAAAGTAAGTCCAGTGATACATCATGTCAGGATTCAAATAGCTCAGGGATTACTTTAGATAATTTTTAATTTTTGGTAAAGGTTGGAATGGTCAAGAAATCTTATATGCAAGGGTGGGATTCAAAATTTTAGCAAAGGGTTCTCTGCCTGATTGCTGGGTGAGCGTGGCCTAGTTGGCCACCTGCTCCATGGCGGAGTTAGCGTTTTTGCCCTTTCCGCCTCTGGAGGTTTTCCTTTAGCCTCCGGGCTCTGGAGGCTTTCCTTGAGCCTCAGGAGGGCAAAAACAGCCTCCCTAGGCTCCAGAGGCTCTCTGGAAGCCAGAAACAGGCCCATTTTTGGCTTTCCCATACTTCTGGGAGGCCTGTTTTTCACCTACACAAAGCCTCCGTGTGCGTCCTGCACTTAAAATGGGCTGCATGGGGACTCCTGGGAGGAGAGAGGCAGGGAGGGGGCAGCCAGGAGTGGGATTTGGGAGTTCAGGTTCATAGCTAGGGACTCTCTCGAACCCCTGTGAACCCCCAACAGCCCACCCCTGCTTATATGTGTGTCTTTTATAACATAATATCATTATTGTTTCTAAAATATACAATGAAACTGAGCCATTTCTGGTTTTTAATCCCGTTCTTCTATTCTTGCAGCTTCTCATGTAATATTTAGATAATTTTGGGTTAGGAATACTGCTCTCATACTGCCAAGATATAATGGTATGTGAGAATGACCTTGATGGATCAGCAGCATATCTTCTAGGAAGATCAGACAAGAGAGTGGGGAGTCCACAGTTGCTAAATGATCAGAGAAAGAAGTTTAGGAAAGATCCAGCTTAATGAATAAGGCAATTAAAAGTGTCAGAGGAAGGTTTGTACTTTAATACTTGCAAGATTGGTCTCAGCCCTCCCATTTAAACACCAGACAGGAAACACAACCAGATGAACTATTTTTATCTTATTGCAAGGCTACATTAACACATTCTTGCAGCTGTCAAAATACAAAGCACCTATGACACTTATAACTGCCTAATCTATTAGGGCAGATTCTCCTAAGTTTCTTTTTCTGATCGTTAAACAACTGCTGGCTCACTTTTGTCTTGTCTGATTGTTTCCAAGGCAGTATCTCTTCCCCTTGTTCTCAAGGTTATTCTCACATCATTACACAAACACAGACCTACTGATTAATGCTTCATTTTTCTGAGGATTCTACTTCTTTAGTGCTTGTGAAACAAGACATATTTCAGTAGGTGCAGGAACAAAAGAAAGAAAGAAAAATAGAAGGGGAAGCAGGTTATATTATATATGGAGTATTTAACAAACCGTGTTCCTATTTCTTATGCCAGCATGAGGATACAAATTGGACATCCTCCCTATACACATTTGGCATAAGTTCATATCTATATCAGACATGCTATATTCATCTTGCTGGTACTGAACCTATAGAATACATGTTCTGATGCAGATCAAGATTATTAGATGAAAATATCCCTTCCTGGGTTAGAGATATCATCTTCTTTGCTTCAATTTCCAATTTTCACTGTGAGTCTGTCACTGACTTTTATTATCTTCATGACAAGTTAAAGCTCAAGCCATTGATGTCAAGTACTTATGTTCTGGCACATGGCTGGCTAACCTCCAGATTAGATCTCAGTGACATATTGAATTAGGATTGCCTTGGAAGACAGTTGTGAAATAATGGTTCAAACTCCCACTGCTGTTAACAGAGGTTGATGAGGGAACATGAATAATGTCCTTATTTTTGATGTTGACATGTTGGCAGCTACAATATTTACCAGACAAGCTAGCAAAAATAAGACAGATTTGTAGGACTAAAAGAAATTATTTTATAAAGAAAATAGGATATTTTTCACTAACTGTTCTGTATAAAGTTTAATCAAGAAAAATATGATTGTAAGACAATCATATTACACATGCCTAACTTCACTCAATTACAGCTAATATTCAATACAATCTGACAATATCTTGGTGTTTAGAAACTGTTGTCACAAGATTAAGCATGTTAGGCTAAAAAAAAATCAACCCAGAAAAATAAATTGAAAATTGAAAATAAGAAAAGCAAGACAGCTAAAATGATCGTTCAGAAGAATAAGAATAGCCATTACTTTTAGCTCTATATTGGAAAGCAGAAAGGACTCTTAATGCAAAAAGAGCAATTGGATATCTGCCAAAAACCTGAGCCCCAAACCAGAAAGGATACAAAGAGCTTCAGCCATTGAACATTCTATCCCAAAGTCAATACGCAAGTGAGGAAATTTAAGTACCATTGCATATTGTGTAGGGTAGGAGAAAATGAAATGGCTGTAGAACTTATTGTGGGCTTGAAGGGCCTAGTGAGTTTTTATGTCTCTGATGCTACAAATGCTAATTTTAGCTTCTGAGCAAAAGTGAAAGCCCATTACTAAATGATGTGTAAATGTAAGCACTGGGCTAAATTAGAATAGGGCCAACAAAACTTGTAATTTACTATGCCAAATATAATGTATCAGGAAAGTATTTGAGATTTGTCAGGTGTTTGACAGGCTCTATGTTTGTATGGTCCAAAGAAAAATAAAAAATAGAAAGTTAAATAAACATCCCTAGGCTAAACAATGTTATATAATACAGCATATTAACAGTTTAATGTTTCTAATGAAAGTAAATATGGAATAGAAAAAATGTCACCGTTTTCCATGGATACCTAATTTTAATTTCTTTATATCACATTCAATCAATATTGAGAAGGGAATCAAGATTCTATCTTCTGCCTCTCCCAACAATACTCAACTTAGCGTAACAGTGAGTATCACATAGACCAGAGGTGGGCAACTATGGTCCCTTTATGACTTGTGGACTTCAACTCTCAAAATTCCTGAACTAGCATGGCTTGGTCAGGAATTCTGGGAGTTGAAGTCCATAATTCATAAAAGGGCCATAGTTGCCCACCCCTGACATAGACAAAGTGAGATCAAATGGAACCCCCCAATCTGTCTTTCAAAGATGGAGAGGAAGCGAGAGATAGATGAGTTGGATTAATAACGGTTCAACTCAAATATCTTTTTCATAACAGCTCAGTATTTTCTTTTGTCTGAGTCAAACCTATGTTCATTATAATAGAATCCTTTCCAATTGTTTCCTTTTATAGAGGACTGGGACAAGGTACAGGACTTTCCCTAATTACAATTAGTCTAAGTGGTTATTCAGTTTGTACCTGTTCTAAAAAGAAACACTCTAAATTATTTGTTATGAATTATTTATAATTTTTATCTCCCCATGTTGAGGATACAAAATATAATAATTCATTTTTAAAAAATGGGTCTTCTTTCAAAACAATAAAATAACCATCTGACTAAATAAATAAATAGATTGTTTTTTAAAAAAATATGTAGATTAGATTTAGAATTAGATATTCCCAGGAAGATAAAACAGTCACATAGACCTAGGGAAGCAGTTTTTCCTTTCCAAGATATCACAGTGGTAGTGTCATCACTCAAGTAATCAGTCAATCACTTCTGATTTCCATGGAGCAGATCCTACTTGCCTGCCGTTGGAGAAAAAAATTATACATAAAGCTCATAAGCTCTTAAGTAAAACTACAACTATGAACTCGTGTTCTGTTTTTTTCTTGTGAGCAAATATTTTCAAAAGTTGTGACTATAAATGATATAGTATCATGTCTTGTCAATACTTGGTTTACAGCAATGAAGCACCCCAATTATGTGCTGTCAGATCAAATCCTCTGTTGCCACAGTTATTAAGATGTTTACAAGCTGAAAATAATTTTATTAAAATATTTCAGAAGTTATTCAGTACAGTAAATGTATATTATAAATTACAAAGTTCCCCAAAGAGCTGGTATATACTGTGGCTAAATAAAAAGCTTAATCATTTCATCTGTTTCTGCAATAATTTTCCAGCAAATATGTATACATATATAGATATATTTTGCAAATAAATTCAATGCTATTTCAATTTTTAAAAACATAAAATATCTACATTATCATTAGACAAAGTCATATGGATAAGCTACATTTCATAATTTAATGGATTTGCAAATGTATGAAAGAACACTTGGAATCTAAGAGTTTACAAGGCTTTCAAAATAAGATTAGCTAAATAAGATAAATTTTGAAAACCAATATCCCTGAAAAGATTATTGTACCAGAACTAGACTTCTCAAAGCAATATCCAGTTTCACAGAAATATTAACAATATTTTAAAATCCATATGTTATTTGTAAAGTATATAGAAAAAATCCTACAGTTATTTACTTTCTTGGTTACTACTATCTTCAACTGACATTATATGTTCCATGTGGGCCTCCTTTAAAGAATATTCAAGCATTTCAGCATGGACCAATTCTTTGCAATAAATTCAATCCCAGGAGATTTAAGTCTTGATTCAAAGTGCTTTAAGGACCTCCGATAGGCTTCTGCATCTATAGACCTATTAAGATAATTCCCTAAGACCATATTTATTGACTCTTCATTTGGAACCATAGGGTCAAAATACTAATATGTTAATAGTCTATCTCAGTGGTAGGATTCTTTTTTTTTTACTTCCGGTTCTTTGTGCGTGGCAGGGGAAGGATACTGTAAAATCTCCAGTCAGAGGTAGCATTTGCCGGTTCTCCAAGCTACTCAAAATTTCCGCTACCATTTCTCCAGAACTGGTCAGAACCTGCTGAATACCACCTCTAGTCTATCTGTATTTGTATCAGAAGCACCTACAAAACTAACTGAAAGATGCTTCTGGATTGAAAGGTTTTTCAAGTGACAACTCCATTGCCCAGCGAATGCTCCAATGCCAAAAATTATGCAATCTTCAAGGATCATCTTTTCATATCCTCCACTAATGATAGTTATTGAATTCTTTCCCTTATTGAATTCTCTCTAAAGTTATCAGGAGAACATAAATGTGTATGAGTATAAGGCTGTGCTTGAATCTGCTGGAGTGTTCAAAATAAGCAAGATGATTATGGCATAAGAAATGAACCCTGGCTCTTTTATAGATGTATATGATATCAACACTTATATAAAAGAGGCAGAACTTCAATTGCTACCATGTTACTTGTTTTTTATTTCTTCTGGGACTGGGACTCATATTTCAGTATCCTCTGGGGTTAAATTCCAAAAAGCTGAAAATTATGTGTGGATAAAATTGAAATGTTATTTCATCTGCATATAAACTTGATTTGATTAAGTATATTGATATTGATTAGTCTTTCAGAGCTCATCTATTGCATATTAGATCTACAGGTGGCTCAGTCTACTGCTCAGTCTACTAAGATGCCTTTTCCACATCTTCCAGAAGTTACATTAAAATGCTAGTTCTGTTTAAAGTTTGGATATTACTTCTTTTGACTGGGTTACTCATAAAATTGATTTAAAATTGATTTATGCTTTTAGATAAGAGTTAAAAATGTAAGTTTTCTATGACAAACTCTCTTGGGAAATGCAAGTGATTGCTTATTCCTTTCCTCCACCTTCCAAATTGACTTCTTAAAAGCAATAACATATCTGGAATATGTGCATGAGATTCACACTGTGGAAAGGTTTTACTGAACAGAACAAAGCTGAATAAATATACTATCATTTATTTCTCTGTTAAAATGATTATTAAGCTTTTTTTTTAATTTGTCAGAAAATGAGTCCATAGACAATGTTGGTTTGGTAATGTTTTCTTTTGTGTGATAGAGAACTTTAATTTTGTTTAATGTTTGTTATATACGTTGAACAGGGTGCTGGACTAAAAGACCTCCAAGGTCCCTTCCAGCTCTAGTGTGATTCTAATAATCAAAGTTAACTGGAAGCTATTGGCAATTTCAGTTCCAGATTTATTTAAGATAGTTCTAATTCTACCAACCCTGTACTTGGTCTTCAGAACTGAAGGATTTCCCTATTCCAAAACATATTTTGAGTCTGAAAAAATGAAAGAAAAAACAAATTGCTGGAAGAATTTGACTAAGTAGGTATAATATTTACACATTAAAACAACTTTAAATATTTTCCAGGTGCCATTTGTCTGAAGGAGTTAAATGAAAGCAGATATCTGCCAGTCTGATCAGTTCAGGCCAACTTCAGACCAGATTGTAGCAGCCAAACCTCCAGCTGCCTTCCTTGCTATATGAACAGGTTTCTGTCTCTTTTCTGATACCAGAGATTTATAGGCATGAGATTTGAAAACCAATTAGTTATACCAGAAAAAGCCTGATAGTCTTTATCAAAGGATTTTGGTGTCTGGAATTAAAAGCAGCAGGTTCATAATTAGAAGACCTTACTCCAGTATCTGCAAATTTGAAGAAGGATAGCAAGAGTTGAACTTTTCATATCTTAGGTTAGGCATTTTTTACGCTATGGGAATCAGTACTATAGATGTCCAAATTTAATTTGCTCAAGCAGTAATTAATAAACTTTCCATATCCAGGAGAGATTAAGCAGCAAAAGGAAAATATAAGAAATAAATTGCAAATGACATAATTTTTTTAATCAAAGCAGTCAGAACAGTGGTTTGTTCTCTCCCAGAATTTATGGGTGTTGGTCAGAAATATCCTATAATATTTTTCTTTACCAAAAAAACAAAACAAACAAATAACCTCACAAAAACCAACATTTCTTTTTGATGTAGATTATGTAATAATGCTCTCTGTGTGCAATATTTCCATAAATAAGTATGAATTCAGTGATTATTGTTGAAAATTGCTAATTGCTATGAGACTATATTGCTATATAGAAATATCTATGTTGCTGTATCAATGTATATAATTTATAATACACACAGTAGATATTTTACGTATGCAGCCCAAATTCAATTTTTCTGTGCTCAAAATGATAAGTGAGATTCTTTTTATAGCTGCTTGACCAGATGTTCTTTAATGTCAGTCTCTTGCTCACACTGACACCTTTATTGATTGCTACAAAATGACACAACTGAAGAGCATTTTGCTGGTACCTATGCTGCTGGTTATATTTCTGGCTATGATAGCAGATCGGATAACATGGGGACACTCTGGGTCAGCTTGTAAGGTGTAGGTGTTCTGTGACCAAAGATGTGTGCTCAGGATGGGCATATCTGAATTTTTATAAATGTCCATTTTATCACTGCCTTCCTAGCCCAGCAGAGTGTGTGTGTGTGTGTGTGTGTGTGTGTGTGTGTGTGTGTGTAGAGAGAGTAAGGAGGGGGGAACTGTTCTGTATTACTTCATGAATTTGTATCCTTTTGTTTTACTAACAATCATTTATTTTTGATTTGTGAATCACTTACAAGATAACAGGTATAAATATAAACATGAGTAAGAATACAGGAAATAGGTACGAATAAATTGGGACAATAGGACAGGGCAGGAGGCACGATGGTGCACTTATGCACACTCCTTACAGACCTCTTAGGAATGGGCTAAGGTCAATAGTAGATAGTTTGAGGTTAAAGGAGTGGGGGTTTGAGGATATAACAACAGAGTCAGGTAGTGCATTCCAGGCATTGACCACTCTGTTGCTGAAGTCGTACTTTCTGCAATCAAGTTTGGAGCAGTTAACATTGAGTTTGTAGCTATTGTGTGCTCTTGTATTATTGTGGTTGAAGCTGAAGTAGTCATTGACTGGTAGATCATTGTAGCAGATAATTTTGTGTACTATGCTTAAGTCCAGCCATAGGTGGCATAGTTCAAGATTGTCCAAGGCCAAAATTTCAAGCCTGGTGATATAGGGTATTCTATTACAAGCAGAGGAGTGTAGTACTTTTCTTGTGAAATATTTCTGAACTAGCTCAATTATACTAATGCCCGATATACAGTGAGGATTCCAGACAGATGAGCTGTATTGAGTATTGGTCTAGCAAAGGTTTTGTATGTCCTAGTTAGCAATTCAATATTTCTAGAGGAAAATCTTCATAAGATTAGATTTACAACTCTTAATGCCTTTTTGGTAATGCTGTTACAATGAGCTCTGGCTCTTAGATCATTAGATATGAGTACTCTGAGGTCCTTGACAGAGTGAGGATCATCAACAAGGTCATATCCGCCTAGCTTGTATTTTGTGTACTTATTTTTTTTACCAATATATAGGACAGAGCATTTTTTTTATCAAGATTTGGAGTTGCCAATTGTTTGATCATTCAGACACATAATCAAGGTCACTTTGAAGAACAGTAGCATTGTCAGTGATGGTGAATAGTTTTACATCATCCACGAAGAGGACACAGTTACTTATTATTCCAAAGGTCATTTATATAGAGTATAATATTACTAATTTACTAACAATGCCTTTATTTAGGGATTGTTTTAACTTCATTTGAAGATCAACTGATTATGAAATGTGAACAAATGGCTTTGAAAAAATTGTTAATGTGCCTCTCAAAGAAATCTACTGTAAAGTGAATACTTAACTTGACAATGTACTGTGTGGGATGAAATCTGATTATTTTTTTGTTATTGTCAATTGTGGATAAGTAAAACGATGGGATGTACCTACACACTGATTCATAAATGCTCACAGATACAGATAAACATATACACTCAGAGCATATTCAATTGAACACCTGATATGTTGGAAATGGAAATAAGCTCAAGTAACATGAATGACGAGCAGAACCTGCAGAAATGTTCTGACCAAGGCTTCCTGAGAAACCATCAAACACATGTTAAATCCAAATCCCTTTTATTTTAGTTCAACAGCTGTGAATTACTGTCATTCATAGCCTGTAATGAGTTTCAACCAGTTATAAATAATTCCATGGAAGTTCCTTGGGAGAAGTCTGAAAACAACACACCTTTATTTTATTTGAAGTGCTGCCAACTAATTAGTCTTTCAAAACCAAACGGAGCACAAATTCACCATGGAGCTTTCAGATTCCAAACCAACCAGAGCGAACAACATTGCTTCCTGCAAAGGTTCCTGTCCCTTTGCACTTCCTTTATGCAATCACCTCCAAGCCTTACTCCCAAGTCACCCCTTTTGCCTTCACTGCTCTTGCCTTCTGGCAGCTTTGCGCACATGCACACTGGAAACAGGCTCTCCTTGTTCCTCTGCCTCGCTGCTCTCCAATTCTGGAGGCTCCAGAGTCAGCACATAACTCCCAGATGGCCCTGGCCCCATCTCTGTGTTGGACACAGGACCATCGACCAACTCTTCCCCAGACTCCTGGACTTACCTATGTTCTTCCCCACTGTCCAGTTCTGCTGCTGTCTCTGTAGGCTGCCAGCGGACCACAACAAGCAATATATTTATTACTTTCAAATGCTTTATTTAATATTAGAAAAATAATTAATTGCCTCTCATTTATTCATGCAGTTGAATAGACTTCTTACTTTCATGTTATGTTTTGCTTAGATAAAGGTAAAAGTTTCCCCTGTTGGACTCTAGAGGGGTGGTATTTATCTAGGATACGGTGCTTATCTCTGTTTCTTAGCTGAAGGAACTAGTGTTATCTGATGTGACTTCAGATAGCTGAAGGAGCCAGTGTTATCTGAAGTCACATGATGGTCATGTGGCCATCATAACTCTATACCAAGAGTGTCAAACTGGTGGTCCATTGGCTGGATGCGTCATGTGGAGGCCATACCCACTCAGCTCCTCAAAGGCAAAAAAAGTCATGATACGTCACAATATGTCACATGACGCAATCAAGTTTGACACCCATGCTATACACCAAAGTGCACTGAATACTGTTACCATCCCACCAAAGTAATACCTATTTATCTACTCTCATTTGCATGCTTTCAAACTGCTAGGTGAGCAGGAGCAGGGGCAAGTAATGGGAGTGCACTCTGTGATGCAACACTCAGGTCTCGAACCCAGACTGTCAGCTTATTATATTTTAAATAGCAATTTGATTACTGTTGAGAAGCACTGTTGAATAGTGTCCATATTGCTCCCTCCAAGTTCAGCAACATTTGAAGAATTACAGATTTCCCATCTGAAAAAACAAAATAATACATTCTTACAGTGAATTAACATATCTTCTAATTTTTCTTCATTCTTACTCAACATGATAAAAATCTTGAAAGAAGATTTATTGAAATCTGGTATATTTTGGGGTCAATTTCATAAACAGTGATAATGCTTTAATTTATGTAAGTAGCAATGTTCCTTTAAAGCTTTACTTGTTTCTGCAGTGTTACATTAACACATGAATCTTCTCCTGGTTAAAAAAAAATTAAATGGCTTTCCTTTGCTTATGCATTTCTAGCAAAGATCTCATATCCAATATCTAGGCCTTGTAAAGAGAATACCAGAAGTGTAAGAAATTGTACTTGACACAAAACTGTGCTTTCTGCTTCTATTTGTTATGAACACCAAGAAACAAAGTTTGGCCTGAATTTTCTGTGGTACCATTCAAATAAATAAAATATCTGAAAATTTCTTGGTCTCTGAACATTTCTCAGACAAAAAAGCAAATGACTGAATTAATGAAATAGGTTTTCATTAGTAGAAACTTTTCTTTTAAAAAGGCTCCAAGGATGAATACTATATATTGTGAGACAATTTTTTTTCTGTTCTATAGTTGTTTCAGATTAGTGTGAAGAAGCAGGTATGTTGCCTCTTCAAAAATTAGCAAACAACAAAACTGAATGCATTGTTAACAAAAAATTGAATGTGTACGTGTGTGTGTGTGTGTGTGTGTATTTCAAAGAGTTTTATACTGTACAAACCAACCAGATACTTACAAAAATGTTAAGACTGAAAAAAAATATGATAAACTCCATTGTGTATATGGAGTTTGTATATATCCATCCATGACTATTCAAAAATATCAAAATATCAGAATATTGGGTTATGTAATTAATAGAAGTCATTAATTCTCTGTTGACTGGGCATTTTGCTATCCAAACGAATTTTTGAAGTCACTGTTTTCCTCTTTGCCAGTTCAGTTTGTTAAAGTCACTAAAATGCTCTCATGTTTTTCTAAATATCTGAACATGTTCGTTACTGTTCCAAGATCACTCTGATAAATTAGTCATTTTCATCTTAGCTCAACATAAAAGCACTATAGAATAATTTACAATGTGAAAATATTTGACTAGAGACATAGGAAGTTGCTCCTATTGTGCATTGGCATAATGAAATTTAAATGTCAGTGACCAGGTACCAGGAGCATAATTAAAACAAAAACAAAAATTGTTGGTTTTTCTGAAGTGCCATTTCCTTCTTCCCAGGCTTGAGATAAAGTGATCAGTTTCAGGTCACTCAGTTGACTTTGTGTTGAATGTGGGACTCACAAGTCTCCTGATTTCTAGCTTGGCACTTAAGCATTACACCAAACTCGCTTGCTGTCAATGATTATAGACAATAATATTATTACAACATTAATAAATTAACCAATCCAGATAATTGCTGGCATTCCATGCCACTGGTTGATAAAGAAGTGGCAATATCTTTTGACACTGACATATTTCTTCTAGCTATTTTCCCACCGTTACTAAGAAAGGGCTCTTGAGAAGATAGAGACATAAGTCAGGAATAACCTGTTTCCCATTACAGAAGCCATGCATACATGCAGCTATATCTATCTAGAGCTCCATTTTCATTTTGATCAAGTTAACAACCAGATTTATTGAGGAACATCAATTTCCCATGCTTTACACTTGGATGAGGGAATATAATTTGAAATGTTCATATGGAACCATACTTTATATTCAAGGCAGTAAAAAATTAAAAGAAAATATTAAGAACATTTCAGTATTTGGATTTACTTTTATTTTGCTGGCCCATTGATTCAGTGAATAAAAATAGATGAAAATATTCTGAAATAGGATTGAAGTAAAAAATGACAGTGAAAAAGTGAAAAAGAAGGAAAGAGATAACATTTTATACCCAGGTGTCTTGCAGTGGTCCTGAGTACAGCTCATAACATTCTGAGTTCAAAATGTTAATGAGATTTTTCACCAGCTACTTTATAGGTGCTTGACCAGGCGTACTTTAGTGACAATCTCTTATAATGACACTGTGAAGTGACACAACTGAACAGTCATTGCTGGCATGTAGGCATGGGGGGAAAAAATGGCCAGCAAGCTGACTTTTACTAGTCTTTCTTGATTTCTTTTTCATCATGCTTGTGCTATTTCATTCCCACTGAAGGAGTGTGAATTTCAACATTTCAAAGACAGTTGAGTGGTGAAGAAATTCAGCTAAATATATATCAGTCATCCCTATCACAGTTTTAGAAAATATTCTAAATGTCAATCAAGACACAATTTTTAAAATGCTGTATTAATAATAAACCACATTGATATATACAGTAGAGAACCAAATAACTCCTTAGCTTTCAATGTTTATTTTGTTATTGTAATTGAGTTTTTCTCCAACATACCTTGGAATTCTTAGATACTGTGTACTTCTGATCAATCTATGTTTCTTACTATTATCACTGATAATAAAGCAGTGAAGAAACATTTCCATTTTCCTATCCGATGTATAAAATGAAAAATTGTAAACTTTCTTAATTGGGGCCAATAACAATTAAAATATAAAGACCACTGTATTTTTCTTCACAAAAACATATTAAAATAATTGTTATTTTATAATTGATAGAAATAGTGCACTATTTAGAAATAAAATGAAAAGTGGAATATCAGCAGCAAATTGTGTGATCACTTTTACAGGACGAAATTGAATTGCTTCAATTCAATTGTTAGAATTATTAGAGTTAGACTGAAACAATAACTTAACATCACACCCTACTATTATAGCTACATATAGAAAGTGTGATCATGGTTGGCTTTAGTAAAACTATTAGGGTTGATAGCAAAAAGAAATACCTTGTTGGATCAAGACTTAGTCTAATGTTCTGTTTTCAATAATTGTGATGGAAAGTAAGAAGGAAATAGATTCCCCAGACAGATGGGGTGCATTCCAGAGGAGTAAAACATCCAAATTGAGCAACTCAATCTGGATATTATGTATGAAAAAGGGTGAAAACAATTTCTCCCTAATAGTTCACAGTGTGTATTGTGGCTGCATATAGTAGACTGCTCAATCTGGCAAGATTTTGTCTATAGGTGCGAAACAATAAAGAACTCAGCTTGGAAGAATCATCATGTGTCACTCATGGTTTTTACATTAACAGCTAAATTAGGAATAGTCAATCAAAGAAAATATATTTTAATTTCTTCTTTTAAAAAGTAACTAGTTTTCAATTTTCTTGTCTGTCTTCTTTATAATTACTATCTAGCTTTCCTTAGTAATTTCTAGTTAATTGTGCAACAATTATCATTCAGAAAAATCTATCAAGGTTGATGAAGACCAAATGGAACACAATCACTTCTTTTTCAATTTTCATAGCATATAATGATCTGACTACTAGTGAATTATCAAAGTCAATTGATATACCATAATAATAAGTTTTGAATGAACTAATAAACTTATTCATTATTTTATTCACATACCTAAAGCATGCATACACCTCCCACAAGATAAAACAATCAATATAAATTAAAACAAGCAAACCATTTAATTAGAAAATATATGTAGTAACCATAATATATTAATAGAAAGGCACAGAGATTTTACAGAAATAGTTGAACATACCTAAGCTGTGGCTATTTACTCAAAGGATGATGAGAACTTTGATTTGGAAAGTTACAA
Organism: Pseudonaja textilis; assembly: GCF_049901715.1. NCBI lineage: Eukaryota > Metazoa > Chordata > Lepidosauria > Squamata > Elapidae > Pseudonaja > Pseudonaja textilis. The sequence continues at coordinate 36,877,542 of NC_141995.1, forward strand.
ATAGAATAAGGGTTTCATTCACTTATTCAATAAAAATTTGAAATAAAATTTTGGAATTAAGTATTTGAATCCTTCACATCAGTGGTGGGATTCAGACACTTTTACTACCAGTTCAGTGGTCATGGCTTGGTGGGCACACCAAACACGCACTTTGTGCAGGAGCAGAGGCATTTGCGCAAGTGCAGAGGCGTTTTGACTCACCTCCTTCAAGCCTGCACTCTCCCAGTCACTTCAGCAACTGCCATGCACCACTCTTCTATGCTGAGCAAAGCAGCTGTGCTTCAAAAGCAGAGTATGGGAGTCCGGGCGGATAGAACTGGTTCGGTCTCCACTGCTCATTGCTACTAACAGCTCAGCAGAACCAGGCCAAACTGGTAGAATACCACCACTGCTTCCAATGTGAAAATTGTTTTGTTCTGAATTCTTTAAAAAGACATTATAAGATGGGGCTTTGAAGGTTAGACATAAGAAGAACCTAGAAGGCACTAAAGATTAACAAAGTACAATTAAATAGGGAGAATACTTGAATTTGATTTACTGATATAGAATAGAGTAAAATACTTTAACATTAGATATGTTGAAGAGTGTTTTTGAACAATCAACCCAGTAGTTGATTTTATCTCTATCTCTATGAATAAACTGTGTTTAAAGACGTCAAGGAAAAAGAAAAATATTTCATTGGACAAGACTAAGATTGATCTGAAAATGGATATAAAAATGATAGGCCACATAAATAATATGGAAAAACATTACACATTTAATAATGAGTGATATTCAAATAACAAATCTAAAGAGTGAACTTTAATAGATTTCCTATTCTGAATTTACAACAGACTTGTTAAAGCTTTGAAGAATTTTATGAGAGGGGACAAAGAAAAATGAAAAGAATTCAAGATCTTTAGAAATAGATCCTTTAACAAGGAACAGATCATAACAGATAATCAGTGTTGGAAGGGACCTTATAGGTCATCTAGTCCAATCCCCCTGCCCAAGCGGGAGACCATACACCATTTCTGACAAATGGCAGTCCAATATCTTCTTGAAGATGTCAAGTGATGGCGCTCCCACAACTTCCGAGGGCAAGCTGTTCCACTGGTTGATTGTTCTCACTGTCAGAAAGTTTCTCCTTATTTCCAGGTTAAATCTCTCCTTGTTCAGTTTCCATCCATTATTCCTTGTCTGGCCTACAGGTACTTTAGAAAATACCTTAGCCCCTCCTTTCCTGTGGCAGCCCCTCAAATATTGGAAGACTGCTATCATGTTTCCCCTGGTCCTTTTCTTCACTAGACTAACCATGCCCAGATCCTGTAATCGTTTTTCATATGTTTTAGTCTCCGGTTCCCTAATCATCCTGGTTGCTCTTCACTGTACTTTTTCTAGAGCCTCAACATCTTTTTTATAATGTGGTGACCAAAACTGGATGCAGTACTCTAGGTGTGGCCTTACTAAGTCTTTATAGAGTGGTATTAGTACCTCACTTGATCTCAATTGTATCCCTCTGTTAATGCAACTTAGGATTGCATTAGCTTTTTTGGCTGCTGCTACTGCACGTTGCTGGCTCATATTTAGCTGGTTGTCCACTAAGACTCCAAGATCCCTCTCACAGTTACTGCTATTGAGCCTGGTTTCACCCAGTCTATATGTGTACTTTTTGTTTTTCTTGCCTAAGTGTAGGACTTTACTTTTCTATCTAGGACAATTGAAGGAATTAAAAATTAAAGTTGTTAAAAGTAAAACGAAGGAATTTTTTGCGATAAACATTAAAACAAATCTGTGTTATCTCTACTAACACTTAATAGACTTTTGCTGTTCAGTACTGAACAATGGGGCTTTAAGGACTTGTTTATAAATCGGATATAAGAAAGATCATTTCTTGAATTTTAAGCAGTAATAAGTTACTAAAATTTCTTATACTTATTGAGATGAAAGGGGAAGTCATTTCTTTATATATTTATTTTCTTTTTCTTTACTGTATTCTTATTGATTTCATATTTTTCTTTCTATATTTTTCTTTTTCTGCATTTTTTACTTTTTTGTTTTTATTCCTTTATTTTTAGTTTGCATTAGTTTTTATCTTTTTAATTGTTTTTTTAATACAAATGACAACAATTGACATTGCTGTCTGCATCAAATAAGCATTCTATTATTTAAGTGATAGCAGGTGTCAGAATCCATTCTTGTTTGCCTATGGCTCCATTAGTAGAACATTATAGAAATAAAATTGGTTGAATAAATAAATGTATACTATTTGGAATAAATTCTCAGAGGACCATTAGCAGTGTTAAATTGTATTATTTAACAATGTTTCCTGGTCCATAAAACAAATGAGGTATTTATCTATTCATGACTCCATGTTTTAATCAGTTTTGGGTATTCATTATATGCTAGAATTAGGAACATATTATGCTATGCATTAACAAAACTCAAAATTTAGAAATGCAATAATATAATTATCCCCTTTATTCTAGTTAGGACCCATAAGAGTCATGTGGCAAACATAGCTGAGGAAGCCACAGAGTTGTGTGTTTAGTCTTGCTACCAGATCTGTGAGGTTCACAAGCTGGTTTCTTCATGCAGACTTGGAAATCATCTGTAGAAAGCAACCTGTACAGAAGTTACATCAAACATAGCATGAGGAAAATCTTGGCTGGGAACAAACTTAAATTTAACAGTGCTCATGCTATCTCATCTTGCTTTACACGGACCTACATGACTGAGAAAAGATGTAAACAAGTAAAACTATACAAAGGATCTGCTTCTGGATCCCTCTCCAGATACGAGTTCTGAAGAGAAGAGTGAGTTGAATTGGCAGAGGAAAACGTGGAGCTGAGTGTTGGTCAGGATCGGGGCAGCCTCAATTGGGTCAATGGATAAGCAACAGGTCGAGACTGATTGAGATAAGCCACAGTTGCAGCAAGTTGGCCAGGAAGTTCTAGGAGAGGATCAGAAGCAGTTGTCGACAGTGGTGGAATTCAAAAAGTTTTACCACCAGTTCAGTGGGTGTGGCTTGGTGGGTGCACTTTGCGCACGTACACACACTTTGTGTGCACGTGCATGCCAATCATGCACTTTGTGCAGGCGCAGAGGCATTCCAACTCATCTCCTGCAAGCCTGCATTCTCCTGATCACTTCAGCAGTAGCTGCACTTCAAAAGCAGAGTATAAAGGTGAGTATGTGAGCCCAGTTGGGCAGGTGGGCCCAACAGCAGAGCAGCGGAGAGAACCGGTTCTGTCTCTGCTGCACATCGCCGCTATTGGCTCAGCAGAACCAGGCCTAACTGGTAGAATACCACCACTGGTTGTTGACCATTAGCAATGATGATAAAGTGAAACCCACAGCTTTTCCTGATCCAAGGATACATAGAGCAGAGTGGTGACAGGCACAATGCCGGTCAGCTAGACTACTCATGAGGAGACAACCTCACCTCTCATTAAAGGCTGCCCTGGCGTTGCCTACTTAATCCCACCTTGAGGATTGAGTGTTGCTGAAGCAATGTGCCCAGTTCTGTGCCTTGTATACTTGTGTCATGTATCCTGACTCATTTGAATCATGAACTGACTTACTGGACTTTGTTTGGGCCTGTTGGGCTTAGTTACCAGTAACTCTTACTGTGCTGAACTCAAAATCTGGACCCACATAATTGGGGTGCTTTCTTGTTTGGGGGTTTGAATAAACATCAGTAGAACTCTTGCTGTACATGTGAGGGGGAGAGCAGGGCAGCACAATAACAGGTGATCCTTATCACAGTCTTCTACAACACATGTAAAATATCTCATTTCTCATTTTTGTCAATAAGTGATTTCTAAAATAAGAAAAATCAAATATATTCTTCAATTAAACATATGTATGTAAAAGAAGAACAGACTGAGCTAGAAGATGGGGTTGAACATGTCATTAGTTTGGAATTATTGCATTGCCACAAGATGCCCAAATCCACTCCTGATGAATTCTGTTGATCCTTATTTAGTGCCAATTGAGCTCTGACCATTAGTTAATTAGATTCTTGTGTATAGGTAGCAATAATAAAATCTCTGAGCTTCTATAATTTAACTCTTACTCTTCTGCCTTACAAAAGTTACCAGGTATATATTTTTGCCATTGTTACTGGTCAATTAATACTTAGCATCTTATTAATTTTTCAGCAACTAAGATCATTAGCCATGTAAGTACAAAGACAGCTAGAGAAATGCTTGAAGCCTGGGAAATGGGACCCTTGTCAGTTAACAGGAGTGCTGATTTGCCACCATCAAATACCTAGGAGCCAAGGACTTGTTAGCGCAAGGAAATAACAGCCAACCACCAGCCATCAACACACCGATCAGCCAATAGGAATGCACTAAATAAACACAACTCATAGAACAGGCCAAAGCACATTTTCCAGTAAAGAGAAATTCCCTGAAGATGGGTTCCAGCATGAGTCCAAAAGTTCGGAAGAATAAATCTCTGGTCTTGGTGACTGACCCAAATTCAAGCTTACAATATCTAGTATCATTTTACAGCTGTCTGTTTGTTTTATATTATATATTTTTTATTGTATTAATTGCCTTCATTAATTAATTAAGTAGAAAGTCAGGATGTGAAGTTGATAGTAAAAAATATAAATGAGAGGCCTTCTTAACCAAACATTAACAAAACGATGAGAAACTTTGGGGTGGATTCACTTTTTTTTTTCCTTTTCTAATAGAAGGGAGGGGTATTTTTTTCCTGCTGGAAAGCTTTTTATTCTGGGCACTGATATTTCATAGGAAAAAATTCACAGCTGTTTATATGTCTAAAATCATTTAAGAGAATTACATATTTTAAATTGCATCTGTGGCTTTGACAAATGAGCAGGGCATCTGTATATCAATTTTCCATGCATTAGTTTTCTTTTTTCTTTTTTAATCTGAAGAAGCAATCAAATGTTAATCCAAATTTAAACTGTTTCCTTGTTAGAGAATACTAGTTTCTTTTCTGTAGCAGCATTGAGATATTGAAATTAAATGCAGGAGAAGTTTTGTAGTAAACTTCTTTGCTAAGATTTAAGAGCTTTCACAGTCATATATTTTGAGATAAGCTGTGGATGGTGAGCTGGAAAATTCCCTGCTATGCACTTCTTAAAGTGATGCAATGTTTTAAAAACTTCCTCATTGACATTTCACTTATTTATTTAAGATTCTTAAATTGGGAGACATACATTCTTTTTTCCTAGGAGAAACCCAGGTCTGTTTGGGCCAAGGTTATTGTCAACTCCAAAATATAATATATCAAATTAATGCACCAAATCATTTATTTATTTCATAAACTGTGTTTTCTATATATGTAGCATCTGAGGCAACAGGCAATACATGAATGAAATACTTTCATGTTTAGTTACCCTTAGGCAAGGAGCAAAAAAAAAATACTGGAGGTAGCAAAAATATTCAGTATTAAAAGGACTGATATTACAGAATAATCTTTACTAGATATCAGAAATAGGAAAGAAGACTGACTCATTTTGATTTCTCTGTTATTACATTAAACTGTCACTCGTGAGCAGGCAGTAGCTCTATGCCTTATCCTCTTAGAACTAGAAAAACAGAATACATTTATTATGGTAGCCATGCCTACAATTTCCATCAAAGATTTACACCTTGAAATTTATGAAAAATGACTGGTTTTTTTAGATATCCTGAACCTAACAAATTGTGCATTATACATGGAAACTACCAAGATGTAGGAAAGCTCTTCCAAGGTTGATATAATGTGGTCTACAAAATACACTCCTTACAAATATCACCGTTTCTATAACTTGCAGGTCCTGAATACTTTAAGAAAACCTTTCCCCTTTTCACATTTGCCCTTCATTTCAATAACCTAAATGAGAGGTGATTAATGCATTAAAGCTTGTAGCCAGATTTTTCTTCATCAAGAAATACCACAGCTGGTGCACTGGGTGATTTTGGACAAACATGTTGCTGGCTGTCACTCTTATGAAACCATCCAGGGGGTGGCCAGATCCAAGAGCCCATTCTCCTCTCCCTCAGTGTCTCCTGATTGCCTGTGCATTTGCTAGATTTAAAAGCCTGGCAACTTTCTTGTAATTAGGGCTGGAAGGGTGTCTTTTCCATGTTCATATCAGTTATTAGCTAAAGTCCACAGACATTTCTTTCTAGAAGGTTTAACAGCTGGGCTTGTTTTCATGCCCAAAATATAAAGAGTTTCTAAATTATCATTTCAAATCATGGTATGTGTGTGATTCCTACCCATTTTCTGATTATAGCCAGGAAACTTTCTGTTCCAAGTTTCCATTTTTTTCAACAACTCTAGAGACAATATATACATTATATATATACATAAAAAGGAATTACTGAAGCGGTGGGATATTTTCAGAGAGCTTAGTGTTCAAAGCATCTAAGCATGCCGAGCAATTTTGAGGACATCATCATTTTTTCCTATTAGTGTGTGTTATACCAGCTATTTTTAATTAAACCCATTTGTCCTTCTCATTACCCAAACTATTCTTGTAATCTCCTCTATTTATCTTCCTTACAGAGCCAATCTTGTAATTTTAATACACAGGAAACTTTTTTTAAAAGAGTTTTATGAGTGCAGTATAAAATGGCCACTTCCTTTGTCAAAATCCCATTGTATCAGGAAGGAAAACATAAATACCATAGTCAAGTCCCATATTCTTCAGCTGGAAACTTGGAAAGGACTAACTATTCTCCTTTGCCCCCACTTTTTGTTTGCATTCACATGTTCTTTAAAATCTGATGCTGAGGTTAAATGCTCTCTGTCACATGAATGGATTCATCCCTTCTCCAAAGTGAAAGTGAGAATATGCATGGCACCAAGAGAACAGATTGCTTTTCCCCTCAATCCCATTCCCATCCCATTGGAGCCTTGAATGTGTAACAAATGTCAGAGAGTTGTGTGTGCAAGCTAGAGATAGGGCTTGGCAGTAAACATGTGTGGTAAAGATAGCGGTGCCTTAAGCTCTGGGGTAACCAAGATAATAACCAGTCTGGTCTCATATACACAATACGTTAGTGAAAAGATAAAAATGTTAATGAGGTCACTGAGTCATTGCACAACTTCAATATAATGGGACATCAAGTTATGCAGATAATTCAGCTAAGGGGAGATGAAAGGAAAATTAAAAATAAGAACCAACCTTCCTTCCTTCCTTCCTTCCTTCCTTCCTTCCTTCCTTCCTTCCTTCCTTCCTTCCGTCCTTCCTTCCTTCTTAAAATCAAACCAGCATAAACACAATAGGAATAACTTCAATGGTAACTGTGGATATAATATATTCCAGTTGTGTAAACAACCAATTTGAAATAAATGATTTAGAGTAGAAAGATAAATGGAAATGTATTTATGAAGCACCTGGTTATAATTTGCTGTTAGATGAGGAAGGAAAGAAAGAAAGAAGGAAGGAAGGAAGGAAGGAAGGAAGGAAGGAAGGAAGGAAGGAAGGAAGGAAGGAAGGAAGGACTGAAGATTAAAAATTGTGACAAAATGTTTCCAAATACATATTTGGAAGGACAAATATGCCCATAAAATATTAATATATTCAGAATATAGGCTTTCTCAGAACAGATCAGCACAACATGTAATGCTCTTTTATTATATTAAAAATAAAACTATTTTGAATTATCTAGTCTGTGGCTCTTTTCATGCTTCCTTCTTGTTCCTTTTGAACTACTTATTTCTTTCAATGAATGCCTCACATAATTCTAACTTAGATTACAAGTATTGTTAGGCCCAAGTATTATCTTTTATCTATGAAGTATCTAATGAACTGCATTCTTAATCAGCTCTTTAAATTTTTCAAAAGATTCTTTGGTGGAGTTTTTTTTTTAATTAAATATATCTATGTGCAAGTTAAGGATTCAGCTAGATGTGGTTTTATTGTTTTCTACTCTTCTGCATATTTGTCATTTATAATGTTGAAAAGGTACAGAGAAAAGATCTATGATATTATCCTTCTATTTTTGCTTGTAATACTTATACACAGAGAGATGCACATGGAGATCTATGGGATGTCTGCAAAATGTGTGTTATGACTGGGGCTGCTGGGAACTGTAGCTAGTTAGCAATAACAAAAGAACCATAGGTTCCCAACCCTTATTATAAAATAACTTGATCAAAAATCTTCCACTCTTCAGCCTACACTTTTGTCTTCTTGGGAACTTATATGAGACACAGTGATGAGAGCAAAACAACTGAAATGGAAGAGAGATTAATGTAGACAGTTGCTTAGGAAAATCCTGTAAATTGCTTTTAGAAAGATGGTCTATTTCTTTCTGCCTCTCACTCAAGTATGTTTATGTCTTCTTTATTCAAATGTATCGGTGTATTCAGAAATTGATCTGAATATTATCATAAGTTATCAATATCTCTTTAATAAGAAGATCAGGAATAGCAATAAAAGTAAACAACTAGATACCTCTCCTTAGTACATTCTGCAACCTGGGCTGCAGCGTTTTACATTTCTGATGCTCTGTATGATTATCTATCTATCTATCTATCTATCTATCTATCCATCCATCTATCCATTTATCCATCCAGCTAGCTAACAATTTATCATCTCCCTCCTTCCACCCCTCCCTCTCTCTCTTTCCCTCTCTCTGTCCCATCTGACAACCTACCTATCTTTACAATGAATTTTCCAGTAGTTGAAACCAGCTTATCAAACAGTTGTTCAAGTTTACTGTACTGCATTTTGTATATCAAGTTCTGTGCAGTGAAGCTGCCAATTCTATTTTGCTTCCAATTTATCTTCAACCCTTAGTAAGGTACTTACTCTGTCATTACATATTTCATTTTATATGTATCAGCTAACCAAAATTTCAAAGAAAATATTTAAACAAGACATCCTTCCTTGGATTTTATTCAATATTGGTTACTTCGTTCTGGATTTTTAATTTTCTTTTTAAAACACACTACATACTTCACTTTAATTGTGAATTAATTAATTCACTAATTCATTAATTCATTTAATTAGCTGGCAATCACAATAATTTTAAAATAATTGAGTACACCAAAACTGCATGAGATCCAAGACAGGTCAGAAACCAGTGCAGTTAACTGGTTTTTGGTTTTTTTTTCAATCAATATAAAATTGAAAGATCCAATCTGAGTCAGTCAGTCACTGGGACCAGATGTTTAATCTTCCAAGCTTTTGATGGCATGCTGGAGGCCATTCTCGGGAAACTTTTCTCTCTCTCCAGATTTTACACATTGGGCTGTTTTATATATAGTATTTATGTGGTGCTTGGTTGTGTGTGGCTTTTAGTTGTTAACTGGAGAGTTGATGGCCAGCTATTAAATCATTCGCGGTTGATTCCTTGTACTGCTACTCCCTCTGCTCTTAAGTGCCTGGTAAGCTGGTGGTAAATCAGCACTCCTGTTGTCTGACCTTGTTTTGCATGCTTGAATCATTTTCCTGGCTACTTTTGTCCTTGCTCAACCAACAATCTTAGTAGCTGCAAAATTGAATATATGTTCTTATTCATTGAAATGTGAAGCTACCAATGAGTTCAGGTCTCCTTGTCTAATCACTCACTTATGTTTTTGCAATCTGGTTATTAGATTCCTCCACATCTGCCCTATATAATCATAGGGACAAACCATGCAGAGAATCTGATAAATTGCATTCTAATGCTTCCAAAATATTTTTAATATATGGCAGGTTGTGACATATAGTTGGTTTTGTGTCTTCTTTTTTCCTTTCTCTGAATATTGCATAGGCATCTTGTGATAAACTCTTGTGGGTACTCATTCTGCCTGATTTGTTCACATAGATACCTTCTCTCTCCGGTTGCTGGATATTACAGTGGTAGTATCATCCTGCCAACTAAAGGCCACATACAACTGGGCACCACATAAATACTCTGCATAGAACAACACAATGTACACATTGTGGAGAGAAATTCCATGAGTCTGAAAGCTTGGAAGATTAAATTTCTGGTCTTAGTGACTAATTCAGATTGGATCCTGTAACATGACCCTGGGACATGTATAGTTGCCTTTATTCAATATGAAATTACTTTGCCATTCCATAGGTTTATATAGACAGTATATAAGACCAAGGAAGTCTGAAGGTATCTTACTTCCCAAACAAAAGATTGCCAACTAAAAAGATTCCTATTATACATATACACACACATAAACAAAACCTACTTAAAAATGTTAGCATACCATTAAATTTTATACCCAAAGACTGGAATTATTATATCTGTGAGGAAGCTATATTGTGCCTGCTGCAGAAAAGGTATATTGTTTTAGGACAAATATATATATCAGACTATTAAGACTAGCTGAATGAAATTCATTATATCTTAGCTTTGGAACAGCAGAGACACAGATACATTCTTTATGAGGAAAATTGTTGTTTAAGAAAATGAATTCTTATGCTTTGTATATTTTTGTCCTGTAGAAGAGAAAAGTTACAGCATTTATTCTACTTATTTTTATATTACCATTTTTCCTTTTAATTTGGATTATATAATTTTTAATACAATAATTACAATTAGCATATTTATTTTTAACATTGCTTTTCAAAAACTCTGTACCATAAATTTGATAGTTTCATTTTAGTTTAACATTGGCAATAGCATAGGATTGTAATAAAACTGAGAAGCTCAGGTAGAGTGCAAGATCCACAATGATCTGCCTAGCCCACCTAGCTCTGTCTATCAAAGGTAGGAATTTATTAAGGAGGTCGGGAAAGTTGCTTTATAATGTGTAATTCATCTCCCACTGCATTTGACTTTTTAAAAAATAGGCCAGTGAAGAATATTATGTGATAAACAAATCCTTTTTCAGCATTGATGCCTTATTTAGAACCTATATTTCCATACATATCAACCAATCAATTCCTTTTTTTTAAACAATGTTATGCAGAGTACAGGAAAATAGTAAGACAGAGGAAGAGAAAAGAATCAAAAGCAAAATCTAGTTTACACCAAGTCATTCACTATATGTCTCCATATATCTTTAATTCTTGTGAACAGTCCTTGCTTCCATCTTTTCTATGCACCATTTCCTATATAAATGTATTATTGAGAACCTACTGTTTAATAATACTAAAATTGTTTCTTCCATAAGTTGAGTAGCAGCTAGCTTACATATTTGATATTATACTGAATGTTTCGGCATCAGATCTGATGATAAGAAGACTGTTTTATGAAGAAAGTGAAAGATGTCTCATCCTTAGCCTGTTTCCCAAATGAGATCTTTCTACTTCAGGAGTGGGAAAGTGAACACATTCTAAAAGTTTGAATTTGTTTTCCATCCTTCTTCTGTATTATTTTATTAAATATTCCTAAAACACATATTGCCTCAAAATATATCAAACTGGTTTACAGCTACTCGATGCTTTAGGCTTCTCACTGGAATTATGCATAATCTTTTTCTGTAGAAAAATAGCAAATTGGGGGAATACACGATAAAGTAAAAAAAAAAAAAACCTTATATTTGAAAACTAAACCAAGTTATTTATAATTCACATTTTTAATGTTCTTGTCTAGTTTTGCTTTGTTTGTATTTAATTTTTTTCTTTTGGATTTTATACTTTAATCTTTTGAATAAAATAAAGAAATTTTAAAAAGAAACTAAATCTAATACAGAATTCCATTCAAACCTGGAAATCATTCTTATATTTCAAGTTCACTGATGGTCATCTATCTTATCTTGGATTTCTTCTAAAATAATGATTTAATATTTAAGCTTCTTTAGGATCAATGATAAGTCTATATTACATAGACAAAGCTACAGAAGTCATTTCTTGCATGAGTTGATAAGAGAAAGTGGAGGGAAATTTGTTCCTATAATTATTTTGTCATTTGCTAACATGACACATATATTGCAAATCTATTAAATTTACAGTTCCTATAAACTGAAAGTTTATAGTGAAAGCTATTAAAGTAAAAGCTATTAAAATTTCTCCAAACAAAATATGTGTATATAATAAATGCCACCTATTAGATTAAATGCAGTTGTATAGAAAAAATATATAGAATAAGTCAAATTGTACACAAAAATGTGAACTGGAGAAATGGAAAAATAACCCCTCATTCACACGTCTGATTAGTATGCTTTAATGTTCAACTAATTCCCATTTTATCTTGCAAATTTTGGTTCTCTAGATTTGTGACAGTACTTGAAAAATATAGTGGGAACTTTTTTCATAACTTCGTTTTACTTCAAATTATGCTCTTTCATAATTTATTAATTTATTAAATATTCATTTAAAACTCAAAATTAGCTTTTTGGAGGAACATTATTTGATTTCATTTTTTAAAAAATGACAAGGATTGCACAATTTGCAGAGTCAGAAAGAGTCAAAGTTTATTACTCAGCTATAGATTATGCATAATTAAATAACCACTCATTTAGAAACATTGAAGCTTGTATAGTAATTATTACTGTCAGAAACCAGTGAGGACTTGTGTATATGTGTATAATACATGAATATTCTTTCTTTTATTCTTTTAAATTGTTGTTACTGCTTTTAATGGTTAAAATTTGTTTAGTGTATTCAAGTCATTACTTGATTAAAATATAATCCATGAGTAAAAGGCAAAATGCCAGAATTTGTTACATTTGAACCAAAGCCATTGAATTATTTGTTCCATACTGTATTGTTAACTCTCTAGATCTCGCAAATATGTAATAAATTTTCAAGATTCAAATATTGAATGCTTTCCAGAAGGTCATTATAGTCTTAACTCTTCTTCTGTAGCTTCCAACAGAAACAATGAGGCTTATGTTTGTGTTTTCAGTGCCATAGCCAAACTTTGGAATAATTATTTCATCTCTGATTAAAAGTTAGTCAAGCACAAATCTGGCAACACACTTTGGTATTTTTGAATTAATGAAATCTGAATTGACCAATGCAAGAAAGTTCTATCTACTATATTACATTTGGCAAGAGGTACAAATATGCAGAATTATAAACTTCCACAGTGAGAATATATTGGGAAGGGATAAATATTTCAGTGTGTCTGGAAATCTTTGCTCTCATCAACCTGCAAAGCTATGAAATTGTGTTTAGGCAGATTTCATAGACTGGATCCAGAGCTGCATGAAGAGAACATTTGTGCATAAGGAAAACTGGTCTTTGGGTTTTTTGCTAAAATGAAGAAGACTAGACTATGATTTTTTATCAATAATAGTTCTACTGGAGATGATTCATTGTACAGTCCCAGAGGCAATCTTGTCTCTTTACCAATCCAAAATATCCTAATAAATTTGAATATTACAGCAAGCAAAACCAATCAGGTTTTCACCCAGTGTTGGTATTCTACCGGTTTGACCTGGTTCTGTCAAGCCGGTAGCAGCAATGTGCAGTGGAGACCGAACAGATTCATTCCGCCACTCTGCTGTTGGGCCCACCTGCACAGCCAGGCTCCCATACTCACCTTTATCCTCTGAATTTGTATGGCACAACAGAGTGCTGTGCAGCAGCTGCTGAAGCGACTGGGAGTGACTGGCAGGCTTTCTGGAGATGAGTTGGAATGTCTCTGTGCCTGCACAAAAGCCTCTGCACCTGCGCAAAGTGCGCATTTGGCAGGCACACATGTGCAAAGTGTGTGCATGCACACAAAGCATGCCCAGCAAGCCATGTCCACCGAATCAGTGGTAAAACCTTTTAAAACCCACCACTGTTTTCACCTCTATGTAAAGAATAAAATAATATTGTATGGAACTGTATCCTGGAACTATATTTTAACCGGTCCAAAAAACAGATTGGAATCCCAAAAATGAATAAATTCTGATCATTTTATACATTTTTGAATTGTCCATCTTACTACTGTAGTCTAATATATTTTATTTATTGAACGTATGGTGTTACATTTATCTGTTCCTTTTGAAATCAAAATGCTTAACTCCACCTTTAAACTATCTTTCAGGAGTTCTCTTGTAGGCTGGCTTTTTATATGTGTGTTTGTGTGTGTGTGTGTATATGTATGTATCATGTTAGATTTGGCAATAAATATTTGACTGGATCCATGCAATTTGTAGGGAGAAATGAAAGTATTTCCTGTTCTTTTAGCTTGGATACATTAAAATAATTACCTGAAACATCAAAGATTCTTACATATAATTATTATTAATTATGCAACATGTTCTGTAAGAATATTTTTACACTAGATCTTTGGGTGTATTTCTAATTATTGTGAGAAGGAATACTGACAATTTAGTTTAATCCCAGGTATGTAACTTAAAGGAGTTTGAAAAACAGTGGTTTTATAAATTAGTCTACCCTCTAGCTACATCAGAATGGAAAACAATCAAATGTTGCTTTAAGCAACAAAAAAATGTAGGAGTAGCTGTAGAAAATATAAAAAAAGAGTTTTGAACCAAATAATGGTTTTGCTTGTTTTTAAACTAGCAAGTGCATAGGAGCAGGGGCAAGTAACGGAGCTTATCCTGTTGCATGGCACTCAGGTCTCTGCAATTTTGTGTTCATCTAGGCGGGTACTTATTCTTCTATTGGTCTGTCCAATGTATGTGGCCGGGCATGATGCACAGGGGACTTCATATATGCCTTGGTTTTTCAGGTCAATTTTATCTTTGGGATTTCTTAGGATGGCTGCTATTTTTCTATCTATTTTGAAGGCAGTCTTGATGTGATGCCTGTGTAGTATTTTACTGATTTTGTCTGTAGTACCTCTTATATAGGGCAGGACAGCTGTTCCATAGGTCTGTTCATCTTCTAGGTCTCCATTATATCTCACTGTGTTTTTGTGGATCAGACCTGTGATTTTGCTTTTGTGGAAGCCATTGGCTGTCAGTACTTTAGTCAGGATGCATAGTTCAGACTTTATGTGTGTCTTGTCTGCCAGGCATTTGGTTCTGGCAATTAGTGTTTTGGCCACAGAGTTTATCTGTGCTGGGTGGTGATGGGATTGGGCACTGAGGAAGCGGTTGGTGTGTGTTTTCTTCTGGTATATGGTGTGTCCTAGTGTGCCATCTGTTTTTTGTTTTTTTTTTGTAGATTAGTACACTAGGAATGGTAGTTGTTTGTTTCCATTTCCATAGTGAATTTGATTTTTGGGTGTGTGCTGTTTAGGTGTGTTCGGAAATTGTTTAGGTTTTCTTTTCCATGGGGCCAAATAACAAATGTGTCATTGATGTATCTTAGCCCTGTGCATCATGCCCTGCCACATACATTGGACAGACAAATAGAAGAATAAGTACTCGCCTGGATGAACACAAAAATGCAGTAAAAAAGCTGGAACACACTTCCTCACTAGTCTAACACACGAAAGCCATAGGTCATAACATCCGACTTCAATGGCACCAAAACCCTAGCCACTATAGAAAACCGAAGCTACAGAATTATCAGAGAAGCCATAGAGATTGAAAAAAGACCTGAAAGCATGAATAGAAGAGATGATTCCACCAGACTGTCAATTATCTGGAAGCCTGCACTCACAAACAAAAAAATGTCCACACCACAAGCCAGGCAAACATCTGAGCACAAACAGACCACCCCGATACCTCCAGCTCAAACACACCCCAAGATGAAACCTAGCTTCCTAAGAAATGATAGCTGTCCATTTACTCGGAGCCAAGCAGTACTAAAATCCTCCAATACAGGAAACACAATGTTGCAAAAAAACCCACTACAAAACAGACAGAAGATATTAGAAACATCAATCAAGCAGAACACAGCAAATTCCAAGACCAATAAACACAGACTAAGACTCCCAACCAACCAGGATGAAGAAAAAACCATTCTAACACAGAAGTAGGCTAGCACCAAATTTAAAACAGAAATGGCTGTGAAAGCCTGACTCACAGATGAATACAATACAGAAGCCTGATGATGGCAGATGAGATTTGCTGAAATGTTGCTACAGCTTTAAAAGCACAACTATAATGACATGGGAAAATATCCGAACAAAGCTGAATACCATAGATAGATAGATAGATAGATAGATAGATAGATAGATAGATAGATAGATAGATAGATAGATAGATAGATACCATGTTTCTCATATAATAAGGCTGGGTCTTATTTTTTTTGAGCCCCGAAAAAATGGCTAGGCTGTCTTTTCGGGGGTTGACTTAATTCCTCCCCCTTGCATCTTCGGGCGGGCGGGCGGCAATGGCTTGGGTGTTGACCTCGGCGTTGGTGGGGCACTTCGTATCTGGGTCAATGCAGGCAGCACCATATCCGGGTGTGCAACAAAAGTACTTCCTAACGGCAAGGCCTCCCACCATTCCCCCTATTTCACATGTTTTAATATAGGCCTTAATTTGGGGGGAGGGGCTTAATTTCATTTCATGCCTATAAAACATGCTGGGACTTCCTATTGGGGGAGGCCATATTGTTGGAGAAACAGGGTAGATAGATTATAGATTATAGATTATATATAAAGCCTTTTTTCTTCCTCCACAGACTGAGTTTTTTTTTTAAAATGAAAGTTATAGCAGTTGAGTCTTTTTTTTAAGAGAGAGAGAGAGGACAGGAATGAAACAATTTTGCTAATTAACTGGCTGGTGGAGGAAAAAATTCAGGCTATTTCTCTCATACACTCAAGACTCAGTCAAGATCAGAGACCTACCACCTTACAGCAGTCTGGACAGAAATGAATGCCTGCAAGCTATTTCTTCAAGACAGCAAGTGGCCTAGCTTTGATTGACCTCTGAATCTTTGACAAAGGTCAATGATAACATTGAATTTCTTGAAGCTAGTTCTGTAACTGTTTAACTGTTGAAACTTCTATCCCAGGAAATATTTATTCATATGTTAGATTTATATCCGGCCCCTTCTATAGGAGCTCATGCATAGGTATCCTGCCTCCAATTTCTTTCCAAAACTTTGTTGAGTACACTGGGGTGGAGGAGTGGGATTGTCTGAGCCTAGACCATTCATTATCTACCATATCATTCTGCAGTAGCTCTATTTCCTTTGAATGTATAAACATTAAGTTATGACCACAGCCACAAATTGGGTTGTGACTACACCCTATGCTTCCAGTCCTTAAGGCATATGCATGTTTGTAATGTTTTTTCCATGAAAAATGTTGAATCCATGTACTCTGAAGTTTCATATGAAATAGGATCATAATATACACTCTGCAATAGCTGATTAGATGTATTGCTGAACCCCACTGATACTAACTCTATGAGGTAGTCCAGACAAGAAGCACAACCAGAAGTAGTAGATCTATCTTTAGTGTAAAATTATATTAACAGAATCTTTCGGGATTGAAATATTTCTTTCTTTCCTTTTACTCTCTGGAAAACTAGAGAGGCTCCATTCTGAAATGTTTCGAGCCTCTTCTGTAACTTGAAACATCTTTTACATGCTGATTGTCCAATATGCAGCTCTCTGTTCTCATTCCCACATATCATTATAGTTGAATGTTATTATGGTTCATCACATAGTTAATTAGGCTGGATTTTCTATTTTAATCACCTATCAAGTCATTCCTATTGACCTGGGACAGGCAGATGTGGTTTTATGGTTTTAAAGGTATTGCTACAAGGTGTAAGCTATTCCAAATGAAGCTGCCTTTTGCAATTGACTGATGGAGAATTTGTCAATGGTGCTCAAGTGCTGCTTCAGTTATTTCGATATTGCATCTAGGGCACATGAATCATTGGTACTACCTTTGCTTTCTTTTGCCACAATCATTCTATTTCTATTTGCAGGTCTTTGTATTTTGTTATCTTCTACAGTTCCTTCTTTTCTATTCTGCTGTCTTGAGATACTGCCATGTCCATTATCCAGACCTTTTTGTCTTTCTTGTAATAAATTGTTAAGTTTTGAGTACTACGTGTCTTTTTGAATTCTAAAGTCCCATAACATTTCAGCTTCTTTTTCTATTTTCTATTTTATGGTCCTACTAATTCCTACTTACAAACAAATGGTATTTCTTGCAGATATTCCAATGCAACCATTGTTACTATTTTGTTACTACACCATTGTTTGTAGTCAGTTTGTAATCAGTCTTCTTGCAACAGATAACTAAATCTACTGTTTCTGCAGCTTCTTTCCAGAGGCAATATTTGCTATCTGTTATTTTTATTATTATTCAGATATACACAATGAATTAATCTTTTCAAGTCACTAGAATGAGGAAATTGTATGCTTATGTTCCTGCTCCTTCCCTTTTACTTAGTAATTCTGTGCATGTGACCAACTGACAGAGTACAATCCTCTATTCTGAAAGGGATAAGTCCATATATTGCAAATAGGAAATATATCAATCTTTAACTGTTGATTTTATATTTATTGAAAAATGAGGTATTGAGATACTTTCTTCAAGGAAACAATTATCTCTAGAGAAAACAGGATATGCAATATTTTGGCTACCTTGAACCAACTGGAGCAAAGGTTCATCTCCTTAACCTTTCAATTTCTTTCTTGCCATTTGTTTTAAATCAGAGTTAACATTTCATAGAACTTTCTTTTTTTGTGCTGAAATAATTTATTTCTTGTTACAACAAATCCCCATGCTAATGAAGATGAATTGTTTCTAATTAAGGGAAACTTGGCATTTCAAGATTGGTTTGAAGACTGACTTCTAAATGCCTACTGAGAAAACACAGCAATCAGAACCAAATAAATGATATTGATTCAGCAATGGTCTAGCTGGAAATGTTGGATGTTCATGACTCATATCATTGTTCACATAATAAGATTTCTGTGTGAAAGTGTTAAAATGAAAAATTTGATAATCAAGAGGGTGGCTGGCAGCCTGATGTTAATGGGACTTTGTCTACCAATAAAGACCAATCTATCTCTATAATGTTGTTGTGCTCACTTCCATTGGTAGTGATGTTGTATATGACAGTTGATTATTAACTAATGTACAGAGATTAGACAAAAACATTATGAAAGGGCTACAGGGGTCTGCTGATGATACTACAATTGAAAGAGTGTGGAATTGAACTATATCCTGAAATAGCAATGAAAGTCCCTGGGAATACAGAATGCCATTTCCCAGCTGCTGACATGTCTGTAAGATCCAAACTGCATACATATTTAAGTTCCAAGTTACTGCTTTTAGGAAGTAACAACATTAAGCAAGGAAGTTCCCACTTTTAGTTGTAGAGGAAATATAAACACTGTTTAAACTAGTACTTCTCAGCCTCAGCAGTTTTAAGAGATGTGGGCTTCAAGTCCCATACTGTCTGAGTGATTCTGAGAATTGAAGTGCATACATCTTAAAGTAACTAAGACCAATTTCAACCTCTTCCTTGTCCCTGTTTTACATGTATAATTTGTAGATACATGATTAATAAAGCATTTAGAATATAATATAGATTTGCATACAAAATATCGATTTGCATACAAAGTTGTTGCCTGTTATTTCAAACTATGAAATGTGTTAATTTTAGATTGTAAAGTTAAAAGAAATATATGCAAGAGTCATAATGTTATTTCTTAGAACTGGTGTTAAAAATACCAGTTCTAATTGTTAAACAAGTGGCTAAAAAAAAACACAATGAAAGGCAGCAAACAGAAGTAAAAGAAGACTAGAATGTCTATCCAGGGAATATTGTTATCAGCTAAATATTACAATTGCTTTAGTAAATCTATTACAACTTAAATGAAGTTGAAATATTTTTTAAAGTTTTATATTACACTTTTTCCAGGAATAATCTATGATCCTGAAGGTGTCAGTAAACTGGGCTGCGTGTCTTTTTATTTTTCTTGATCTGATCTAATTAAAATCAAAATAACTGCTGCATTAATTATTGAGTGTACTGGAAAAAAAAACAATTGACACTGTTTCTCACCTAATCCAATGAATGTTAGATTCATAAACATATGACTTTGTACAGGTTGCATACCATGAAGCAAATATTTAAGCATAAACAATGCCAAAACATCATGTTCTGAAGATATTACCTAGTTTGGATAATGAAATGTATGGAAGAAAACAACCAAGCTCAGAGAATATAAAAGATTCCAGAACATCAGATAAATTATTTGCTTTTTGTAATCAACTCAGATTGGTCTAGGAGGCAGACAACAAAGCCAAGATGAAGGAATAATCTGAATGAGAGAGCAATTGGAATCAGGAATCAGGACTAGAGATCAAGCAAGAACAAAAGTTAAATCTTAAGGAATGCATTTGGCAAGAAATAATAAATACTTTTTTGAAAATAACTATTGACTGGTTTGGAAAATGTAATTTCCATATGGAAACTGCTGAAATTGTCTGGTTAAGAAGAATTTCAGTTGTAAGAATGAATCTTCTACCGTGATTTAACTTAGTAGAAGATAATTCCAATAAAAATTAAAAACAATTACTGGTCTAAACAAATAATCATGGTATAATAAAACCCCAAGGATTAAAATCAAGATTCTACAAGAATTAAGCAAATGCTAGCACTAAACCTTAAATCTTATTATCAAGCTAGCTGCTGAAATTGAATTACAGACTTGATTGTATCTTCTTATGTCCTAGTTGCTTCAAAGGGGAGAGCAGGATGCTTAGATGATTTGGATTTATACAAATAGAAGCAAGCAGGTTATAGTAGTTTATACAATAAGAAAATATAATGAACATTTTGGAATAAACAGAAAAATTATCTGCAGATTTATTCTTTCTTGCATTATTTTTAAATGTGTGTGTTTATGAAAATGAAAGAAAAGGAAATTTACACAGTGGAGACATAGCAATTATACAATTATATATTACAAGATTTGATTAATAATTATACAAAGATAAAATCTTTTTAGACGTTTACTTTTTAGTGGCTTCATTTGTCTGGTTTGACATCTTCAACTGTGTAATACAAAATTTAAAAAACTATACAAACAAGGTGAAATATTTAAAATTTGATTGAATTGAAGAATCTTACATCATGACTGAGAACATTTTGGGGAACCTCACTTACAAAATCTTGGTAAAATATGACTGAAGAACTAATCAAGTTAAAGATCATATGGTTAAATGAATTCAGAATGTAGATATAGAAGCATATATTCAACAATGTGTTTTCAATATAAATTTATACAAAATATCATGCCTAGAGAAAACTGATATAAGATCTTTTAGTTTCAGCATATTACCTCAGTTCTGATTTCTAAAATAGTTCATTTTCTAAAATTTGTTAGACATCTAATGATTGTCAAATCATTCCTCCATATTTAATGGCAATGCTTTAAAGATGAAATTCTGAAAAGTGACCTTTGTTAGAATGAAGCACATTTTAAAATTCAATTTCCTTTTCAATCTGCAATATTATTGCTAAATCATACTTTATTAAATCATAAACTCCCAGAATCTTTTCCTGATCTAGGGCTGTATATGCAAATTACTGAATGATTCTTATTGGAAAGAAAGATTTGCTAACACAGTTGTGGGTGCAGGTAAATACCCAAAATAATTTTGTACATTAAAAGTAAATCCCACACAGAGAATAATTTCACACAGACATACATACATACATACATACATACATACACACAACAGAAAAATTAAAGATCAAAAACTTCTTTTCTTTCCCTCTTCCTCTTAAACCTAGACAACTCCAAAATGAATTGATCTGATTTGCACATATTGGATTATATTGTGGACTAGAATGTAGCTACCTAATTGATTTAAATATCCTTAGTATCACAAAGGGATTATAGCTTAAAGAGAAAAAAATAGTATGATATAGTTTTTGAAAAATATAATTTCTGGAATTTTTTTTTAAAGCTGTTGTCTCACTTGTTTACATTTATATATGGAATATAAATTTATTTATGGAATAGGCCTAGGCAATATAGATTTAGTATTTCTTTCCTAGCAGTTCTCAATCAATGTAAGGACAAAAAGTTCTCTCTTTATTTTTTTTAAATTAGATAATATATAGAAATGTTCATGGCTGGAGATTGTCTTGTACATTTCTTTTACTTCAAGATAGGCAAGAATATTTATGCAGAACAATCTCTCCTCTGATCTAGTTTGGCATCAGTGAAATGGTGGGGAAAAGTTCCTGCAAAATATTTGGAGAAGTTTACTTCTTCCTAGGAAAATTGGGAGAAAACACTCACCCAATTTTCTGATCATAGATAAATTTCATTTCTGGTACAAATGTTCAGAAGTTTTTGGGCCAGTCCAATGTGAATTCACACAGTATATTTCTTAGTAAATGCATTAGATCAATGTGGCTAAGCAAAATTCAAGGGTTTAAGTTTAAATAATGACTGTATATCTCCCATTGTGAACATAGTATGTTTCAAACTAAATTTGAAATTTTTTTCAAGTGACAATCATGTATTTATGAACAATGAAAGCACCTGAATAAAAATCCAAGTAAATATCATGTCAGGTTTCTTATTATTACTAACTTTGTATCCCCTTGGGCTGCCTTTCACTTTACTCATTATTAACTGCAAAATGAATCTTTCAAGGTTTGGTATATCTTTTGCTTTTTATTCTCTGAACAATGTGACACATCCCTTGGAAATGCCATTTGATTGTGCTACTATTTAAAAATAAATAAAAGATATTCCAAACGTTATCTGCCTCAGTGCTATAAAAGACTTGTTTTTCTTTGAAGACACTAGACAATAAAACATATCAGATTATAATTCACAGAAAATGGAAATATATATCTTTACGTTCTAGTAAAAGCTCAATATCTCATACATATGTATACTAAATCATACTTAAGTTTGAAAACATTCACTTGAGGCACATAGCTGCATGATGATCTAGTTTCATGGTGGAACAATGGGTAAATACTGAGCATTTTTCTCCATCATGCTTTGAAAGGAAAATATCACTACAGTTCTCAGCATTTACTCATTCCATATAAAAATTTCTTCATTAAGTGCTCTTCACTTTCAGCCCTTGCTCCATAGTGATATGGGTGTAGGTTTTCCACAGCTTTATTTTGCTGTTGAAATATTTCTACCTCACGTGTAAATATCCCTATGCAAATTAGATTAAAATGAATAGATTAATGTGCAGCACAAAACGTTTCAGTACAAATAAAAATTTTATGATGTGACTTAGGCAATGCAATTATTTTACATAAGAGTTTTCTTTACTTTTCCCACTTGAACATTTTTTACAAAATACATGTCACTGCTTTTAAGAATACAGCAGTTTAGTCACCATATATTTGTTTTTAAAACATGATTAAGGGTAGATATGCACTTTCTACTTGTGCCTATCACCAGTATAGGCCACAACTATTTTCTGGGTTCAGAAGTCAGAAATCTTTCACAAATTTCCATCCTATCATAAATTCAGCTTACCTACATTTTGAAGCAAAATTATTTTTCATCCTCAGCCAACTCAAGTACTTCTGAGTGGATGGTCTGAAGCACTTCCTTTTAAACTTGAGATAAGTGTATCCTTGTCATCTTGGCATCCTTTAGAGGGTATGAAAGCACCTCATGTACAATGTCTGGGAAAAGAAATACAGGAGGGTACAACTCTTAAAAGAAAAGTCAGGCGATCCGTCCATGCATGAGTCAACAAATTACATTTGCCTTCCTGGCATTTGAATTATAATTAAATTTACTGGTGGCCATACTCCAGACTGACACCAACCAGGCTCCATTATCAACTCATTGTAGTTCAAGCTGGAATGATTGCAATTGGTTTCAGGAATAGCCAGAAGCAGCAAAGAAGACAAGCAGCATAGGCTGAAGTACAGAATTGCCTTCAGTCTGATTCACCATGTTATGGCTGAAGTATGGAACCTAGTATAATTCACATATTTCATGTTCAGCTTAGACTAGATCTGATATCAAGGCTATTGGGAACTAGTAAGACCTTTCAATATTTTAAGGATAATTAAGGAAACTTACAAAATGATAAACCTGATAGATGTTAGTAATATCCTAATATCTAAAAATAAAGCAAATTGGATGAGGATTTCTGATAAATGACTACATCCAGACATTTTAGGCAATAGGGTTGCCTGGGATCAGGAATCTAATTAACTTATAGACTTCAGGATTTTAAATTTTGAAAACATTAAAAGCATTCCATTGATATACTATTCCTATCACCCTGACATGCTCAGAGTTTTTAACTGGCAGGTCCTTTGCTTTTTTCCTTAACCTGCATTAAAGTCACTACAGTTCCCAAATTATTGTCAATCACATAGTGTTAGGCTTGCAATTTTTCAAGCAGTTTTCACATAGCATATACCAATTTAACCATCTGTCAGTGTTACCAAAAGAAAGCATCTGCCTAAAAGAATTCCGACACATGAAATGCAGCAGAAGTAATTCAAACTTTACTTTTCTTTCTCTCCTGTTTTTCACAGTTCATAGCCACATACATTCTTCTAATGATTTAGTTTATTTCCTGACCCATAGAAAAAAATCAACTTAGCATTTCACTCTTTTTAGAGGTTCAAACTGCTCTGACAAGGCTATTCTTTACCAGATGGTGACATTTTAGATAAGCCTCTCAGTTCTATGTTTGTGGTCCAGTCATTTTTCTCTGGCTGTACATTGCAGATGTACCGGGAAACTCTACAGAACTCTTCTTTATTTGAAGAAAATGATTCTTTCTGCACCAACTCAGAAAGCTCAAACTGCCCAAGGAACTGCTGATACAGTTCTATAGAAGAATTATTGAGTCTATCATCTGCACCTCTATAACTGCTTGGTTTGGTTCTGCAACCCATTAAGACAGACACAGACTTCAGAGAGTAATTAGGAAAAATGCAGAAAAAACAATCACTACCAACCTGCCTTCAGCCAAGGACCTGTATACTGCACAGTCAAAAAGAGGGCTGTGAAAATATTTACAGACCCCTCACATCCTGGACATAAACTGTTTCAACTCCTTCCCTCAAAACAGTGCTATAGAACACTGCACACCAGAGCAACTAGACACAAGAACAGTTTTTTTCCCAAATGCCATCACTCTGCTAAACAAATAATTTCCTCAACACTGCCCAACTATTTACTAAGTCTGCATTACTAGTACTATTAATTGTCTCATCACTCCTTATCACCCATCCCCTCCCACTTGTGATTGTATGACTGAAATTTTATCATGTGTATCCTTATGATTTATATTGGCTGTTTCCTAGTATGATTTGATTGCTTATTCTACCCTATGCCTATTATTAAGTGTTGTACCTTATGATTCTTGACTCTTGAAGAATGTATCTTTTTCTTTTATGTATACTGAGAGCATTTGCACCAAGACAAATTCCTTGTTTGTCCAATCACACTTTGCCAATAAAGAATTCTCTTCTCTTCTCTTCTCTTCTCTTCTCTTCTCTTCTCTTCTCTTCTCTTCTATTCATAATCCTTTTGAAATAGGGTAGCCAGATTGTCACAGCATGTGCACCCTATAGGCATTGAAAGTACCTTATGATCCTAACTCTTGGTTCAGGAACTCAGAGACTCCTGGATGCTATGAAAATTAGAGGTCTTCAAATATGATTCCTAGATCTTTGGCAGAAGCACTAGAAATTATGCTATTTTAAGTCAATCTTGATTGTCAATCTTTTTTGTTTTGTTTTGCACATCTTACAATACAATGTTTTATTTACTTAGGTTTCATATAGTCAGTCCTGATTAATTGGGTTTGCACAACACACCTAAAACATCAACTATAGTTTCTATACACATTTTGGGGTAACACGATTTTTGAAAATAATAGATGCATCCGTTAATTTGAAGTGGATAGAAAAATGAAGGTGTCCAGAAAATCACTCTAAAAATATTTATCTAAAGAGTTTTCCAGTCTTGAGTAACTCATATAGCAACTAGTCTGCCTGAATAACACATATGTGAATACCAGATATAAATATTTCAGCGTATCTCAATTTTTTAAAAAGGGAAAAAAATAATGCCTGTTTTGCATGGATTTTTATTTATTTGTTTTTTGGTTGGATGATAGAATGTAATTAAATTAAAGTACACACAAACACACAAACTAAAATGCTTTTATAATTTTCCCTATAAAAAAATCACAGAAATTACTTTATTTACAATTTCAAATAATTATCTTGCTATATATATCAAGCTTAGAATTACACTATTTCATCAGTGTACCACCACTAACTTTCAAATGGGACAGGGCTCTCATTACATATAGTTATATACATATATGGGGCACAAAAGCAGACACCTCTTAGGCTGTGTTCCTTGGACGGCCTTCCACACACAATCTCCTGAGACCACAAGCTGTGCACTGGAATGGCCTTTCTGCCTTGGGATGTGAAACAAGAAGAACCCATGTTTGGCAGCTAAACATTTAAATGTATGCAATCCTCAGAGAATAGTTTAGCATGAGTATTTTAAGACCACTAACCAAATATTTTATGCATATTTTTGTTAAGGTATGGAGCCCAGCAGTTCTTTTTACAATGCAAATTATGTGGCATTGCAATACTGTTGAGGCATCTCGGATACATTCTGCATCAGCAATCTTTCTAGAATGATTATCAATTACACCAGTAATATATGATTAACTGCCATGGCCAGCTTTCTGCAGAAAAAGAAACTGCATGGAACTCAGGTTTTCCAATATTTGCCTGTCCCATTTATAATTCTCTATTACATCATTTTTGGAATCATCTTGAATCAGTTTTTATGGATATCCAATTGCAACCTATGAAAAAAAAATTCATTTCTGTAAACTTAATAAAGTGTATAGATTTTCTAATTCACATATGACAGCTCCTATATCATATGCTGATACCACGGCACAATCTCACGTATCTTCTCTTTCTCAGAAATGTCTGTGTGCTTTTATAAGATTTCAGACTTGTTTTATTTATTAAATGTAGATTGCCCAACTCCCAGCAATTCCACATGGTTTACAAATTGTTAAAAGCACGATAGCAAGAATACAAAAAATAATATGGAAGAAACTGCAAATCCAGGTGGGAACAAAGCAAAAGAAGATTTGTTGTGATTGTTACACAGATATTTTGAGAAGGTCCAAGGAAGTTCCCCGCTGAACCTTGTACGCATATCTGTTCTATAAAGAGATTTTAGCTATGTAATTCAGCATCTTACAAACCTTCTAAAATTTTACTCAAATCAGTAGTACCAAAGCCAATCTTAAGTGTCCTTAATAGCCTATTGTTCAGTTATAGTTTTTGTTGGTAGCTGAAGACTGTAGGGAGATAAAATGTTTATAACTCCATAGTATCAAATGAAGGTACACATTTTGAATCGGACCATGTGTCATTTAGAGCAGGAAAGTCCTAATTTCCTTGCCTAAAAACATGCCTGCCAGATTATGCATACTTTCCCATTAGGTATATTCTAAATCTAAAGCAACCTGCAGAGATTGAAGCAAATCAGAGGAGGCACTGCACCTTTAGGGGAGGCTCTTGTGTGGAAGCGCAAGCATCTGCTGCAAATTATTCTTTTAAAACCATTACCTTTAAAATGTTATCTGTTTATTGCAGCTCCTGGGAAGAAATCATAAATGTTGTGGAGGAGGGAACTATACAAACAGCTTTCCCTGACTGATAGAGAAGGGATATTTTCTTGTGTGTGCCTTAGTATCAAACTCAGGTGAAAGGAATACATTCCTTTCAGGCAAGGGAAGAAAATGTTTTTGGAGAGAAATCAACAGGGATTTGCCCATTGTTTGCTTTGTTAAGCAAAAATAGTGTCCTTATTCTGTTTCAAATATCAGTCACAATCCAGCCACATCCATACATTTACAAGGATGAAAGAGATTGTTTCAGTAACTTGCCCCCACTTGTGGGATATAAATGATTACATCTCCTGGGTTTTGGGGGGGGGGGGTGGGGGGGTTGGGGCTAGCTTGGAGACCATGCTATGAAAAATGTCTTGAGACTTTGTTTCCATTTATTATATTTGTAAATGTTCTAACTGAATGATAGAGCATTACAGAAACTATAACATGATACTGAATTAGAGTAAAGGTTCCAGATGAAAGGTTAAAATAATCAAACATTTAATTCCCCTGGTAGCTTTTCAGGCTTTTCTCTCTTATATTTGATTCCTGGGTGTTCTATGCTCTGTACAGCTTGCTGTAAGTTTTTTATATGCTTTAGGTTCCCTCAGGTTTATCCCTTGTTTTACTGATTTGTAACCCCACAACTGGGCATTAGGACAGGCACAGTTCCAAAGGGCCCTGTTTCAACAGTGCTTCATGGGAAGCATCTCTTCAGATCTCCTTTTCAAAAAATGTATGCATATGTATGTATATCTATACACACACAAGCATATATATACACGTACAGTGGATAGACCATGCTGCTTAACTAGAGCTTATTTCTGAGACCTCCTATGGCAGTTGTACTGTGATATTGCGTTCGCACAAGACACTGACACGACACGGAACTTCTTCAAGACAAAGCAGTTTATTGTTACGATTCTGCAGAAGCGGGTTCACATCCAAGGCAGCAGGATGGAACCCAGAGCTAAGTTAAACACATACTTTTATACTCCCAGTACAAAGAAGCGAGATACAATGTATCAGCAATACGGAACATTCTGTTGCTTCTATCTGGAACTTTGCACGTATACTAGTTAAGCAATAAACACTTCCTTGTTCTTGTTTCTCCGAAAAACCACTGAGGTTGCTTTTTGAAACACACACACACACACACACACACACACACACTGGAAAAGTAAAAAATACAAAATGGAGAGCTTATCTAAAATGGAGTTACATTGGTTCACTTCTCACAGTACTAACCATATTCTGCACACCTGCAATGCCTATTCAAAAGACTCTTCCCTTTATTGAAATAGCTGATTGAGGCTTGGAGGCTACACATAGTGACTTGTAGATTTATACTGCATCATTTCTTTAGCACAACATGCTTAACTGAACCAAACTCAAACAACCTTCAGTTTGGATTCCCTATCCCTTCCATCACTCTATGTTGTTCCTTATGTTCTTATTCATTAAGCTGACACAAAGCTTCTCTTTGCAGTTTTTTTTTATTGCATACTTTTCTGTTAGAAATTGTTGAGATTCACAACAGGCAGCAAAATATAGTTTGTCAAAGAAGCCTTGGGGATATTCACCAAAACAGTTTTCCCTGGTTTGGCCTGAACAGCACTTTGATCTGCAGAAATCAGCAGCTGCAGTTTCCTTTTAGGAAGAGGTACAAAAAGGATAATACACTTTGCACTCCTAAGATGATGTCTGTGTTTCCAAAAGGATAAAAAATATTGGACAATAAATATGAGTACAAAAAGTGGTGGCCTGAGGAGGGGCTGGGTTGTCCCGCATTGTCCTTCAACCCATATATGTCCAATCTTCTTTTCTTTCTTTTCTTTTTTTCTTTCTTTTCTTTCACCCCTCATTTGCTGCTGTATCCTGTTTTTATTGCTCCTAAATGCTGCCTCTCTTTCTTATCTGGATGTGTTTGCCTATTTTTCCTCTTTTCTGTTTCTGTATCCCCAGCTGTGACCTTTTCCATTTCTTTCTCTTGTTCTACTTTTAAGCTTGGCTTAAAAAAAACCAACAACTTTCTTGCTACTTCAATTGTGCTTTCTCCTCCAATGTTACCTTGCCCATTAGTTTCCTCCAACTTCCCCTTGGACTTTCCTATCATCCCATCCAAACCTCTTTTTCACATTTCCTTCCATCAGTCTGGTATCCATACACTGCTTTCCCAACCTCTGCCCACATCAGACAAAAGGGATTCTCTCCACTTCAAAACACACAAGCCAAAAGAAGAAATTTTTCAAGTGTGGAAGCTTTGATAAAAAGAATAACCCCCTTCTCTGTTAGTAGAAGAAGCTACTTAGAGATGAAACAAAAGGGAAGAGGTGACTTGGAAAGAAAGTGAATAGAGAAGTTCTACTTAGTCACTAAAGCAAGTGTTAATTTTAGTAGCAATCCCAAATAACAGCTGATACGCAGCCCAATTTGTCATCCAAGTTTGTTAGTAACTAAGGCTCCATAGACAACAAATAAGGGTGTAAGAGCAGCCCCTAACACACATATCAGTAATTGGGGAAAATGGAAACAGTAAATATGGTAATTTGAGTCTGCCTAATTTGGTAGTATTTTAATTTATTTTCCAATAATAACATGTGGTCTAAACCTTTAAAAAAAAGAGAGACAGAACATCATACTGTAGTAAAGAACATAGCATTTAAAGGACATATTAATTATTCGGGTAATGGCACCAAAATTCAAAGGCTAAAGTGAGAGTTGTTCAAAGGACTGCTCTAATTACTATATTGGAATTTTTTATTTTACTTAAAAAAAACCCTGAACATTGAGTACATGTGAATTACATGGGATGCTTTAGATCAGTGGTTCCCAAAGTGGGCGGTACCACCCCTTGGGAGGGTGGGATGCCTTAGGGGACAGTAAGAGGCAATGGTGCCAGCGGGGGGGGGGGTGCTGAGAGGCAGCAAGGGGGCGTTTGAGGTGCTGGCCTCACAGACTCACTGACTGCCAGCCACGCAGCCCATTGACTGTTTCATCACTCCGTAGCTGGTGCCTTGAATGCGGAACCCACGTGTGGTGAGCCTTGCCAAGCCAGCGGGGGGAGAGAGAGATGGGAGGTGGTGGGAAGGGGGCGCCTTAGCTTGCAGGCTGCCCTCTCCGGTGGAAACATCAAAGGCACGCCAGAAGGCCCAAAAGCAAAACCCTTCCAAGGTGTGCAGTGGAAGGGGTAGGTGGTCCGGCGTTAGGGCCCCTTTCCCTGGAGGAGAACAAGGGACTGCCTGGCCTCCACCTTTCCAGACAGCTGAGCTTGCGCGCAGGATGGGGGTGGGTGCAGCTGTGGTTCTCCAAGGTGCGTGGCTCAGTTCGGTTCAGCTCTATGTGGCCATCCAGACCTAGAACCTAGCCTCCCTCTGCAGCCCGGTTCTTCCGACCGAGCCCTGCACTTCCTTGCTTGCTTGTTTAGTTTCCAAGCAATCGTTCCCTCTGCCTCCGCCAATCTGGGCTGCTTCTGCAAGCCTTCCTCCTCCCGGGTGGAGCGTAAAGATGGGTGAAATGCTTCCCCAAAGTTGGGAGTCTCTGAGCATGTGCAGAGTATCTCCCCTTGCTTGGCCCGATGGAAGTGGACCTTGGGTTGAAGCAAAGAGGGTGAAGTCAGCCGTATCGCTGCTCTGGGGAAGTTGGCATTGCAAAATTGGATGCCAAAGAAAGAACTGGGGCAGAGGGCTGGAGAAGGGGCAGAGGGGCAGCTGCATTAAGGAGCAGGAAGTTCTTTGCCATGGTTTATTGACTAAGCCAGAATCAAACAGCATGCTAAACTCTAAACCAGAATGGCTGGGTTGATATATTCAGCCCGTGTTTCTCAACCTTGGCAACTTATGTGGACTTCAATTCCCACTGTGGCTTTGTTCTACTTTCCCAAAGTGCCGCCGCTGTTTCATTCTTTCTTTCTGTCTGTCCATCCGTCCATCCATCCATCCATCCATACGTATACATACATGCATCCAAAAGGTCTGCCTGGCTGCCTGGCTGGCTGCCTGTCTTTCTGTCTACATACCTACCTATCAATATATCTATCAATATAGATCTATCTATCTATCTATCATTCTTTCTATCTATCATCTATCCATCCACCCATCCATCCATCCAAAATTGTCTGTCTGCCTGCCTTCCTGCCTACCTACCTACCTGCCTGCCTACCTGTCTTTCTGTCTACCTACCTACCTACCAACATAGATCTACCTACCTACCTACCTATTTACTTATCTACCAATTTACCTACCTACCTACTTACCTATCCATATATTCATCCAAAAGGTCTGCCTGCTTGCCTGCCTGCCTACCTACCTACCTATCTACCTACCAATCTATCTATCTACCTACTTACGTTTCTTTCTCTCTCTCTCTCTCTCTCTCTCTCTCTCTCTCTCTCTCTCTCTCCATGTTCAAAGCGCCACATTGGGAAAGTAGAGCAAAACCAGTCAGGAAGGGAGGGAGGGAGAGAGAGAAAGAGAGACAGAGAGACAGACAGACAGACAGACAGACAGAGAAAGAGAGAGAGACCTGATGCATCAGACTGAAATGTGGCCTAGTTTAGACTGAGGCCCTTTTCCACACTGAAACATCTTTGCCAGCACATTGAAACATCTTTGGCTTCTATTAAAGGTTTTGTGGACGAAACATGGTCAAGACTATCAGGAAGTTTTCACATTTTGTTGAGAATTTAAACAGGATCCATTGGACCAGATCTCCACCCTAAAAATTAGTTTTCCCCAATGTATTACAGTGCCAATTCTGAAGAAGGCAAAACCAAAATGTACTGGTAAATTATAGGGAGAACACACACACACACACACTCCCTTCTAACCTTGCTGGAGCAGGTGATTGGACTAGAATAGATATCTCATTATCTTTCTCCTCCCTCCCTCCCTCCCTCCCTCCCTCCCTCCCTCCTTCTTTATTTATTTTTCTTTCTGTCCTTCCTTCCACCCATTCCCTTTCTTTGTCCCTTTTTCTTTCTTTCCTTTTTCTCTTTCTTTTCTTCCTTCTCTCTCTCTCTCTCTCTTTTCTCTCTCTCTCTCTTTCCCTCTCTCAGGCTCACCCCATTGACTTGACTTGCTTGGGCAGGTCCCTCAAGTGCAGTGGGCTCAATGGGGTGGACCTGTGGGGCCGGCACCTAGAACGCGGCAGTGGCGGCATGTTTGAAAAGGAGAGCAAAGCCAGAGTTTGGTAATTTTTGCTGCAAAGAATCACAAAAGCTTCTGGGTTGTGCACAAGAAGGGACACAACTGTCAATGCAATTCAACAACATGATCACCTACAAAGTAACAAAGTAAACCTAGGCTTATAGACTTAGAAGTAATGCCCATTATGTTCAATAAATATCTATTTCTGGCTATAAAAGTGCATGAACAAAATCACCAAGCACAAAAAGTGCAGATATCTGTAGCTCCATCAAAATTTGAGTTTTAAATAATTCAGTGGTACTATCCCAACAGAGATGCTATAGACAACTCCTTTTGGATATATATTTTTGACTATATTCAAAGATTTGCAGCCAAAAAAGATGACATTTATATACAAAATGAGCCAGAGGGGCATAGCGTTGCAACCCACTAGTAGCATTCATTAAGAACTAAAAGAAAAGCAATCAGCTTTTAGCAAAAATACTCTTCACATGTACATCCAACAGACTTGACAGTGTGAATGATAATGGTGTTCTAGGAGCCATTAAATTCCACCTATTAAATATACAGGACTAAAATGACGACTGCTGAGGAGGACATAGAAAATGATCCTGGTGTCTTTAGGTCAAGGCCTTACTGAATTAGATGACATATCTATCAAGCAATTAATAAATAAATATTTTCAATTTGGTAGACTTAAATGACTTAGTAAACATTTTCTTCCTTTTAGTTGGGGAAAAAAACGCACTCATGCTCTTACTCTGAAAGTTTATTAAGAAGTGCCAATTAAATTCTATTTTGATTTTCAGTCTTTCTGACCTATTTAAGAAGCTACCTTATATAATCCTGTAATCCATGCTTAACAGAAGCTTTTCTCAGAAACATGAATAATTGTGAAATATTTATTGAACTGCAGAAACTAGGTACAAGAATACGATCATGCTCTTGTGAGATTTGCAGGCAAGACACGGGTTATTTTCTTGAGATTTATGATGTATCTGAATTACTGGCAACACTTGTGGATTGAAAAATACTTTCATATTCCTTCAGTACAGTTCATGGCTACCTTTTCCCATCCCATTTTGTTTTGTTGCTTGTATGCTGCTGTGTAAATTTTCTGTTTTTCCTCCTCAACACATGAACATTTTTCCAAGATTTGATCTGGGCTTCCACAATATTCAATAATCATAAAATATCACAAAGCTAAGGATCATGGAAAATATTAAAAAATTAAGGTACAACAAATGAGTTTCAGGGATCCCCCCCCCTCCCCACACACAGAGAGAGTTGTTTTCTGTTTTATTTCCTCTTTGTTATTTTACTTTGCATGATTGGCATTAGATTAATACAGCTGTCCATCATACAGAACATCATCAAATTAAACTAAGCTGAATTTATGAGACCATTGCAGCAAGAAAATTACTACCCTGTAACAATCTAATGGATGCCACTGTGTCTTTATTGCTCACCTGCATGATAAAAAGCAACAATTTAATGTTAAAAAAGAGCATGTATTCAATCAGAATAAAGTGGCTTAGTCAGGTACAGCTAATATAAGCAAATTACTCTGATTATTGAGATAAGAGGGTTTTAATTTCTCCATGTACAACAACTGTAGTGTACATGCAACTATGTACACTTGTTTTTCCAAAACTCAAAATCCACATAAGTTACTGTCACCTCATTGCCATCTACATAAAATATGGAAATTGATAATCATCAATAAGAATGAGATAGCCTGCAATGTGGCATCTAAAGACATTTTTATCAAGGAACATAGAAGTTCTGTATCTAAATAATTGTAAGACTTGGGTCTCTAACACATAAATTATTCAGATTTTCAGACACTCAGATAAAAGAAAATAGTCATTGCAATCTACATTAGTGTAACTAGAAGTACAAGGAGAACTGGTAGATGACTGCTCTAAGTTTGCACCAATAGAAATGTTTGCATTAAAACTTTATATCCATCTGCAATCAAGAGGCAACTTGTGGCAATGTAGGACACATTGCAGATGGCTGCCAGCTGTGAAAATTGTTCAAGTGCAGCTGATTTTTTTTTTATGTAGTTATCATCCTGGCAAGCCTATTCTTCTTTTTCCTACTCAAAGAAAGCAGGGTGCTTAACACTGAAGGAAACAGTGTTAAAAATAGAAATGGCTGTGGTTTTTCTTTCCACTTACAGTAAAAATGCAACAATACCACAAACCCAATCCTGTTATTTTAAGCAGCAATTTGGAAACTGTGACTAAATTGACGGGTAAATTTTACGAGACATTCCTCTTGCCAGAAATTTCTCTTGTCTGCTGATTTTCACTTGAACCCTTAAATTGTTCTACCAATAATTTCAAACTGATCCAATTCATAACAAGTTGTTTAATCAAATGCAGGCAATTGTTCTGACAGTGGGACTGTCATAATGTCACTTTTTATAACATTGTCATAAAATTTGTTGTTTTATTTTGTGTCTTGCAGAAAAAGAAAGCTAGCTTGGAGTAGTGGTTAAGGCATTAGGCTAGAAACTAGGAGACAGTTTTGATAAATATAGTTAAAGATAAAGAAAATAAAGTTTATTTAAGTTTCATATATTTAAAACATTTTTAAAAATAACAAACAAACATATAAACAAATATATGTACATATATACATTTTGCAGCAGCTATTGAGCATTGGTTACACTTTTCTTTTCTTTTTTTCTTTTACCCCATAACATTGACGTGATGTACCTTGTTACAATAACTTCCTCGTTCTTTTAATGTTTTAATTTCACCAAATACTTTATAAATAAATGCATGTCCTCCATAGTTTCATAACTTATTCAGTTGTCAAATGTTGCTTTTTCTTTAACCATTCATACCAACAATTCCAAATTTTATAGTATTCACTATCTTTGTTGTTTTTTAGTAATTTGGTTAGGCTATCCATCTCTGCACACTCAGAGACTAGGAGACAGTTCTAATGCCATCTTATGCACAAAGCTATCTGGATGACCTTGTACCGGTCACTCTCTCTCAGCGCTAGGAAGGAGGCAATGTTAAGAGAGTCACCTCCCTCTTCTATTGGCCTTCTAAAGTGGGACAAGGCTGGAATCAGAGAGGTAAGGCATTCTTTGTATGTTTGCTTATCCATGAGCAGAAGCCTCTGGTTAAATGGAAATAGCAGTGGAGCAAACTGAATCTTTTTCAGAAGTCCTCCTGACCATAGTATGGGAAAACTGCTCTTATCAAAAGCAGAGAAAAGAATAATGTGTCTGTCACATTTCCCCCTACAGATCCAACTTTACCTTTTAGTAGTATGAGACACTTGTCCCTAGCAGATATTTTGGCATTCCAGAGTGGATTGGAAAAATGAAAAGAACCATGTAAGTTAGTGTACTATCTGCAGGGAGAACAGAACATGTTGTCAGAGTAATTTGTTATGCTGATTATGTGATTAATTTCTAGACATGGAATGATACCATGTGGACTATCTTGTTCTTGGCCAAAGATAGGGAATTACCTTGAGATGACCTTTTTTAGCCTTTCCACCAAAGAAAGAAAGCTGTTTGACCAACATAGGAATTATCTTATGTGTTTAACCAAAATAATCAGTTATCTACCTAGAAGTTGCAGATGTGGTATATTTCAGGTTGCTAAACATTAAGGTAGGACCATTCAGAGTAGTTGTTTAACAAATATTTATCAAAATGAGAAATATTTTATCTTTGTATCATACATTATCAAATAAAACAATAGAGAAAATTAGCCCACCTTACTTCATGCAATTTTATATTTTATATTTTGGAACTTTAAAAAAATAATTCTTCAAAATGTGTGTGTTGTATTTATGTCCACATACATTTTAAAGAATATAAAAGGTTCATTTGAAGGAAAATAATGTAAAAAATAGCATATACAATATGCATTTGGAAATAATGGTGTGCATTAAGCACAAAAAATTCATGCTAACTTTTAAATAGAGTAATTGATGAACAACTCTGACTATTACTATGCCTCTGCTGTGTTCTTATATTTTGATAAAAATAAAAATTCTTTTGCTTTCTTGGTGTAACCCTTCATGGAATAGTAATCTCAAAGCAATTTACTTCTATCTAAGTGTCTTATTTGAGAACATGAGATGGTGATACCTAATCCAAGTTAAAAGAGAGAAAAAGGAGAGAATTAACAATTTGATTCCATCAAAACTATTGTGGGGTGCTTGTTTCTTTTTTAAGATGGAAAAGAAACCGGCAAAAATGCCAATGAACATTTAAACATTTCCTGATCTTTTTTAAATCAGTGACAACAATTTATCACTTGGACTCTTTCCAGTGTTTTTCTTGGGTCTTTATGCAAAACAGCTTCACCATGTTTCTTGCTTTTCTTCATACAGCTTGAATACAGCTTCATACAATTTACAGCTTGAAGAACATGAATTTTAATTATATGCAGAATATAATCCACAGCAGTGATATAGATGATGATAAATGAGAATGCCTAACAGTAACTTTACTCTTCATTTAAGCTCTCCATATTTTATAACTATCAGAAACAATTTCAATAGTTAATGTGTATGAAAGGAGATTTTTTTTTTCCTTTCTGGAAGCAAAAAGTTCAAAAGATTAGGAAAGGGAGTTATTAAAACAAAACAAGTTTGCTGTTTCGATTCATCCTTGTTTCATATGTAGATTGTGATGTGTGGTGAAGTGTGTGTGTGTGTGTGTGTGTGTATCCATGTCAACATCCCTTGTGCCCAGACTTAGCTACATTTACAAACCAGATGTTTTCTCCTGTGAATACATCTCAGTAAATGAACAAAGTGAATTGAGTCCTCCATCCTGTAAAAAGGACGGGGGATTAATCAAATGACTTTAAAAAGAAGAAGAAGAAGACACTGTGCTTAGAAATATTATAAATGAAATTGGGGCTCATTTGAGAATATTTACAAGCACATAATCATTTATTCAGTTGAATCTGTAGTCTTTTAAAAAATGAAAAGGTGTCAATTTCAGTTTTAAATCTGCAGCAAATTTTTTGTATGATATTCTAACTTAGTAGAGAGAAATGTATATTCAAGAGAAAGGGTAATTAATGAAGGGTTGATGATTAATGATGGTAAGGCTACTACTTAAATAATTGTTCATGATTGAAAACTTCTTACCATAGGATATTTTGCTTAACCTTCAATCATAATCTGCTTTCTGCATCTTAAACCCTTACGCCATGGCCAGCTCTGGATTTATACAAAAGATAATTACCTTCTTTGTGAACATCTGTTCAGGTCCTTAAAGACTTTTATGAGGCTAAATAAGTTTTTCACAAGACTAAATACACATATAGCAGTCCCTAAATTTATTCTTACTTTGACTATACTTTAAGCAATTCTTTTGTACTTTCGCCATTTCAAGTGCCCTTATTTATAGCATCTGTTTAATTAAGCAATGGAATAAACCAATGCATAAAGAATTCAATTTGTCCATTTCTTCCTCCATTTATCTTCACACAAATGTTGTAAATTATTTTATTACCTATCTGCTACACAATCCAAAGTTTAATTATTTATGTGCTAGCAATAGTACAGCTTCTGTTAACAGTATCTCTGTTCAAAACTTTAGCAAATTCCCCAGAGATGTTGATGGTTTAAGACAAGCTCTTCAAGTTTCTGCCAAACTTCAAGTATATATTTCATGACTTGAAACTCAAAACAAACAAACATTTTTAAAAAAAATAGTCTTGCCGATGGGTTTTATGGCATTCTAGGAATTTCTAGGTAGCCCATGTATCCGAGGTTTGCCCACTTGGATATTAAAAATAAGCATCTAAACTCTGAAATTATTGCTTTATAACCAGAATAGAAGAGCATATGAATACATTTGGACTCCTTTAAATTACCATTAATCAGAATAATCCTGAATGCCAAGGACACAGACATATTTGACTGAATGACAATGTGCTTCCTG
The DNA here is from genome assembly GCF_049901715.1 of Pseudonaja textilis. Classification (NCBI taxonomy): domain Eukaryota; kingdom Metazoa; phylum Chordata; class Lepidosauria; order Squamata; family Elapidae; genus Pseudonaja; species Pseudonaja textilis. The sequence goes on from NC_141995.1 coordinate 36,915,977, forward strand.
TGATTTCAGGTTGTTCATTTTAAAATAATGAAAAATTTCTAAAAGTCCTATGTATATTTTTATTTTAAAAAATGTAACAAAACCAAATCCTACAATTATGCCAGTAGAATGAATTAAAAATAGTTGGGGAAAGTATATGATTTTCTCCATATTCAGTAGTGTTGATATGGAGCAGGACACTCTTCTCTTATACTTGAGTAAATGTTGGTCCTGTGTCAGCATGAGACAAAGGCTCAAAACAGAAAATAAAGCTTCAGTCTCAGGCTTAATAATTGGGTTTATGTACAAGCAGGCATTAGAATTTAGAATTTTCTATGTGTAAAACAAAGAGATAGGGTAGTGGTAGATTTTTCTCTCTCAGGGATCTTCTTTTAGAAATAATATAAACTGCATTTCAAAGTCCCATTTTATTCCATTAAAACTCCTGAATAGAAAATTATGCTTAGTTTTCTTATAAATAAACCCTATCTTTGAAGCCCTAAAACAATGTACAAGATTCAAATCTATTTTTTCAATATTTTCTTATTTATGGGCATCCTACTGTGTGTGTGTGTATGCGGGGGTGGGGGGGTGGGGGTGGGAGTGTCCCCTAAGGGTTTTCGGTTGGATGCTTCAGTGATTATTAGCTTAGCATTTGTTTTAAAAAAAAACCCAATTCCTATTTACCAGATTAAAAATGTATTAATCTTCCATTATTGAACTTCTCTAATTATTATAACATTGTTCTCATTTATAAAGTAGCAAAAAATGTATGCATATAAAATATATTTTGTTTAAAAATGTTTTCAAGTGTGAATTTTGATAAATTAATCTGGAAACAGAAAGGGCATATCCATCCATATCTCATCTTAATTGCTAAATTTAGAGAAAGGGTACTTAAATACTCTTCTAGATAATAACACTGAATTCTTTTGAGAGAGGACTTGATGCTTTTTAAAGGGAAAGATATGAAGTACATTTTTATGAGTCTTATATGAGGCCAAAATTATTATAAACAACCAAATAACAGTACATATCAATTATTAAGCAAAGCACAATTTCTTCAATAACAGTCTAAATATTTCCTAAACTATTGGTTAAATTTGATGCATTTATTTGCAAGGGTGTGCAATGAATCTTAAAAAAAAATCTCTTGCACATAGCCAGATAATGAGAATTGTAGCCAACAATTCAGCAAATCATCACAAAGAAGAGCTGAAGGGAAGGACCATTCAACTAATAATAAATTATAGCTCTTACACTGTTGCATTTCTGGTGCTGTAATTTCACAATTAAAAAGAAATGTGTCATAAGCACAGTGAGTTGACAATAAATGAAATGAAAAGAAAGTATAACCAGCAGCATCAGGGAAAAGAAAAGCAATACAATTATTATAGTAATTACATTTTTAAAAACCATTTGGCATCTAAATCTGTCCAAACAGTTTGGTATCAAATCTGTTATATCTCATGTGCTAGCTTTGTTTTACACTTAAACGATTCTTTTGCATTTCTTGTGACGTCAACCAGAATGCTTTGTTGCTATAAAATGAAAAGCAAATAAAAATGTTTGATATTTTAGTAGATCATGAAGACTCATAAGAAGATATGAGGAAAAAGAGGAAGTAGATTATACAGTAACAAGGTCAGAAAGGAATTATCTAAATGCTAGATGGAGGTGACATGGAAAGACATCTGCTTTCTCATCTGATTTGGTTGGGGAAGGAAACTCTTTTAGTATCTTCCTACTTTTATCATTTTGGATTATTTCAGTAATATTGATGGTGCAATCCCATGGCAGTTCCATGGCAGTCATGGGAGTGTCAATCCATTGCTGACATGACAGCTTTTTCAGGATCTATTCTTGAGCCTATTTATTTATTTCCTGCTTTTATTGTTTTTAACAAATAAACCAAAGGAGCAAACATGCCTAATCCTCCTTTCTCCTCCTATCTTCTCCATAACAACAACCATATGAAATGAGTGACTAAAGTCACCCAGCCACCTTTCATGCCTAAGATTAGATCTAGAATGTAAGATCTAGAATGTCTCCTGGTTTCTACCCTTAAGGCCTTCTAGGCCTTAGCCTAGATCAAACTGGAACTGATAAAGTTTTGCAAAAGGTAATCTGATGGTCAGTGGGCTTGCAACAATCCCATTCTCATGTGAATCCATTTCATGTTGAATTTTGGTTTCAGCTGCAGGGGAAAAGATCTATAAGAAAGAGCCAGCCTTGGTTACTTATAAAATAAGAGCTGTTTCTGAATATTTTTAAGCATTTCTATCTCTTGGAGTTTTAATGTTAAAGCCTTGGTTTGATTATGGAATAATACAGCAGTAATCATCATTCATTATTTTAGCCATTGTCTATCCACTGCAGAATGAAAACCTCTTCAGCATTTCTAAGCAATACGCTCCTGAATTTCCTTTTGAAATTGGACCTGCAATACTTGCTGATATCATCGCTCTATCTTGATTTAGGTCTCTTTTATGGACATCTTTTATCAAGTGGAATCCATTCTATGATTGCCTTGGTCCACCTATTATCCGTTCTTCTTGCTGTGTGATCAGTCCATTTCCATTTCCATTTATTTATTTTATTTATTTGATTTGTCAATCGCTTACAAGATAATAGGTATAAGTATAAACATGAGTAAGAATACAGGAAATAGGTATGAATAAATGTGGACAATAGGACAGGGACAGGAGGCATGATGGTGCACTTATTCATGCCCCTTACAGACCTCTTCGGAATGCGATGATTTCAATTCCTTTACTGCCTTGATAATATTGTATACTTTCTTTTGTTCTCTAATCCACGTGCAGGTCTTTCTATCTTGACTTGTAATGGTGAGCCTATATCTTTCCATGGCTTTTTGGCCATGTGTAGCTTTTGTGTCAATTGTGAGATTAATCACAATCACAGCAGTAAGATTTCCCCTAAATTCCCATTCCTAGGTTGCACCATGTTGAGCATATCCGTGGTTTTCTATAAACATTTGAAGAATAAAATTTGTTGGACCAATTTAAGGTAGCATTCAACTGAAAATAAGATGCAAAGTTAATATCTGTACCTAAAGTATGGCAATAAAAGCAATAAGAAAAATTCTTTGCCACTCCATCTCATGCTCAAGTAACCAGCTGTGCAACATCAATCCCTTGGTTTGGTTTTAAATGAAGTGCTATAAAAATGCAGCAGTTACTCATTACTGTCCCAGTCCTCCCAGATATCTGCCTCAGCATAATATCTGTGTTTACTAGGCTACTAGGTTACTAGGCAAGGCCTAGTTAATCCTTGAATTGAAATTGCCATAAAATAATAAAAGGCATGTCAGCTATACTGAGAGGTTAAAAACAACAACAGAAAGGAGGCAATGTGAACAGAACTCCATTCTGTTGCCGGGAAAACTGCATGGTTATTTCTGTAAAGTCACAAGAGTCAAATGGAGGCTTAACTCACATATCTGAATTTCAGCTTATTCAGCATATCCAAGTTATTGGAACTGCAGCTAAAGCAGCTTTTGCCATCAAAAACTGATTTTTAAAAACCCACATCTTTTTGATACTGCTGCAACTATCATAAATACCTGCCATTGACAAGCATCCAAATTTTGATAACGTGACCAAGGGGATGCTGCCTTGGTCACAAGTGTGAGGATACATTGTAAGTGTGATATCGGGTAATGAGGAGTGGCAGGACAGGAGAACGGAGGTGAAGAAGTCTGGTGCAGGCTTCGAACACCTTTTCTGGCGTCAGGAGCGATCCCCCAGGGATACATGAACCCCGGAGAGGTTCGTGTCAACGTGGAGATCCTCGAGCTGCAGAGGGGGGAAGGCAACTCCCCGACAGTGAAGAGGGAAGCTCCCGAGCTCGGCGCTAAAGAGTAAGCTGTCATTTTATGGCGGCTTCCAATCCGGTCTGCCACTTGAGTGAATAAGCAAAGCAGTGACAGCCTGCGAGATCGAGTAACAGGAACAGAGAAACGGTTTATATCTTGGATTCTTTGAAGTCTGAAGGGAGTAGAATGACAGAAGAATGATAGCATAAATTCTTCTCTCCTGGTTGTGATAAGCACCTCTTGGAAGTCGGGTGGAGAGCGGCCAGAAAAGCAATTGGGAAAACTTTATCCTGTGAGGGGGAAGCTTTGGGGAAAGAGATTGCTAAAACCTGGAGATTGGAGATCCGGAACTGTCTGAGCACAACATGACTATTACATCTACTTAATATTGGGGAGAAGATAAATTGAGCATTATATTGGACTTTGGAAGATTTGTATGTGGATTTAAAAGTTGGAAAGCAAAGAAAGAAGCAGCAGCAAGAGGAAGAAGCCAGAGGCGAACAGAACGCTGGGAAAGACGGTTTTGGGACTGCAGATTAGTCAGCACATTTCACCATTTGCTGATTGGAAGGCTGAAAAGAAACCTCTAGCTGGAAGATGGAACTTTAGCTCACCCAATTTGCTCTCTTTATTACGTGGTACTACTTAAGTTTACTAAGTTGGCACTATTTTCTCTTTAAGATGACTTCCTTGTTGTTGTTTGTTTGTTGATTTTCTGAAGCTGTGGTAATCTCTCTTCTACCCCTTCTCTTATTATCTTGCCCTTGCCTCCCTATTGTATCTCCTAAATACTTTACATAATTTTACTTACTGGGGGAGAGGAGGATACACTATTATCAAAGAGTTAAGAGTTTACTGTTGTAAGTATTAATAGTAAAAAGGGATAAACTTTGTTGATATAATCTATTTATAAATTATTTAGACTACTTACGACATTTAAGATTAATTCCTTAAAGTGTTAATTGATGTACTATTGTTGACCAATTTTCTTATTACATTGACTAGAATATTGTTGCAGATCTCTATTTATGATATAGGGAAAAGACTGTGGAGTGAGATATAAAATTGAAATACGTGAATAGTCTTTCAAGTACAGGACCCAAATACTGAATGGTGATTTGGGATAATATATTTAAAATTGTGCATCAACAAAAACAAATACTTAGAGAGATGACATCCACAACAACTATGGCCTTAAAAACAGGAAAGAAGGCTATCCCGACCCTATCGACTACGTTGACAGCCACCCCACCAACATCTCAAAAACTATCGAGGAGTCTTTAATAGGGGAAAAGCAGCCCAATGTCCCCAATATTAATATACAAACTTCCATATTAGCCTTGCAGGAAGCTATATCTAAAATGCAAGAAATGATGATTAAAAATCACAAGGAAACTAGAGCAGATATAAGCGAATTGAAAGATGAGATGGGGAAACTGAAGGCTGAAATGAAAGCGGATATAGCGAAGGTGGAGGGTAAGATAGGGTCTCTACAGCAGGCCATGGAGAGAAACGAAGTGAAAATAAAAGATATAGAGAGTAGAACAACACGCATGGAGACTAACTTTGAAAGGATGGATGAGGAATTTAAAAATGTACTTAGAGAAACGGAAGACTCTCTGATCCACCTCGAGATGGACAAAGCAATGGCGTATTTAAGATTCCAGAATGTGGCAGAAGCCAAAAATGAAGAATTGGAACATTTGATGGCAGAAATATTGGCTGAATGGCTAGGAAAGGAAAAAGATGATCTAATTAAAGAGTTTGATGAGGTATATAGGGTTAGCACAAGCTACGCCAGGCGTAACAACTGTCCAAGAGAAATTCATATCCGCTTCTCTAGGAGATGTCTGAGGGATTTAATTTTGAAAATGTCTAGGGAGGAAACAATATCATATAAAGGCAGAGAAATTAGGATTTTAAAACAAATTCCAAAGAGAGTGAGGATGATAAGACAAGATTATAAATTTTTAGCTAATGATTTAAATAAAGAAGGAATCCATTTTAAATGGTTAATCCCGGAAGGGATGTTAATTACATGGAAAGAGAGGAAAATCAAAATAGAATCGATAGAACAGGCCCAAGTTTTTCATCAACAGCTCACAGATAAGAATAGTCAACCCACCAAAGAAGAACCTAAAACAAGACCACAGGAGGTCCGATATTATCACAGAACCCAAAAGGAACGACTTTCTCCAATTTCAGGAAGTGATAATCCACAACATGGGAGAGAAGAGCAAATTCCACAACAACAACAACAAGAGAACCGAATCATTACTAGGCAAAAATCTAAGCAGAAGTAGATAAATGGTGGAGGGGAAGAAGTTGCTCTCCATCAATATAAACGGATTAAATTCATTATTAAAAGAAAAAGGATATTCTCAAAACTTATTCAACATAACGCAGATATAATATGTCTTCAAGAGACACATATTTCAAGAATGACGAAAGACATCTAATTTGTCCAAAATTAGGTAAACTTTTACAGCACCGCCGACCAACACAAGAAAAAGGAATTGCAATTTATGTAAAACAAGATGTAAAGGCAGAATTAATCTGGTCGGATCCTGAAGGAAGAACTCTGGTTATACAAGTTTGGATAAACCACATCACATTTTTACTTGTAGCAATCTATGCCCCAAATGATGACCAGGGGAAATTTTTAAACACCTTCACCAAAAAATAGTAGGCTTTGAAAAAAGAAACATTTGCTTGATTGGTGATTTTAACTCCATTGCAGACTACCAGAAAGACCATAGTAATATGGGAAAAACAAGAAGGGGAAAAGGGAACTCTCTGCATGTAAGGAAATGTTGAGAGAGTTAAATTTAAAAGATCTATGGAGGGAACGGAATCTTGAAGGAAAACAATTTACATATTATTCTAACCCACATAAGACTTGGACCAGAACAGATATCGCTTGGATGGATTTGGACTTGGCTAATGAAATAAAAGAAATCAAAATTCTACCGAATGAATGGGCTGATCATAACCCAATACAGCTAATTTGGAGGGATAGGAGACGAATAAAAAAAAGATGGACACTAAATAACCAAATTGTAAATGAAGAAGAGTATATTAATAAACTGAAAGAGGAGCTAAACTATTTTCTAAAAGATAATAATAATGAAACAACTTCAAAACAGAACATTTGGGATACTATGAAAGCATTTATAAGAGGCACAACAATTTCCTATAATGCTATGAGAAACAAGAGAATTTATGCCCAACAAAACGTGTTACAACAACAAATCCAAGACTTAGAAACACAATTACAAAAAACCCCTAAGACCCAAGGACTACAAAATCAGTTAATACTAGCCAAACATAAGCTGAATTTAATTGAACAAGATAAAATAGAAGTTAGCTTGAGAAGGTCCAAACAAAATTATTTTGAACACGCCAATAAACCAGGAAGATGGCTATCTTATAAACTTAAAAAAGAAAAAGAAAAGAGATTGATACACCAATTAATAGACGAGAAAGGCATCCCACAACATGAGATTGAGAAGAAAAAGGATATTATATTAAACTATTTCCAAAGATTATATAAAAAAGAAGAAATCAATGAGGATAAAATAAGAACTTATCTGGAGAATACGAATGATAAAACAATAGGGGAAGGAGACAAAGAATTACTAAATAAGGATATAACATGGTCTGAGTTAAAATCTGCAATGGAAAATCAATGTAATAGTAAGTGTGATATCTTCCCCAGATGCCAGCTTGGAAGAAGAGGAAGAGTCATCTCCAGAGACTTTAGAGGTGGTGAGCAATTAAAAGTTGTCAAAGATTCCAAGCCAGGAGTGGGCCTGACACAGCAGAGAAATTGCTGGAGGAATAATTGGACAAATAACTGGTTGAAGTAGGAACAGGAAAAGGACGCAACATCTGGACAGCTCTGATGCCCCAGTGGAAGCATAGAAGGGAGAAAATTTACAACTGCAGTTGACCAATGAAGATGTGGAGCAATTGCCTTCTTTAATTGATCCACGGACATGCAGGGTAGAAAGGAGGCAGGCTCAACGGAGTTCAGTGAGGCTACTTGTGGGGACGCAGTGTCGCTCTTCCTGATAAGCTACACTGGCCAGTGACTATTTAGCACAGTACATGGAGTAGTGTAATGCTGGGAAAAAACTATCTATTTGTGTGTGTGCATTTGTTTAGCCATCGTGAATTCATTCAAGAAGCTACTTCAGTTAGAGGTTATCAGGGATCCATTCATCACTACTAAAGAAGCTCCTTGGATGAGAACTGAAACATCTTAAAAGAAAAATCAGAAAGTTCAGTTGTCTTTAAAATAAAAGCACTTTGAAGGAAATAATTTGGTGGATGGAAATGATAAAACCTACTTTGTCTATGCCCAACATTTCAGCTCTATATTTTTGGCTGAGTATCTTTTTTCTTATTCCTCTATTGCTCACCAGTTTGTTCTCCATCCCAGATTCAGACCACTTACTCTTTTCTTCCTTCCTAGGTGTTTGTGTGTATGAGACTGCATGTTTGAGTATGGCACATATGCTTGAATATATCTTGGGTTTTCAGAGAAAAGGTGATATATGAAGGTATGAGTGAATAAAAAAAATGCATTGTTAGTGTGAAACTAATTGCAAAATATGAAAGCTTATGTCTTTTAATAAAAATGGTTAATTGGAAAAGGTGCTACTAGACTCCTGATTTTTGCCACCACAGACTAAGATGGCTTTATTTATACATTATGAGTGTTATAAGAGTTCTCTTTTAAGAAAAGCAAAGTATTTACCTATAAGAGAAATAATACAGACTTTTCTATAAAATAAGAAGGAAGGTAGACCAGGTAGTCTTAGGTGATCTAAATAAAGAGGGACTTGAGAAAATAAGATTCTTTGTCACTTAGCGGTATGTCTTGCTGTACTATATTATGATGCTGGAAAGTTTTACAAAATGTTACACTTTTTTAAAAAAGATATCAGTCATTCTAAAAGGAAATGTTGTTTCTTTTATTCTGTATACTAGTTCCTACAATCAATCTTTGATTTGCAGAGTGTTTTCCTTTCACACAAGCTTTATTAAGAAATGCATTGTACATTATATTACTATATTTGTTAGACATATCAACAAAATATAATTTGAAGTAAATCTGATATACTAAATAAGCTTATTTTCCAGTCAATGTATATTTAGATGCTTTTAGATGCTTGACTGGCATGTTTGCCACTTGGGAAAGTATTTGGTCAATTAATTCCTAATGGCTCCAAAGGTGTAGCATTGCTGACACAAAATTGCTGCTGTCATGGCTGTAGGCAGTCAGGAAACATCCATGTTACAGAAAAAGAAATTTATTATGCTAAATGGAGAAAGATCTTCTTCAAGGCTGAATTGTAAAGTAAAAATCAGAAATGGTATTCAGCAGGTTCTGACCAATTCTGGAGAATCGGTAGTGGAAATTTTCAGTAGTTCAGAGAACCAGCAAATACCGCCTCTGACTGGGCCCACCCCCATCTATTGGAAAGTACTTTTATGGATTGAAGTCCCTGAATAATAACAAGTTGCATTCTTTATCCTCTGCAGGTTGAACATTAGGTTCCCTCTATTATTTTGCTTATTTTCAATATTCCACTTGTATTTCAAATAACTGGAACTTTTTGCACTTCATTTAAACTACTTGCTTGAGCAATACAATAAACCTACTATCAATGATAAAAACAGTGAAACAGATGAATGAACAACAATATAAAACCCATAACTTGAACATCCTTGATCCATATTTTCAAATGCAACGTACTCCAAGTCCAATTTTTTTTCAAAGAAAAATTCATCAAATACCAACAATGCTAAATTAATACTTCATAGCAAGATTAAATTAATCAATAGCAGAAGAATAAAACAGAAGATAAAACAACTACCAAAATAACCAGACTTCACACTGAAAAAAGAGCAGCCACAGGGCAAAGCCCTGAAGAAGAAAAGTCATTTAGGATGAATTGATTTGAAGAAATCTGAATAAAGTGATAAGATCAATAAAATGAGAACTGACAAAATCAGCAATGGGAATGTAAATGTTCAGTACATTCAGTAGCATTTGATATATTTTCATCACCATTTCATAATTAGAAGGTATCTGATATGGCCAGCTGGCAGATACTGGAGAAGAGAAGAGAAGAGAAGAGAAGAGAAGAGAAGAGAAGAGAAGAGAAGAGAAGAGAAGAGAAGAGAAGAGAAGAGAAGAGAAGAGAAGAGAATAAAGATTGTCAGGCCTGGATCCATCTTGTGATGGACTAGACAGAGCTGTCACAGCAGGGGATGGGACAGCTGTGGGAAAGGGAGTGTAGCAAAGGGAGTATAGCCATAACAACATATTTTCACATGAGATCAAGAATGGGTTGCTGGCACGTGGAGGGGGAGAGACGGAAGTTTGGCAGCATAGAGAATGCAGATTGATTGGATCTCATGATGTGCATGTCATTGAATAGGGCAGGATGTGAGTTTAGCGTGGGTTGGGGAAAACGTGGGATCTCAGATTCAGGCTTTCCCCAGATGTGCCAAGATGACTTCTCTAATAGATTCTTACTTTGATGGACTTCGTTTTGGAGTTCTCAATTGTCTTGAGAGTTTCTTTGGAATGCTGACATTAGACCAGATTAGACTAGACTAGACTAGACTGGACTGGACTGGACTGGACTAGAATAGAATAGAATAGAATAGAATAGAATAGAATAGAATAGAATAGAATAGAATAGAATAGAATAGAATAGAATAGAATAGAATAGCAGAGTTGAAAGAGATTTTGGAGGTCTTCTAGTCCAATCCCTGCTCAGGTAGGAAATCCTATACCATTTCAGACAAATGGTTATCCAATCTCTTCTTTAAAACTTCCAGTATTGGAGCATTCATGACTTCTGGAGGCAAAGTTGTTCCACTGGTTAATTGTTCGGTCAGGAAATTTCATTTTAGTTCTAGGTTGCTTCTCTCCTTGATTAGTTTCCATCCATTGCTTCTTGTCCTGCCCTCAGGTGCTTTGGAAAATAGCTTGATTCCATCTTCTTTGTGGCAACCCCTGCAATATAGGTCTAGCTACTGGCTAAATGAGTGCAACAAAAGGAAGTTCTCTAGTTCATTAGGAAATTGACTGCATTGTTGAACTGCTCTTACTACTTAAAAATCTGCATTGGTGTTTGTATATCTTTAATTCCATGCCCTATGCTCAAGTACAAATGTAAACATGTCTTCATGTTTTCTGTGATCTCTTTTAAGGCACCTACAGAGTACTGTAATATTCCCATTAATTTTGTTTTACTATATAGTAAACATTCAGCTTCTAGTCACAGGACTTAGTTTCTAGCCCTTGCTCATCTATACCAACCACTAAGCCTCTTCTAGTTTATCTGAAATATTAAAAAGTGCTATCTAGAACTAGGAAAAACTGGCAATATAAATAAGTGGAAGTATTACTTCCTGTGATTGGAGAATTATATGTCTGGTAATGTAGCTTAAAATTACAGCAAATTAAATGATTAAAATTTGTGAAAACTAATTTTGAGTTACAGGAAGCTAAATTATGAAAAAGGCAGAACACTTTAAAAGCAATAATCAACTTCATTTTAAAAATCTGTCTTCATTTTTAAAATCTGTTGCTACAAAATTGAATTATATTTTGCTACAGAAAAATTTAAATTGTTAAAATGGTCAAAATACATTTGTTGAAAATATAAATACATCATATATTAACCACAGTTTTACATTAGAAACATTGTAAATTTATTCTGGGACTTTTGTTTCCCCAATTTTCCTTTTAGCAAACAATTGTGGATTAAAATATTAACCAGAGTTATCCCTGCTTGATTTCTAAGATCCACAAATGACAAGGTTGACTAAAATGACTAAAATTGCCAGGGTCAATTTTAAAATATGTTGAATAACTTTAATACAATCTCCTTCAGACCAACACTTCTTTGTTTATTTCTATACTTAATGTTTGTGAGTAATCTTTAAAATTAGTTCAGGTTAGCAACTATTTTCTGAAGTAAAAGGAAAACGTTTTCCACAAAAAAGAAAAAGGGGAATTGTACCATGAGAGACAAACTTTTAGTGATTTATTCAATTCTTTCCTTGTTATTATATGTTATATTGTTATACTGAAAGTAATTATCATAAAATAGAGATAAAAGTGAGCTGTTGCTGTTGTTATTATTTCAGAACAATTCACTGCATGATAAATGCCTCTACAATACAGTTATGGACTATGAACTATCCAATTGGCCGAGTACAGGCTAGTAGATACAATAGAAATTTTCTGAATTCCTACACTTATTATGAGACAAAGTTGTTTGGGTCAAAGAAACCCAGCCAGCTACCACTTAGGTATCTGTATCTAAACCTATCCTTACCCCTATACCTATATTATCTGTCTGCTTTATTTTTTTAAAAAAAGTTAATTAATATGAAATTACTGATAGGACAGATCATATTAAATAAAATGTTAATATTACTGTACTTATATGTCAAAGCAAATACTTTGCTTCAAAAAAACAAAACAAATATATATATATATATATATATATATATATATATATATATATATATGTTTGTTTTGTTTTTGAAGCGAAGTATTTGCTTTGACAAATACTATATATATATAGTTTGCTGCCTGTGAGAAACTAAACAGCTAAAGCCTGAGAGAAACCATGGTCAAAATAAATTCTCTTATAGTGCTAATCAACATACCATTAAATATTCTTAGGAAATTAAATGCAAAAAACAAAACAAAAAACAAAACTTAACTCTAAGTATCTAGAAACCCAGAAAGGTTCAAGTTACAAGATGCAATCTTTCAAATGCCCTGATTCTACTTTCATACTGCTCTACTATTGTTATCTTGTTCTGTACTATATCAAGAAAATCACCTGTGACCTACTACCATTGATTTAGTAAATAGCCTGGCTACAATGGTCAAGTCAGCAGAAGGTATGTACTAGAACAAGGGTGCCAAATTCAAGGCCTGGGGACTGGATCTGGCACCACCCTGGAAACAGCGAAGGATCAGCACATGGTTCCTCTGCCAGCAAAAATGGGGCTCAGGAAGATTGTGCACAGTGGCTCTTTTCACTGGGAGAGGGCTACAGGAGGACATCACAGCCAAAAATGAAGCCCGGAGAGGGCCAAAGGCCCCCTGGCTTCTGCTTTTGCTTGCAGAGTGCTAGCAAAACAAACTACTAGCAAAAGTGGGGGCTGGGCCACCACAGATGCCTGTGACTCAAGTGATATCGAGCTGGCCATGCCCTCCATGGCCATGTACCCCAGATCTCCCAAGGTAAAATACAATCCTAATGCAGCCCTCAATGAAATCAAGTTTGACACCCCTGTCAAACTCTGTCACCATGTCAATAAATTTTCAAATCCTGAATATGTGGTTCCTATTCTGCTTTAATCTTATGTCTTTAATGGAAACTTAATAAATTATGCACTCCAATAATTTCAATTATTTATTACTATTTTTGGAACCATCTGGATTTACTGTATTTTGTTATAAAACAGTACTATGATGTTTCAGGATTTAAAAACAGAGATGGGAAAAGGAAAACATGTTGGGTATTCCACACCATTTCTCCCACCGTTTCCATATTGTATTAAACAGTAGTGAGAACAGATGGCTTTAAACCAATCACTCTCATTCCATTTTCAGAGTTGGTAAAAATAATTCCAGAAATATCACATAGAGTTTCAGAATCACCTCTGAAGCAAACCCTGCAGCAAAGAACAAGGAACAGAATTCCTATGAAATAGTGGCTCCAAGTTATTTGAAGGACTCTATAGTCAATCACCCTAAAAAAACTGGAAGCTTTCCCACCATCCAAATATATCTGATTATTGATAGCCTATACTGAAAAATGTATGGTTTCTGCTCTAATTTTTCCCTACTGATCAAAAGATAGGTTCCAAAAATAAAGGGAAAAGGCTATTTAGGCCAAAATTAGTACATTTTTATCAGCACTGCCTTGACTTATACCTTTCAAATTAGTGGTAAAAATTGAATTAGTAATCAGTTTTCACATACTTCAAATGAGCTCTTAAGTCAAAAGCAACCAATTAATGAAACTGTAAATATACAAAGAATATACAAAGAGCATATTTTGAGAGAACATAAGCTTAAATGGATTTGTGAGGGGAAATGCTTTAAAGAACATGTTAGCACACATATTTAAATATTGATCTGTCTTTTGTCCCCATTGATCCCTCCACATTCACAAATTGCCTGCAAATATATCTATAAAAAGTACAAACTTGACAGTGACTTGTAGATGAGAAACAATAGTTTCTTGATAAATGTTGCTCATTTTCTTTACACAGCATTGGAATTTTCTTGCACCTTGAGCTCTTTTAAATGTGTTATTACTTATATTCAACTGATTTCCCTTTTTCCTGTTATATCCAATCAGACCTGGCTTTCTGTTTGTGGTCTCTAAAGAATATCTGAGCTTCATAGTACTTAGTTAACTAGCTTTGTCAGCTATGGCTCAACATGCCAGTTGCAATGAACAAATCACAGAATAAACAGAAAAGGGAATGACTTTAAAAATACATTTCTTTGACATTTAATAAGACATTAGCTATTCAACCATGGTTGTTGGTTGACTGCAGGAAGCACCAAAGCATTGTAATCTTCTTGACAATGTAAATCGAATGATTCATTAATATTTTTGCATTGATCTAAAGCAATATACAATACAGCTTCATGTTTTTCTATTGAAAAACCCAGGAAAGCATTTTAGAAGATACTCTAAATACAGACATAAGAAGCTTCACAAGGGAAGCACAATAATAGGCACAATAATTCTGCAAAGTAGCAAGAAAACTACAAGTGACTTTACTAGAAGGGCAGATTTTTTGTGTGTTTTTGAAATTTAACATTGCAAATCCAAATAGAAAATTTTGAGAACCAAAACATTTTCATGTTATGCTTAAATTTGTAAGCTCCCACCTATCCCAAATGCTGCCCAGTTGTGCTACCAAATTTGTCAATTCTGCACAATTTGCAGATAAATTTGGCCTTTCGAAGTAATAATGCTTAGAAAGAGATTTATCTCCTATTATTATCTTCCCATTTCAAAATCCAACCTAAAAAATACTTCCAGAAAAACAGATGTTCTGGAAGGCATCATATGACCTATTGATAATTTCTTATTCTAAAGTACATCAGGAATATGTGATTGCCCAACACAGGACAGGAAACACATTCCAACCTATTTGTATGTCCAGAACTCTCCAAAATAGACAATCCCTATTTTTTTGGAGTCTACATTTCATAACTTAAGTGGAGTTAAAGAAACAAAACAAATGCCTTAAGTATATCCCTTAAAATATCATAATCTGCAGAACTGAGCTAAATTTCCTCATTGTATCATGTTACCATATTAGGTAGAATAGTTATACTCAGGAAATATTTTGAATTAACTTGATATGTCAGACAAATGGTCTGAAATTCATCCCCCCAAAAATGCAATGTTTGGCATTTAGGAAACAAAATCAAATATATTATAAAGTGAATAAAATCAGAACATTAATGTGAATGCTGTAAAAGGCAAGTGTAATTTTTTGACTGATATCACATTGTATATTTTTATATTTCTTTTATTGTGAAATGGTTGTTTCATTTCTATCCGTTGAGTTGAAGTTTCACCAGATCTTCTTCCACATACTTCCATCAATATTTAGTTTGAGTTTATTGATGGAATGCACAACTCACAGGCATGATTTTCAAAACAATGGATAAAGAAACCAGGATGGGACAATGTAACAGGTTTTCCCCCTCCCCCCAAAAAAACCCCTGCATCGATGCTTCTGAATTTTACCAGTTACCTGATTGATTGCAACACATTCTTTAATTCTGTATTTTGCCCTCATAGATTGCATTTTCCTTTTTAAAAAATATATTTAGTAGATTGAATTTTCCAGTGTTTAGCATAAGGAACATATTCAGACATTTTCAAGCTTTTACAAATCATTTTGAAGCAAGGTAAAAGATTCTATATATATAGTAGCATCAGTTATATTAATGATTGATAGATGCATGTTTATACTGTGTAGGTTACCATAGGCTTCTCTTTCATTGTCTGCAAAAGTCACACTGTCTCCGTAAACCAGGGGTCTTCAAACTTGGCAAGTTTAAAACTTGTGGACTTCAACTCCCAGAATTCCTCCTCCAGTCATGTTAGCTCAGGAATTCTGGGAGTTGAAGTCCACAAGTCTTAAACTTGTCAAGTTTGAAGACCCTTGCTGTAAACATTAGATGTGATGGATTTAGTTTGATCAAATTTGACACCAAAAACATCTCCATGATTGCATTGATCACAGTGTTGAAAAGCAACACTGCAGCCTTGCTTCATGCTGCAGCCTTGAGTCATGCCAATACATACAGATATTTAGTCATTTTGCCACTAATATATGCCACTAATACTTTGTGACTCCTGATATATTTTCAGCATGAGATGCACTATTAGTGAATGCCTTCCATAGCTTTAGCCCTTTCCACTGTCCCCTAATCTATTCCTCAAAGAATGGTGGTGGCACAGTGGTTTGAATGTAGTGTGGCACAGTGGTTTGAAAGCTAACTCTGCATTCCAGTGCCAGATGTTCAGTACTGACCAGCTCAAGGTTGACTCAGCCTTCCACTCTTCCAAGGTCAGTAAAATGAGGACCCAGATTGTTTGGGGCAATACGTTGATTCTGTAAGCTACTTAGAGAGGGTTGTAAAACACTATGAAGCAGTCATAGTGCCGTATAAGTGTCATATAATTCATATAAATCTAAGTGCTATTGTTCAAGTTGCTGTTGTAATGTAACTATTTGGTCATAGCATCCTCTTCTAGGTTGGGAGGGAACATCAACATCAGCATCAACTGTTCTATATCCAGCAAGTGTAACATATAAATTAATAGAAGTTACAGGAAGCGATTCTAACTGGATTCCAGCAAAAGCTTCATCATCATAATATTTTAATTACCAAGTAGATTGTACTGGCTCCACTTTGCTTGACATATTTAAGCAGAAACTAGGCAATACCTTTCAATGTATTAATTTGGATACATGCCCCAAGCTTGAAATGATACCTAAAGACCCCATTTCATGTTCTAGGTTTTTTTTTCAACCCCTTCATCTGATTTTAAGAACTGACTATACTTTAATCAGTTATTCAATCAATATTAATATTGATTTTTTTTCTTACTCTTCAAAGGTTCCTTCTCCATTTTTATCATTTGTCTTTCATGGGATATCCTGTTTATTTTCTTTCCAAACATTCAATCAGTTTTTAAAAAATACAGCTTATTGAATGTTGGAGCTATGTCATCTTTCAAATGTGAAGTTAATTTATCCAGATGGTAGCTCCATTGAGAGTCTCCTCATTGTAGTCATGATAGTCATCATATTTGCTTTCATCTCTTTCAAAACTGTCAGATTTTCCTTTGACTGGGAACGTTTGTCATATTTGTGTTGTATTTGTACTTGTATATGAAATATGTTTTTCAAGCCTGTTCTTTTTAGCTAGCTGATGGAAGTGAAATTATTTTCTCAGTATCACTCAGTATCCACAGACAATTTTATATAATATATTCAAAGTTTGCATGCAATAATCAGTATTTCGTTCTGCACTGATTATTTTTTTCTCACATGCCATATTATCTCTAGGATTCTTTTTAGAGAAATATATTCCCTTTGTGCCCAAATTTCATATGATGGCTGTTTAAAAGAGAAGGCATTTTCATGCAGAAAAACATCTATGAGTGTCCAACCAGAAGCATTTTTCTGTTATCTCTGAATTAGGATGCAGAACTTGAGCCCCCAGGATTATGTAATATGTGACCTCCTACTGTTATGTCCTACCTTCCGAAATAAACAGATGAGGCTGGAAGCAGCAGTCCTCGCAATTAAATGCAGCAATCAGGAATCTCCACTGATAACGGCTGTAAAGTAGTCTCCACAAAATAGTTCAAATTAATAGTTCCAATGAATCCAAGTTCCAACAAGATACTTCAGATTGAAATCCTCCAAGCCGAAGTCTTCAGTTCTTTTTGTGAACAATTTGTTCCCGACAAGAGTGCAGAGTCATTCCTCTTCCTTTTATAGAGTAGCAGCTAATTACTGATCTGCCCTCCTCCTGTGCTCCCGTTGGTTTCTTCTGACATCCACCCAGTGATTATCTAAATTATTACTTACACCTGAAGACTCCATAAGTTCCTCATTAACAACCGTTCCTGGCTGTTAAACTGATTGAGAGGCCGAGAAGGTTGAAGGTTCAGGCCGGTCCTGCAAATCAAATGTCCTCCCTTGTAACATTCTCATTCAAAACTGCAAGCAAAACTGTTAAGATTCCCTTTGAAATTCAACAGTCATTTCACAATCAAATCAAACTAAAGGGAGTAACGCTCCTGGTTCTGACGTCAATCCACGATCTAACAGTCATCAGATTCAAAGTTCTTAACAGGATTGGACCTTCCAATCACAACACTATCCCCACCTCAGGGCCCGTCCCCGAGTCTTACGTTCAGGATGTGGTTTTGAAGGAAATTCTGCATGATATCTTCGAACAAGGTCTGGGGCATGTACCTTGGTCACATCCTGCCAATGACGGATCTCCGCTTTCATTTTCTACTCTTCCCACAAAGTACTGGAATCGTCCCTTTTTCCATCGTGAATCATAAATTCCAACCACTGTAGTATCTGTAACAGGTTCAGTGCGGCCTAGATGTGAAACGCACCAGACCTAAGGCCTCCTTAAGATCAGGTCTACGCTGTTTTCCTGACGAGCCAAGAGTGGTTTCAGGTACGGGTCTGCGGTTCCCTCTCCGATTGCAGGAATTAACAAAATGTCCCAGACCCCGCAATAAAGGCACAAGCCTTCCTGGAACCGTCTCGAACGTTCCTGCTCTGTTAAGCGAGGGCGGAGTGCTCCCAACCCAACGGCTCCTCTGTCATATCTATGGGTTGGAAAACTCTCAGTGGCGTGGGTTGTGTACGAAAAACGAAGATGGTTCCATACTGAGCCGTTTGCGTCCACGTTGCTGCAGACGAGCTTCAATTGTAAGCACTGAACTATCAATGCATCCAAAGTTAAAGCCCTCTCTGCATGGACCAGCTCATCTTTGATGGCATCAGACAGGCCTTCCTGGAATGCAGCCATATGAGCCGGTTCGTTCCAGTTGGAGTCCAAACACAGCACCGAAATTCTGCAACGTATTCCTGAAGGGAACCTTTCCCTGAGTAATGTCCCGTAACCGCTATCCACAGTTTGTGATTTAATCGGGTTCTCAAACATTACCCTTATTTGTCGAGAAATCCCTGAAATTGTCTAATAATGGGCTATCCTGTACTAATAAGGAGTAGCCCATTTGGCAGCCTGCCCAGATAAAAGGCTGAGAATGAATCCCGTCCTGGCCCGATCATTTGAAAAGTCTTCAGGCCTCAAGGACATAAATAATTGACACTGCCCCAGAAATGCCGGAAACATGTCCATTTGCCCAGAAAATTTCTCCGGCATGGATACTGGGCTTTTCCTCACAGGAGGGGCAGGGGGAACAGCAGCAGGGCTTGGTGAGCTGGAAACATAATTCAGCAATTGTGTTACCTGATTCTGAAGCGTCACATTGCTTTGCAGGAGCTGATTTATCTGTAACTGTTGCTGCTCGATCAAATTCTGCAGCTTTTTTGTATCCATCTTGGTTTGATGATAGTTTTTCAGGCTTGAAAGCAAAAATGTAATGTCTTACCTATAAACTCAGATGAGCAGACGAAGTTTCAAAACTCAAAATATTCAAACGTACACAACACCGAATTCAAAGGAATAAATTAACACAGATGTCCCGTCTTTTGGCAGACTTCCCGGACTCTTATCAGGCTAAATGGAAATTAATCAATTTTTTGGCAGATTTCCCGGACTCTGTCAGGCAACAAATTTTTCTTCTCCGATCACACACCAGAGTTGATTTATAAGTCCATCTTACCTGAAAGATGGTTTGTTTTGGGTCGGGAACAAAAATGTTATGTCCTACCTTCCGAAATAAACAGATGAGGCTGGAAGCAGCAGTCCTCGCAATTAAATGCAGCAATCAGGAATCTCCACTGATAACGGCTGTAAAGTAGTCTCCACAAAATAGTTCAAATTAATAGTTCCAATGAATCCAAGTTCCAACAAGATACTTCAGATTGAAATCCTCCAAGCCGAAGTCTTCAGTTCTTTTTGTGAACAATTTGTTCCCGAGTGCAGAGTCATTCCTCTTCCTTTTATAGAGTAGCAGAGTAGCAGCTTTTATAGAGTAGCAGCTAATTACTGATCTGCCCTCCTCCTGTGCTCCCGTTGGTTTCTTCTGACATCCACCCAGTGATTATCTAAATTATTACTTACACCTGAAGACTCCATAAGTTCCTCATTAACAACCGTTCCTGGCTGTTAAACTGATTGAGAGGCCGAGAAGGTTGAAGGTTCAGGCCGGTCCTGCAAATCAAATGTCCTCCCTTGTAACATTCTCATTCAAAACTGCAAGCAAAACTGTTAAGATTCCCTTTTGAAATTCAACAGTCATTTCACAATCAAATCAAACTAAAGGGAGTAACGTTCCCTGGTTCTGACGTCAATCCACGATCTAACAGTCATCAGATTCAAAGTTCCTAACAGGATTGGACCTTCCAATCACAACATCCTACTATATTTATTTTCTACAAATTTCTAGAATTTATACTTTATACATTTTTTATTTTATTTTTAGGTCGCGTTAGTTTTTTATTTTTGTAATGGTAATTTTTAGTAAATTTTTTACTAAAAAAAGCATGAGATACAAGGTTATTCTCAACATTGTTGCATAGACAGAAAGAGCACGATTCTTGATTTCTATAATATGACATTGTTTAATTGAACAGACAGTGAACCTTCCTATGTCATGAAAAGCTATTGTTGGACTTCCTAGAACACTAGTCAACCTGAAATGGGCTGGGATGTATTCCATATGAGACCTGCATACAAATGGATAGTGTTAGCTTCTTTCATACTTTCCATCTGCATATTGAAAAAAAAACCAAAAAACACAATGGGATAGAATGCCTCAAAAAACATCTGCAAGACAGTTGTATATTGCTATCTTGGTGCACTGAAGAAGAAAGAGTTACCTATATGTTCTTTCTTTCCTATAAATTAATATAGTGCAATAAATTTGGGTTAAAATAAGTACCCAAGGGATAACTTTGGTTTATTTGGTAGCAGATCCAATATTAGTAGACATACTGAATTTTGAAATGATTAAACAAATTATGTTATTCCACCACTTTATAGACCAACTTAAAAAGTCATTAATTTTGTCATTAATTTTGTTCTAAACTGTTTTAAAAATAATATTTGAGATTTATTAACATTATTATGAAAGGACTATGATATTGTTATATCCCTCAAGTTAAAGACCAATCTGTATTATTGTTATCCATAACTTTAATAACCAAAGTAACATTTTGGTTTATTTCAAGAGGTTGACATGGACTGGGAACATGTTTTGCAATGTTGTTTTGAATTCATCATCCCACTTTAGAAACACAACAGCAAGGATTACAATTTTAACAATTTTCACAGTTCCACAGTCAGCTGACATGAAATGTAGCAGTGAACCTCATATTATCCTAGCCAGAAAAGAGAAAAAGTAGAAGAAGAAGGAAAAACACCCCCACCCCACCCCATTGCCAATGCTGCCTTTGTGTTTCAAAGTTGGTTTTTCAGTGCAGATTGGATTCACATTTAAAAGTAAATTGTTTGTCTGGAAAGCCAAACAACTATCTGTCTTGTCACGGTACTGGTATTTTAATTTTGATGCTTGGCATTAGTTTATGCTCCAGGGTGAATAGCTTGTTGTATAAAATAGTTTGTTGTATAAAAAGCTTTTGCTGAATAAAAGGACAGGGATGAGGGATAGGACACACATACCTTCTAGCAATGTTACTATAGGAGCTGGGCCAATTCCTCCTTTACAATGCAATTACAAATCTATTTACATGGTAACAGCTTCTCACAGTTAAGAATTCATTTTATAGCCTGATAGGAAATCAATATACTTGATGTCATTACTAGATACATGTGAGTGCATTAAAAATGCATTAAGCTTCACTTCTAACAAAAAATTAATAGAGCCATAAACACTGAGCAATGGCTGAAACTTCATTAGCCTTTAGTTGGCCCTAATGTGGCAGGGTTATCTAGAAATCCACAAGATCACATTTCCTGTCTGCATTAAAATATCTAGAATGCTTTGTCTCAGAGTAAGTTACTAGCTGCTTTAAAGATGCATCTGTTCCTTCCCCTCCCATACAATAACACCTTCCTTATTCAGAAGTAAGATGCAAAATGTCCCTGTCTTGGCATTAGTTGCTGGTGGCATAGAGGAGAGCTATAAACTTTTCCAGTTGTTTACTCAATCCAGATTGTAAACCAAACATATATCATTTGCATTGTCTGGATCAAAGGCATAATAGAGCCAGGGATTAAGATGCTATTCTAGGCTTCTTTTTGCCTTCCTGTTTGTTTATTTAACATTTATATAGCCAGCCACTATAACTCAAATATATAAAAAACTAAACAAAAAAACAAATAGTAATCTTATAGTGGGGCACTACCTTGATGTGGTTGTGGGGCTTGTGTGCTCTGAGGAAGATGAGAGCTATGACAGAGTTTGGAAGCATACTAGACAGATTTCATCAGAGGAGTCAGACAAAAAGTGTCTCTCCCATAAAAAAATATGGTGAGACATAAATTTCAGAAAGCCATGATAGCTCAGATGTCACCCAGGTTAACACGGTCCAAGGTAGATGTTGGAACTCCTGGATATCTGGTGAAAAATGGGTTACAGGTTTTGCTTCCAGTTAATTGTTGGCTGAGCAACCAGGGCCAGCAGCTGCAGAACTACTGGAAGAAGAGGTATTTACCCATCTGTACAGTGATTGAAAACAAAGAAATAATGATCTGTTATTACAATTCAAGTCCAACAAGAAGAGATGAATGCACCAGTTCTGGAAAGAGGCTAGCAGATCAACATTGATTTATAATACAAAATATAGTATTCACAGAAGCCAAATTGGAAGAACTGCAAAGCTTCGCCCATGGCAAATAAATCAAAGCCTTACCAGTAACTCAGAATATAGAGGCAAACTAATGGGAGTTGGTAGTAGAGGAATCCAGCAAAGATACACAATTGATTTCATTTAGAAACCAAGCACCCACTCGTCTGCCTCAGGAAGAACAAAATCGTCTAATGAAAGAAGTAAAAGAATTGAAACAAAGAATAACTGAACTGAAACTTGTTCCAAAGAAACAACTAGCACAACTGTTGAAACTTACAAATAGTGCAATATCAAGTATAAGTACCAACTTGATGTATGAAACAAACCAACTAGTGTACAGTACAGCTGCAGTTATAACTGAATATCTGGGATGCAAACTCAACAGACAAGGGGAAAAAAAAACTAAATAGTGCACCACAAATGGAAGATCAGATTGGAAAATAAGATCAGCAAGTTGAGATCAGATGCAAACAAGCTAGAGCTGATGAAAGAAAAGAAGTTGAAGAAGCTAATTAGCTAATAAGCTATTATAGACTATTAAAGGAAGGAGAGACATTGGTAACTTTTTTTTATTAGGCAAACATATATTGTTACTTTTATTTTAAAAATAAATATTAAAGGATTATATTTGAAATAATTGAAATGGAATGAAAAGATGTTTTGATTGGGATAAATGTAAGAGACTAGGATTAATTTGCTTGTTTCTCTCCTTTCAGAAAGTTTGAAATAGAAAAGGTAATAATAGAATTAAGTATGCATATATGAATGTATAACTACTGTCATATTTGTATGTAAAAGTGATGACCCGGAAATATGTTGTCCACTAAAAAGAGCTTTTTGTTTTTATGTGAAAAATTGAATAAAATTTGTTTAAAAAAAAAGTTGAAGAAGAAGAAAACCAAAGAAAACATAACCAAAAATACCACTTAGAAACAAGGAAGATCAAGGAAGCACTGGAAATAATAAAGCAGCAAATACCAGCTATAGCCAAAAAGATTAGAAGACATGAAGCTCAACTTGCAAATTATAGGCAGAACGTCCAATGGAAGAGTCCATCAACAGAGAAACTGCAGTGAATTAGTAAATACCTGACAAGGATAAAACAGTGCAGTTCTGTCAAGAGGGAATATTTCAAGGATATTTGCTATCACCATTAGTATTTGTCATTGCACTGTCTCTTCTGTCAACAATACTAAATAACTCATGTCATGGCTATCAAACATCAAAAATATCTGCCAGAATATCCCATCTCCTATACATGGATGATTTGAAGCTAGATGGAAAAACACCATTTGAAATATAATTGCTGCTCAACACTGTCCATATATATAGCCAGAAATTGCAATGGAGTTTGGATTGGACAAATGTGCCACACTCACTATCAAATATGGAAAAGTAATGAAAACTGAAGGAATCAAAATGCCCCATGAAAATAATTACTACAAATACCCGGGTATCCTTCAAGCAGATAACTACAAGCACATTAAAGTCAAGAGAAAGATTAGAGGTGAATACATCAAGAGAGTGAAGGAGATCTTAAAGTGCAACTCAATAGAGAAATACCATCAAGGCAATCAACACTTGGATGATTCATAGAAACATAGCAGGAATAATGGACTAGATGCAAGCAGAACTAAAAGCAATGGGTAGGAAGACCAGAAAAATAATGACAATGAATCATGCCCTTCATCCTCACAGCAACATTGACAGACCAAGGCAAATAGGTGGGTGTGGAATGTTGCAAGTACATCAGATGGCTTTGGAAGAATATCTGAAGGACAGTGAAGAAGATGTACTGAAGTTAGTACGCCAGGAAGGCTTACTGACAACTGGAGAGACTAAATTGGCCTACAAGAAAAACAAAATGAATAGTAGAATGGAGGCATGGGAAGACAAAGCACTACATGGTCAGTACATTAAAAAAAATAGCAAGGAAAGCAGATAATAACAAGACCTGACAATTGCTAAGAGCAGAAAAGTTAAAGAAAGAGGTCAAGGGACTAATTCTGGATGCACAAGCTTTAAGGACAAATGCATACAAAGCCAGAATTAAGAAAACAGCAGCAGACAGTAAATTCTGCCTATTCAAAGAAGCTGACGGACCAGCAGATCATCTGGTAAACTGCTGCAAGAAGATTGTGCAGGCTTACTATGAGCAGCAGCATGACAAAGTAGCAACAATGCTGCATTGGAAGATCTTCAAGAAATATAATTTGTTTGCAGCAAGAACGATGGAACCATAAAATAAAGAAAATCATAGAAAAGAAGTTAAAGTGTTCTGGCATTTTAGAATTCAGACAGACAGGCACCTGACACATAACATCTTGGACTTAACAGTTGTCAATAAGGAAGACAATAAGGAAATCTAGATAGTGGATGTGGCAGTGCCTAGAGACAGAAGAATAGAAGAGAAAGAACTGGATAAATTAACAAAGTACAAAGACCTACAAATAAGTCAAGCAAGCTACCAATAGTAATAGGCACCTTGGGTGCAATTAACAACAACAATGTAGATTGAAGCTGAGCGACTATGGAGGAAGAAATCAATGTTGTACCAATAGTAATAGGAGCCCTTGGAGCAATATCCAAAGGACTGTCTACTTACATGGAAATTTTGAATTTATTAGACCTGAACATCCTGACTTTGCAAAAAAACCACCCTTCTTGAAAACACTTTTATACTCAGATGCTACCTTAACAGCTTTTGGGTCCTTAGTTAGGACTTGAACTGTTTTTACCAGTCCTAGACTTTTTTTTACCAGTCCTAGACTGTGAATCAAATTGAAGATTAAATCTTATATTATAATAATAATAATAAAGTGTATTTTGGGGGACCATCATGCTGAATGCATTCATAGAAGCAAATTATCAATATTTAATACATGGTAAACATCTACACTATGCAAATGCAATACCTTAGTTATAAATCTTTTATTTCATGCAACACTAACTCATGATAGATAAATAGGCAAAGAATTTTTTTTTAGATGTGAATGAATTGCAAATGTTTTCTTTAATGATTGTTTAACACTGTGAGAATGTTTGGCAGTATTGCAGTTTCTCTGAGATTTCCACTGATTAAAAACAAAACAAAAACATACAAACGGTGACTATGTTTACAACAGCTTGTAACAAAGATTTTCTGCCCTACTCAAGAAAAGAACAATTACTGTGCTTTCATTCTTTGATACAGAAATTTCCTGATTCAGGCTTTTTAAATGCAAATTTTTCTAACAGAACTCTTTTAAACCTAGCTACTCCCATTTCCACACAACTTTCAATAGCATACATTTTCTTGCATTTTTCAAGGAGGGGAGAAGATAAGTTTTGAACAAGCAAAACATTTGTTATTACATTTTAAATTATGCTAACATTCACATCCATTTATTTTTCTCAAAAAGATATCATGGGGGTCGGATTTGGATTGAGGCCCTAGTAAAGTATGGGTGAACTTAAAACTTTTCTCCCCACTCCAAAAAACACATGACCAAGGCTACATTACCAAAATGGAGATGGAAATGGTTCCTTTCATTGACCTTAAATTATAAAAATTAAACTAAAGGGCTGTTCCTCTCTCCTTAAGCCTTCATATTAATGGCATGGGGCCTGGATATCTACGGACCATCTCCTTTTCATTATTTCCAACTGTCCTATTAAATTTGGCAGAGGGGCATCCTGTTGATTAAAGAATGCCATCGAGTGAGACCCATTTCTGTTGTGGTGTTTTCCTTTAGATTATCTCCCTACTTCAAATCAGATGGTCTTGATCCTGCTGCCATCTTGAAATAGCTGAAGATCTGACTGCTTGCCTAATCAAGAGAGTCTTAGTACAATTATATTTTGATTCTTTGAAGTATTATCCTTGGTGACCATTTTATGCTCTGATGGTATATTGTCTGTTTTACTAATGTTATTTATCTTGTTTTTAAACCTTATTTGCCACTTACAGTTGCTTTGGCAAGATGGACAGCAATGGAAATTGAATCGATGGAATAATAAATCATGAGCTGCTATTAGCAAATTTTAATATAAAAGGACACATTACCTGTCTTTGAAGAATCATTGGTAAAATGTTAAAAATTCTCTTGAGTCTAGCTTGATTTCCAAAATTACTTGGATATTACATGTGGATTTCTTGGAAGTAGTATGGAAGCAGTTTGGGATTTTCTTTATTTAGGATGTTTTGGGCTTTCTATTCTAGTCTATAGTTTTGGGATTTTGTATGGCATCTCATCCAAGTGCTAACAAGGTCTAATGCTCCTCAATTTGTGGGATTGCCTTAAAGTTATTTAGTTCTGCTCTCCAGGATATATATTTGTAAAAACATATATTCAGGCATTAGTCTAACTTTAAAACTTGTAGATTCAACTCTCAGAATTCCCTGTGCTGGCTGGAGAATTCTAGGGGTTGAAGTTCACAGTCCACTGTTGTGATCTTAAAATTGCTAAAGTTGGATAACCCTGAATTAACCAATCATTCATTCAAGTAAACTTAATTTTGCCTTTTAAAAATATTATGTTTATAGTAGAAAACTTTTTCTTAAAGTTCATCCAAGAATATTTTGCAAAGAAGAGCTTGTTTTCATTCCTGTTCAATTTAAAAGCATAATTGACATAGCTTCAGATATTAATGTAGCTTTATTATAAAATTATAAAATAATTCATGTAGCATCCTGGGACTTAAAGTAATAAATTAATCAAGCTTCACAAAACTTATAGTAGTGGACTCTGAGTAGAGAGACAAAGATACTAATCCTTCCTTAAAGCACTGAGGCCAGCTGGGGAACTTTGGTGGGTCACTTTCTCAGCCTCCTTCTGAAATGGAAAGAAAAGAAAAGAAAAGAAAAGAAAAGAAAAGAAAAGAAAGAAAGAAAGAAAGAAAGAAAGAAAGAAAGAAAGAAAGAAAGAAAGAAAGAAATTTAACCACTAATCTATTCTAGATCAGAACATAGATTATCATAGAGTTATCAATGTAGAGACCTTCCTGTAGAGTATTGATTGAACCTAATAATAATATATCTCACGTATGCATTCATTTGTGTATTTTTTCCCTCTAGGCAGACATTTGTCCATAATGGTCTCCTGATTGAGAAAGGGGTTGGATTAGAAGATATCCAAGGTCCTTTCCATCATCATCATCATCATCATCATCATTGTTGTTGTTATCATTATTATACTACTTCTATATTCATGTCAGAAGCCCCTACCAAGACACTTCCAGGTTGAAAAGATTAGCCAATGCCATCACTGTTGTGCAGGGGATCCCAGTGTCTCTTTCCATTTGCATTATTTAAGGCTGCTAGGTTGGCAGCAGCGGGGACAAATTGATGGGAGTTCATTCTGTCACAGGGCTTGTGCTCTCTGATTTCTAACTGCAAGCTGTCAATCTCTCAATGGTCTTCTGACTCAACATCCTAACCACATGAGCCATTGCCACCCCTAATAATATTAATAGAAGTCTAAGGACTATATCTGAGATCCATTCTACATCACAGGAGTTTTGAAACTACTACTGTTGTAATCTTATGCAGAATTCTCAGAACTGTTTACTTGTCTAGGTTGTTAATATGAATAAAAATTATGCTATTAAGCAAGACAGTTATTAAGTGAATTTTGCTGCATTTTACAACTTTTCTTACCATAGTCATTAAGTGAATCAATGCACTTCTTAAGTTAGAATCGCGATTATTAAGTAAATCTGGCTTCTTTGTTGACTTTGCTTGTCAGAAGGTTGTGAAAGGTGATCACATGACTCCAGGACACTACAATCATCATAAATATGAGTTACTTGCCAAGTGTCTGAATTTTGATAATGTGACTATAGGGGTGTTGCAACAGTTGTAAATGTGAAAAATGGTAGTCATTTTTTCAGTATCGTTTAAAGGTTAGTAAATGTTGAAGACATGGACTATTTGTATATACATAATTTATCATGTAATTTTAAGAGAGTTTAATTTGGGTATTCATTGACTTTTCCCTTTCCACTTTTTAAATTGTTTTTGCATATATTTTCATAAAAACATGACCGTAGCGGTTTAAACTTTTGTTTTTTTTATTTTTAATAATGCTATAGCATTATTAAAAATGCTACTTTTCAGGAAACTTTAGTGAAAAACTAGAAAGTTGCATATCGGACAAACCATCATGTATCATTTTGCATCCTATTAGTATTCCAAGAGAGGCCATAAAGGTATATTTCAAACTCAGTCTTCCCCAGCCTTATTATATTTTTGTCTGTGATTTTATTTTTCCCTAAAAACTCTAAGTACATTTTCTCTCTTTTTTTTCCTCATTAGATTTAACTATACGTCAAAATTATTTCTTATTTCATTATTTAGTGGGTTAAAATTGCTGCAAGAGAACATCAGCTAGGAGTTTAAGCTAGTTCTACCCTGCTTAGTTTTTAGTTAGGAAATCTCAGACATTCACATCATTAAACTGAGCACATTCTTTTTCTGGTGGGGGTGGGGGTGTCATTATTTGTGATGGGCAAACTTACTGCACCAGAAACTGCTTGCTAAATTAGCTTGCTAAATTGTGAATGCAAAGATATACCTTCAAATGAAAAGCTTCCATTACCTTGAGGATTCAAAGCAGACAGGCACTAGCAAAAATAAGAAGGACAGAGTATGAGATGAATGACCTCTGTCTCATGTCTTCAATTTTCAGAACAGAAACATAAGTTACATTTTCCAGTAATTTCAAGGGGTTCATAAATGGAAAAATAAAAAAATACTATGAATAGTTGTTTACTGGTGTGTGTGAGAGTCAGGGGGAGCGGGGAGGAGGGAGGTAGGGGTGGAGGAGAGACTTCAAATCATTGACTCCTGGGCAAGTTATCCTGTTGACTCCTGATGTTTTCTTGGCAAGGCTGTTTGGAAGCTGTTTACCATTGCCTCCTCGATAAGACTGAGAGAGAGTGACTGGCCCAAGACCATCCAGCTGGCTTTGTGTCTAGGACACAAAGAAGATTGTGCCTCCTCCTTTTAGCCTGCTGCCTTAACCCCAATACAATATTAGCTTTCTCCTTTTTATAGCCAGTCCTGATTCAAAAGATCTCTGGATGTGTGTTCCTTCCATTCATCATGAAAACACAATGTAACATGGCATCATTTTCCAAATCTATGTATCAAACCTTCTCTGAATGGCTGTTTTCATTCTATACTAAGATTAACTATTAAGTTTTTTTTTAATAATTAAACTACATGACAGCAAAAGCAGGGAAAGTAACACAAATTAATTAGAAACATAAAATGCCTATTTATAACATACAGAGAAATTATGTTTTTTCCCAGCTTCATTGTGATAAAGACTATACCAAACACATAAATTGCCAAAAATGATACACATTTTTGTGACATTACCTTTTTTACAATTCAAATAAAGATGGATTCTATAGATAGCATAATTCATCGTTTGAATTATAAAATATTAAATGTCATAAAAAGCAAATATGGACATTGTTACTTTGGGGGAATATTTGGGAGACTACAAAAATTTAATCCATAAAAGAATTAATCCTTGATGTTGTGATATCTCTGAACTTCTATGAATCCTCAAAAATTCAGAAATACACAGATAGGTATGAAGAGTTACCCAAATATGATAGAATATACAAATAAGAGGTGTGGAAATACAATTTTTCGGCTAGTTGAGGTACAGGCAGTTGATGCTATCTGAATTTAGAGATAAAAATAAACTTTGGAATGAGACCAGAGTTCAAATCTTTCACTTTGACTAAAATGATTAGACAAGTCTGTGTGCTTTTTTCCTTCCCTTCCCCACCCCTCATTTAAATTTCAGCTGCTGGAATAAGGCTACAGGTAAGAGTAATTGATCATATGAAGTCTTTTAGAATCCTAGGTGAATTTCATAGCACTAAATGATGGAAAGGGGGGTTCTTCAGTTAAAAAAAGTGGTAAAGATGTCAGTGCTGGCTCCTTGGGTTTCTATATCTGCTTTGGGAAATCACAATTATCACAGTCTGAAGGGCTCTGATAATAAGGGCTCTGATAACTGGTCCTGAACAAATGCTAAATTTCATTCACTTTAGAAATGTTCCACAAATGTTGTTTTCATTTATTTTCCCCAAGCATAAAGGATTTATAAAGGGCATGTGAAATTTAATGAATAGGCTCATAAATTTTTAGTTTCACACCATTTCCATTGATCTGCAGAACCATTTAATTCATAAACTGCAATTCTGGGTCCTAACTGGAGTTGCTATCAATTTTAATATTTGAAAGCTTTGCATGGTTGCCTAAAAAGGCACTGAAGAAAAACAGGGAATTATTCCAGGATATGGTTTTCTCAGAACAAGCCTATGTTCAGAGAAACACCAATGAAACCAATCTAGTATCTTCTGTTTCAGGTGAGAGCAAGAAAATATTACAATTTTGAAATAGTGGCTGATATCAGTAGCAATTCTACTAATATTAACAGCCTCTCAGTTGGGAAGATGATGTTCACAAGGCATGTTCGTACTAAAGGACTAAAGGCTTTCTACACCCAATGGATATTTTCCTGAAGCACAATGTATGTAATACATCATTTCTAATTCAAGTTACATATGGAGATTTAGTGTCATGTCCATGTATGATTATGCAGATTTCATTCACTATCCATAGTTACCAGAGATGGCTAAGCAGCATGCATGCACATTCGTGTTTTCTCATCCACTTAATAATCATGGGTCAGGGACTTGTAAGATCTCTGATTTCCCTTTCCTTCCTTAGCTACCAAGGAGATATATTGTTGCATGACAAGCAGTAGAACCATATTTTAAATGTATAAAAGCAAAAAAATAAATAAATATGAAAGACATTTTCTCAAGGGTTTTGGCAAGTGAGAAAATGAGCAGTCTGGAAGCTTCGGCAGCCAGAATGTAAAATAACGGAAAGATGTGTAAGACAGAAAACAAAGCCAACCTTTACTGTCATTCTGCAACTGTAAAGGAAGCTTAAGGAATTTTAACAAAAGCTATTAAATGTATGGAATTGAGGTGCAATTTAGAAGTCATGATTTCAGTGGGATTGTATTGCAATTCGTTCTCTGCAAAAAAAATTATATTCTTTTTAATTATGCAATCTTTTGCTTTTAGTTAATAGATTGCATACTAAGGAGTATATTCAACAACCACTTATACTTTTATTCAAACTTGTAATTATTTGGTAGACTACTGAAGGCACTTCTATCCCACACTGTGAAAAATCATAACCCAATCCTATCAGATCTCTAGTTCCTTTTGACCTTGGCCAACTATAGAGTAATTATAGCTTTTGTAAAATATGTAGGCACAAGGGAATAAGGTAGTCATGCTAACTCAAAGATAACATTGTTTTTCTGCTTCTTGCCTGAATTTCAACAGAGCACGTTCACCCCAGGACACAAAGAAGTGTTTCTACTGTTTTATTTTGACACAAACAGCTGGCTGCCACTGTTCTTTTGAAAAATCAGAATAATGTAAGGCAAATACAGCACATTAGTGGAAGCAATAATTGAATCTGGGCTTATCTTCAGAAATTTACTGAATGCAATTTAATATACTCCATATTAAAGATAATTGGTTGCCAAGCAAAGTAGCACTAGAATAATGCTGTCTGCTATGAAATAATGATGATTCTGAAGATAATATTTTCTTATACAGTATTTCCCAGTCTATTCTGGTGGCTCCAATGAACTGATTTTTTTTTTGTCTCTAACAAAAGTGCGTTACTTCCCAAGATGGCTACATTAAAAAGAGCTAGATATTTAAACATTTGTGGACTAATCTATTGTCATTTATAGCTGTGCCACTTAGCTGGCTAATACTTTCAGCTTCTGTTATGGTATCTCAACATATTTATGCAGCTGTTTTCATAGAACTAAACCAGTGGCTTAATAGCAAAGCTATGAACAATAATGGGTTCAACTTTCAGACAATTAAAGTGTTAGGTTGTTAACAGTCTAGATGGGCAGATGCTACAAATACTGGGGGCTGCACATGCAGATGTTGAATGCAGTTTATCAGGGCTACCTATATTAGAGTTACATCAATATCAAAAATGATCATACAAATGTATCATACCTATGTTGACATCTGCTGAATAACTTTCTGATATCTTTCCTTTTTCATGCAGTGGGAGGACAAATGGTTTTGTACTAGCTAGATAAAATAATAGTTATTTTCAAATTATTCTTAAAATGCTAGAAGATGGTTACATAATCTTCATATGGCTAAGGATTATGTTTGAACAGCACGTTATGGGACAAAACTGACTATGATAATCATGAGTACACAGGTTTAGACAAACATATAGATTTATTTGTTATATTAATATGACCTTTTTCTTTAGAAACTAAAGATGACATGAATGGGATAAGATGTTTCTAATTCCCAGGATAATTTTATTAGGTAGTTAGGATAAAGAGAGTTTCTGGCCCAGAATTGTCTAGTAACTAGAAGGTCTAATGAAAAGTTCATCCTGGGTCTCTTCAGCCCAGGACCAGATTTTTAACCACTACATGACATTAGATATAATAAATGGTCCATATAAGCTACAGTCACTCTTCATATATTTAAATTTTCCTGTTGAATGGAATATTTTAGTTTTGGCAGTAATACTTAGAACTCCTCTGGATGCTATTAACATAGACCAAAACTCAAAATCCCCTTGTTTCAGATATGGGGAAAACCCTACCAAGGAATACACAAATATGCTTTTGTTAGGTAGGAATCTTCCTCACTTAAAATCTTTGGGTATATCATTTTTAGCCTGGGAAGTATAATGTACTAAACCAATCTTTCTTTCTATGCTGGCAAAGGTTATTGGAGATGGACTTTCAGTTGACTAGTGTTATTGTTTCAGGCAATGTTCCTCAACTTGATCCTCAACTTGCTGCTCTACAGAATAGTTGCACTACCTTCCCACTTGAGACTTGAGTATTGCCATGGGGCAGGGTGAATTCCCCTTCTTTGCTTCAGCTCCAACCAAAAGCCCCAGCCGGTGTCCCCTGGACAATGGTGATGTCACCAGCTAATCCTTGCAATTGGAAGAGCCTTGGTGATTCTGACACAAGTGCAATGTGATCTCATATATCATGTTTTGTTGGAAAAAACTTTCACAGACATTCAAAATTTCCTTCAAAGCATTATTTTTCAGCTGCATGATATTTATAGAAGCAATATGTGGATTTGGAAGATTTGGGGGGGGGGGAATTGTGGTGTTGGTTGTATAACATTAGCTAAAAATGAAGTCAAAACAATGGAAATAATATATTGCCCTTCCTTCTACTTAAATATTTCCATTCTTAAGAGACTTCACTTCCCAGTGTTATAAATGAATTTGGAACTAAAATATTTCTAAACCAAGCAACTTCAAATATCTTATTTTTAAAAATTCAAAATGCACCCATTCTTTTTCTTGTCAAAGCCTTCATGGAAAAATCCAGACATTTACTATTGCCACTCATGATTCCAAGAAAGAGAAGCTTTGGCATTAGACGGAATTTATGGCTAACAGGTCAGACTAATGATGTGCAGAAAAAAATATTGACATTTCTATTAGTTTTTATTTAACTTAATGAAAACACTTTCTCTTAAAATGTGCTCCAAGGTGAAAATAATTCCAGTTAAATTCTCCTAGGTCCAGTGTGGTTTTCTTGCACTTATTTGATTAAAAGTGGTCAAGTATGAGTACAGTTATTATGGTTTTTGCTGTGTAATAGGGATTCTAAAAATCTGTGACTTCTTTGACTTGCCATGCTTCTAATAAATCCCAAAGAAAGCCATTGTAAGGGATCTTTTCTCCTATGTGGTTTTTTTGGGATTGGGAACTGTTCCCATGGATGAAGTATGAAGAGTACAGAGTTAGGAAAACAAATGTAGCAGAAAACAACAAGACTAGCAGTTGGATTGTTGAAAAATAAATTCAAAAACTCCACCCAGAAAAACTTTAAAAATCAGAGAGGGTTCCTTACAAACAGTATTTGAACTACTCCAGGACAGCAACACTAATGAAGCACTTGAGACTAAAGTAGAGAAATGGAGCAACTTTATTTAGCTTCTCCATGGATATCCATGAAAGAAAATATTTAGAAAGTTAAGGTGGTGACTTGAAATAAGCAATTAAATTTGCCATCTTAATTGTTTTCAAAACCCCATGGGCACTCCCTTAAAAATTAGCTTTGTGTCATTTTTCCTCCTGTAGCTGATAGCCTTTTATGTTCTCAAACTTTATTCCAAGAAAAGACTTCCTGAAGAAATTCCATTCATTACATTTTTTC
The DNA here is from genome assembly GCF_049901715.1 of Pseudonaja textilis. Classification (NCBI taxonomy): domain Eukaryota; kingdom Metazoa; phylum Chordata; class Lepidosauria; order Squamata; family Elapidae; genus Pseudonaja; species Pseudonaja textilis. The sequence continues at coordinate 36,951,122 of NC_141995.1, forward strand.
ATAACAGAAGAATGGGCATTAGGGATGAAGCAGAATGTTTAGAAAAAATTAATGGCATACTCAACACCAGCTTCCACTTTATTAGAATATTAAAATAAGTTCAAACACACCACTAAAATAAAAGAAACCCAAAAGCAACCTGAAACTAAAATAGAAAAAAAAATATTATTCATATAATAGTTTCATGACATTGGAAATAAGATTGTAATATGGAAAATTACATGCCTTCTAATTTTATTTCATGGGATACGGATAAATAAAATGCTAGATTAACACTAAAACATTTATCGATGAAAGTCAAATGGTAGTGGAGTCTAACCATTTTGCAATCAGTTAACAGTAATACAATACTGATTTTTTAAAAAAATAAATCATTTCTGTCCATATATTTATAACATAAAATCAATTCATAGCATTTATAAATACTGTATTACTCCTGGATTCTATGCTATATTTTCTTATAGACAAAACATTATTTCAGACATGTAAAAAATGAAATAATAGAATAATAGAAAAAAAGAAAAGAAAATTTATGCATGCTGCTTATTGCAACTGAGCTCTGCACCATCTGCTCTACTGTAGGATATCTCAAGTCTGGGTCAAAATGTCCTATATTATTCAATACTTCTATGAAGCTGCTGAGGTAAAATGTGGGTTTGGGTTCTGGTAGAATTTCCAACTAGACAGGATAAAGGTGTTAAGAGAGGAGTGAGCATCTAGGCATCACAGAAAGCGGTCCAGGTCTGGCCTCCCCCAGAATCCCTGAAACCTTACTTAACTATTCCCAAAGGAATGCAATTAGTCTGGTGAGAAACTTGTAACATAGTTGAGTAGCAATATGTTACAAGTTTCTCGCCAGACTAATTGCATTCCATAAAGCTTCTGCTTGAGATTGTTCATGTTCCTTGGTGGTTCTAGTTCCTTGTGCCTGATGTTTTCAATATACTGAGGACAATAGTACACTGTTGTGCAGGATGGTTATTTAGACAATGATGATAATGATTACTTCAATATTTCCAACTCCAAAATGACTCTGGGTAATTCAGCATAAAAATAAAATAAAAATGTATGTACAATCAAAATAGAAAACATTAAACAATATGGTGAAATTGCTCAGCAATAAATAAAACAGAAGAATTCTCCAACCACCTCAGCCTGTAGCTTAGGAGAAGAGCCATGTCTTTAAGATTACTGCCTTTTCATGAAACTCTGGGAAGGGAACAAAATGTCAGGATTTCTTGGAAATTGTTCTTACATTTTATCCTCTTTTTGTATGCAAGAAAGTCCTAACAATGTCTTTATTCCAATAGAACTTTGGGTCATAAAATAGACTTTGTAATATGTTCTTCTATTTTTGCCTTGTATATATCCCAGAATTCTAATGATTAGGTAGAGAATGAAAAAATTTTCCAATAAATAAACAATGCACTAATAAACTGGAGTATGCAATGCTATGTGGCCCACTAATCATGTGAACCACACTGATAATATGTGAGTAGATTTTGATTATAGTCATCATAGTTATTACAGGTCCTTAACATTCCCTTCACATGTGCTTACAACAACTTCAGTCATAGTGCCAACTGTTTTATCTGTGCTTACTTACTTTGCAGAATAGTTGGAAAATGCTCAGGGAAGAGGAACAAGGAATATCTATAACAGGGGTGTCAAACTCGATTTCACTGAGGGCTGCATCAGGGTTGTGTTTGACCTTGTGGACCAGGGTGGCTGGAGTGGGCATGGCCAGCTTGACATCACCATGTTGGGGCTGCCTGTGGTGGTCCAAGCACTCTGCCAGTAAAAACGGGCTCCTCATCTCTGTTTTTGGCTGCAACAACCATCTGCAGCCCTCTACCCACAAAAACAGAGCTCAGGTGAGTTGCACATGTTCCCCCAGCCTCCTGCAGCCTCTGCCAGTGAAAATGGAACTCCATGCAGCCCTTCTGTGCTCCATTTTTGCTGGTAGAAGCACCCCAGGCCAGTCCTTTACTGTTTCCAGGGAAGCCTTGCAGGCCAGATCTAAGCACCCCATGGACTGGATCTGGCCACTAGGCCTTCAGTTTGACACCCCTGATCTATAACTATTAGAATGTTACCTTCTGCCATATGTCATGGAAAAGCCATGCTTTATAGCCACGATGCAATTAATGGTTTACTGCGCAAAACAAAGGCAGGAAGCTTCATATGCAAACTGTACTGCTAAACAAAATAATGCTTTAAAAACAAAACAAATCAATCAATGTCTGTAGAGATTCTCAGTCATCCAGATGATGGTTGTTCCAAAGGTGCTTTTTTCAGAAGACAACTGGACTTTCTTCTTTTTTCTTTGAAGATGTTTTGCTTCTCATCCAAGAAGCTTCTTCAGCTCCACCCCACCCCCCCATTTCATTCCTCACTATCCTATCAGAGATGAAGAGGCTTCTTGGATGAGAAGCGAAATGTTTTCGGTGAAAAATCAAGGAAATCCAGTTGTCGTCTGGAAAAAGCACCTTTGGGAAAACCAATTAATGTGTAACCATCACTACAAAACTGCTTATGCCTGAACCTTTTTTCCAAAGAAGTTGATGCTTTTCCCCCAGCCTTGAAATTTACACCCACCCACCCCCCAAAAACCCATGCCAACAATCTCATTATTCTCACTGTGAAGTGAAAAAATACTCATAAGAGGCAAAAGAGACAATGAGGGATGACATTTCATGGATATATTTTTATATTAAGGAGGCCTAGTAAGTCACTATGCCTAAATGTATCTTAAACCATGAATTGGTATTGTATCTTTCTTCGAAAATGTCTGCTATTTCACAAAATCCACATGTTGTACTACTCTACAAATGTCTTGATCAAAAGAGACAAAGAAAATACTGATGTTATTTTAATAATATGAGAAGATTTCAATGTTTAACATAAAGTTTAGAACTACCTTTATCATTTAGTCTAGTCAAACTCTTCACTTCTCAGCAACAAAATTAAGACAGATAGCCTGATGCCAGTTTTATGCAATGTAAAGAAACATAATTCACTTTCCTCTTGAATATAATTTCATTTCCAGTTGAAAATATATAAAATAATAAAATAATTTTAAAAATAACACTAACCCAATTTAAGGGCTCAGAGAACTACAAACATCAAATTCAGATCATTTCATTTGGCAAAATTTGTTTAGAATACAAGCAAGCAAGGAAGGAAAATATGAAAGATCTTCAAAAAAAAAACAAGCTAAATTTTTGACGCTATTATTGCCTACATTTTAACATGCCATTCAATTATAACAATGGATTACTGAATGGAAAATACTAAGAGCTTTACATCTGGTTTCATCCTGTAGTTTGAAATATTTTGAAACATTTTCATGGTAAAGCTGGTCTGATGATTTTTTTTCTTTTATGGTAACAATGTATTTAACACCATTCCCTGTATTTATTATTACATAAAACTGCCATCTCAAGACTTTGTATCAGAATTCTAATATTTTTATTAGAAGGCTGTTTTTCCTCCAGAGATAAGAATAATATTTGGTTTTAGAAGAACAAGAAAGAAGAGTTTGCACAATAACTGTTGATATATAGAGTTGTGCTACACTTAACAACTGCTGAATCAAGTTAGAGCTCACTTAGCTGCTGTAGATACATCACACAATCCTTTTTTTTTTCCTGGTACTTTTTATAATTTGTAATTGCTGGGTACATTGTGAAGGTTAAACTGTTACATATACACAGATACCAGGTTGTTGTCTTTTTATTGGGTGATGTTTTGTCTTAAACAATCATTATTTTCTTGTACATGCCAAACTCATTCTAGTTTGTCATTGACCAAGTTTATGAGTTTAACAGCAATTCAGTTTTAACTCCCTTGCAGCTATTTACTGACTGTGAAAAATTGCAAGTTTTAGCTGAATAGTATGGGGTTTTTTTTCTGCTGCTTTCTGCTGACAAACTAGCTTATTTTTGTATTTTATCGTGTTTTAATGTTTAAAGTAAGCTAAACCAGAGGTTTCTTAAAAAAAATGTACTTTAAAAAGAAACACAGCAAGTTATTTATATGAATAAGTTTATTATTTATTTATTTTATTATTCTGATTTATACAGATACTCATCTATCTAAGAAGGTCTAGGTGATGAACAAAATAAAAATAAAGAATTTAATTAAAAAATAACAGCTAAAACTCCATTGAAGCATACTGATGAATTAAATTATAAAGACAGACAGACAGATAGATGAGAGAGAGAAAGACAGAGAGCGGGAGGGGGGAGATTGAAAGAAAAGGATAGACAGACAGACAGAGGCTGTTTTTCTGCCTTTTCTATTCTCCAGTAAATGATATATTTTAGATCAGAAATTTCCAGTCCCCAGGATGTGTACTGTTCTGTTGGGAAATGGACTGTGTAAGCAGCAGGAGAATGCATGAAATTTCTTTTGTGCATGCATGGAGCTAAATTCCATGCATGAAACCATCCTCTTCCCCACTGCCACCGCTTCTGCTGCTGCTGTCTGTGGAGCCCAAAAGACTGGGGACCGCTGTTGTAGATAATAAACTACATGGATAAATAATAAAATAAATAATAAAAGGTAAGGTGACTATTTTGAATTTGCAGCACCAGAAAGACAGACCTTTAGTACCTCTAATTTTTTTTGGCCATGTCACAACAAATCTAAATTTAGACTTAAAAGTAAAGGTAAAGGTTCCCCTCGTACATTCATGCTAGTCATTTCTAGCTCTAGGGGCTATGCTCATTTCCATTACAAAGCTGAAGAGCCAGCACTGTCTGAAGATGTTTATGTGGTCATGTGGATGGCATGAGTAAATGCCGAAGGCGCACAGAACGCTGTTACCTTCCCACCAAAGTGGGAAGCTATTTTTCTACTTGCATTTTACATGCTTTTGAACTGCTAGGTTAGCAGAAGCTGGGACAAGTAACGGGAGCTCACTCCATTACACAGTGCTAGGAATTCGAGCTGCAGAACTGCCAACCTTTCTGATCAACAATTTAGGCTTAAATGGGCCTAAAACTAATTTTTAAAATATCCTCTTCAAAAGTAGGCTTCCCTAGTTTCTTATCAGTGATATCTACTGAGCTTATACTCATAATCTGGAATAACTACTATGTTCTCTAGTGTAGAATTCTAAAGAAGTGTACAAGGTTATAATTTGTGCTAAATAAGTATCATAAATTAAATCAGCCAAATTGAAGTATCAAAATATTTAGGTCTGTACAGCACTACAAATGAAAAAGAAATAGAACCAAAAAATATTATGCTGTTTGCATAAGTTTATTTCAATGTTTAGTGGAATTAAATGGTAAAACTAATATGCAATTGTTTGCATAGCAATTATATTTCATTTTAATTATATTAAAATTATACTTACTTTTTTCCACTTTGGCCCCTGACTTATCACTTATCACTCCTGCAGCACCGATGGCCAAAATGGAGCCCATTTTTGGATGGATGGCCTCTCACAGCCTCCTGCGTGCTCCACAAACCTGATTTTGACTGGCAGAATGCTGCAGGCCATCCAGGCCAAAACAGCATCTATATCATTTATAAGTCTCTACATTTGAAATCCATCTGTTTTAAGTCTACCCTACCAATAACTGAATTAATTAATTAATTAATCAATTAATGGATAAATAAATAAATAAATAAATAAAGGCAGCTAACAGCATTTTAATGCTTCTATATTATAGGCTAATCTCTCTCTTTAGTTTCAATTTACAATGCCTTAAAATAAGGAATTGGACAGTTACCAACCAGAATGGCTCATAATTCCCATATTCCCATTTCCAATGCATAAAATTATTATTCCTTTTCTTTAAATAATATATATAAAGTCATGGGTCTGCTCCTATTGTGTGTAAGAAATGTACTTCCTGATTAATGTAAACATTAAAGTGTTGCTTTACTATTAATTTATTCATAAGCATATCACATAGTTTTCCTGGAAATAATATGGAAATCATTTGCCATTGTCTTTTTCTGGATATTTTTATTACTTCTCAGACTTGCTTGCAGCTCCTAGTATTCTCTGAAAGTTACATATCCATTTACTAAATGTACTCAATATTTTCCTGTTTTATATCATAACTGCTTGATATGGAACATGATAATGAACAGTTTCTATTTGTGGCAAATAAAAATAAAAATAACAGAATACTGAACAACAGATTGATTCAATCCATTGGTACTTTCTTCTAATATAGAATAGACTTTCCAATTTTGTATAATACTATTGATTTCAAAAATCCTTTTGTACTAGGAGTTGCAGTCCAAAACATCTAGAGACCACAAGGTTGTAAAAGCTTGGTATCTCGTGTGTGTGTGTGTGTGTGTGTGTGTGTGTGTGTGTGTGTGTCACAGAGAGAGAGACAGAGACAGAGACAGAGAGGGAGGGAGGGACGGAGGGACGGAGAGGGAGAGAGGGAGAGGGAGAGAAGGAGAGGGAGAAAGAGAGAACAAAAAACTAAAACTATCCTGCTTACATGTAAATGTAGCTTAGTAAATTAATGTTATCTATAATTCATAAAATATGATGCAATTACACTGATTGATTGGTTTTGGGATTTGAAGAAGAATGTCATGTACAGTGATTCACACCTCCCTGTATGAGTACACAGAATTCAAGTTTTAACCCTTGTTGGCTATATCTATGTACTGTATAACTTAAGTTTTTATATGTTCTATAAGTTAAAAGTTAAAAAAGATAATTTCCAACACTATGGTTTTATATCAAAAAATTTCCTGGTATATATGGCAGTTTCTCAAAAAGCAAAATTGAAACAATTGTTTTCTTCCCCTCTCTTCATTTCCCCTTTTGTTTCAATAATAAAATGAAACATTATTATATCAAGCTTGGATAATAGTCCCCCAAAGAGTCATATTCAAAATACAATATCAAACACAGAATCACACCGATGTTTGTGAAAAGTACATTAATTTCCTTTTGGGAAGTACTTTTTGTTCAATTTAGCTTCCCTGTAAATCAGCATAATGATTAATTGCAAATCTAGCATCAACATGCTACAGTTAGCGAGGAAACATTATGGCACTGGGGAGTCTTCCTGAGTCATATTATCTGTTACATGTTGTGTGTTAGTAATGGATATAATTCTGCCAACTTTAAAATAAATCAAGCAGTCAGGACACATAAGGGTAGCACAAAGCACTGAGAGTACCTACTTATAATTAAAACACGGCTGCCATTGAGAGCAACATATTAAGGGAACAAAATCCATTTATCCATCTCATAAACTTTCTTCTCCTGTGTGCATTAGCACAGTATTAAGGATCCAATTATAAATGTTGTAGTGGTGTTAGCTATAAATGAGCAACTTCAAACATGACTCTATTAACTTCTTAATTAAAGCACCAATTTCAACAAAGGGTTGTTTTTTTTTAAGCACAAAAGGACATCAAAGAAACTTTGAAACCATTTATAAAGCATTTCTCTCATCACTGCTATAGAACGCCATTGGAAAAAAATGTGTATCTGAGCCAAGCTACTTGAACATCTCTCAATTATTTCCCTTATACATTTTCATAATCACATTATTAACTTTATCATTAATATAATAAAAATCAGTAAGAAACATGTGTGCCTGAAAGTACAAAATCCATAATTGGATCATATCCACTTCTGTAATATTTTGTTTCATTTTAATTACTAGCTATGAAACTTGGACCATTACTAATGTGGGATGTGAATGGAAATTAGTGATGCATCAGGCCCAAAAGCAGCAGAAGTCCTTGGTCTTCCTGGAGGATGACTACCTTAGGGAATAGTTCATCTTTCCCGAATTGATATTAGTCTGTTGCAGAAAAAGAAACAATGAAGCCTTTGGACTGGATTAGCATTATTTATATAAGTATGAATGTGAATTGGGCTTGTTTCAAACATACTGTATACAACAACTGCAATCTTTTTTTTATGGAATCGCCTTTTAAGTCAGCATAATTTTCTTTCTGGCTCTGTTCTCAGATACCTGCCTAATTGAGGACAATTAGTTGTACAACTGGAAAATTGTGTTATTTCCCATCAAAGCTTTAGGCTGACCTATGCTGGGATTTAATTTTCCAGAATTATTAATGTTCATGCCAAATAGAAAATCTGGGAGTTATATTCCCAATATAACTGGAAGATATCAAGTTGAAGAAAGCTCTTTTATTCCAAAATAAATGTGTTACGTTTTAAAAAAAAAAACTCACAAGATGTTTTCTTGTTTATTTCTTTCCTGGTAGGAGAACTTCTTCAGATAACTGAATGGAATGTTAAATGCTCATATACTGTATACATTTTTCTTTTGTGGCAGAATTGTATCCATCAGCATGATAGAAAGGACCATGATTTGTTAGTCACAAATATGGATAAATAAGCTGAAATTAAAAGGCATTCATTTTTTATGTTTGTGCAAAAAAGTGGCTGTCTTCCAAAATCATTTGTCAAGGAAATTACAAAGCATTGATTATCTAAGATGCATGCATACAATTGATTGACCAATTGGGAGGGAGGAAAGGAGAGAAACTGAAAATTGAAAGGATTGATAAACATTTCTTGAATAACAATAAAATTCCCAAAGCTATCCAACTGGGTATATCAAAATATGCCACGGTTGCATTCATGCTGTATGTATCTAAATTTATGTGTATTTAAGATCTAAGCTGAATCTTTTGTGACTCTAGGTTTTGCTGGTATAATTCAATGTATTAAGTATTAAGAAAACAGTTTGTTCTTAAATATAACATAGTCTTAATTTGGGTCACTCAATCTCCATGAGTTATGCCTTAATTTAAAGAGAGGAAATTTTCCCTCCCTCTACTGCCTTCAAAGAGCCAATCCAAAGTATATTCACTCCTTTCTGTAAATTGTTTTGAAATTTCCACTGCCAAAATCTGTCAGGAAGAAGATTTCCACTCTGAAAATTGCTGCATTATATTATAAATCTTTCTAAAAGAATGATAGATAAGAAAACAACCACTGATAGTAGACCTTCTCAAAAACTGTAACACAAATTCTCAACCACCTTTAGACTTAGAACGGAAGGCTCTATCACAGAAAAACTGGAAACTGGAAAAAAGGCAGTTTTTGATCTTGATATTAAATATATTTAAATGTCCAGTTGCACACAGAAACAAGAAAAGGACACTGTGGGTTAATGATTTTAATTTATTTTTCTCTTAATGTTTAGTGAAGTTTGACACTAATTATTTCCAATGAACATATTCAATCTATTAATTAATCTTAACACTGACTGAACTGTGACATCATGGTCTTAACATCTGACTAATTTGATGAAATTCTTGCCATCTTCTCAACATGACTGTTTAACATATGACCTGATAAAAAGTTCTGAAGAACTTAAAAATGTGCATACCTTTGGGTCATTTTCTCCACTATAATTTAATTTTACTTTTTTCCCCCTCCAAATCAATCTTACTATATTTGATTTATGAGATTTTAGAACTTTTGTTAATAATAATTTTAGAGCTTATTTCAATATTAACAATCATTCTGTGCTATTTGTGCCAAGGGTTCATTAAAGAGAAGAAAGATTATAGGCTAAGACCTAATTGTTTTAATAGATAAAGGGATTAGCATGGAGGTAAATGAGCTTAATTGTCAGAACTTATCCCAATTCTATACAAAGTAGTCATTACTCAACTAAACAGATCTGTAACTGTCACTTTCTCTTGTCAGTTAAAAGGTTTGAATAAGCTAACAAAGAGAGGATAACCCTTTCAACAAGCAATGGATAATTTAGTATGCTTGATAGACAAGTGCTCAATTAAATCATTTGCGATCAGAAGCTGAGGTCCTATCCTTGGCCTTTTGGGATTTATAAACAATTTTCTCATGTAAATTATCTATAAAATGAAAAGGGAAATGAGAATAAAGGCTATGTGAATTCAATTTAGCAGAAAAAGAAAAAGAGCTAGAGTCATCAGCCATGGGATATCAAAAACTTGTTCAACTTAAAATGAACCTGAGCAATATCCATCAAAAGTTGAAAAAGTAGCAAGCACTATGTGTCGAAAGCATAGTATTGCTACGTGAGTATTTAAATCTGCTGTGTTTAAACTCATCAAAATCTACTGCTTCCATGAACCATAAATAAAAGTTAACATCGCCTCTGCACTGTAATCCATTGTCATATCTAACAGAACCACAAAGCATTATGATATAATGCATAAATGGTGTGACAAGGAGATATTGAGATACAGTAGCAAAATCTTTAATGTATGTCAACCTAAAAATAAGACCAAAATTCTGTATACATGGAGGTGGGAGACAGATTTGAAACTTAATACTATTGGCCAATCACATATGATTTCTTTCTCCAACATTACATTTTATGCTCACCTATAATACCCTAGGCCAACAGTCTGCATTCCTTTTCAGAAATTATGAAAGATCCCTAATTTTTTTTCTGGAGTAATCTCAACAATGGAATTTTGTTTCATAAATACTATCTCAGATAGAGAATCCAAAAAAGATATTATAGACTTTGGTATATGAAGAAATTCAACACAGAAATGAAGAAAGATGTATGATATTTGGTTACTTTCCATTTATTGTCTACCAGAAGCATTTTTGCTAAATCTGGTTTAAATGATCAATTTCAGTTAGGGAATGGATAGGAAATAATCAATTGGTAATGTTGGAGCACAATAGAGAAAAATAATGTCTTCTACCATGTTTAAATGACATCTTGTTCACATTCCGGTCAAGTTTTAAAGTTTTAAATTGGCTTAGAAAAACCAATCTAAGGTACATATTGGGAAAAACAACTTCAAACTGGAATGGCTTCTAGCAGTGCATAATATTATATTTTACAGAAGAAAAAAAGTGAATTGCATAGGAGAATTTCAGAATTTACAAGCTAACACTTCTTCATTTCCTTCAGAGAGACAGAAAGAAATGATTATGTTCTATGGAGTTACAGCAGGATGTGAAAAATGCAGAAATGGCTCCACACCCATTGTTTGTAATATACCTGTGCTGTGTGATCTGTGGCCAAAATACCTAAGGAGTAGTTGAGGAAGTAGACAGTTACATATGCATTGCTTACTAGGAAATGATTTCCGCAGCCAAACTCAATGGCTAGGAAAAAACAATACAGTCACTTTGCAGCTGTTCTCATGGTAGAATAGTACTGAAACAATATTGCCAAGAGCAAAGGGAAATAATTCTTCTACCCACACAATCTCCATCTACAAAAACCAACACGCATTAACTAAATCTAAATCCACCGTCTGCTTGTACTAACAAAGTGTTGAGAGAGAATAAAAGGAAGAAAGAAAGCACTATAAATGAGTGGTTGATAAATCTTTCTTATGTGCTAGGCTGTATATGAAAGATTATGCCATTAAAAGAATGTGCTGTATTTTTTACCAACCTATGTCTGCAACAGTGAACCCAACCTATATTTTACTTTATGCCATTTCTTAAAATATAAAGATCTGGGGTAAAAATATAATGAACTTAAATTAAGCTAACTCCCATACCCAAGAAAAATTTCATCGACTACTATATTTTTGTACTTTCTGCAGTGTCATCGGGATCTGATTACATTGATTTGATAAGTGAGCAGTAGGATAGGACTCTTTCATCACCCTATCTTGAGATATTTTGGGCAATATTATTTCCTAGAAAAATTCCTCTTCACACATGGGTATTTCTTAGAATCAATGTTTCCTGTGGTCCTTTGTATCTAGGACACATTATAGGGGCATCAATTTTTTTCAAGAAACTTCTGGATTATCAGTCAGAACACTTTTAGGTGTGCTGTCTTTTCGGGGGCAGGGGGAGCAAAATAATTAGGGAAATTAAGAGGCCACAGACTTTTTTATACCCAAATCTTTTTTACACCACAGTCTTTTTTACAATAATATTAAATTTCTCTTGTAGGAATCTGTTAATCCTTAAAGAGTAAGCCTCTCAATCTAGGCATAGTTTAGAAAGATTCATTTGAAAATAATAAGACAAGATCTCTGGGGAGTATAAGGGATCCATACATTAGTAAATTACATATTATTTTTCTTTTACTCATTAAATGTAAAAAGGTTGTCTGGTTTGTGAAGGAGGCATAGTCTGCACTTGACACTTGTTTTGGAAATGACTACTTCTCAAAATCCTTTATTTCTGAAAGATAAGGCTTTTATTAGAATACTTATACATACCTGTATTATACCTGTATTATAAAGGGTATATTTCTTAATATATAAATACATAGGAAAATATATATTGTGTTCTAATTGGTGGTTTCTTTGTCTATTCATTTATTACCTTCTGCTATCCCCATTCCTTTGGATAGTGCTGGTACAGGTAAAAGATGCATTTTAGTGAGTGGGAAGACAATTCTCTTTCCTTGTCCATCACCTACTATAACTTCCATGTATACACATTAAAAAAGAGTGATCAGGAAATTAATATGTGATCAAGTCCTAAATCACCCTTTGAGTGCCTCAAAATGAGACAGTTAATTCGACCACTAGGGTAAATCTGGGTTTAATTGTTTGCCTTCAGATTAGAGGAATGAAATATCGCACAATCAAATATAAATAATTTCACTTGACTAATTTATAATAATCTGGTTTTATAGTTGGTATGCTAACTTCCCTATAGGCAAACACAGGTTGGGCAAGTTATACATTATCATAAAACATTTTTTTAATTAAGATTCAAAAATTGTACTTTAACTTTTCAGGTTTTACAAAAACTTCAGCGATGTTCAAATAAAAGTATATACCAATGGTGTTATTAAGTGTTAAAAATACATTCTGGCTTTGGGTGATAAGAAAAGTACAGCATATTTTGCCAAAAATATATTTCAAAGTGCTTAAAAAAGATTGTATCAGGCAAATTTCATTCAAAAATCAAATACTTTGCCTTTCTGATACATGAAGTGAAATTCTATTTTGCTTTCCTTTAATAAAAATTTACTCACACTGGTAAATTTATTTATAGATGGGACAGAATGAACATTTAAACAAAATGTGGAAGAGAGCAGAACTGACAGATTTCTGCTTCTGAGCAGAAGTCAGTGAATGCTTACTTCTTTAAAGTCTGTCTTAGAGGCCCTTTCAATTCATACAGGTTTATAAAACTGACACTTCTTGTTTGACAGTTACCTTATTTATAAGTAAAGCTATATGTCAGGCAAAAATGACATAGGCGTTTCCATGTCCAGAATTTCTGCGCTATTGAACACTGCCAATGCAGATGGGTGAGAATTGTGTTTATTTATTTTTTTTGAAAAGAACCAGAATTCTGTCTCAGCATTCTTAAAGCAACTACATCATAGTGGCTTGATTTATAGCTACACGAGAAGCAGAAAGGAAAGGGGAAGTTGGGTTTGTTGTTTTATTTAGCTTCCTCTGTGTGTGTAACTAGGGGCACACAAAATGCTCTGAGCTAAAAAGGACTGACTGCTTCAAGTGCTCCAAGCTCAGAACAAAGCAAATGTGTCAACAGAAAAGGACTTGTTTTGAGCATAAGAAGGAGTGCAACTGTTACTTCGATTGAGGTTCTATTCTTTTTCCAAACCATGTTCCTGTTGTTTTTGGCTTAGACCAAGTGTAACAAACTAAAGAAGTACATTCTGAGATTAAGCTGAAGCTACTAAAATACATGAATGGCTGATCTAAGAAGAATGGATGCCCTAGAACTATGGTGTGTAAATTACTGCATTTACCATGGACAACTAGAGTAACTAACAGAGATGTGTTAAATAGTACAAAACCAGACATATCCATAGAAGCTAAAATCAAAAAACTTCATCTGATTCCCTTTGGCCATGTTATGTGAGCAAATTCATTGGAGAAGGCAACGATGCTATGAATGGCTAGTGGACAAAGAAGAAGGAACAAGTAAAGAACACACTGGCTTGATAACATCAAATCTAATACAAAATTGAACATCCAGCAATTGGAAGAAGCTGTGCTTGACAAAGTAACATGAGAGTAATTGCCTATAAAATCACCTAGAATTGGACACAACTAAATGTTTAAAAACAAAATAACTAACTAAAATACATAGCTCAAGATGAAGAGCACTGGGCCTCATCCGTGCCCCTTGCTTCTATGCAGATAAACAATGATTATTGGAAACTGCAGTTTCTTTGTTATGAGGATTTTAGACTTCGTGGAGGTTGCTTGTTTGTTATTCTGCTTTCTTTTGCAAACAGACCAGCTCTGAAAGAAGGAAAATAAAGGATGATAAAAGAAGGTAGGTGCATACAAAATATACATGTGTCCTACCTGGCATACAGATACAGGGGATGTGCATAAGTGCACCAACGTGCCTACTGTCCTTGTCCTGTTGGTTCTTTTATTTTTCTTATATGTATCCATGTATTCATAAATATGTTTTTACTTATACCTATTATCTTTTAAGCAATTGACAAACCAAATAAAATAAAATAAATAAATATTACTAATGCAACTGAGATTGTGAAAAGGCCACAGTTAGCAGTATGTTGATGGTTTGGCTGATTTTTAGATGCATTGGTGTGTTTACTTTCTAGTATATTCTTCTGCCCTGTTAATATTAAGATCCATGTTGCATTTAAAACTACAGAAAGGATAGGAGCTTCAAAGCTTTATTTTTATATTCTTTATATGTTCTTGTGCTTTGCTTCAGAGTTCATTTAACAACAAGTTTGTTTGTTTTACCCTGTAACACTTTAAACTGTAATGTGTATGTACATTTAGTGTTACAGTGTTGCTGTTATTTTACATTCAAGAATAAAGCAACAACATTTTTTCTTGTGCAGCTGCAAAACTGAGGAAAGCATAAAGTTCAGTAAAAATCAATGCAGCAACTGCTTTTTGCTGTTGTGTATGTGGTTTTGCAAATTCTTGCTCCACCCTGTTTCAAATGATAATCAATTTGGTTAAAATATCAGGGTAGAAACTAGGAGACCCTGAATTCTAGTCCTACTTTAGGTACAAAGCCAGCTGGGTGATCTCTAGCCAATCAGACTCTCTCACAGCCATAGGAAGCAAGGAAAAGAAAATCACTCATCTTGCCAGAAAACTACAAAGTCTAGTCCAGGCAGTCACCAGTATAAGTGTTGGATTGGCAGCCAATGTTGCCTGTTATTTGCCATCAAAGTTACTGTTAAATTAGTCAATGGGATTATTTTAAAGAATTTTTTAAAATTTTCTTCACCAATTTTCTCTAGCTTTAGAAGACAATAGGTAGCTTGGGCTACCATCTTATTCTTAACAAACAAGAGGTAACAAAAGAATGAGGAAGTCGTTCTGTTATTTTTGATAACAGATAACAGATAACCAGAGTTGGAAGGGACCTTATAAATCAACTAGTCCAACCCTCCACCCAAGCGGGAGTCCCTACACCATTTCTGACATATGGCAGTCCAATCTCTTCTTGAAGGTCTCAAGTGATGATGGAAACAGCATAAAATATATATTTTTGATTCATTAGAACAAATTTCTTACATATCCAACTATATATATGTCTGCACATTACAGATTTGTCTCTTGAGGATATATGTAATATGAGTGACTATACTTTTTTTTCTTTTTTAATGATGGAGGCTGCTTTTACTCAAAGAGAGGAACAGAAAGGTAATTGGCAATGGAGCTGAAGGAAGTGATATTGTTAGATCAGGGTTCCACATGTGTAGAGAGGAAGGTACCCTTTCCATATTTTAGATACCCCTTTCCCTTTGAAGGGCACTTTTCCTTTTTAAAAACAAACTCTAACACTTCTTCATACATCAGGCAGCCAAAGAATATAGCTCTTACTAAAAGAATGAGCATTATTTGCAACAGGATTGTGAAATTAGTCTGTAACTGAAGGTCTATTTAAAGACTATGACACCAAGGCTACATATTGGCTCCTTTACTATAGGAGCCATATATGTTCCTTGCTATTCTTATCACCCTGTCTTTTATGTTCCAAGTATTCATGCTCTGTGTATGCCCTTCCAATTACTGTTAATCCTTAGGAAGCTAAGGATAAATGTCATTTAGTTTACACTGTAGCTCTTGGAGAAACCTTTTGAGTTCCATTATCTTCTTTTGCTTCTACGGGTTCTCAGGAATAGAGGGATCTTGGTGTGCAATTAAGGGAAAAAATAAAATCTTAAAATAATATATCTTAGCTATTGAATTACTGCCTGCTAAGTTCCTTTTCTTAGCTGAATGATAGAAGAAGCAACTAATATTTAAAATATACATTGGCAAAGGCACACTATGGGAAAATTCCCAATCTCTGTAGACCTTTTATTCTTTCTTTATAGAAAAAGAAATTATATGTTTAATGTGGAATGATCCTAAAATGTAATTATACTGTGTCATAATCTGAAAGCTAAAAGAACCAACTACCTACTCAAGAGTAAGATTCACACAAAAGCTGGTACTGCATGTTAAATGAACTACAATGTTTAGTCTGACCAAATTACAATGGTTTAGCACTGATGCACATTTTAATATGTTTTAAAAGCATTCTTGTTGCTGTTTACCAATACCATGTTGTGAAGATATGAGAAAAAAGTGAGACTGCTAACCAGATTAATTGCTGATAAAAGACCCCAGGAATCCTTTCAGCTTTGCCTCTAAAATAAAAAAAGAAGAACATAACAAAGAAGAAAAAGAATTCAGTTTTGATTTTCAAAAGACATCTCCACATTTGCTTTGCATCATCTTAGCCCATACTGGAAACAGATAAGTACAGCCAAAGCCTTTGGCATCTTTTCAAATGTTTCCAAAGTGAGCCAGTAGTTGATGTCAAATACTCATTTGGCTAACACATGATCTCTGCCTTCAATTCATTGTGGGTAAGGAGCCAAGATGCTTCTAACTGCTATTTCCAAGCCATTATTAATACCTGTCTTAACAAAACCTTTTTTTAAAAAAACATAATTATAATTTCTTAAACAAATAAACAACAAGAAAACGGAAATCCAAAAGGTAGAGGATTAGCCATGTGGCAAATACTAGTTCAGTTAATTTTAAGAGGTAAAAGGAACTGTTCCAGTGGAACCATTTGTAAACTGTAATAACTTGGATAACAAAAGACTCTTATATAGTGTGAATTAAATACTAATACTACCTGATTTCAAATCTAATTCCCCCACAAACACAATTTCTTCACAGTCATGTTCCAGACATATCTTTTTAATGTAATGTTTAATTATCCCTGGTCTGAAAGCCTTTACCCATTTTAACCTTCAGGACATCCAGAATATATTTGGAAGTGGGGGGGGGGCAAAGAATGCACTTTGTCTGTCTTAGAAGAGAATCATGTGTAGGTTAGAAGAAGAGCCAAGTCTTGATGTCTTGAACACATTTTCACTCTACAGTTGTTAAGGATGGGAAACATTCCTCCCTTAGACATGACAGTCAGCCAGCTGGCCAGTGCAGTCCTCCATATTTCAACCACAGTCCATTTGATCTATCATTCTGCAGACAAAGCATTAGATTTCCCCTCTGCTGGCATGATGCTACCCATCCTCTTGTCATGGTCAGGTCGATTTCTTCAAAGAGGTATAGAAACAGTGGTGGGATGCTGCTGGTGTAACAACCGGTTTGCTAATCACATATTTGCCTGTGCTGCGGACACATGGGCAGCTTTCAAAAATTACTTACCTTCAATGTTACTTTGGTGAAGTAACACAGCTGAGACACAGCAATCCACTCTGCCACACGAATCAGCTAAGCACGAATCAGCTAATCAGATATAGGTGAGTACAGCGCAGGGGCAGGTGGGTGGGCCCATATGATTGTCAGAGTGAACCAGTTCAGAGCCGGCTGATCATTGGAGCTAGGGGTTCACCCAAACTGGTCCAAACCAGCAGTATCCCAGCCCTGCATGGAAAGCATATATACTTTTCCTATCTGCTATAGTTTATTAGTCCTGCAGATGGGTCAGAACCTATGTGTTCAGTATAGGCCATTTGATCTGACTCATTACCAACATAAATTTATCACCTTCTGTTGATATGGTATGGAAAATAAAGTCTAAATTCAGTACTTCCAAGCAATTTTGATTTATCTCTGATGTTATATTTTTCTTTGTCTATAGGCCTATGTTTTGTGACATGCAATGTGGACAGAATACAACTGATAGGAATATGATGTGGTGCATTAGTTGTGGTCATAGATAGATGTAACCTTGGACACAGGGTTTCAAACCAAGCAGATGTCTTAAAGCTGGCATTAAAGGAAAATACAACTAAAATTATGGGTTGAATTGGTAAAATCATCTTTATCTAGAGTGCAATCACTGCATTGATTGGAATAACCAAGTGGCATTAACTTTTCATAGAAGTGAAAAAGTGAGAGATAATTTTTTTTGACAGCAATATATATCAATATTGCTCTAGAAGAACCATCCAGAACTTTGTGGGCTTTTGTCCAGAAGTTCTAGCAGAAGTCTTCTGCACTGTAACAAACTAGCCATCAAAGGAAAGTGCATTCTTTTAAATACTTTACAGCAGTGGTTCCCAATCTTTGTGGCTCAGCTGGGGAGTGTTGAGCCAGTGCATCAGTGCATGTGTGCACATACAGTTCCACTCACACAAGAAACAAGTCCAGCCTTCAGGCTTCTGCACACCAAAAACTTTTGCAAAGGGCAGAAGGCTTGAAGCAGCATGAGATCGCTCTCCTGAAGCCTTTCATCTGTTTGCAAAAGCTTTGGATCTTTGCTCCAAAAGCTATTGGATGTCCTACATAGATAAATCAGCAAATAGGTGAATCAGCAAAACTAAGTAGGGTGCAGTTGGCTTGGTGGACCAGCTGGTGGTGGCAAAAAAAAAAGACCCTGTTAGGAATGTAAGTCACCTAACAGTTGGGTTGGAAATATATAAACCAGGATAGACATTTAATACTGTCTCTTTAAGGGAATGCTAAAATTGTAATTGGGTGTGGTTCCTCAAACGGCCTTAAGTTGGAGCCAGAAACCTGGGTTGTTTAGTCCTGTTGTTGCTAGTTGCTAGTTGGTCGATGTTCTGATGTTCACTGTTTTTGGTTCCTGAATATTTCCCTATTGACTGTTGCTGATCATCATTATTCTTGGATTGATGTGAGTCTATTACTGAATTGTTTTTGATACTGGACTTTGTAATTAGATTATCCCTGGACTGAAAACTGCTATAATCGTGTATAACTTGGACTGTTTGTTGGACTTTGCTTAACCCGTTTAGTGGAAGTAAAAACCTACATTTTACTATACAGTGTATCTGTGTGTTATTCTTCACCACTCTCACTACGTCTCCCTGTGTGTGCTCATTCTCCTAACAGGTAATTACATCAACAGACCCAAACGATCAGCTGGGGCTTGGGAGGCAGACAATAGATGGGGACAGGACCAATCAGAAGATTGCTGGTTCTCTAAACTATTCAAAATTTCCGCTATCAGTTCTGCTGAAATCCACCTCTGTAACAGACTATACAGGTATTAAATGGAGATGAAAATTCAAAATAAAACATTTTAAATCAGTACTGAAAAAAACATATCACAGAAATAGTAAAAAGGCAAAAAAAAAGACCATAATGTGTCCCGTAAAGGCAATTTTAAATGGTTAGTGATTAGCATGTTAGTAGGAGTGGAGGGGAAAAAATCAGCAAATTACTTCCAGTCCACAAATCTATAAGGTCATTATATGGATTATCATCCAAGAAGTTCAAAAGATTTCCTGAAGAATGTGTAACTAGCATGTTATTCAAGGCACATGCAAATCATTATTCTGGAAACAATGAAAATGTTGTGATTTTATTAAATCTAGTGAAATTTAAATCTTTGCCCTACTTAATCTATTGTGTGTTACAGATGGGAAAAGCAAGTATACAAGCTATTTGATAGATAGATCCCAGAAACAATATCACCTCAATAAGTTATTATCACCTCAATATCACCTCAATAACTTATTAAAACAGTATCAGAGTAATTTGTTTTGCCAAATTCAAAGATTTGATTTTTCCCCCCTCCCCATTCTTGCTGTTGGAAGGTTAATTGGTAATGGACTCAAGGATGAATTAATTATTTACTTCTCCCAAAATGGGCATGATAGAAATCTTACTAATTTATACACTATCATATCATCATGATTAGTTTACATAGCATTCATTTGACAATCTCCCAACCTCTTTGACAGCAACTGTCATACACCATCCCATCCATTTCAAAAACTGGATTAATTTCCCAGGCATTAAGGGATAAAAATAATTTTAATCTAGGCACAGATCCTGCCTACTTCTTGCTTGACTGATTAATCCATGATGAATCACCATTTCAGTGTTTAAGGTTTAGATAAATGTCATAGAAGTGCTTTCTTTTTTTAAAAAAAATCTACTAAGGGTCACAAGGTTGAAACAGCAGTGGTAATAAAAATATATAATTTTGTCATTATTTAGGAGCTTTGCTGCTGAATTTGGAGGTATTATTTTAGTTCCTAAAGATATCTATATCCAATTACTTTGACATTTTTGCAAAGAAAATGACATGTCCATTAAATTAACAAGAGTAAGTTTCACTTTTTTCTTTTTAGAATAGGATGAAGTAATGGAAACAAAAATTTTATTGAGAAAAATATTAAATGAAGATTCATAGTGGACAACAGCTTTCAAGACTTCATTTCAATTATCAGGATGTCTAACTGGCACTCATTTATTTTGACATTATCTCTTTAGACTGTTGAGTACACCTAAAGGTTTACTCAAGGTTTGAAGACCAGAGTCCAAAGTATAATTCCATACATATCCTTTTTGATATTGTTGAGACAGATAAAATTAATATCTATGATCATGTGGATATTTTTCAAACCAAATGACTACTTCAGACTTTATCATTTATCACAGTTGATCAAAAGAATGCTCTTTCCAATTTCTTAAACCAAAAAAAAATGTCCAAAGTGCAGAGAAATCTTATTCATTTCTAATAATCTCTATTTATATTTTCAGTAACATGGGTTGATCATTACAAACTGACAGACAACTTTGACCCTGTCAGTATTGTAGTTCAGAGCTTTTGCAGCCATCATATCATCATCATCATTCTAATAGTGTCCAGTATAGCTACAAAAAATTACTTTCCTCTAGTTTACAAGATGAGTAGCATAGGATCACAGGAGCACCACTATTTTTCCACCAATATCTGATTCTGAGGCAGCTATTTCAATCTAAAGCCACCCTTGATTAAGCCATTTTTTTCCTTTTCATCAAGGAATGCCGATCTACTTCTTAAAATAAAATCACTGTCTCATTTTTTTAAATTATTTTAAGATGAAAAGAAACATTAAGACATCAAAGCAAGCCTGGGAAAAAAAGACTAATTTTCCTATTTGAGACTGGGATTTCAGAGTCATCTTCTATGTAGTGTTATTTCTTTATGTAAAGTGAAAACTGAAGAAGAAAAGAAAAGGCCACTTAAATCAAGTGAAAGATATATCTCATCTAGAATTTTGGTCACCACAGATTCCTGTGGGAAGTCTATAAGGAGAGCAAATGGACAAGAGTAGCATCCAACTCATTTTCTCCAGAATAGGAAATCTGTTCAGAAGCTACTTCTGTTCTTGGACATATACTTATTCATGATGTCTAATTAATTTATCTAATTAATGTAATCCTCTAAAGAATTTTCCATGTAGTGAGCTGCTCAGTGATAGGAGTATCTCCAGCATTTCAATTAATAAATGTCTATCCCAACTCTCACCTGCCTTATCCATGTTAAAGAATATGAGTTATCTAATAGTAATAGCTACTGTATATAATATTGGTCTCTAATTCTATACTTTTTATTTATGTTTATGGAAGCTATGTCAAGCCAAGCTTATAGTAATGACCCAGATATACAGTTATATAGAACTAATGTTTACAAGCTTGTTTTCATAACATAAACCAATGATAAATCATATCAACCCTACCTTCTACACAGCTGATAATATGTTGGTCTGCTTCTTGATTTTTAAAAAATCTTTTGAACCCTAGAACTCTGATTATTTTTTGCATTGTATAAAGTTATATTTCCTTGAAAATAAGGTAGTCAAAGTGATGACATTTAGTACATGTTTGGCTGGAAGTTTCTGCAGTGATCTGGGAGTTTATGTTGCCATTTTCAATAAATTGGCCTGACGACAAAGGTCTCATATCTTTCTGTGGTACAGTGATCAGAAAGAGTATTATTTCTCTGAATGAAAAGTTCAACAGGTCCTTCAGGAATGAAACATTAGGCCAAATGAGCCCTTTTAAAGGAAGTAATCTGGGACAACTTAAAACATATTTATTGCTAATCTAATGGCTATGGAGCTTTTGGGTTGAATCTCAAGACTAACTGCTAAGAACTTTGGCTGAAGGTTCTGCTTTCAGGAATACAAATGTCAACAAAGATGCTCTGTAAAGAATCCTGTCACCTGAAAGGGTTTTTCTTCACCACAGTTTTAAACTGCTTATTTCTGGTATCCAACAAAGATGGAAAGGAAACCCTTTTCAAGATTTCTAAACCCTGGTGGAATAATGGTTAAAGTGTGTACTTCAGGCAAACTCTGCTCACAGCCTGGAGTTTGATCTTCATGGGTCTCAAGGTGGACTCAGCCTTCCATCCTTCTGAGGTTGGTCCAGGTTGTTGGGGAAAATATGCAAATAATACTTCTACATTTAAATCGCCCAACCTCTCAAATACTGGAATACTAATATCATGTCCCCTCTAGTCCTTCTTTTCTGCAGACTAGCCAAACCCAATATATTTTTTTGCAGTTTACTGCAGTAATCATAGTGTTATCCTGCTCATCAAAATAGGATTTTTTATTTTTATCTGAATGAATAGGATTCTATTTCTGATGACTGTTCAGAGAAAAAAACTTTGTGTATACCCCGCAAAATCACATATCTGGGAGGGATCCTTGCTCAAGCACACATTTTTTTGGTTCTGTGCAGGTTCTTATATTTACTTTGCAAAACCAACAATAATAAATTCTCCATTCCAGCTTTCACATTTTAAGAATGAACATGTATAAGCCCTTATGCAAAAGTTATGATTGATGAGCCGATTTCAAAACAGATTTGTTAGACATATGTCACACATTTTTCTTCAGTTGGGTTAACTTTGCAAGTCAGGTAAGGAGACAAAAATCCATGCTGGTTACTATGATATCATGAATTAATTTTACAACTTTTTGTTACATTTTACCTATTTCTACATATGCAACTCTGCCTTTGATTTATTATATTTGTGATCATGAGGAAAAAAAGCATTGCAAAGTTTCAATTATAATCTAGAAGGTTAACAATCCAGAAAAAGTTACAGATTTTTGAAAAAGCAATCACAGTTGCCCTTTACCTTAATGTTTATATTACATGTATATTTTGTTTGTTTATATTACAAGGGGACAGCCAATTTGAAAGATGCCTTAGAGTACATTCTCCCTTTATTTTCTGTTGAATTTACAATGTACTAATGGTACTAAATTAGTGTATTAGATTAACATACCCACAAGTGGCTTTTGCACTATAAGAATTTTAAAAGTAAACATTCTGACAGGTCTTATGTTTCCAAGTGAAAAATGCATTTAGTAAATGATTTACTTTCATGCTGAAATAATTGTATGTTATGTGACAATGTTTGTATAGTAGTATATATCTGAAGGAAATGCTAATTGACAATCAGTTCTAAACAGACTTTTAGATAGTCTTCAGCTTTCAATTATTCATCTAATAAAACATCAAAGATCTGATGGGACTGGGAAAAAAAGATCCATCCTCAAAATTATAACCATCACACCCCCATTGTTATCACATGTTTACTTAACCACCATGTGATTTGCCTAACAACCCCAGTGATTTCCTTAATGATGGCAGCAAAAAAAAAGAAGGTTGTAAAATCAGATGAGGTCACGTGATAGCTCACTCAATGTCCATGCTGGTTAAAGATGAATTTACCAGTTTCAATTATGGTCCTAAGCCAAGGATAACCTGTATCCTGCAGTACATCCCAATGAAAATTCACAATGAGAACATTATTGAAATTACTATGTATGCTCTGAATATTTTCTTTCTGTTGTTTAACATTTTAGAGCACTTGATGGCTGCACTAAGTTTGTGAGGATAAGACTTCCCCAATACTGAAGCTTCCATTCTGTTTGGATTCTAATGTATGCTGTGGCAATATGTTAAGCAGTTGGTGTAATCAAACTTCTTATGAGTTTCAGCTTTGTGGTTTTAGGGGGATGTTAGAAAATGCTTGCTGTGTGTCAAAATCCAGCAGAGCTAGAACAAAAGATGCCAAATAATTTCCCCATGGAAATCCCCATGCATTTAGAATAGTTTCCATTCCATTGAAGATTGTAACTGCAGAGAGATTAGCATTAAATAAAGAGTTTGCTTTTCTTCAGTCAGAAACAAATACACCATGAATCAGAAAAACAAGGGATGCAACTGAATGTTCTATACAAACAGTAATGATTGTGTTTAAAATAAAGAGTTTCAGCAGTAAAATATATTTGCAAAAGAATTCAGTCAGGATAATTTGTATTAGCATAAACTGACAGCGGATGCCCCTTAAATAAAATGCCATATAAATTAGAAGAAGATTCCTACAAAGACTGTGTCAATTAGGAGACCTTGACAATGCAAATTAAATTCTCTTACAATAGGAAGAAGAAGAAAAAAACTCTTCCAAAGCTGCTAGAATAGACTATTGTACTACGAATACAAATAGTAAGGAAGAGTGGACTTTTTTTCCCTAAATTTAATATCCTCAAACAGAATCAGAGATATCCAGATCTTGACTTTGAACACTTACAATTCAGTTTGAAAGTCCCCAGTCTTATAGAATCTATCTAGGTTTCATCATTCTAACCAGTGTTAATTTCCTCTGACCCAAACTTCCTCTGATGAAATAATCCCCGAATGCTTGCTATGCCTAAAGGATCAGAGCATAGACAGAGCTAAATGTAGATTTCATTTTCAGATTAATATGGAGAGGTGACACAATAGAATAATCCCTCTTAATGAACTGAGTGATTATGTGGAGAAGGGTGTGGGTCATGTTTCCTCTGGGCAAAGCTAATCCTTTTTTAATCCTCTAATTGCCTGTTCCTTCTCTTGAGAAGGACTTCTTGACTTTCCTAGGCTGCCTCTATACTAGATTCTACATAACAGCAGAATCCATTACAACTCAAAAGGCCTATATAACCTGTATTCTACTGACATATATCTAGCACTGGGTGCACAGTTTTTTCTAGGAATATTATATTTAAGGCATTTTGTTTGGAGGACAAAATCTGCAATGATTTAAGTTAACCTATAACCTTAAGTGTAGTTCATATGATCACTCTTTGGTTATGTATTCATCATTTTTCTTTTCCGTTGCACTAAGATTACAATTTCATATAAACTTTTGGCAACCTGTATATGACACACCCAAAGTTTACAAGGAAGAATGTGGCTCAGCAACTAAAAGTTGCATTCTTCTGATACGAAATTATTTTCCCATGACATATAACCTCATCTCTCATCTGCAATATTAGAGTTTTAGCCCAGCATACATTTTAAGAGTTGCTCTAAATGTTTCCTCAAAGTCATTTAACTGGTAGCATCATGAGGATAAGGGACTAGCAAATAATATTTTTTAAAATCCCATTACATTGGAATACTTCTTTTATATTTGTGTTCTAGAGCTGCATACAAGGATGTAAAGAGCGGCTATTGTGTTGTGACATTATAATGCTACTTTATAATTTTGATATTATCTTGATACAAACGAACACATACAGTTTCCCAGTACCCAAAGTTAAACATTCACCATTAATAATAATAGAGGTGATCTACTCACGTGACTCATATGCCTGGAAAAACATCCAGCTCTTCAAAGACTTGTGAAAGGTTAGCAAGATTGGGGCTATCCTAATTGCTGAGGGAATACTGTTCCACGGGGCAGGTGCTGTCATTGAGAAAGAAGCTCCCAAAGATATCATCGTTTAATAGAAGAAACCTACAGTATATCCTTTCTACTAGAACTGGTGGGGCAAGCAGAAACAATAATAAAAAAGTTGCCTCATAAGCATCTTGATGACATGCCATGAAGAGCTTTATAGGTGATTACCAGCACCTTGAATTGGTCATGGGAGATGCAGTTCATGCTACATATGCATAATAAGGAACACCCAAAACTGACTGCATTGCTGCATTTTCGACCAGCTGTGCATTTAGATAAATATACTGTCAGCAATTCCAAGTAGTTCAGATAAGAAACCCTAACCATGAACTCTAACACTGTTGCAAGTCTGAAAGCATTTCTCCCCTCCTTTACTTTCACCTTCCAGAAAACTAGGTAGGGTTGCTTCTGATACATTTTCCATGTCCCTTTTTGTTCTCTGAGATGAGACAGCTTTAACATCACAATAATCTAGTCTTTGGCTCTTCCTCAAGTCTCCCAAATTATTCCCACATACCATCACATACCCACACACACCCATACACACACACACAAACCTGTACAGTTTTATTACTATTTACTTATGTTCACATATTATAATGAGTAAGCACTATAATTTATGTTGTGTACCATATCTTTTAACCTTCATAATATTCATGAATTGGTATTACCCCAATATAACTATTTCCTGGGTACTCTTTGAAATACATACTTATGCAAATGTATTTTACTAATTTAAACCTAACTGGTTTAAAATAATTCTATCATGAAAATGTATTTATACTTCCTCTATATTTCAAATCTATCTTTTCATTGTAACGTAAGAATTTATTGGAACAGGATATATTAATGCAATGAGTAAATCATTCTTTAAAAGTCAGACAGATTGACAGTGACAAGAAAATGTCTGTTTTGTTGTTATTTTAGCATGCAGTTATTTTGAAAATGTGAAGCAGGACATGGGACGTGCCTATCAAGTATGATTTTTGTATTCACTTTAATATAATGACATCAAAGATTTAAATAATTTCTTGACAATTGTGGGTCATAGGGCAAAAATAGAATACTTTCTTTCACATGGGAAGATAGTGTCAGTATTGTAAAATCTGACTGCTAACATTTTGTAGAAATATAGCGACATAATTTTCCAGCTCTATGTGGAGATATCAAAAAAATTAGGACTATTTTTTAGCAAAAAAATAGGTGCACCATCACTGTGTCATGGAGCTGAGAAGGGGGCTATAAGCACTTTCTTAAAGGACAAACTACAAATGGATTAAAAAAAATACTGATCTACTTTCCAAAGCTTTGAAGTAATGTAAAATGAAAAGTGAAGGTTAGAAAATTGAAGAGAAGGAATTCTACCACTGCTTAATCTTAAATGGGAAAGATAGCCTCTGTAGAAAGATAGCCTCCGTAGCCTCTGTAGAAAAAAGAGCTTCATAAGCTTGACATAAATCAGAGGTCTGACTTGGAACATAAGAGCTCTACTTGTTCAACATCACAGTTCATTAGGGAAAGACCTACTGATTCAAGCCAGGCTGATCGTGGGAGCTTCCTTTTAGAAATGAAGGGTGGTTACCAAATTAATAGATCCTCCTGGATTTTTTTTAATAAAACATTGGTTTTAATTTTGATTTAATTGGTCAAACAATTGCTATTTGAGGTGTGATTTCACTACAGTATTCTTGTTATCAGCTCATTGTTGTTATTGCTTTATATTTTTATATTAGAAATTGATTTGGGAATTTGTATCCAACAACAGTGCTGAAAAACAAGAAATAAAACTTCTCATCCATTATAAAGTCATTTTCCAAGGTGGAAACTAAATGTTAAGCGATGCAGTAGTAGCCTAAATGGTTTCAGGATGGCTCCCTGAACACATTTTTTCTGGTCTGTCCTAAGCCTGACTTGTGATAGCCATATTCTAGGGTCATAGAAGTGCTTAAATACAGAAATAAGGCAGTTAGATCAATTCCATAATTCTAGTCTCTGTACAATTGTCTGTTCCACAGCCTGGTTTGTCTTGGAATGTTATTCATGAAGTCATCAAATGAAATCAAGCTTTGTTGTGGCAAGTATTAGAAAAGCTATATCCTATCTTAAAGTATGTTCTGCCGGTGCAATAGATCACAGATGGAGCTGAAAGCAGAGACAATATAAAATGGAAACTTATACAATAAAAATCTTTATAAAATCTTGTCTATGGTTGGTTTTAATAATATGCCATCTGCATCCAAAATAGAGACTGGCTTAAAAAGTTCTGAGCTTTAAAACTCTTGGCAAAATACTATGGCACTATACTATTTAAACAAAAGCAATATTTGCATATACAGTAATTTGCTGTTAAATCTGATGTCTGAAATGACATGCCTTTCTTTACTGTGTGAGTTACTTATTATAATATCAAGATAAGAATGACTATTGCAGCCTTATAACAAAGTTGAGAAGTATTGTTTTGGTTGGGCAGTACCGGGTTTTTAAGACAATTGCCTACAATTTCTTTTGTCTTGGTCAAGTGCCCAGAGATATTGAGTAAAACCAATAAAACTCATAAACAAGATGTTTAAGAATGTGTGTGCATTCATAAGTTCCACATGGATATTATGTTACTTTGCTTGGAAAATATTATAAGTTGTCTCTTTTTTGATTGACAAGTTTTCATGTAATCAAGTAATCAAGTACATAATCAAGTATGTTGGGGACTATTCGAATTGTGGAAACAATAGTACAATAAATAAGGGAAATACTATTAAATTTGTTATTGTTATATGTGTGTTTATTGTTTTTAACATGTATTAAGATTGAATCACAAAAAGTGAAGCTAAATCCAACCAATCATCAATAATTTTAAACAACTAGATTTAATGTTATATATCTTATTCTCCAGTTCATACAAACTACTAGATGTTTCTATTTATACCCAAAAAAAGAATTCTTTATCTGTGCAGCAGTGATAACAATATGAGTAATGATCACATAAAAATCAAATCTATGATTCAACAATTCTTGTGTTTGTGTGTGTGTGTGTGTATGTGTGTAGTATTACACTGAACATTCATTTGGAATCAGAATGTGGGCTTGAAATTATTAAATTTTTACACTGCCTGACTCCCAATGACTCTGGATGGTTTTTCCTTCTAGAAAGAAAGAGAAACCAAAGGGCCCAAACATCTCTTCTCTCCAGCTGTCATGGTATGTGGGACTTGGGACTACATTGCTGAAAATGCACAGAGAAACTCAACTATGAACTACAAAACAAGAGTGACCTCCATATACTTGCAGTACTCAAACAATCTGAAGTGAAATCAATAGCACAACTTCTTAGCTGGCCCCTTCTCCAATTTCACACTATTAGAAATTATTCAAACCAATATTTTCAGATTGGTCCTTCCACTCTCAAAATGTATTTCTAATGTCACTATTATGAAAGGAGACACTAGAGTGAGGGTTGACCATACTCAACAATTAGCTCAGACTATCCTCCCCACTCCACCCCCAGCCTTGATCTACTAACCATGAGAAATTATTTTCAGTCCACAGGAGAAAAGACGGTGGCAACCAAAATCTCATCCTTGGGCTTCTTTCTATTTCTTCTGCTCAGTATGGAATATGATCTGGCCAATGCACTCATTAAATAGCATGTGGCAGATAAGAGTGCCAATTGGACCTAGCCAAGCTTCAACCTTTATTGCCAATGAATCCAACAGGTACTCTCCTGCCCTATGTTATACATAGTTAATCCTGAATTACCTAATTACTGGAGGGAATTTACTCTTGCGCAATGTTATGTCTTTCCCTCAGTTATCCTTAAAGATCAATACAAGATTTCAAACCTGAAGAGAAAATTCCTGTGATCCTGGACACATAGGAGTAACCAAACATGTACTTCTCTAGTGCTTGCAATTCAGAGACATTCATACTAGTCTTATTTCAGCATTTTTGCATAAATATCCAGGACAATTTGACCCTTCCCTGCTGCTTTTAGATACCAACTCTGCTTCAACATATAATGTCAGATTTTGTGTAGCAGCACTGGAAATCCATCAGAAGATATCCTGTTCATTATTTCAGAGAGCTCTGTATTGTGGTAGATCTAAGTTTGCCATACTCCCTTAAACTTATTTATTGTTTCCCCCTCCTTTCAAATATATGTTTTTTTAAATCTTTCTTCCCCCTTTATAATCTTTGATTATAATAAAGATTTGATATGATCTGACTCGATTTGATTTGATAGTATGTGGGAATGTCCATGGGAGACAGGAGAAAGAGCCACAAATTAGACAATTGTCAAACAAGTGGCAACAGAATCCACAGAAGGAATGGGAGCATAACTGTCTCAGAACAATTTATTGGACTGTAAAATAAAGGGGAATACACACACACACACACACACACACACACTTTTATAGTTGCAAAAGTCATTTAATAGAACCTTACAATCATGTTAGAGCCAGTATATTTCGATGCACTTCTTTTTTGGACTACCTTGCAAGGTTGGCATCATGCTATCCCAAAGATGGAGCATATCAAGAAATTGCTCTTAAAACACCTATATACATAAAGGCAATGAGAAGGAAGGAAATTATATTCAGGGAAGAAGAGAATGAAATATTTTTTTCTCCAGCTGCCACTGCAATAAATGCTACTAAATTCCTCACTTAAAATCAATAGAGTTAAGAAAAAGCCTTCCCTTAGTTCCAATGGGGAGTTGTTTTCCTCTCTAAATTTCTCTGGCATTGAAGGAAATAGGAACTTTTAGTGGTGCTGCAGCAGCAATTGGAATGCTTAAATCCTTTCATCCTGTAGCTAAAGCCTTCTGCATCTCCCATGCCTGCTTGATGCTTAATTCAAAAGCAGTGTAATTTTCAAGCATGTTATTAGAATCATGCACTTCGATAATGGAAGTCTAGTTCCGTGTGTTGCCACTGAGCCGTCAAACACCTATCAAATTTGTTTTCTTTGTTGTCATAGGAGAATAAAATTATAAAATGTATACTTGGAATGTAATGATAATAAATATATTCCCATCTTTGTTAAATGGAATTAAAATGATTGTAAGAAGCCTCTTCTGTATTCTTACTCAGATACATGAAGTTACCATGGATCAATAGTCACTTTTCTTTTTTAACTGCACATTATTATATGGTTATTATACAGTCCATTGCATAGTCAACCAGCTGTTTAGATTGGATATAGCATTTCTACCTACTTACTGAGTTCTTCTAAAGAACCTGGAATAGGAAGATATTGTTTGTTAGTGCTGTTAGGCATAACCTATACATAGTGCTTTTTTTTTTTTTCAAAAGGCAACTGGACTTTCTTGGTTGTTGTTTTAACATTTCACTTCTCATCCAAGAAGCTTCTTCAGTTCTAATTAACATAAAGTTCGAACTAATAATTTCCCACCAGATAGTTAGAACTGAAGAAGCTTCTTGAATGTGAAGCAAAATGTTTTCAAAGGACAAAACCAAGAAAATCAAGTTGCCCTTTGGAAAAAAAGCACCTTTGTGGCAACCATGACCTGTCATTCTCCTATGACAACAAAGAGAACAAATAACTTGATTTGTTATTGAGAATCTCCATAGACATCAGATGATGTAAACTTGTCTGTGTGAATCTGCCTTGTGCATTTGACCAATGATGATCTTGTGAATGATCATGGTTTTCAAGTGGAGCTCTAGTTGTTTTGAGATTGCACCCAAGGCACTTATTACTTTAGATGCTATCTTTGCTTTCTTTTGCCATAATTGTTCTATTTCTATTTGCAGGTCTTTGTGTTAGAGGTTGGCTTCAACCTCTATTTGGATACCATTCCACAACTCAAGATACAAGGAGATACATGAAGGGCAACAGTTTGAATGAGAATAACCGAGGCACATACTTCTTAGTAATACACATATCTACTTGTTCATGTCCTCTTCTGGCTGGGTGTTATTACTTTTAGTCCCACAGGAATCTCCCAGTTGAACTAATCACTGATCAACCTTTCCAATGTGCAGCATCAGCAAGTTGGACAAAGAACATGAAGTAAACTTGCCTCTTTGTGGAACTTCAACTTTGTATCTTGGCAACTACCTGATTGGAATTTTTAGAGATTACTTTCAGCTGTTAAAAGATTCTTCCATTTCTGTTTTCTGTATCATGTTGGAAAGAATCCTATGTTATTTTAAACAAATGGAAAATGAAGCAATACTGGCAGATAAAAGAAGCAGTTGGAAAAAAGTATGAGCAAAAATCAAATGTAAACAGAGAGGGTGACAGGGAGAGAAGATCATATGATGTAGTTTAATTGATATGTATTTTATTGAAAAGGTTGTGACTGGACATAAATATCATAATTTCCAGTGAACTGAATACCACTAATTTTCATATGCGACAGGACTGTACTGGTCTAACATATAATAAAATACCTTTTAATAAAAATAGTACATTAAGAAGAAAATCTTTACAAATATTGCCTATGCACATACTCACAATGAATTGTGAGTTTCACAGAGATTTTGCATGTTGAATGCATCTTACACGTACATAAAGATTGAGTTCCCAAGCATACATACACACACACACACACACACATACATATACACACATTCTGTTCTGGATCAACATGTGAGCATGAAGAACCTTCCTTCTTTTCATCTGTCCACTCTCTTCCTTGCCCCTTGTATTCATTCAATAAGTTAAATTAACAAAACTTGGGTGTCTGAAGAAGACAATTGACCAAATATGCCATGTATATGAATATGTTGATTGTCAAATGATTAATCCAATTGGGTTTTTATGGTAAAAAAACCCAGACTAAAATAATGCAATATATATAAGCATAGCTATTCAGAAAAAAGTGTTACTGGAGTTTAATATATTGAATGCATTCATGATTGCTTAGCTATAGACTGGTGGAATATAATAAACAATATATATTCTACTATGTACTGAGGGAACTTGTCCAAGCAGTTGTCAGAAATCAATACTACCTTGAAGGTGTTCACAGACAGATAGGCCCACACAGACACACACAGACACACACACACACACAGAGTATTATTTTAGGTGTCCAGCCAAACTTTCAAACTAATGAATAAAATGATCCTCTGTAAATTCACATTGATGTTCTATAGCATAAAAACATTTTCAGTGACTCAGAAATTCTTCTGTGGAAACTCCAGTTGAGGATTTGATTGATTGATAATCTTTTATTTTTGTTCAGATAGCACTGGATTGCCGCTGCAAACCTATCAATGTTTACCACAAGTAGGTTTGGAATTGCTGCATATTTCTCTTTTCATTATCTTTGTGGAGCAGATGTTGTCTAATAGGGATAAAATATTTTTCCCCTATACAATGGAAGAGCAGAGCATCTCACTGAGATGTTTTCTACACTGTGAAATGGCACACTTCTCATAATTGCTATGATGACTTTCCAGAAAGTTGAGTGCATTGTTCAGAATGTTTGTTTGCTTTCTTTCCTTCAACTATTTATTTGTATTATAAGTAAAGTCCTCTGATCTTCTCTTCCAAACAGGTTGTAGTGCTGAATTACCAGGAGATGGGTTAAACGAGAATGTAGAAGCCTGATTTTTTTTAATACGTTGTTTTCTGTAATCTTCTGAGAGATTTTTCTGCCGAAAATACTTTAACAATGCGCTGTGTTCAATTTCATGGATTTTAGGGGACTCTGAATATTTGATCTGCAGCATGAATTATGGCAAGAGCCTTATTATTGTTGTTACTGACTGCTGCTACTGCTGCTACTGTTGCTGTTATATTTATGCAATGAATATCAGATTCTTTAGATTGAGTATTTTTTAATGATTCCAGTTCTAACTTGCAATTGTGATTCTTCCTCTGTGATTTTATGCTTTCCTTGCCTGGACATTTAATGTCTCTCACACATTAAGTACATAAAACCCTGAATGAGGACAAGCAACTATTTTTATGATAATTGAATAAATCTTAATAAATGCATTGTAATAAGATTTGTAAAAGTTAGGTATGCAGCAAGGTAGTTCACAATCATATGTCTGTTGCTGTGAAAATAAGTCCTCTATTGATGTTTTTTTCATCATTCCTTCTTCCTGTTTAAATTCCTCTGTATGCCACCTCATCTGTATATAGTAGACACAGCAATAGCTATCAAGATTCCGACTAATAAACCCAAGCAAATCAGAACTCTGAGACTAGAATCTTCTCTAGAGAACTTCTTTATTGAGAAGTTTATTGAGTACATCATATTGGCACAGCTTTAAAGGAACACCAACTCTAAATATTTCCTGCAGTTTCAATATAATTAACATAGGAAATAACCCCATCCCCGTGTGTCACACATCATGTGGGCCAATTAGGTCCATTTGCAGGTTCTCCAGGCACTCCTTCCCCAATTTTATTGTTGCCAATAGAGATGACCTTGGTACTCAAGAGAAAGCTCTCTGTTGTGTCTAGTAAGGCATTCCAATCTCCTTTTCTCTGTGTGTGGCAACTGAGGAACAGGAAAATGGCTGCTGCCAGATTTGGTTTGAAGTTGACAATAGCACTTAGACTTATTTACGCCTTCATAGTGCTTTACAGCCCACTCTAATCAGCTTATAGTGTCATCATATTGCCCCCAATAATCTGGGTCCTCATTTTACTCACTTCTGAAGGATGGAAGGCTGTGTCAACCTTGAGCCAGTCCGAATCAAAAAGTGAGCAGTGATTTAACCTGCAATACTGCATTCTAACCACTGCACCACTATGGCTCACATACATGGTCAACAGATGGAAAAAGGTCCTTTTTTCCATAGAAGTTCTGCATGCATGGAGTAGTTGTGTTGAGTGTTGTTTAGTGATTTGGCAGTAGTTATTTTTTAGAATTAGCATAAACAACGTGGAACTTTTAATCCAATTACTAGTTTGTACCACTGGGAAAGAATGGTTATGGACAAAATTAAAAGTTAATACATTTACACATTTATTTGAATGAAAAGATGCAACAGAGCATGAGGGCTCAATCTTCCAAGCCCACAAGGAAAACAAGTCATAATTTTGCTATCCCCCAGCATATCACCTGGTTCTTTATCTTTAAATCAGACATGAAAAGGGCACTGAACAAAAGATTATACTTTTGAAAAGATGTTCATGTCAGCCAGCCTGCCTGGCAGCTTTAACTGCATCTGAGAGAGGTTGAGAAAATTATAAAAGTATTGTCATCAATTAATCTATAAGATTAATAAGATTAATTGAACTCACAGTGACAAATATGGCACCTCTATTTCTATGGTGTCTTGCTTTTTATTGAGACATTATAGTGTTATTATTTATACTTTACTTTGTACATAACTTTGTAACTGCATTCTCCAAACAAACTAGGTATCCCACATTTGAATAATAAAACCTTAAAACAAATACAAACACAACACATAAAGTGTCCCAAGCACTACCAAGGATTTCCTTTTGGTCTGGATTATTTAACCAAGCTGTGAGAATATTCAATATCTTCCAATGTTACTGTGAATCTGCGGCTACAGAGATGAAATTATTGTGTATTTGTGTGTTGATTGAATGGAATTTCCAAATAAATAGAATAGGATGGGATATTGAGAATATCTCCTTTAAATTAGGAAGAAATGATGTTTTGTCTGCATAAGGACAATATCAATCTAAGATGTATTTGAGAATAAAGATGCATATAGATTTGAAATGACATGTAATTTTTTTCTGGGAATCCCATCAGATAGTTTGGGGACCTGAGCAGAACAGTATGAAATAAATAATTTAGATCCACCTGGCGTCTCCATGATGTCTGAACATCTGGACAAATCTCTGAGTAACCACTGTTTGTAAAGAGTTAAATAATACTAGATACAGTGGTAGTCTAAATTAAAGTCCTGCTGAAAGAGTTTAGGGTTTCTTATCTCTTTCTTTTATATCATGCAGACTCATATCCAAAGTAGTTACTCTGTCCTTCGCTATCTCCCATTGAAATCAAGGATTCCCATTTAGCTGGATCATAACTATTACAAATATACGAACAAGACTTTGCAAAATCAGCTTTGGCAACCATAAACCAAATGAAGCAGACAAGTTGATTTTTTTCTGAGTTAAACTGCAATATTTTCAATAAAAAAGGTAAATTGTGGAAGTTTTATTCTTTTTTTAAAAAATGAACTTTTCCTTTTTATCTCTTTCCTAAGTTTATATAGTTAAGAGCTTAGGAAAGCATATTTATTTAATTTCACTTTACACTTTATTTTGACTTTTTCCCTCATTCTTTTTTGTTAAAGGTGAAAAACTAGAGATAGATGCTGACCTTTAATGTGGAGAAAATTAGAGACTTAACAGTTCAGTCACTTAATCTTTATATGGCCATCAGAGGCAGTTATGCCAAGAATGATGAAATGTTTTGAGGTGGATAAGATTAATGAGTATAGGCCACTATAATAAGTCCCAAACTTGCAGATTAGTTAACATTCATGAAGTATTTATTAAAGGCGTATTGCCATCATTTTTAAGTATAAGTATTGTAAATAAAAGCATTTAGGTATATGACAGCTGTGCTTGTTAGATAAGGAAATCTTTGTGAAACAGTGAAAAACTTATTTTCTTGCAATTTATTTACAGTTATCCATTCTATAAATATGGAATCAGGGATGAAAACCACCTAATACTTGGGGGAAAAAAGAATCTAGCACTCATTTGATAGATATTATGAATTAGTACAATATAACAGTTATTCCGCTTCATTTCCCATTTTTGCTAGATATAAATCTGCAGGCAGAAGAATCCTCAGAATTAATTTCAAAGTGAAATGGCAACTTGTTCTAAGAAATCAGCTAATTGCTAGTGGCTATCTGTAACTGGACACAACATGGAGCTCTATGCTATATTTGTATCAATTTAGGCTCCCCTCAGTGGCTTAAAGCCACTGAGTACAAAGCCAGGAGACCAAGTTTCTGCATGTATCCGTGACATAGTGGACATTCTGTAGGATTCTGACTCCTCTTCATTGATGTCCTCTTGATAATGGATTTGATCAGTGAAAGATATAGAGGTGCCTTGAGATGTCTGAGATATGGTCAAAGTGTCACTTGAATTGCTAGCATGTAGAATTGAATTTTCATGTGGGAGCTACACATAACATCACAAGAGTAAATGTTTAGTTTCTCACACTGTTACATGAAACAGAGGACCAATTTCTTTAGTTCTTAGATACACTCCTGCCTCTGCCTTGCTGTGACACACTTTCAATACATTTAAACTTGTATAATGAAGTATACAACGGCCTAACACGGTAGCCTTTGTTATGGGAAACTGGGTGATCTTTTTTTCCCTCTACAGTTGGTATATGCTTACACTTGAATGAATAAATTCCAACTCAGGAAACATATAGAAGTTCTAGTTTTTTGATAACTCCAGTTCCAGTAAAAAGTGAAGGTACTAAATGCATACACACATATGCACTTATACACACACACACATACCCACAGTTATGGGAAAGCTCAGTTAGCTATGTCTCCTAGCAGAGACAATGAGGAACGATGAAATAGATTGCCTTTTCTGGGGAATTTTTGATTCATTTTATTTATTTGTTTTACTTCTTGCCTGTCTCTGCTGGAACATGCTCAAATATCTTCAACAACGGGCTAATCATACACACTTATTAGGAGCTTGTGAACTGTCATAGAAACCAAATTTATGGCAACCAGGTGTGGAAAAATCTAGTAGATGACAATTTTTGAATTTAGAATGATTAAATGTGTAACTTATTATATTGCTAAATCAAGGAGACTCTTGCACTTTTGAAAGCTTTTCTATTTCAATTTGATAGAAGCAAGATAGATGATAGACAGAGAGAGACAAATAATAGCTCAACTTTGTTCTAAAACATCGGCAAAGAAGGAAAACTTGGAACGCATGTTTATGGGCAGGACTGGATGGCTAATATATGATAGCCCAGCATTATATAAGCAATTGTATCTCTAGTGGTTTGGACTGGTGGTAGGGTAAGGATAGCAACAGCAGACTTATATATCACTCCACAGTGCTTTTACAACCTCTCTAAATGGTTTACAGAGTCAGCACATTGCCCCCAACAATATGGGTCCTCCTCAGAAGGATGGAATGATGAGTCAACCTGGATGACAAGGTAAAGATGGTGATACTTCCAAATAAACTCAGTAAAAAGCTTGTCTTAGCTTTCTGAAAATGCAGGAAGGTGGCAAGTTTGCTTAACCTGTAAGAAGTAGTTTGAACATAGTGAAGCATATCCTACAACATATTGAGAGTGCCCAATTGAGTATGTTCGTATTATGTGACGGTGTTCAAGAGACAGGAGGCTAGACATGCAGAACACTTAGCAAAGTTAGATAGAAGTCAGAATGTAAATAATGACCAGGAAAACATAGGAAGCTACCTATGTGAATGAAATGATGGACACAGCAAGAGTTTTTTGTTCCCTTGGATCTTGATAGAAAAGGATTATAAATTTGTAGTAATTCCAGCAAGCCAAGTTCGAAACTATAAAAACAAGGTGGTATCTTACAAGTTATGGGTATCTGATGTCAATTTCTCACTCATAAAACAGCTATGATGGGAACCAATGGGTGATTGTGCTACTTTAAACTCCCAGCTCATTATGTCTAAACATGAAACAAAAATATGGGGGCTATTTCAGTTCACCAAAATAGAATAAAAGATAGTTAAAAGGTGCAGTGTGGAAAAAAAAATGTAATATACTGTGCATCTTTCCTAGTGAAGCTAATTCATGATTAAGTAACTGTGGCATTTTTATCTGTCAGTAAATGCTGATGTTCACAATGCCTCCTAACACATGTCTTTGTATGCATTTCCCCATTTGGGGGGTGGGGGGGGGGTAACTGTTAATTCAAATTATTTAGAACTTTTTATTCCATGCCTGTCTTTTACTCTCTGATATTAAATTCTTCTAAGACCAACTTCTGAAATACACATTTTTGATGTAATTTTTAAAAAGCCATTAGAGCTGTTTGTATGCAATTTCTGATAATCTCCAGGCTTTTGCTTTGTAGATTGAATGAAATGAATGCTTATCAGACTTTCATGTGAACCTCTAGGCTAAGTGAAGGTCAAATAAAAGCAGAATGTTCAAATCTACTTCCAATGGGACACAAATAAATCAGTCTCTAAAGTAGAATACATAGTTTACATTGCACTTTTTCCTGTTTTTACTTTATTAGGCCAAAATGTTGTTCTTAAAAACCAAGATGCTAGTGTTAGAATCTCTGGTGAAGCTGGGAAAGGAATGGAAGAAAGAGTAGAAATAAATCATTAGGAAATATTGGGTGAATCAGATGACAGCTTATCTGAAAAATGGCACTTTAATTCAGATGGGAAGAAATCTGGGGAAAGCCTTTCAAGTTACTTCAGGAGGCTCAGTTGCATTAACATACTAGAAATAGTGCTGGAAAATTCATCTTACAGTTTCCGACATCCTGCATTTATTCCAGATCAACATTACTGAAACAGCATAGTTTTGCCTCCTTGATCTTGCTTGAAGCTTGACGCTAAGACGATTCTTCAAATGACAATAAGGATTTGGCAATGCCAGAAAGTTGATGGCATCAGAAAATTTTAGAAGACCTAACCCTTAAATAATGCGATAATTCATCTAAAGGTAGAACAAAGGCAGTCATACTGAATGTATTCAATAATATGACTTGAAAACTTGGAAAGTGCACATCTCACAGCATGGTTGAAAAGGCCTCAACACATAGTGTAGAAATTGCTGTTCTTTTTTTTCAAAACCAATGAGAGAAAAACTCTGCTTTCTACTTGCTTTACATTTGATGCCATATTGTCCACAGTTAAAGCAAGTCCTTATTTGCTCTCTGTTGCAATATATGATTAAGCTGTACCACCAGATCTTCATAATATGGAGTAGGTTGATATAAAAGGATTGGACTCTTCATTTTTGAAATTTTAGTTAGGGAATGCACAGGGATTCTGCAATAATTCGTGTTCAAGAACACAGCACATCTCTTCTTCAACTCCATTTATACCTAGCAAGAATGAAGATTGAAAAAGGAATAACTGTTGTTATTCTTTCCACTGATAATGTAGCTACAGAATATTTGTGAGAGAGTGAGAGAATTCTGTGCAAAATAAAAAATGAAAATATTATATTTCCCTTCAAAAAACTCATAGTTTGTTCTTAACAATGGCATTTATGTTATGAGTTGCCTGCAAAATACAAATGTATTCTACTTCCTTCAGTAGATTAGCTGTAATTCCAAACTTATCATCTTTGGTGACCTTTATAAATATATAAAATACTGCAAGCCCGCAGCCAAAATTTAAATAAAAAACAACAACAGAAAACCATCATCAATGATCAGTTTTTCCCATCTGTACTCATGCCCTTGTACTCATGTCTTTCTATGACTGATCCGATTTTCTTGTCCCTGTCAATTGCTTTAAAAGGATAAGGAATAAAATAATAATAAGGAACAGGTGGAATAATGACCTATGTTAAACTCAATGGGGAGAATCTTTGATAGGTCAGAAATACATTGTTAGTGAGGGGAATTAGGCATCAGAATTAAATGTAGGAGACAACCGTTTGGATGATTGAGGTTGCATGATTATTATATAATTTAGTATTCTTTATTATATGATAACTTGATCTGGATGTTAGGCTCTGCAAGATATTTTTATTTTGGTTTATTACATATTTCTGGATATGGCGAAACTCTTTAGCCAAAGTTACAAAGAGGAGTGTCCTTAAGCTCTTTGCATGCTCTTAGATAGCATCAGTAATTTAAGGACTCACTGCGCAAGCTGACTTATCCACTGTCCTTTAGAGACCATGACCTTGTGGAAAACATCAGTCGGAAAAACTCAGGTGGCAATCCTGTATCTACTTACCCACATATAACCCTGAGTGAACTCAGTGGAGTTAGTTTGTCGGTAATGTAGTAATATGTAGTAGTACGTTTAATTTTATAGCCTCAGAAATGACTTCTCAGGATATTTATTATCCTGACAATGGGATATCCTGATAATGGGATATCTGTTTGAAATATCCATTGGGAAATGGTTTGAAGAAATGTATTCTTATGACTTAAGTAGGTTGATTTGTTAAAAATAATTGTTTTATGTTTATTGGACTCCTGAAATAATATGTAAAAAAGGTTGCAAGTTAGATTTCCTGAGCTGGCATAATAACAATGTTCAGGATTCTCTGACTCATATAACTTGGTCATGTGCTGTCATGGTCCCTTTTGCTATATTGCACATGGCAATATAGACTTAGGGAAACTATAGTAATTAGGTATGAAAATTGTTAAATATTACCAAATATGGCCATAGAGAGGAGTCAGCTAACAGACTCCACTCATTGGCCAAGCCATTGGCAGGATAAAGTCCCATCAGTGGCTGAAGCCTTGGACAGTGCCAGCTACAAAAAGCTGGCACCAGTCACGACTGAGCGGCTTTTTACTTAAAACTTCAATAAAGACATCTTTACCATTCCTGCTGTGTACTGCCTCTCAGTTCAATGGACCCATCTAACAAAAATGTAATTGGGTAATAGGAATAACCTTGAGGAACAGAAGAAAAATTTATAACCAAAAGTTAGATTTAACAAAAACGGAATCCAGGGCAGAAATATAATTTGAAGAAGCATTTCAGTTTTGCTCCTCACTAATTCTCATGAAGATAAAGGGATAGAAGGGAAAGGCATAATTAAGGCTTGCAAACTTTGTTGCTGTATCCCTGTGATAAAACCCTGCTGTATAATAAAAGAATTCATAACTTGGTTTCCTAGTCTGATCTACCTGAAAGGAGACCCAGTAGATGTGATGGAATTTGACTTTTTATGAAGAACTCTGACTTTATTCAGCCAGAAGTTCAGCAAGAAAAGAGAATTGTTTTTAAAAAGATGGAAAGAAACTTAGTTTCCTGTTATTAACAAAGGTCTTTTATCAGTGTTTGGAATGTCTTCATATTCTAAAAATAAGTTTCTATCTATCCTACATTTAGTAACAAGTTTAAGCACTGAATTAGTTTTAAATTATACAGATTTTGCCCTATTCTTTTCTGTTTCCTTTATTTCCTGTTAAATTTTAGTTCATTTCACGAATTTATGGATTCTTTAGTGTATAAGGCTTATACAGACCAATCTTCGAGCTTTGTCTCCAATGATACCAATGTAAATAAATTCGATTTTTTTTTCCTTTGGTAAACTTCACACAATTAACAACAACAATTACAACAACAATATCCTCAAGAATAATTGAGGAGAGCCAGATTGTCCTGGCAGCAAGTCAAAGCAGGTTAGATCTACAAGGCTCTAATAATTTTCACACATGCCTTCTAAAAATGAAAACAAAACAAATACCATTGGTCTTATATGAAATCAGAAATGGTTATTATTTCTCTTTGGCAAAGAACAACTTTGGCAAAGTACAACCAAAACATGAAATTTAAAAACTGTTCTGCAAAGAATCTTTTGTCTGTGAATACTTTCCCATAAATCTGTTCATGGAAAGAAAAGCCATAAGCCGCAATGGCAGCCAATAAATTTGGCTACACTAACAAATGTTTATAAAGAACAAAAGCAAGAGCTGCCAATTGGGGGTCCACCAAAGTTAATAACATTATTTTAATTATGGTTCTATGATACTATTTTGGGTTAAGAATACGACAGACCATATGTTTAAGTATTTATGTTGCAGTATTTTGAAAGGCTGGCATAATAATCTATTTGACAGTTGCTTCATTCCCCCAATTTCTTTAAAATGATTGTAGTGAGTGGTGGTAGACCTTACTTAAATTCCAAATTATGATTTCCAAAATTAGTCATCAAAACGTCATAGGCTAGAATACTATCCATTCTACCATGAAGATTCAGCTATGTAGTTTTTCAGGCATAATCTTTATTTTTTGAAACAATATTGTTTTTCTTCTGTGGAAAACATGCAAGCTATCCTTTGAAAAATAATCTCCAAACAAGCAGATTTCTGTAAGAGCAGTAAATGTACTTTAGGTTCAGATATCCAATACAGAAAGCTTCAGTAAAATAATCTTGAAGAGTTTTGTTTAGATGTGACTTAGCATAATTTCCCCATTCCTGGAACCTGAAATCACTTTATAGACCAGTTCTGCATATTGCTGATGTCTAAATAAGAAATTGCAGCAAAGCAAAACCAATAAAAATGTTTGTGCCAACATTGCTTTTAAGCTATATGAAGCTAATGGCAGCCTTAGTGGTTTCATTGAGATTACAGCAATGCCAAGATATTCTTCTTGGCAAGAGAAATGTCTAATGATACAATGTTCTCATATGCACTACTGGCTTCTGCCATTCCCTCCATGTATTTTGGTTACTTCTTATACTACCATCCTGTTTATTTTACCACTGCTGAAATTTAGATTGTAAGCACATCAGGAATGTCTGTCAATGTGGATAATATAATAATAAAGCTGTGGAAAAGCCATATGAAATAGTAATTTATATAAACATGCCATATGCCAGTTAGAATTCTTAATTGGATATTAGTGTCTCTTTTTAAAAAATACCGTACAACTATCATTCTTGAAGTAACCTCCTTCCCTCAGCTATGGTTTCTGAATTCGTGATGTATTTATGCAGAATACATGATCTTGTTGACTATAGAAAAACAATGTCAGGAAAAATATTGAAATCTAGCTGGCCAAAATCATTGGTCTGTGAATTAAATTTTAATAGTAAATAAACAAATAAAAATTCAGTGAAGGGTATAAAATTACCAATAATTTTAAAACATGAGTTTATCAGCCACTTTATTACATTT
This sequence comes from Pseudonaja textilis, assembly GCF_049901715.1. Lineage (NCBI taxonomy): Eukaryota > Metazoa > Chordata > Lepidosauria > Squamata > Elapidae > Pseudonaja > Pseudonaja textilis. Next base: position 36,994,799 of record NC_141995.1, read on the forward strand.
TATTTATTTATTCATTTTGTCAAGTGATTATTACGTAACAGGTATAAGTATAACCATGGTTATGAATACATGAAATGGATACGAATAAGAAAAAAAAAACAATAGGACAGGGACGGTAGGCATGTTGGTACGCTTATGCACATCCCCTACAGACCTCTTAGGAAAGGGGTGAGGTCAATAGTAGACAGTCTAAGGTTAAAGTTTTGAGGGTTTGGGGAAGAAACCACAGAGTCAGGTAGAGTATTCCAGACATTGACCACTCCGTTGCTGAAGTTGTATTTCCTGCAATCAAGTTTGGTGCAGTTTACTTTGAGTTTGTATCTATTGTGTGATCTTGTATTGTTGTGGTTGAAGCTGAAGTATTCATTGACAGGTAGGACATTGCAATATATAATTGTATGTACTATACTTAGATTGGACTGAAGGTGGCGTAGTTCTAGTTGTTTCAAGTCTGGTGGCATAAGGTATTCTGCAATGAGTAGAGGAGTGGAGAACTCTTCTTGTGAAAAATTTCTGGACTTTCTCAACTGTATTAATATCAGATATGTAATGCGGTTTCCAGACTGATGAGCTGTATTCAAGTATTGGCCTAGCAAATGTTTTGTATGCTCTAGTTAGTAGTGTAATATTACCAGAGAAAAAGCTACATAAGATTAGGTTAACAACTCTTAATGCCTTTTTGGCTATGTAGTTAAAGTGGGCTCTAGCACTTAGATCATTAGAGAAGAGTACTCCAAGGTCCTTGACAAAGTTTGGATCATCAAGAAGGTCTTGACTATTCAGCTTGGGTTTTAATTTCTGATTATTATTATTTTTGCCAATATGTAAGACAGAACATTTATTTGTTGAGATTTGAAGTTGCCATTTGTTTGACCATTCTGACACATAGTTGAGGTCTTTTTGAAGGGTAGCAATATTGGCGGTGGTGTTGAATAGCTTTACATCATCAGTGAAAAGAATGCAGTTGCTCTTAATATGATCACAAAGGTCATTTATGTAGAGTATGAAGAGAGTTGGTCCTAGAACACTGCCTTTGGGGACACCATTGTTGACAGGTACAGGATTTGATAGGATGCTTCCAATTTTCACCATTTGTTGTCTGTTTGAGAGGAATTCTTCTATCCAGTTCTGAAGGTTATCCAGAGATACCATAAGATTTTAGTTTTAGGAGTAGTTTGTCGTGTACCACTGAATCAAAGGTTTTACAGAAGTCTATGTAGATTGCGTCTATTGCTTTGGCCTGATCGAGTTGTGTAGTCCATATGCTTTTGCAGTGTAAGAGTTGCAGATTGCAGGATAGTTTTTTTCTGAAACCAAATTGTTTGTTAGAGAGTAGGTTGTTTGTCTCTAAGTGGAGGATAATGGATTGGTTAATAATTGATTCCATGACTTTACAGGTGACACAGCATAAAGAGATTGGTCTGTAATTTTCAACTAGGCTGGGGTCTCCCTTTTTAAGATGGGGATGACCATGGCTAGTGACCATAGGTTTGGCAAGGAGCTAGTCCTGAAAGATTTTTCAAAGATTATGCTTAGAGGTTCGGCTATGGCAGTGAATAGCTTTTTTTGCTATAAGTGATTCTTTCACTTTGTACGGAAAATACACAAATCTTACCACTCAGACAATCCGAAGCAATGAATCAATCACAACTGGAATACTAGATTCCATGTATTCAGACCTTATTTCACCAGAAGTTCAATAGTAATAGCACTTAGACTTATATATCGCTTAACAGTGCTTTACACCCCTCTCAAAGCGGTTTACAGAGTCAGCATATTGCTGCCAACAATTTGGGTCCTTATTTTACCCACTTTGGAAGGATGGAAGGCTGAGTCAACCTTGAACCTGGTGGGATTCAAATTGCAGTGGGAGTAGCTTGCAGTACTGCACTCTAACCACTGTGCCAGCGAGGCTCCTATTACATAAGAGGCTCCTACTCAAGCTACATAAGAGACTACAGATTTTCTGTGAAAATTAAACTCTGTAGGCAATCTTTCTAACAACAGCATTTCTGTCAGTGAGGATGGTGGGACACTATTTACCAACATTTCTCAAGAACATGGATTTGAAGCCATCAACACTGTAACTACTTAAAGCCTGTTTTATTCATCAATTCTGTTTGATCTTCTATTTTGACATTTTTGTTAACATGTTTGCTGGGGAGAATTTAAATTGTGGCAAGTGGTATGCCTAAATTTCTTTGGAAAATAAAAAAAGAAACATGAGTTAAATATGAGATGTTATTCTTATTTACTTAGTATATATTAGTGTCTGTCTGTCTGTCTATCATCCATCTATGGCAAAAGAATATTCCTTGTACTAAGCTGCATAATAATTTACTCACCCATAAATATTTCATCTTAGCGCTAACATCTTGACAATAACAATTCAATGCAAATCATTGGCACAGCTATGGATGGCTGGTGGCTTCTCAATACATTGATTAAAATGCTACATTAGTGTAGTTGCTCTATTCTGCTCACAAAAGCTTTAGCTTCTTTATAAATATTTGTAATTGCAAAAGGTACTACCAGATTCCGCCATTTTTTGTCCCTACAGACTAACATGACTCTTCTTCTACAATATAGACAGTGATTTACTGAAACTTTGGTTCAAGGTGGAATCATATATGCAAATTGACAAAACTATGGGGTTTGTCATATCATTAGATTTCCTAAATCTTTGGAGGAACCAAGAACTGTTTTCAGAAAGCTAAAAACACTTGAACCTGATTAGTACTTGGATGAGAAGACACCAGGAATTACCAATGTTAAATGAAACTGGAAATTTTTTTGGAAAAAAGAAATAACAAACTAAGTGGATATGTCAATAAAAACACTAGGATTTGAACTCAGTTAAAAGAAGGTTTTATTAGCTGGAAAAATGTGTAGCAGATCTGAAATTTATTTCTAATATTGCATAATATAAATGAGAACATTCTTGAACTTACTTTAAACATTGGGAGGAAAAGTGACAATGTTTATTTTAATTTGCCAATAATATGTTTTATGTGTTTTTCTGACAATATGGACTTTTATATGTCAATAACAAATATCTGATTATTAGACAATATTATTAGAATGCAAAGAGTAACTTTTTAAAAAATATCCATTAGTTGCAAAGGGAATGGCTTATGTCATTCTGCTTGACTGAAAATAACATGTTTGCTAAGAAATTGTGTGTTAACATTCAGCAAGTGATGCTGAATTGCTCAGATCATGTACAATGCATCTCAAAAAAGCCCAGCTTGTTCTAACCAAGCTTGATTATTCTGTTTGTCCCTGGTTGTTATTCTTGAAGCAAAAGTAATACATGCAGAGAGGGCCCAGTTCAATTGTTTATTTTATATGAAATAAAAAATAAAAAAATTGCTGCCTGTCAGATAGCTCTTCATTTTAATCATTATACTCCCTTTTCATCAGATTAAGGGATTACACTGAGCACTTCAAGTAAGATTTAGGTATTTGCAAATACCAAGTTACAATTATCTTGTTTGACCGTCAGTCAAGCAGGTATTAGTCAATTGGATAATGTCCCCAAGCACTTGAGAAATTAAATCCTTTTACGCAGGTCTTCACTTGCTGCTAACAGTAAGTCAACTGTTTAAACTGTCTGATAGCATGTGAGGATGTTTAAATAGAACATAATAGGATTTGGCTAGTGTACTTTTTAATATCTCAAATGGATTATGACTCTACATTATGGAAATCCCCTCTTTCTGATTATAGATATCTTTATGTGGATCAATTATTTGAAATTATATTGCCATTCTTCTAGAACATGATAAATTCTACCTGCCTTGCACATCTCTCGTTCTCATCAATAGCCACTAATCTGAGATCATGTTGAATTTTTTGCTATACAAATGTTAATCAAGAACCTCCTTCCTATTTCTTCCTATTCATCAGATAAATGAAACAGTTTTCAGAGGAACTGCTAAGTGTCTACCACATTTTTAGACTGGTGACACACAAAGCATTAGCACTTCATACATTCAGTTGATATATTAAATTAGGATGTCATTTTTTTCCTTAATGGAGGCACAGATAAGTGATACCCTTTGTAATTTGAAGCTATTACTTCTATGGATAGGCCTTTTGTTTCTGAAGACCTGCAAGTAGCATCAAGAATAGATTTGGTGAGGTTAAGAAGACAAATATACCAAACTGGATTTTATTGTGAGATACTTAATAGAAGCTTATCAGGATATAGAGCTGAATCAATAGAAAGCCAAGGTCAGAATAAATATTTTCAATCTGCTTTTTCAGAAGTTATATTTTTAGTAATCTGACTACAGAAAAAAAGATTAATAGCACACACTTGATTGTGGGGTTGGTTGGTGATTGGTTTTTCAGACAAGTTTATAATTCTCTTCAGGGAGTGAGGTTTGGATAAAAATGATTGTTGCAATCAGTTTGAACATCACCAATCATTCCAATATTTACCATCATTTTAAGGCTCATTTGAAAAACAGGTTACTAGGCTCCATTTTTTGACCACAGAGTGGACCACAAAATTACAGAGACATTGAAAGCCTAATAATAGGTTCTAATGTGACCTACATATAACATAATATGCAAAGTGAAATCTGACTTTTTGATAAGCAAGAATGATAATTTTGTTCCATGGGACTCCTACGATTAACCATCAGAGATAATACATGAATGAACCTTAGAAATACAGGTCTTGGTATTTAAAACATATTTTATTGCACATTCTCTTTCAGCAATTTTTACTGCATTCATTTTTTTTTCATTTTTTGTTCTATGTTGCTTCCCACTATGCAAATGAGAAACGTCTACAGCCTGCAAGTATAAAACATAGGTAATTTTTGATCCATGCGTTTTTCAGGAACAACAGCAATCTTGGATAACTATATGTTATACCGAATCAGACTTTGCATATTTTTCTCATTTATATTTCCAGAAGGCAGCAGGAAGAGGGAAAATAACTTTAAAACCAAAGATGCACAGCTACATTAACTGGAATTCTCAACAAACCAAAAACCCAATCTAATGCCTAGTCGATGCCAGACCACGTACATTGTGGAATGCATCTCCATAAAAGAGTGCTAGAAATTATAACATAAGTCTAAAACATAAAAAGGATGGTTGCTGGAACTGGGTATGTCTAGTTATATGAAAAGAAGGACCAGTTTCCAATATCTCAGAGGCTGCCACAAAAAAGAGGGAGTCAAGCTATTCTCCAAAGCACCTGAGGGTAGGACAAGAAGCAATGGGTGGAAACTAATCAAGGAGAGAAGCAACTTAGAACTAAGGAAAAATTTCTTGGCAGTTAGAACAATTAATCAGTGGAACAATTTGCCTCCAGAAGTTGTAAATGCTCCAACATTGGAAGTTTTAAAGAAGAGATTAGATAACTATTTGTCTGTAATTGTGTATGGTTTCCTGCCTAAGGAGCAGGTTGGACTAGAAGACCTCCAATGTCCCTTCCAACTCTGTTAATTCTATTCTAAATGTGGGTATATGAGGGGAACATACTGTATATTGTGCTATTGCAATGTTACAAAATATTATCTATGCTATTTAGACTTTCTACTTGAGTTGCACAGTAGCATCCAAAGTACAAATATTTGTTGCAAAAAATTTATATATTAGGAAACTCCCAGCCCTCTTTTTCTCTTCCTTCATTTAAAGTAATCAGTTATACTTTGCATAATTATTATTTGTTGCTTTGTTAGTTTATAACATATTTTGTTATAAACCATTTATTTATTTATATTTGATTTGGTTGGGCTTGGTTGCCATTAACTCCTGCCAAACTGTTGGTAGTTTACAACAATAAAAATCTACAATAAAGAAATAAAACATACATGTTAATTTATACATCAGAACCAAATGACAATTATTTCTGCATTATTTCTAATTAGTATACTAAGATAAATACTAAACCAATTAATAATAGTTGGATTTATCACTGATATGGTCTTCTGGCTTCTTTGCAGAATATAAAGAAAAATAAATGAGAAGTATATCTTCGCTGATGAACTCAGCAGTGCAGGGGTGGGATTCTACTAGTTTGCACCTATTCGCTAGAACCGGTTGTTAACATTCTAACATTCTAACATTCTAAGTAGTTCAGAGAACTGGTTGTTAGAAGAAATTACCGGCCTAATCTTGTAAGGAAGGCAGGAAGGAAACATTTTGGTGTTGCTTAAAGAAACTGCCTCTCTGTTAACCCTTATTATATTCTTGGCAGGAATAGACTTCCTGTCTCAGGAACTTCTCTGGAGTTTTTTCCCTCCTTTTCTGGTACTTTGCTTGTTTGGAGTGACCATTCAAAGTTACAATGGCACTGAAAAAAGTGACTTAAGACCATTTTTCATACTTACGACTGTTGCAGCATCCCCACAGTCATGAGAAGCCAGGCGAGGAGATGCGTGCCTCGATGTGAGTGATATTGAGTTGGCCATGCCCAGCCACACCCACCAACTAAAACACGCCTACAGAACCAGTTGTTAAAAAAATTGAATCTTACCCCTGCAGCTGTGCCACTGTAAATAGATTGATATCATGGAGTGAGAAGTCAGCTCAAGCTCTACAAAAGGCAATGAAAACAAACTTGAATATTGAACTTGTCAAACTCATTTTGCTGCCGTTTTCCATTCCTAAATTACAGCTTTTTGAGTGCAAGCTGTTGAATAAATGCAGTACAGGTCAAAGAATGAAAAATGAGTTTCTACTTAAACCTTTGTATTATACTTTAAAACAGGGATCACCAATCTTTTGAACCTCAGGGACCACCAAACTCATAATTTTAAATGCCAGAGACCACTAATATGAATTTTGACTGACAGTGGCTTGCTGACATTGGTGGGAGACAGAGAGAGAAAGAGAGATATCTGATCTAACCTCTCCCCCCACCCTCACACACAAACACACAGAGGCAGGGATGGGATTCAAATTTCTTAACTCGTTCTGTGGGTGTGGCCTAATTTTTGGGTGTGGCTTGGTGGTCATGTGACTGGCTGGGCATGGCTCGTATGTAAATATTATAAATATTTATGTAAATATTGAATTTTTTATAAAAAAGAGAAACTTTTACCCAAAATCAGGCAAAGCAAGCAGGCAGATAGAGTTGGTCACAGAATCACAGATTCACTCAGAGATCTATCTTTCTGCCATCGGCTACCTGAATTTGCCACATAAAATTTGCTTGCAAGCAAACTCATAAAATTTGCTAGTAAGCAAACTCACAAAATTAACTCACAACATACCTTGTATGTAATATTGATTTTTTTATTTTTAAAAAGGGCAACTTTTACCCAAAATCAGGCAAAGGAGGCAGGCAGATTGAGTTGCTCACAGAATTCACCCAGAGAACTATCTTTCTACCATCGGCTACCTGAGTCTGCACTGAATAATAGAAGCTTCAGTCCTAAGGAAGATTTGGCTCTGATTAAAAGCAGAGCCAAAGATCTAAAGATTAGCTAGAAAGCAAGAAATCCAACAATTTCCTGCTTTCTAACTAATCTAAATCTCCCAGCATAGCAGAACAGCTGATGGTTGGGGATAAAAAAGGAAAAATAGCATCTTAGCAGGCAAGTTTGCCAGGTAAGGAGTGAGTGGGTGGAGAGGGTTCCTGCAGGCCATCTGGGTGGCACAGCCTTGTGTTCCCATGGAAAATGGATTAATTGCTTTGGGGGGTGGTCTGGGGGTGACATTTCTCTGTGGACCACCAAAATTTCCTCATGGGCTACCAGTGCGCCATGACCCATTGCTTTAAAACATGTTTTCCTGGCCTTAGTTTTCCTTAATTATAACTCACTGAGTATAATGGACTAACCCATTGGGGGAAAATGAAGGAGGTGTCCTTTCCTATTTATATTATTGGATTTTATTATAATTGAAATAGATTTTCTTTTCCTTTATTTACTTCTACTTATTTAGATGTCCAGAAAGAGAATCAAAACAGAAGCTGAGAATGTTTTTGTTTTTTAGAGTATTCAAAGCAAATAGTTATCTATTGGTAATTAGAAGTGTGCATTTTCACTATGATGTATTAGATTCATTTTTTATTGAAGAGAAAGGGTTCTTTTTATTGGAGAAATAACATTTCATTCTGTATAGGCAAGGCATCTAAAAATTATTACTGGGAAAACTCTTGCAAAAAGAAAAGAAAGGGAAATTGTATTATAACTTAGGTTTCACTCAAATAGGGTTTGAATTTCAAAGAGAGCATAATTTCTAAAGTAATTATGCCCATGTTTGCTTAAATTTTTGTTGAACCTGATAATCTACAGTGCACAAATGTTCACCTATAAAGATGTAAAAAATGGAGGAAATTTAATTCAGATTCTTAACATAAAGGTTTGCGTCTCTTATTTGAAACATATGTTTAAGGCTGCCACTAGGTAGTGAGTCAATAGAGGCTCACATGAGAATTAGCTGATTGAAATACTGACTAAAACTAGTTTGAGAGGGCAGTATTTTATCCCGGTTAATAATCTCAAGTCCTTCTTGGGGGGAAGCACAGTCTCAAAACTACTTACTGTAACTTCTCAGTCCAATCACTAGTAATAATAGGTTTGGAGAAGGCATTTACAAGAGATCAAGCAATGTAGCTTAGATCTAATTCTACAGAACGTGAGGACCAGAATTTTATTACAATTGTAACACTACCTTTATTTATCCCTAAGTATCTATACAAAATCTATACAATGTCTCTCACAGATGTAAAAACTATGGAGCAGACTTGGAAAAAGAAGTCTTCCAACATAAACCTGAAAGAGAAGAAGGAGCAAAGAAGATATTCAACGTTGACCTGGCTTATTTAATTTGAGTATAAAAGGGAGACAAAGCAAAACCTTCTCAAACTTTCAAGATTCTGTTATTATGCTATAAAACATAACCATAACACGGATACTTCCCTTATTATGAAGATAGTTGACCCCTTCATGTAACCTTTTGGATCAACACTGAAATCTCTGAATAGAAAAAAACAGATATAAGCCTGGGTATCCTCATATTTTCTAAAGAACACTGTAGCTCTATTATACTCTTTAAAGCTTAATTTTATGTTAACATTTTGGGATCAGGGATCAGAGGCAAGGAACAGATACATTTTCCATCTTTTCCATCCCAAAGTGTCTCTGAAAATTACTCAGTGGTGATACTTTCCCTTTGTAATTTATTGAGCCCATATACTAGTCCTACTATTCCATATTACTTAAAAAAGCTCACTTACGATTGTAGAGAGGATTCTGCATAATATGTGAGAAAAAAGAAAAACATTTATTCCATTCATTATCTTTCTTAACAATGAATTCTTCTCCAGGTTAACATAGATGTAATTTTCAATAGATGCAATGGAGTTAGGTATGGTTCAAGATATATGCCCTAAACTAGAATTTGGGAATTTGTACTTCTGAACTGGAGATTATGGGTATTGGAGAACACGGTTCAATAATACTTATTCTGAAACTTACTGTATATACTGCTTCAGTCATAGTACAATCTAAGCAGCCTATAATAAATTCATTTAAATTTACCATAATAAATTAACAGAATAATACAATACATATACTAACACCAACATTTATTTTGATCATCAGTATGGTAAATCATGCCACAATTTACTCAGATATATGTACTCTATTCTTCTCTGAATACCTTCATTAATAGCTAATTTTTATCAATTTCTAAAAAAATCAGGGAAGAGTTCACTCCCACTAACGAGGCAAGCTGTTCTAAAAAAGGGAACCCCTTATAAAGAAAGACCATTTGTAAATGCCCTGCTACAAAAAAACTTTTGATAGGGGAGGACTTTCAACAGGTATGTTCATGCATGGAGCATAGATGTTTTATCCGAATATGCATTGTTGATCTATAAATAGATTGTCTATCTATTTATTATATTTATTATTATAATATTTACTCACAGAGCTCTAAACACTATGCAAATACAAAACTTAATTGTTGGAATGTGCTGAAATGAGTAGATTGACATTTGAAATTAGAGAACAAGAGGATAAACAATTTTATAAAATTTGGGACCTTTTCTATCAATGGTTAGATAATAAAATACAGTAATGAAATATGTAGATTTTTATAAAATAATAAATATATAAAGATGTACTTCTTTTTTATTATATCTACAAAATGTTTTTTAGGATAGATTTGGGAGGATAATATGAATACTTATAAAATAAACTAAGTAAATTATGCTTATCTTGTAAAATATGAATGAATAAAATTATTGTCAAATGATTGATTCATAATGATACTAGGGTATTCAATTTTGGATTGATAATATGAATTATTATGCAATGTAACTGTAACTGAAGACTACGAAATGGATGCACAAAATAATTTGTAAACCAACCAGCACACTGCTTGTATACTTATGGAAGAAAGTTTGATGTTTTTATGTTTTGTTTGTTTATGTTTGTTTTTAAAAACCAATAAAATTTACCAAAAAAAACCAACTTAATCGTTTAAGTTTTACTTTAAGTTATACCCAGAAGTATATTGGCAGCCACTGCAGTTCTCATCAACATTTGGAAGATCGCAGATTTCCCATATCTATGATATGGGATAGGATTTTAAGACTTCATTTTGTTAGGTCCACAAGTTGTGTCATGTTTTAAATATAGCAATTTTGAAGGATGGCCATAACCAATAGTATTTAGATGGGTATTTTCTCATATGCTTATTCATCATAAATTATTGGCTTTGATTTGCCATTAAGTCCCTTAAGCAAAACAGTCCCTTTCATTTTAGGGGTAAACCAAGCATATTTATGTGAATACATTTCTTATGTATCTCTTCTTATAGAATTTAAATTGTAAGTCAGAGAGCAAGTCTTTCACATTACCTGTTGCTTATAGTACGTATACATAACAGAATGATAACAATTTCTAAGCTGCATGGATTCCTTATAAACTGAATGTGGAAGCTACATTTTTTGTAAATAATACACATACACTTGTCTCAAGACTGATTCCTCCAAGCTATTAACATATACATTGAGACTACTATGAAAAACTTCTACCTGAAAGGATATGCGGATTACCTAGTGCTGGAGGCATTTAACAGATACTTGCTTAGCTTCACAATGTAGGATGTTTTTAAGCTGTTGTTAAAGGAAACAGTTATTGCAGTGAAGAGGTAAACCACTTTTCCTGCTCTATTAATAAAATGAAGCAGAAAAGCAAAGCCAACAGAACAGAACAAAGGAAAATAAGAAAAAGTTACTTCAGTTGCTTGAAGGCTGAAAAGAGCCCTTTTTATGAAACGGTTTGGTTGTTATATTTGTATATGTGATCCAACAATGTATGTAGATTATTTCATCATTTAAGAATAATTTAAGCTGGACCAGATAAAGAAAAAATAATTTTAGCTTTAAAAGAAATGCCCTATACAATGAGTTTAAAATATCAAGTCTCAATACCTCAATAAAAGAAGGTCTCATCTGTGCTATCAAAATTCCAAATAACTGTTAACAGAGGTGTGGAAATTCAACATGGCAACACAGATAATCCAAATAGGGAACTTTATTAAATGTGGCATTTTAATGACTAATCCTGAAGATTTTCAAATACTTAATAAACTTTTCTTTCTTAATAAGATATAGCCAACTATTTATCTTGGATTTGAAAAACATTTGAAAGATCAAAGGCAACTATTTAGCATCTCAACTTTCAGAGTTCTGCTTTTAGACTTTTTTTTTTTCATAAGAAAAATATAAGATAGCAATTTTCATTCCTCACCTCCCTACTGTCATATTTTTAAACCCCTGAATATTAAAAATGGGAGAAGACAAAATTGCCAGCTCAAACATTACATATTTTTTAGCATAACAAGAATGTGCATATTTTTAATGCTGTAAGCAGCCATTAAATTTGTTTAATAAGTAGATAAATGTTGGCTGAGAATATAGTTCAGAATAAATGGCAGAATCTTCATCAACAGAAAGTAATTTTTTTCTACAGAAAAGCACAATGTGGAAAGGATTCCCTAAAAACTAATGTTAGGAAACCATTGCTATAAGGGGAAATGCAAGCTTCTACTAGGTCTCAATAAAATAGCTCCACTGACTTTTTTCCTAGGTACATATTGCTCACAGGAATCTCAGGAATAGTGATACGTGTGACTCATTTCAGCTTCTAAATTGGAAACACAATGACTTTAAAATAACATTCCACATAGGCCAGCTTCTGCTTCTGAAAAAAACATTTTGCTGTGAAAAGGTGGGAGATAGTCGGAAATGAACACTCAATTGAAAGGAATATCAAAACTCTCTGAATGTCATAATTAACTTTGTAGAAGGTCCTCTGTTGAAGTCAAAAGTTAAAATGATGGCATTTCAGTAACTGTATTGCTATGTCTGAAAAAAGGAAATTGAAAGGTATCTGTTTGACCTTTTAAAAATCCTGTAGAAATTGTGATAATCATTAGATGATTTTACTGTCACATACCTGGGAAGAACAAATGGAGAAATAATTATATATTGTGCTCTCTGAGCTTAGTTGTTTGCTTCCACATGTTTTGTTACCCAACTAGGTAGCTTCATCAGGACTGTAACCTTAAGGACTATAACAGACATTATATAGGACAGACTGGCAGAAGACTAGTAGAATGCACCTACAAATACTAGCTAGCTTTGAAAAGATACGATAAAAATGCCTTAATCTCACAACACACGGACAACAATTTCAGCTGAGAAACTGTGAGCATCTTAGTCCAAATTAAATGCAAAAATGCTTCCCATCTGGTTTACCTAGTGAGGCTGATATGGATCTTGAAGTCTGAAAGTACAATTCTCCCTCCACCACTACCACCAATACTCTGGTTTCCTTGATAGCTTGAGAAATAGGGAGGTCTTTTTATTTTCTTCCGCGACTGAGTATGTATGTATGTATGTATGTATGTATTTATTTATTTTTATTTATAAATTGCTTACACATGCCCCCTACCAGAGTCAGGTAGAGTATTCCAGACATTGACCACTCTGTTGTTGAAGTCGTATTTCCTGCAATCAAGTTTGGTGCGATTAACCTTGAGTTTGTATCTATTGTTTGCTCTAGTATTGTTATGTTTGAAGCTGAAGTATTCATTGACAGGTGGACATTGCAATGTATGATTTTATATACTATACTTAGATCAGACCAAAGGCGGCGTACTTTTAGGTGTTCTAGGTTTAGAATTTCAAGTCTGGTGGTATAAGGTATTCTGCAATGAGTAGAGGAGTGGAGAACTCTGCTTGTGAAATATTTCTCAACTGTGTTAATATCAGATACGTAATGTGGGTTCCAGACTGATGAGCTGTATTCGCTTATTGGTCTAGCAAATGTTTTGTATGCTCCAGTTAGTAGTGTAATATTACCAGAGAAAAAGCTATGTAAGATTAGGTTAACAACTCTTAACACCTTTTTGGCTATGTAGTTACAGTGGGCTCTAGCACTTAGATCATTTGAGATGAGTACTCCAAGATCCTTGACAGAGTTTGGATCATCAACAAGCTCTTGACTATTCAGCCTGTATTTTATTTTCTGATATTTTTTTTGCCAATATGTAGGACAGAGCATTTATTTGTTGAGATTTGAAGTTGCCATTTGTTTGAACATTCTGATACATAGTCAAGGTCTTTTTGAAGGGTAGCAGTATTGTCTGTGGTGTTGAATAGCTTTACATCATCAGTGAAGAGAACGCAGTTGCTCTTGATATGATTATAGAGGTTATTTATGTAGAGTATGAAAAGAGTTGGTCCTAGAGCACTGCCTTGGGGGACACCAGTGTTGACAGGTACAGAATTTGATAGGACACTCCCAATTTTGACCATTTGTTGTTTGTTTGACAAGAATCCTTCTATCCAGTAATGGATAGAATATTCAGCAGCAAACTCTGCTCCCTCTTATCTAACTATCCCTTTGGCAAAATCTATTAGACAGGACTCCCAAGGTCTTTCCCACAAAAGCTTTCTATTCATCTTTCATTTATTTCAGTAGAGTTTACACTGTCTCCAACATAAATGGACTTCATATTTCACCAGTTTAAACTATACAGTTAGTGAGACCATTGGTTTCCAAGCAGTTTTAAAAAATGACTGATTCAAATTGGTGTGGGAACTAAATTAACCTAATATTGAAAACAGCAATTTACAAATGGAAATACTGGGATTAAATGAGATGAAATCTGTACCGAAACAGATTATTACAATCAGTAACCACACCTCTCTCACCATAGGGGATAAATGTTTGTCTCTACAGAAGATTGAAATGTAAAAATAATCATATCAAGAAATTGGCAGAATGATTGTGAAGCCTAAATGACAAATAACCATTCACTTCATTATTACTGATATTAAAAGACACAAAAGAACCCCTGAGGTAATTATTATTACAGATAGTTCTTTTGCAAATATTTTTGCATTTTCAAGTTGCTATCAGATTTTATAAGCCTATTTTATTTATTCAGTATATAGATTAGAAAACCCCAGAAGCTAAAGCAGATTATTTTTATTCAGCAAATATACCTACTCTACTCCTATCTAGAAACTTTGTCTCCACATCAACCCATCCTATTTTGACCAAATCTATAATCTATAATCTTTATATATATTGATATATAAATCTAACAACACAGAGGCAAATGAAAGCCTTTTGCTGTCATAATGTATTGTGTAAACCTGGCTATAAAGATACTATGGTCAAAAGTTTATGGTTTAAGCTTATTCATTTTTATTCCATGGCCAGTCCTTGTCTGACTGAAAACAATATATTCCAAGGATATGTGCACTTGCAAAGGATTTGAACATTTCAGTATAATCAAACCTGCCATCTCATTCTGGTAACTCTGTGTGGCTAATGTTTGGTTTTTAAAAAGCAATCACAAATGTCCATATTAACTCAAAACAGTGTCATGATAGAAGAACCATCTAAATGCTGTACACTATACACAGTCATATGAAATTACACAGTTCAGCCTCATCTAATATTCTGATTTCAGCTACTAGTTTAGAAGATTAAAACACTGGTTGCATCAGCTGACATGGAAGACAATGTAAACATAAAGGAACAAAGCCATGTTCAACAATATCATTTTGCATTGATATGAACTTTTTAAACTAGGACCACAAGAAAATATTAGGGGAAGGAAAACAAGATAATCTGGGAATAGATAAGTAGGCAATAAAACTGAAAATTAGTTCAAGCATAATCACATTTGCACATTTCCTGCCCAAGATCTATTTGGATATGTGGCTCTTACTATTATTTGGATCTAACTACTTGAAATATTCATTTGAAATATAAATGTTTCCCTTTTCTGCCATAAAAGGACTATTTTTAAAACTTTCTGATTTCTTAGCCTATTTTAAATCTCAGTAGATATAGCTGAAAAGCACTGTTCAGAAGGGCTTTGAGCAACTTCCTATGTTTTCATGATTCATTAACCAGGTTTTTCCTACTTGCTGCAGTCATGTTGGCACAAATATTGAAAAATCTGAATAAGTTTGGATAAGTTCAGACAGAAGGAATCAACTAGCAGATTGGAAATTTGTGTCCAGATGGGAAAAAAATTCTTCATCTGTTTTAGATCAGTCAACTTTGCCCATAGGTATCATCAGATTGAAAGATTAGCAGCTTCTTCTTTTTTAAATTACAAAGTATTTGTACATAATGTTTATTCTCCATTTTTTTCAGTTCTATTTTTATGTGAGAAAAACAAATATTAATATTATTGCAGGCAGAATGCAGAATTGATGTACTTTCCTTAGTAATCTGGCTGTTGTACAGTATATGTATCTTGTTATTCCTGAATATGAGAATATTAGGCATTCTGCAATCATCATTCTAGTGTGCTGTAACCTCCATGGTTTCTAATAGTTCGATTGTTCAATGGAAGCCCTATGTTTAAGTTGATCACAGAATTACATCCCTGGAATAATTGAGATCAATAAACAGAGGGAGTTCAGACAAAGTGTGATCAGGAGAGATGCAATTAAAATCAACCTGTGCGATTTTACATATACAAATAAATTAATAGTATATTGTACAGAATTGAACTTATCAAAAATGCTTCCTCTCCACAATCACTATATGTCATAAATAGGAAAAAAAAGCAGAATACAACTGGACAGAAAGAAAACTTTTGTTATATAGATAAATAAATCTCAACTTGGGCAACTTTAAGATGTGTCTGGACTTCAATTTCCAAAATCCTGGGTATTGAAATCCACACATTTTAAAGTTGTTCCAGTTGATAAACACTGATATGGATTCTTACATAAAAGTAATGAACTTCACAAGTTTCTTCCTCAGAGATTCTCTGTTACGTGTAAAAGGGAAAAGCAAGCTATTGCTAATGTCTGGAGAACTCTTCATTTGAGCAGGTTAGCAAGTGCAATGGTATTCTTTTTGAACAAGTGCTTATGCAGAATACCTCCAAATAATGGCTAACAGCTTGGATTTTATGCACTGCTGCTTTTAATAGGACTGTAGTTTGACAACAGTGTTATCTATGCACTTGCAATTAGGCTTCTGTGAACGTATTTACTGTACCCAATGGGGTACAGTAAGTTTTATTTTAGTTGGTAATTAACAGTCATCCTAGGATTATTTTCCTCTTTGGCCCTCCGTAATACTGAAGATTAAAACAGGAAAGTTAACAGTTGCACGTCACAATAGTTACATTTGGGATCATATGAGAAGATATGGAAATTATTTTTAAGGTATGGTTGATTGTTTCCTTATTTTTTAAATTTATTTTCTTTTTCTTTTGACTAACACTTTGTTTATTTATTTCAGTCATCTGGAACAATGACTTGGCAGACAATTTCACATAGTCACCAAGTCTATTATTATTATCTGTTTCTGGCATGTAATCTTAAGTAACTAACTTTTATCTGTGAGAAAAAAAGTATGCAAAAACATGGGATGATTCGTAAAGTATTGCAAACCTGCCATACATCCAATTCATGGCCTTGATTGGTGATCAATTTCCTGGTGAAACAGGAGTACAAGAAATAAATTCATTGCATAACATATTCTGCAAAATAAGTATACAAAATAAGTATACAAAATTCAGAAAGTGGTCTTGCAGGTAGTACCTCATACTGTATTTTGCAATACCCCAGAATAAAGTTCATCTCAAACTTTATTCAGAGGATTGACTTCTTTAACTAACACAAAGAAATGTTTATCATCCCTTCCTGCCTTTTCTTCCTTCCATCCCTCCATTACTCCATCCACATACTGTTAAAATTCTGGTTTCTGTAAACCTTTAACTGGGCAAAACAGTGCAAGGTTTCTCGAAGAGGAAACTTATAGAATGAATGCACTATCTGTGATCCATGACTCTCCTAGAATTGAAAGTTGTCAGGTTTTATAAAACATTTTATGACATAAACATTACCATAAAGCAATTTATGACATAATACCAAATGCCATAAAACATTTCCTGTGCTGATGTCTGACTGAGCTATACAGTTCAACATCAGCTATGTTCAAAGCCAGTACATCTCTGGATTTATCCTAGCTTTTCCCATGAAGATAGAATCTCTTAGAATCTCTATGATCATTGAAGGCATTGAGGAATCTGGTAAAGCAATATGTCTGAAAGATCCAAAGGGAGGGAGGAGGAATATATATGTGCCACATCTAGTTCATCCACAGCTATTTTCAAGGCAGGTACATCTCTAAATATCTCAAGTGAAGACAGTACATCAGACACTCTACCATTTTTAAGACATTGAGGAAGCAGGTAAGGAAATATTTCTGCAAAAATGAACCAGCAGATCATAGGTTGCTTAACTCACTTTAAAACATACATAAACAAAATCCTTATAATTTGGAATTTTATATTCTGAAAATACAACAGGACAAGACACTGTTGCAAATGTGTGAATGGCAAGAGGCAAAAACTGTGAAAACCAGTGTCTGACATAAAGACAAGAAAAAGAGTATCTAAAAAACTGTGGTCTTAGCTTTAAGCAGGACTCCCCAAATTTGGCAACTTTAAGATTTGTAGACTTCAACTCCCGGAATTCTCCAGCCACCTGGCTGGAGAATTCTGGGAGTTGAAATCCACAAGTCTTAAAGTTGCCATGTTTGGAGACCTCTGGCTCCAGAGTGATGACTAGAGGGTCTTTATCCCTGCCATCTCTCCTTGGTCACCTTTCAAGTGTAAAAAAAAAACCACCTGCATTGTTTTGATGACAGCAAGGTGATTACATGTCCAAAGATGGAAGAATACAGAAATACCCACAATGCAGGAGTGGCTCGTGAAAATGGCAGAGATTGCATAAATTGTTTGATAAGGAGAATTAATAACAACTATAAAAGTTGACCCCTTGTGATCTTTTTGCAGAAAATAGACAAAAATGAATTGATGATTTATGTATCTACGCATTTAAAAGGGCTATATATATAGGAAGAAAAGAAATATGTAATATTTTGAAGAGGGAAAATAGCATTGAATATGATTATAACTGCTAGTAAGGAATATTACTTCTTTAAATATTTTTTCTTTTTTGTTTTCTCACTTTCAACAAGTTTTATGTTTCTTACTCTTATTTTTTCATGTTTATCTTTTATCTTTGTACAAAATTTATTTAATAAAAATTATACTATAATAACATACATGTATGAAAGCCTTTATATATTTAGTGGGTTACAAGACATCATATTTGAGAGGAGGGATGTCCAAGAGTGCTTTCACTAAGAGTTTGGAATCTAGATGAGAAAGCAGGAAAATTGGAAATTGTATTAGATTGGTTTCTGCTTATAACATTTTTCTGTTCAATCTTTCAACAATTGTGAATGAAATTGTTTAAAATTAAAGGTACATTCTTTCTAAGTGGATTACATAAATACCAGGGGAATCATAGAATATCTTTGTCTCTTTGTGACTTTTTCCATGTTGGAAAGTATGAGAAGCAAGGATAGTTATAAAAAGCTGCTGAAGATGGATAGATAGATAGATAGATAGATAGATAGATAGATAGATAGATAGATAGATAGAAAGAATTCTTTATTGACCAAGTGTGATTGGGCACACAAGGCATTTGTCTTGGTGCAAATGCTCTCAGTGTACATAAAAGTAAAGATACTTTGTCAAGAATCAAGAATCATAAGGTACAACACTTAATAATAGTCATAGGGTACAATCAGCAATCAAATCATACTAGGAAACAGTCAATAAAAATTGTTAGGATACAAGCAAAAGGTTTCAGTCATACAGTCATAAGTGGGAGAAGATGGGTGAAAGGAAGGATGGGAGGATTAATAGTAACAGTAATCGTAATGCAGACTTAGTAAATAGTTTGACAGTGTTAAGGGAATTATTTGTTTAGCAGAGTGATGGCATTCAGAGAGAAAAATGTTCTTGTGTTTAGTTGTTCTGGTGTGCAGTGCTCTATAGCATTGTTTTGAGTGTAGGACTTGAACAGTTTATAACCAGGATGTGAGAGGTCTGTAAATATTTTCACAGCCCCACCTTTTTTTTTGACTCTTGCAGTATACAGGTCCTCAATGGAAGGTAGGTTGGTAAAAATAAAAAGAGGATCCTAGAGAATAACTGCATTAACCTTGCATTTAATATTTGCAAGAAATGTAAATATGTAAGTTAACTTAACTTGAAATATAGTCTAAATGAAAAATCCAAGCACCCATATTGAATTTATCAGCAAAAAAATATTTTGCTTTTATAAAGTATGCTGGAAACCATTAAAACAGACAATGTTTCACGACTGATCAATTTTTGTAAAAAATAATGATGGAGCAAACCATACTATATAGTTTATATAGTGTAGCGGCTTTTATATAATGTAGTGGTGTGTGTGTGTGTGCATGTGTGTGGTTTTTTTTTCTGGAAAATAAAATATATACAGCATCTGACATTCAAACTGACCATGAGCAGATGATTCTCCACCTATATGATTTGTCACAAGACAAATTGCCATATTAACATACTTGGAACCACATCAATGGCAACTTTGCAATTGTAAACACTGGTGTCCTACACAATGAATATGAATTTGGGAAAACTCTAGGAGACATGGAAAACAAGGGGGCTTGGCATGCTATGGTCCATGGGGTTGTAAAGAGTTGGACATGACTAAGTGACCAAACAACAACAACAAAAGAAAATATGTCACATTAAAATTCAAATCTTTTAAAGCACAAGTCCTCGTTTAACCACTCAAAGGTGCTTTCTCTTTTTTCAACAGCACAAAATAACAATTTGTTCTTCATGAAGCTGTGTTGTCTGTTTTCTCTGTGGTAAATCTCACTAAGCTATATAATAAGTATATAACTAGGCTATTATGTATTCATGAATATTTTTACAATGGTTTTCTTCAATTTGGTTGCCTTCCACGTATGGTTATATCAACTTCCCAACCTTCAGCACGCCATTCTTGAGAATACAAGTAACTGAAGTCCACGCAGGTTGGAGATCAACCAAACGTGGGAGGGCTGGTATACTATTTATTCACATTTTTCCCCTTTGTGGTAATGTGAATGAGGTAATGTGGATGAAGCAAGGCTGTGATTTATAGATTTCTAGGGCCCAATACATTTCTTTCTCTTCCATCAGCTGCAAACATTTGTAAACTTCTGTTGATGCAATTTGAATTCCTAACATGCTCACAAGTCTTGTGCCCAGTGCAGAGACCTTTGGCGTGTATTTGATTATATCATTTGCAGACATATCAGGAAATCGAACCAAGTGAAAAGAGCTAGATCCATGATGGAAATTAACTTGAAAACCAGCTGCAACTATGCAAGTTCTGTCTCACAAAGTCATCACAAGCCATAGTTTAATCTAGTTTGCTTATATTTGTTGCCCAGATTGATGCTCATAATACATTAAAAAAAAACCAGTTACAATAAATACAAGGAACAGCAGAAATAGGCCATTTTAAAGATGTGTTGCTAAATGAACTTCTCCCTTTTAAGTGTTCCCAATCTTTTTTGCCTTTCAAATTACATTCCCTCCTTCCCTTTATTGGGTTCTGTCCCATTTTCATTTCATTTTGGCATTTTGTTCTTCTTTAATAATGTTAACAATATAAGCATTTAACTGAATGAATTGTCCATGCATAGAAAATGCTTTCGTAAACAGTTAAGATGTGATTAGTATATTTTTGTTGGAATGTATGTATAACTCATTGGAATTCTTCTTATACTGCCAAAAGGATTCCTTCCCACACTGAATTTAACTTTAAACTGTCATGGGGGCGGGGGGGGGGGCAGAAATAATTTTTTAAAAAGAAACACTCTGTGCTATTCTCAGCACAATTACTATTATTCAAATAGCATACACAGTATTGTTTTCAGCATCTTTAACCACTGCTTTTCCTTTGTTTCTATTTGCCAGGTGTAATTATGCCAGGAATCTAGGAAATTCTGTTGCTAAGGTCTGTATTTTTCTAGAAGGTTTTAAGTTATCCATAGTATTCAGAAAAAATAGGTTTCAGCAAGCTAACTAAAATTTGACTTAAAATCGAAACCATCTTTAGTGACAAATTATGTCAACAGTATTGAGGACAACTTAAGTTTCAGAAAAACTAAGCATTGTTTCTTGAGTTTTTCAAACTCAAAGGTAGCAGATAGAAATAAAATAGTACCTAACCACAATAACTCTCTGAGCTGCTGAATTTCATTCTTCATACATCAGCTCTGTATTATTATTAATGCATTGATATTAGAAATTATTAAGTCTAATTCAATGAAAGTACAATTAAATCACTTTCTATTAAGGCAGGAATACATCTTGGTTATTTAAAAAGCAAGCAAAAGGTTGGGTCAGCGATTAGTTAACATCAGTATTTGCAGAAAGATCCGATTACATTGGTTTTTGCAATGTCATTGGTTCAGGAAGCACAGCTAGCTATTAGTCTTTATCAGCTTTATAATTGACTCTTACAGTTTCACAATACACGTATTATGGATCAGGCTATATTCTTCATGCCTAGAGAGCCATTGTAATTATTTTAGGTTGGAAAGACTGAGCTTCAAATCCAAAATAATCCATTATCAGGGTTTTTTTCAGATTTTATGCAAATATTGTAATTGTAAATGTTTTTTAATTCTGGTTTTATATATATACTATTTGATGTAAACTTGATTATGATGGGGTAGAACAGAGGTCTCCAAACTTGGCAACTTTAAGACTTGTGGACTTCAACTCTCAGAATTCCCCAACCAGCTATACTGGCTGAAGAATTCTGGGAGTTGAAGTCCATAAGTCTTAAAGTTGCCAAGTTTGGGGACCCCTGGGGTAGAGGATAGAGGAAAGAGGATGGATGGATGGATGGACATATAGACATTTAGATTTGGATTTTGGATTTGGATTTTCTTAATCAAATTGCATTCACTTTCTTCTTTTTGTGTTTCTATGTATTTTTAGAAGCGATTAAGTAATTGAAAATGACTTTAGAATGTGCCTTATTATAATATTTATGTACAGCCTACCTTTGTACTTTTGGACAGAATGATCTAGAAAAAGATATAAAAGAACGTATGTTTCAACTAAACTAACTGTACTCAGTGATTCACTGCCCCAGCCAGAACCAAAGGTGAATGCCTAAAGCCTCTTTCCATGTTCCATCATAAAATGCTGTCCATATAAGCTTCATGACCTCAGCAATAAGGCAGGCTTGATTTCCTCTTTCCTGTTCCAGATCTAGGAAAAGATATAAAAGAATGTATGTTTCAACTAAACTAATTGTACTCAGTGATTCATTGCCCCAGACAGAAGCATCTTTAAGCTTTGGTAACTTTTAAAGAAGGCAACATCAGTCTAAATAAACTGCATTGCACTTTACAGTGCAAAATGATTTTGCAGTGGCAAATAACAGCTTTTTTTCATAAGTCTGTAACCATAGTATTGACTTAAGATACATTTTGGACTTTGCTTTCAGAAAAAAATTATATGTCAATCACACTTTCCCCCCCCCTGCCTTATTGTATCTGATTCTCAGACTCCCCAAATAAGTCCCTGCAGTTTTCTTGCAAGGTTTTTCAGAAGTAGTTTTGTCTTTGCTCCCTTCTTAAGGCTGAGAGAAAGTGATTGGCCAATGGTCACCCAAATGACTTTCTGCCTAAGGTGGATACAGTTTCCCAGTTTCTAATCTGATGCATTACCCACTACACCAAACTGGCTCTCTAAACAGATTCTAATTAATGGTGAACCTCAACCATAGTCACTGAATTCAGCCACTTTGTTAAGCTATAGTTTAAAATTGGCATCTTCCCAATAACCAAGTAAATATGAAAAGCTGAGAATCTAGAGTATTTAGTAAATCTGATAGCTGGTGGAATTAGCAGGGCCATGTACTTTGGTATGCTATAAACTTGGCTTTGTCATGTAGCTTTAGGCTTAGTAACATATATTAAATGTGTAATATCAGTTTTAACAATACTGTGTTTTGTATACTCATAATGGAAGGGGTATTTCAATCTGCACAGTCTATCTGGGAGTGAAAGGTAACTTTAAAGTAGAATATTTGTAGCTCAGGGTTAAAATGAGGCGTCTCTGAGCTTGATTGTTTTCTTACAGACATAATCAGTGCTAATAAGAGGTGGGATTTGCTCTCCATTTATATTCTAGTGTGGAGTGTCAAACTTATGGCCATGGGCTGGATGCATCATGTGCTGGCCATGCCCACCTCTGTGATGACAATGTGACACCATGAGTTTGACACCCCTGTTCTAGTGATTTGCCCCATCATTGTTGGTGGGAGTGGACTTGGAATTTCTTTGGTTGAGCTGTTTATTGTTAGCTTGTTTGGCAGATTCTTACTTTTTTTGAAAAGTTTTTATTTTTTAAAGACAAACATATACAAACAAAACATAAAAACATAAAAATCATCTTATATACAGTGTGTCAGTTGGTTACAAATCTTTTCTGCTATCGTTTTGTAGTCATTTCTCAATTTATATAAATTTCCACATTTTCAAGCTAACATATGCTTATATGCTTTTAAAATATTAATCATCCATGACCAAACTATTTATTCTATCACTTTATATGAGATATTTTGAAATTTATGTTATACTTTCATCCAATGGTTATATATGTCTATATTATGTTTTATATCAATCTATTAAACCTATTACAAACTCAACAAATCTATTACATTACCATGTCTTTTTGTCCAACCATTGATAAAACAAATCCCATATCATATAAAATTGTTTATCTTCTTGTTCTCTAATTTCAAATGTCAATTTACTCATTTCAGCACAGTTCTTAATAACTTCCTCCTGCATAGGTGTTTTATTGTTTTTCCAATTCTTAGAAAACACAATTCTAGCTGCTGTTAAAACATTTACAATCAAATACTTCAATTCTTTATTGTATATTTCCAGTATAATTCCCAATTAAAAAAACCTCTGGTTTAAAGTCTATGTGTTGTTTTATCATTTTTTCCAACCGTGTGTGGATTTTAATCTAATATTTTTTTGCATCCGAGCATGTCCACCACATATGGTAATGTGAGTCAGGTATCTGATGACATTTCCAACATTTATCCAATTTATTCCTAAACATACTCACAATTCTCGTCGGGGGTAAGTGCCACCTGTAAAACATCTTATACAAATTTTCTTTATATGCAGTTGACATTGTCATTTTATAATTTTGAGACCACAATTTTGCCACTTTTCTAAATCAATCCCATATCCAAATTTTTTCCCCCAAGCAATCATCGTTTCTTTAACTTGTTCTTCTTCCAGTTTAAATTCTAATAAATGTCCATAAAGTTTTTTAATTACCTTTTCATCAGTGCCCATCAAAATTTTATCTAAATCAGTCAACATCAGAAATACCTTCTGTTTTAAAATCTTTATCAAATCTAGATTGTACTTGCAAATATGAAAACCAATTCATTTTTACACCTTGTTCTTCCAATGCTTGCATAGATTTAAGTTCATCCTTTTCATTCAATATCTCACCATATCTAACTGTTTGTTCCTTTTAATATATTACTGGATAAGAAAAGCTTCAATAGTAGATATCCATAATGGAATTTCTAAATAATATTGTCTTTTTATCTTCTCCCAGTTCAAAAACAGTGCCTCTCGAATACAATGTCTTCTAAAGTACCCCTGTGTTTTAGTTCCCTTATACCAAAGGAAAGCACGCCATCCTAGCAGCAAGTCATGCCCTTCTAAAGTCAATAGTCTAGTGTTTCTTAATGTTAACCATTCCTTTACCCACATCAAACTTATCACGTGGTAATATAGCTCCCAGTTGGGCAAGGCAAACCCTCCTCTTATTCTTGCATCTTTTAACAATTTAAGTTATATTCTTGCTTTCTTTCCCTGCCAAATATATTCAACACAATTCTGTTTAAATCTTCAAAAAACTCTTTCCCTAGCTGGACTGGAATTGTCTGGAATAAATACAAAATTCTAGATAATACATTCATCTTAATTGTAGATATTCTCCCAATCAATGATATTCGTAAATTTTCCCATTTTGTCAAATCTGTCGCAATCTCTTGTTTAAGTTTAATGTAATTGTCCTCCTTCAGTGTACTACATCTTGGTGTAATGTGTATCCCTAAATACTGAACCTTTTTTGTGACCTGTATTTCTAAAACTTCTTCCAACTCTTTTTTTCGTCCTGCTAACATATTTTTTGTTCATGTCTTTGTTTTATCTTTATTTATTTTCAAACCTGCTACTTTTCCGTATTCTTCTATCCTTTCTATTAATTTAGGTGCTCTTTCCAATGGATCCTCTAGTATCATACCAGATCATCTGCAAAAGCTTGCAATTTAAACTCTTCCTTTTTAATTTTCATTCCTTTTATTTCTTTATCTTCTCTAATATTCCTGTTCAACACTTCCAAAGTTAATACAAATAGCAGAGGCGACAATGGATAACCTTGTCTTGTCCCTTTTCTTATATCTATGGATTCTGTTATTTCTAATTTACCATAATCTTTGCAGTTTGTTCATGATATATCGTTTCAATGGCTTGAATATTTTTTTTACCAAAGCCCATTTGTTCCAATTGCAATAACATAAATCACTAACTCATGTTGTCAAAGGCTTTTTGTGCATTTAGAAACATCAAAGCCATTTGCTTTTCTGGATGTGCCTCATAATATTCCAAAGTGTCCAGAATGATTCTCGCATTATTTTTAATTTGCCTCTTTGGCAGAAATCCATTTTGGTCAATATGTATGAAATTATTTAAATGTCTTTTCAGTCTTTCTGTCAAAATTGAAGTGAAGATTTTATAATCTGAATTTAATAGGAATATAGGTATATAATTTTTAACTTGTTGCAGGTCTGTATCTTCCTTCGGTATAAGTGTAATATATGCTTCTGACCATGTTTTGGGTATTCCTTTCTTTAACATAACTTCATTCATAACTTCTAACAGATGGAGATTCAGTATTTCCTGGAAAGTCTTGTAAAATTCCACTGGCAATCCATCTAGACCTGGTCCTTTTCCAGCATTCTGTTTCTTTAAGGCTTCTGTTAGTTCCATCATTGTTATGTTCCCTTCTAGCATTATTTCAATGTCTTTAGGTATCTGAGGTAAATTTGCTTTCGGTAAGTTTTGCTTAACTTTTTCTTCTTGAATATTCTCTTGAAAATACAGTTTCCCGTAGTAATCTTATATAATTTTTTTTCTCATTTCCATAGCAAATATGTTCTTCTCCATTTATTAATTGATTAATCCTTCTTGATTCTCTTTTCCTTTCTCAGTTTATAGGCTAGCCATCTGCCTGGTTTGTTTGCATCTTCAAAGTAATTCTGTTTAGCATTTTTAATTTTTTGTACTAATTCCTCTTTTTCCATTAATCCCATTTTATGTTTAATTATATCCATTTAATCCTTTATTTTTTTTGCAGGAACTTCTGTAATTCTTTTTCCAGTCTTTTATAGTCATCCTCCAAAGTTTTAAAAGGTTTTTTTCTGTTTTATATTTCTTTTCCTTGTATATTCAATTACCAAACCTCTTGTGTAGACCTTCATCATGTCCCAGAGATTCTGTAAAGAAGTATCCTCTTTTCTATTTTCTTTGAAAAAGAAAACCAATTCTTTCTCTATTTTCTGTTTAAGTCTTTTTCCTTTAAAACGTATTGTTTAAAGTCCATCTAGATCTCCTCTTATATCCTTTCCAAATAACTGTCATTGGATTGTGGTCTGCCCAAGTGCATGGTTCTATTTCAATTTCTTGTGACATCCATATCGTATCTATTCTAGACCATGATGCATTTCTGTTTGAATAAAAGGTATATTGCTTACTTTCCACATTTCTCTCTCTCCATGAATCTTTTAAGTTTAATTCTTCTATCATTCGAAAAAAAGATTTTAGCAATATCCTTCTAGTTTTCTTTGTTGATTTCTGCGTTTTATAGTCCAACTGATCGTTAATGATTCCATTAAGGTCTCCCACCATACATAGTCCAATTCAATTATTTTCATATGTAATTTCCTGTAGAATTCTTCTTGATTGTCATTTGGGTCATAAATTGCAATTAAAAGTATTTTAACATTATTGTCCATTATTTCAACCATCAAAATCCTTCCATAGTCATCGGTATAAATTAATTCTGCCTCAATTGTATCTCTAAAATATAACACCATGCCTCTTTTTTTGATTGTGTCAGTGATGTAAATTATTTCCCTAGGTTTTTTGTTTCAATATATATTCATATTGTTTTTTAATATGTACTACTTGTAGACAAATTTTAATTTCTCTAATTTGTGAAATACTTTACTTCTTTTAGCAGCCAAATTAAGTCCATTTATGTTAATCATAATCAATTTCCTTTCATCCATGTTAAGCTTTATAAGAGGGTTTTATTGCTCTAGTAGATCTTAATTCTCATTGCTCTCTGGGTACACCACCTACTGCACCTTCTTCCTTTTTTTTTCAGTTACTGCTATACAGTCCTCTTGAAATTCAGTTAGTGACTCTTCTTTTCTTTCTTCTTCCTCCTTTCCTCTAAAAATTTCTAAATAAAATAGCTCTGCTTTTCCAACTGTATCAATTCTGTGTCTTTGTTCCTGCCAAGTGAACAAGAGGCCTTCTGGCATCAACCATCTATAGTTTATTCCTCTTTTAAGTAACTCTTTAGTCAAAAATGTATATTCTCTTCTCATTTCTCTTACTCTTCTTGGTACTTGTTTCAGCACCACAATTTTTTTGTCTTTATCCTTTAATGTTTTCTCTCTTGCCACCTGTAGTATCTGTGTTTTGATTATCTTTTGGGGTATATCTAATATGTATTTCTCTTGGTAACTTGTTTCTCATTGCATATCTTGTATAGACATGGAACACTTCATCCATCCCATCCATCATCTTCTCTTTGGTTATCTCTAACACTTCTGCCAGTATTTCTGTCATTATTTCAGCAAGATTTTCACCTTTTCCTCCTCCCACATCTTGAAATCTCAAATAAAATTCTGATATATTGATTTCCCATCCCAATGGTTCACTCTTGCCCTTCTTGACTTCACTCAATCGAGTATCAGTATCTCCAATTTCCTTATCTCTTTGTATAGCTTCTTCAATTTTTTTTAATCTGTCTTCATATTTCATCATCATCATCATCTGTTGAATATTTTCCACTCTTTCATCTGTCTTTTCAATTTTTTGCTCAATCTTCTGAATTCCTTGCATGATTATCTGCAATGTCACTTCTTTCTCTTTCTTTGTCTTTCTCCTGTTGTAACATTGTCTGTATAGATCATTGTCCTCCAGATGGTGAGGAGGTTAGCATCGAAGATGCTGGGGCTGTTATCTTTCTACGCATCTTGTAATGCTTATCTGTGAAGAAAGAGAGAGAAAAAAGAAAAAAGGAAAAATATCTTCAGGCACTTGTATACCTTAATCCAATTAGTTGCAATAGAATATACAAAATAAAAAATAAAAAAGCAAGAGAAAATATGGAAAAAGGGATACAAAGTTTTTTTTTTAAAAAAAAAAAAGAGGATAGGGGAAGGAAAAAGAAAAATCAAAAAGAAAAAATAGAAAAATTAGTCTATGTGTTTCTCTTAATAAAAGAAACAAAAAGGCAAAAAAAAAAATACATTCTAGCTCCTGGTTTGAAAAATCAAAACCCAAATTAAAAAAAACCTAACAGCTTCACCAAGTTCAAAATTCCAATAAAAAGGGGGAAAAAAACTTTAACTTTAACTAGCTTAATCTCACTGCTTAAACACTTTTCTCTTCACTTTTAATTCCACTTTAAGTCTTTCAGGGTGTTCTCTTCAAGAAATAATAAGTAAAACATTCATCTCACCAAACTGACACACTTTCTTTCAATCTCTTCCGTTCCGGAGCTGTCCCAGCTTCAGCAGCTTGAATGGCTGCCTCTCCGCTGCCAGCAAAAAGGGCTTTCCCTGGATCAACCAGGGACTTTGTGATGTCCCTGGGATCAGCAGGATGTGCCCTTATCAATCACTGTCTCTACAGGATGGTTTAGGTCCATCAGGACCATCCAGCAGCTGAGATATCGACAGAGATCTTTGAGGATCAAGAGTGCGCATTGTACCACCGCGACACCAGCTCCACCCTCCATTTGGCAGATTCTTGATTGGGGTATGGGGTATTGTTTGTTTCTTGACTGTTGGTCTGAAGTTAAACTGGGACTTAATCTATGCTCACTTTAATCTATGCTCACTAGATAACTTTGCTAACATAGGTGACTAACAGTATGCCATTTACATTGCTCAAGGGATAAAAACAATGATTAGCCAAGGGCTTTTCCTGCAAAAGTGTCTCTTACAGAAAATAAATGCAGAGCCCTCAAAGTTGATATGAGGTTGAAACAGAGAGAACATGTAAGGATTTCATTTTCCTCCAAATGCATAGCTTTCATTAAGGAAAGGCATGTTGCTCTGCTCAAGGCAGTACATAAAACCAGAGGATAATATGGATTTACAGATTTAGTTCAGATGCCTGAATTAAAATGAAATGTTCAGATGCTTAGGTAATCCTCATCTGCCATTGTACCTTGTCCAAATTTAGTTTTTTTTAATATGAACAGAAAATAAAGCCCAGAGTTGTGCAAATTCCCCTTGACTAGAGTACACACAAATGAATAATGTATTTTATTATTCAGTACTTTTCTCGAAGAAGCTGACATTCTAATTCTAAAGATTCAAACTGGTGTTAGCCATGTGTGGTACAGATTTTCCATGAGGAACACTGAATAACAAAACATTGCAACAAATAACTTGAGATATTAAAATAATATTATGGTTTGTCTATTTTTCATATGCAGTTCTACACCACAGAAGAAGAAGAAAAAACTAATACATTTTCTAAAATAGTCACAAGTATAAAGATCTAGTATCACATGTGCTACAGTATTTCAGATTTCCTAGACAGCATGACTACCAATATACTTTGCACTTTTTTTCCTCTTGCGGCCTGACAATACTAGATACCAACTTTCACATCTGTAGAGTGTCACCCAAATTACTGTTCAAATGATTCCAATTAAAATATATAGATTTTTGTTGTTACAGTAAGTGTGTCAAATGGAGCACTATCTAAAATAAGATTAGAGACACTTTGTCTGGTCAAAATATGACTTTAAATTTATGACAGTGATATCTTCCATATGACAAGAGAAAAGCTATGAAGAAAGATGGAACTGAATGCTATTATGTGTTTTGCTAACGCCAATGGAGAAAAATAATTTCCTTGGAAATGTTTCCAACAAAAATAAAAGCAGTAAAGATCTCATGTGCAAGTAAGGTTGAAATTTCATGCATAATCATTGTATTCCTTATGCAAATATCACTGATCAGAATAAAATAAGAAAGAAAGCTTTAATGTCAGACCAAACCTATGCATTTTTATTTAGTAATATATCACATTAAGTCTACTGAAAGCAATGGGATTTATTTATTTATTTACAATTGTTTCATGAGAGGACAATTATACCCATTACTAAGAGTCAGGATGAGTTTGGGAATGGTGTGAGTAAATCAGGATTCCAAATTAAAAGTATAATACAGAAGTTATCTTTTAGGACAAATAGTTTCTAAATAAGAAGTAAAACTGGCATATTTATACCAGGGGTGGGATTCAATTGTTTTAACAACCGGTTCTATGGGCATGGCTTAATTGGTGGGTGTGGCTTGCTGGTCATGTGATGGTGGGCGTGGCCAACTCAATGTCACTCACATCAAGGGGGGCTTCTCCTTGCCTGGCCTCTCATGACTGTGGGGATGCTGCAATGGTCACAAGTGTAAAAAATGGTCATAAGTCACTTTTTTCAGTGCCATTGTAACTTTGAATGGTCACCAGTTTTAGACCAAAACTCAAAAAGGGAATGTAAACTCACATTTGAATGTCAATCTTTCTAGCTAGCCAAGAAGCCTTGCTGAATGTCACTCATCATGGTTCCTTGTCATTAAAAGCTTCTTTCTGGCAGCTTTGCTTCATTATTCAATTATTTCTTCAAAGAGTTAACTCCAACAGGAGTATTTCCTCCCAACAGCAGTGTAAAAAGCTTAAAACAACCCTCACCCTTTAAGAAAGTGCCAGCAAAGAAAAAAAAACCTCCTTCAGAGACAATAAGTCTAGGCATACTGCCAAGAATATACGAAGGGTGGAAAAAAAACAAAAGGATATTTCTTCCAACAACTGGTCCTCCGAACTGCTTAGAGAGTTAACAACCCGTTCTAGAAAATAGGTGAGAACCTGTAGAATCCCACCCCTTTGGGTATAAATTATACATCTGTAAATTTTTTCTATCCTCTTGAAATTAAAGAACTGTTTAGACAGCTAAAACCCAATTCAACTGAAAGAGAAAAGAAGGGTCTAAGCAGCCCTGATAGTCAGTGGTTAAAGTGCAAATTCTGCCTACAGCCTGGAGTTTGATCCTGGTGGGGCTCAAGGTTGGGTCAGCCTTCCATTCTTCTGAAATCAATAAAATAAAAACCCAGTTGGTTAAGGCAATGTGCAAATAATGCTCTAAATTGTAAAACACCCAGAGAGTGCTATAAAGCAACTATGGAGCAGTATATAAGCCTAAATGCTGTTGCCATTGCTATTTTATGCTAGGCATAAAAATGATGTTCCCAGAGGAACAACACAGTTCTTGAGCCTCTACCCATTTATCATTAGGAAGCTATCGAGGATATTTTATCTATAATTGACTGATGGTATCTCTCAGAATTTTATGTAAATATTGAAGGATAGAAAGTAGAACATCAAATTCTCTGGCACTCTATCATACCGACCTCCTTCCCCCTCCCCCACATCATCAATGAGATTATCTGTATGAAGAACTAGAACCAGGGTTATGCTCATGATGGCAGAATCTTACAAATAGTCCTAAAGGATTGCCTTGTTCCTAGTATTTACTGTTGTTTAAGAGTCCAAAGGTAGTAAGGATCCATAGGCATGGGATAGAATTGTTGTTGCTGTTCCATGCTCAGGCCTGAATTTCGACTAAAGTTTTGTAAATAACATAATCTTCTAAGGCAGTCTGTAATTGCTCCTCTCCAGGGGTGGGATTCAAATTTCTTAACAACCAGTTCTGCGGGCGTGCCCTAATTTGTGGGTGTGGCTTGCTGGGAATGTGACTGAAAGAATGGGTCATCTTCAACAATTCCTCCATATGGTAGCATGTTGCTGCACTAAGGAAAGAAAGCATTGTGGCTTTGTTACCCTTGCTTTTGTAGTATAGATATAAAGATGGGCTCTTACCAGCTTTAATCAAATTTATTTTTTATATTGATTGTACTGGAGGTTTCAGTAAACCATGATGAATGGCAGGCAGAGAAATGCCACTTGTATCTAGCCATCTCCTGATTCCAGAAGGTGTTGATGAAACTTCCTACCGGAAATAAAAATAACACTTAGACTTATATACCACTTCATAGTGCTTTACATCCTGTCTAAGCAATTTACAGAGTCAGCATATCCCCCCCCAACAATCTGGATCCTCATTTCACTGATCTAAGAAGGATGGAAGGCTGAGTCAACCTTGAGCTACTCTGGATCGAAATCCTGGCAGTGGGGAGAGTCAACCTGTAGCATTGCATTCTAACCACTGCACCACTATGGAAATGTAGGAAAATCTCTTCAGTACCTTCCAAAACCCTTCGTCTATCCTAAAAATGGGACCAATCGTTTTAAATTTGTCCTCATAGTTTCATTCTAATACTTTCCATATCCAGATCATACACCGACTGCTGCAAGACAAAATCAAGTTCTAACCTATGCTCAGACTATCTGGACAAGCACATGTCATGAATTCTTGACTTTTTCTAACCCTGCACTAAGATCACGGAGACTGAAATTTTCCATATTAAAAGGCAAAAGGTTTTCAATACCAGCCTATTGGCAGCCCATAAACTCAGTAAAAGATTTTGTTGAGCAGCAAAGCAATCAATACATA
Source organism: Pseudonaja textilis (assembly GCF_049901715.1). Classification (NCBI taxonomy): domain Eukaryota; kingdom Metazoa; phylum Chordata; class Lepidosauria; order Squamata; family Elapidae; genus Pseudonaja; species Pseudonaja textilis. Next base: position 37,028,156 of record NC_141995.1, read on the forward strand.
CATAAGGTCTTATTTGTCTCTACATTTAAACTTCACACCAAGGCATTCACACCCCATCACTTTAAGAGCAACATTGCTGGTCACAGGAAAGTAAATATTTGAAGATTATAGTCCCCCAATATTGTCTCAGTATACAGCAGTAGAGGACAAGGCAAACTTCATATTGGGGTCACTAGGAAATATATTCAAATGATATTGATTTCAATAAATCTAGGTTGTTGGGTGCATCTGGAATAATAATTTGAGAAATTCAGAAGAGTGACATCAAAATGATCTGGATTTTTTTTTTTTATGGGAAAAGGTAATAAGGTTTGGAATCTTTTGTTTGGAAAAAAAATGAGCAGGAGCTGGAGCAATGACTGAGGCATATAAAATCATGCAATGATATTTGTATAATTGTATTTGCAAAAAGTTTCAATAGAATAATTACATCTTCCTTTAACCTTGTATGCCTCTACTAAATTACTTTTTGATTAGTACCCTAAATTAGCTGTAAATTTTCTAGTAATTGCTCTGAATTTAAATATAATCCTAATTTTCCTTTTCTTGTTATTTCTCTTTATTGGTTTTTCTTTATTGGTTTTTGAGGCATCTTTTATGTTTTTTTCTTACTTAAGACTGAAGTCAATTCTGATCCATTACAGTTTATTTACTGCTAAAATGTTTAATTTAACATTCTTCATTCCAACTTTCAGAAAAGATCACATTTGAAGGTAACATCTTTGATCTCTGTTTACACGTAACTGCTTCGAATGTCCAAAATATTTCTCAGTTGGAATAGTTAATAAGTTAGATCAAAATACATACAATATCTGCATCTTTAAGGATTATTCTGTTAAAGTACTGAAGTTTGCAGATGATACAACAGTAATTGGTCTCATTTGAGATGGCGATGAATCTACATACAGGTGATTGAACAACTGGCCCTGTGATGCAGCTAGAGAAATCTGGAGCTGAACATGCTTGAAACTATAAAGATGAGAGTGGATTTTAGGAGAGATCTCCTATCCTACCACCTCTTACTCTATTTGACAACTCAGTATCAGCAATAGAGTCCTTCAAGTTTTGAAGTTCTTTCTGAGTCAATTTAGAAAGTTCAGATGGGCCCAGAAGCTGTTGATACAGTTCTACAGTTCTTATAATATTATTATTATTATAATCATAATACAAATATTGATTTGAGATCTTCTGCACTGGAGACAAATTCCTTGTGTAGCTAATCATGTTTGGCAAAAGGATGTCTTTTTTTCTCCTCTCCTCTCCTCTCCTCTTCTCACCTCACCTCTCCTCTCCTATTCTATTCATATTTAGCCAACTTGAGTCTTTTTGTTCAATTCTTATCAAAGGTTACACAAACAAAATCGGATATTTTCTTAAAAGTTTCAAAGACTTTTAAAAAGATTAAAAGTATATTAGAAATGCAGCAGAAGTAGGAACAGGTGAAAAAAGGTTTCCTCTTGTTTACCTTCCCTGCATAGTAAAAGTAAAGGTAAGAGAAAACAACTAACTAAAATGACAAGGTGCAAAAGGCAGAGATCAGATGTCAGCTGTATTAAATCAAGCTTAATACAAGTGAGCATCACATATTTTAGATGCTATTTATGTATTCTGAAAGATTATCCGAGAGCTATCATAGGGCAGAGATTGTACACTGAGCTCTTAGTCAGCTAAACATTCAGAAAGACACATTTCAAACTGAGGAAAATGATGCATTGAGCCAGAACTCAGAAACTTCTGGGTTGACAGTCAGTCCCCTCTTTCAATATCCATCACAGTGCAGTCACTTTATATTCAAATATGTCCTATTTATTAGACCAGGGGTTGCCAATTCAATTTTCCAAGAGACCACAGAAACTGAAACTGTTGTGGAGGTGAACCAGTATGGCCACTGCTGACAGCATGGGCTGCAAAAGGAGAACCAAAGAGCTGGATGTTGCCCATGGGCTGTAGAATGCCTAGGTCAATATTACACTATAACGGGATTCCATTCAGCTAAAACCATCATAATTAAAACTAGTTATGTATGTGGTGATTTGGGTTTATGGTTGATTCATACTATTTTATTTCATATTATTTCATTACATCTTTGAAATAATGAAGTTCAGAAGAACCCATTAAACTGGTCACCATCCAGTTTGTTGGTACAGTAGGATTAGGCTAGAAACAACTGGTAAAATGGTAATGATTTAACAATCACCTACAACTTGCCCATTGTGAAAAGGGCTAGGCTCTAACCTTTCCCTTTGAATTTGAATTTTCTAATTACTAGATTGTTGTTGATTTTTCCCTTTAGCTTTTGGATAAATGTGTAAGGACTGACAAAGATGAACAATTTCATTCATTGTCTAATGATGAAATAAATGTCTAAGTAAATTCATCCAAGTTAGTGATGTACGGAACTTTACAAACTTGAATAAACAAGCCTTTAAGGATTGAACAATGATGTTTGTTTCTTTGTTGTTTGTTTGTTTAAAAATGGGATTTTTAGATTAATCTGGGAGGGGGGCAAGAAGGAGTTGACAAAAGGTCTTTAGAATAATGTTTCATTTTATAGGAAAAACAGCAGTTTATTATATAGTAATATGTATGGTTATTATTGATTATGAAATTCCGTGAGGCAATAACATGCTTATTTGCCTTTTGTTGTGTGGTTGTTTATATTTAAATGAAACATAATAAAGCAATTTGTGAATCTGATTATACAAAATGTAATAAAACCTTCTGTAGGAGCTGAACTAGGAGATGAGAAGCAAATAAATTTGATAAACCAACAAACAAACATAGTAACAGTCTATGGCTGCCAAGCCCAAGCCCAGAGATAAGGCCACAAGTTCCAATGGAGTTATTCCTTTATTTGCTTATACTAATGGACAGAATCTTGCCAGACTAAATCTATAACATCTAACTAGCTAGATATATCCTGAAATATTCTAGGGGATGGCTGCTCTGAACCTCTTCTCTCAGCATCCAGTTCAAGACTGCACTTAATTTGGGCCTCTTTCTGGAAGAGTTTTTTATTGCCAAAAGTCTCCTCCTCTGTTCCTGCAGATATATGTCCCATCTCAATAGCTGACTGATGTTATACCTTGTGCCTGACCCATAAAACTGCAACAACCAGAAAATAGAAAACAGTACTTATTTATATGCTCATTGTGTTCCTTCACCATGGTGAACTCAGAAAGCATTTTTCCATTGAAAAATAAATACCATGGAATCAAATGGGTTGGGCATGCTGGAAATAAGCCTAGATTTTCCCTTTATCTCTCTTCATTGTCACCTGGCAATCTCACACAACTACAGTTTGAGCAAGTTATTTCTGGATGATGATGATGATGATGATGATGATGATGATGATGATATAATATCAGGTATACTATACCTGTGCTGAAAATAGCCTGATCATACTAGATGACACCCCGAAATTTATTTTCATTGCTATTTTGCAGCCATCTGGATTTCTGGTGCCTAGGTTGTTTACCCTTAGTTCTACACAATCATTTCTTCACTCAAGCTGAAGAAATTAGCTGGTCCACATATTGTGCTAAGTCGTGGCTTGTTTTAACAGGAATATGTTTTAAAAAACTGATTTGTTTTCTGCTTTTAGCTTGTCTTCATTCTAATCTATAAAGGGCCTCATAAAAAAAGGTTTGCAAAGTTTTACACCCACGCCACTGAAGCAATGACACTTAGCAACACTAAATATCAGCTTGTTATGCAGTTTCATCAAAATGCCTCTCTCCTAACCTTTATCATTTCTACAACTGTGCTCCAGAGACCTGTTTACACACATATGGTGCTGATAACAAATTATATGGTGATTTTATGATGTTATACCAATATGAGAATTAAGGAACGTTACTCCAGAGACCAAAAAAATGAAGAAAGGTCACTGAAAAATAAAGGGTATTCATTATCGATTATTATCATAACACCACAGTTTTTATGGAAACTGATAGTAGGAAAAAAAGAAATTAAAAAATACAAAACAAATAAAAGTACGCTCTAAACAATAAACAGATACTAAAGAATCTTGTTAGAAGAGGTGCTTTAGAGTATGAAACCAGGCTGAATTTGTCCTATTTCTCATACATCCTATGGAGAATTCCTTTTTCAAAGCTCATTCTTTCAGAAAAAGGAGAAGAAGCAGAAAGATATTTTCTAAAAGGAGTTTGAGTAGGAGAGGATGGAAGGGAAATATTATATTGTCTTGGAAGACAGAACTCAGTCAGCTTTGTTTCTCTCTCTGTTTTCCTTCTGACAAAAATGGCAGAGACAAAGGAAGGCACCTCAGTTGGAAGCCAATGCTTCAAGAGAAGCTTTCAAACCCAATTTATCCCAAGATTTTCCAATGGCAAAAAAAAATAGGAATTCAGTTTGTGTTTGTTTTCAAAGAATATGTAGTGCATATGTATTTGTACAAAGCTATAAATGTTGAAACTGAGATCGGAGATATGGCAAAACAAAGAGACTGGAGTTGTTTTATCTGCTGGACAATAAATTTTGGGAAGATCTATAAGCAAACTTAAAATTAAATGTATATTCAGATTAACACAGAACGAGATTACTTTCCTCTTTTTATAGGAGCTTTACTTTATGCAATAAACTAAATTCAGTGGTACACAACAACCTACTCCTAAAACTAAAATCTTATGGTATCTCTGGACAACTGCATAACTGGATAGAAGCAGTCCTGTCAAACAGACAACAAATGGTAAAAATTGGGAGGGTCCTATCAAATTCTGTACCTGTCAACAGTGGTGTCCCCCAAGGCAGTGTTCTAGGACCAACTCTCTTCATACTCTACATAAATTATCTCTGTGATCATATGAAGAGCAACTGTGTTCTCTTCGCTGATGATGTAAAGCTATTCAATACCACAGACAATACTTCTACCCTTCAAAAAGACCTTGACTATGTATCAGATTGGTCAAACAAATGGCAACTTCAAATCTCAACAAATAAATGCTCTGTCTTACATATTGGCAAAAAAAATCAGAAAATAAAATACAGGTTGAACAGTCAAGACTTTGTTGACGATCCAAGCTCTCTCAAGGAACTTGGAGTACTCAGCTCTAATTACCTAAGTGCTAGAGCCTACTGTAACTACATAGCCAAAAAGGCATTTAGAGTTGTTAAGCAAATCTTATGTAGCTTTTTCTCTGGTAATACTACTAACTAGAGCATACAAAACATTTGCTAGACCAATATTAGAATACAGCTCATCAGTCTGGAACCCACATTACGTATCTGATGTTAACACACTTGAGAAGTCCAGAAATATTTCACAAGAAAAGTTCTCCACTCCTCTACTCATTGCAGAATACCTTATGCCACCAGACTTGAAATTCTAGACCTAGAAAACCTAGAACTATGCCACCTTCAGTCCAATCTAAGTATAGTATATAAAATCATACATTGCAATGTCCTACCTGTCAGCTTCAACCATAACAATACAAGAGCAAACAATAGATACAAACTCAAGGTTAATCGCACCAAACTTGATTGCAGGAAATACGACTTCAGCAACAGAGTGGTCAGTGTCTGTTTCTTCCCCAAACCCCAAAAACTTTAACCTTAGACTTTCTAATATTGACCTCACCCCTTTCCTAAGAGGTCTGTAGGCGGCGTGCATACCGTCCCCATCCTATAGTTTCTTTTATTTTTCTTATATGTATCCATGTATTCATAACTATGTTTTTACTTATACCTATTATCTTGTAAGCAATGGACATGCCAAATAAAATAAAATAAATATCTCTTCTACTAATATAAATATTATTTTGTGTTTGTCTAAAATTGCTGACACATAATTTGTGTCAGCAATGTGTGGAGGGCATTCATATAGATCTCCATTAAGATACATTCACTGTCTTGCACTCTTAGATACATGTAGTGTGTGTTCTGTACAGACATTTGCATACTCGAAATCCGGCAGCCCGGATTGGCTAAAGCGCACGGCCACCGGATTGGCTGAGTGCGCAGCACTGATTGGTCGTTTGGAATCGACCGCGATTGGCTGAGCCGATCGCGGGCGATTCAAAACGACCCGATTGGCCGCAGCACTCGGCAGAAAGTGCTTTTAAGCCGCGCTTCTTCCCCACTTTCCCGACTTGTGTTTTACCCTAATAAATGAGCTGAACCAAGTCACTGACTCGCGTCCTTTGTTCGTATGAGATATACGACACTGGCGACGAGGGTGGGATTTTAAAACAAGTCCCACACCGCACGTGGCCCACGGAACCGCAACCGGCAGCATGGCCAGCGGCAACGTGCCACCCGCTCCCTTCAACCAAGCTACGGAAGATTGGGAATCGTACATAGACCGATTCCTCATGTTCCTAGAGAGCAGCAACCTCAAGGACGCGAACGGGCAGAGGAAAAGGGCCGTCTTCCTCACACACTGCGGGCCCGCAGTGTTTAAAATGGCAAAAGCCCTCGCCAAGCCGCTCGACGTAAAGGCCATGGACTGGGCTGATCTCGAACCGCTACTGAGGAGCCACTACGCACCCGCCGTGCCCACCCTCATCCGCCGGCACGAATTCTACCGCCGCGATCAGAAGCAAGGGAGAGCGTCAGCAACTTTGTGGCCGACCTCAGAGACCTCGGGGCCTGTGCGGGTTCACCGATCTCGATGAAGCCCTGCGCGGACCGCGTCGTCCTCGGCCTCCGGGACCCCGTCCTGCAGAGCCGGATCATGGCAAAGGCGACATCTCCCTCGCCGGCGCCCTTGCCGAAGCCACCGCAGCAGAAGCGACCGGAAATCAGCGGCCCAATTGCGGCAAGCTGGCACCGCAGAGCGACCCGCCATGACCGAGCGACCGCAACCCCGAGAACCAGTCCGGATTCGACCATCGAGCAGCCACCTCCACACATCACGGCGATCTCGAATCCCCCTCCGACTCAGAAGATGACGAGGAGGACATCCACCGACTGCAGACGGGACGCGACCGGCGCGAACAACGGAACCGAAAATCAAAGTTCCAATGCGCCGGCTGCGGCGGCGAACACCGCGTCGGAATGCCGGTTCTTTGATGCCATATGCCGGCATTGCGACAAAGCGGGCCACATCGCCAAGGTCTGCCATTTCAAACGGAACCACAGCCCCCGCCACCGAGACGGCAGCCCACGGAGGCGCGACAATACCAGACGCGACAACACCCCCCCCAAGGAACCGTGACCGGGATAGCGAGAGCCGTTGGAGCCGGGAAGCGAGGAGCCGCCGTTTCAACGAAAACCGCCAGCGCGAGGAAATGCACCAGACGGTCATCGTTGGCCATTCCTCCAACTGGGATGGCCGGAAGGTCCACGTGGAGGTCGCCTTCGAAGACCGCCCCTGCAAAATGGAAGTCGACTCCGGATCTTACCTATCCATGGTCGCGTGGCGGGAAATTAAGCGGCTAGTACCCTCCATGAAATGGCACGAGCTGGAGAGCCAGAAGCTCATCCTCAAAGACTACCAAGGGAATCGCATCCCCATGGTAGGGACCGGGCACTTCAAGGTCACATTTAAAGGGCGCACCGAAATACTACCCCTAACCATCGTCAAACGAGACCGCCCCAGCCTCCTGGGACTTCAATGGTTCGCGCCGTTGGGACTAGAAGTGACCGGCACCAACCACGTCGCCGAGGCGGACTGGGAGGAGCAGCTCGTGCGCGAGTTCCAAGAGGTCTTCGACGGAAACCTAGGCAAGTACCGGGGGCCCCCAATATCATTCAGCCTTCACCCCACCATTGCCCCTATCCGCCTCAAACCCCGGCGAGTGCCTTTTGCCCTCCGCCCCAAAATCGATGAGCAACTAAATAAGCTCATCGAGCAGGGAGTCCTCGAGCCAACGGACCATGCCCGATGGGAGACCCCTATAGTCACCCCGATAAAGCCAGATGGGTCGGTGAGAATCTGCGGGGACTATAAGGCCACCCTGAACCGTGCGCTACAACAAAGCGCCTACCCCGTCCCAGTAGTGCAACACCTTCTACACTCACTGGGGGGGGGCAGGGTTTTCGCCAAACTCGACCTGGCCCAAGCCTATCAGCAACTGCCGGTCGACGAGGAAACCGCAGAAGCGCAGACTATAGTCACACACCGAGGGGCATTCCGCTGCAAGAGGCTCCAATTCGGAGTCAGTGTAGCCCCGGGGGTATTTCAAAGCCTAATGGAGAGGTTCCTCCGGGGCATAAAAGGGGTAGTACCCTATTTTGACGACGTGCTGGTAGCCGCGGCCGACCAGAAACAATTGGAGGGCCCCCTAAGGAAAGTACTGCAAAGATTCCAAAGTGCAGGACTAAAAGTTAAGAGGGAGAAATGCCAACTGCGCACGGCACGGGTCGAATTCCTGGGGTACCTACTAGACCAGCACGGAATCCACCCCACCGAGGGCAAAATAAAAGCCATCAAAGAAGCCCCGAAACCCAGAAACAAAACTGAGTTACAAGCATTCCTGGGGTTGATTAATTTCTACAATGTTTTCCTGCCCCAAAAGGCGACCGTGGCGGAACCGTTGCATAGGCTGCTCGACAAGGCAGCCACCTGGACGTGGGGGAGACGAGAAGAGGACGCTTTCAACAAAACCAAGGACCTTCTCACATCAGACGCTGTCCTCATCCAGTACAGCGAGACACTCCCCATCACGGTAACGTGCGACGCATCACCCTTCGGCGTAGGGGCCGTCCTCAGCCACACCCTCGCCGACCGGAAAGAAGCACCCATCGCCTTTTTCTCAAGGACCCTTTCAAAACCCGAAAGAAACTACAGCCAATTGGACAAAGAGGCTCTAGCAATCGTCGCAGCCGTAAAGAAATTCCATGAATACCTTTACGGCAGGACCTTCTCCATAATCACGGACCACAAACCGCTGCTGGGAATACTGGCAGGAGACTGGGCCACCCCAATCATACTCTCCCCAAGGATGACAAGGTGGTCCGAATTTCTCGCCGCCTACAATTACCGGCTAATCCACCACCCCGGTAAGTCAATCCCGCACGCGGATGCCCTCAGCCGCACACCATTGCCCACCCTGGACGCTGACCCAGCACCCACCACATCCACCCTGAGCATCGAGACCTTACCCAACCTACCCGTGACCGCGTCAGACATTGCCCTAGCAACCAATAAAGACAAACGCCTGGCGCAGGTCCTAAGATGGGTGGGAAAAGGGTGGCCGGAGAAGGACGTGGACAACGAGTTCAAAGCTTACCGGAACCGACAAACTGAGCTATCAACGCAGAAAGGCTGTCTACTGTGGGGGGACAGAGTCATAGTCCCAGAAAAATTGCAAAAAGAAGTCCTGAGCATGCTGCACGAAGGGCACCCCAGCATCGTTAGGACAAAAGCCCTGGCCAGAAGTCATGCCTGGTGGCCAGGGATGGACAAGGAGATCGAAGCCTGGGTGGCCTCCTGCAAGCAGTGCCAGGAATCAAGACCAAACCCCCCCGCTGCCCCGATCCTGGAATGGGAAACCCCTCGGGGGCCATGGTCCCGGATCCACGTAGATTTCGCGGGACCAACCAGAGGACACACCTTCCTGGTAACCGTAGACGCTTACTCCAACTGGCTGGAGGTAAGCAACATGAAGACAACTACCACAGACGCCGTCATCAGAGAACTCAGCAAGCTCTTCGCAACCCACGGCCTTCCCGATGTCATCGTGTCAGACAACGGCCCCCAGTTCACCGCACTACCCTTCGAGAAATTCTTGGCAGAACGAGGGATCCGACACGCATTAACGGCACCGGCGCACCCGGCGGCGAACGGAAGGGCGGAGAAAATGGTCCAATTCACAAAAAAGACCATCCAAAAAATCGAAACCGGGGACATACAAGACAAAATAAACCGGATGCTACTAATTCAGCACATAACCCCGAGCACTACGACGAACAAGAGCCCAGCGGAGCTACTAATGGGGAGGAAATTGCGATCACCGCTCGACCGCTTGCACCCCACATACAACCCGGAAAGACCCCCTGACTCCACCAGCAAACGCAGAACATTCGCACCGGGAGACAGGGTCTACGCAAAAAACCTTACCGGGGACCCCCTCTGGATACCGGCAACGATCACCCAAGCAACAGGCCCACACTCGTACCGCCTTCAAACTACCGACGGACGAGCGTGGAAACGCCACATCGACCAATTGAGATCAAGAACCACCGCGGGAAATACAACCGACACGCAAACACCAGACACTGAAAGGAACCGGCAAAACACCAACCAAGAGGGGAGGGAAGGCCCCAAAGAACAAAAAGAACAAACCCACCCAAAAAGAAACCAGCAGTACTCACCACCTGAAGAACCGGAGAGCGACCCACTCGAAGCCTCACCTGGAAGGAGCAGCCGAGCCAGCTCAACCGGCCCCGGAAGCCCGAGCGGGAGCAGCCAAGCCAGCTCAACCAGCCCGGAAAAGCCGAGCGGGAGCGGCGAAGCCAGCAGCTCGACCAACCCGGGGAGACCAGGAGGGAGCCGCGGCGAGAGGCCTGACTCACCCTTCCAGGCGGTTCCATCAACGAGGCGGAGAGCGACAGGAGTCCCACCCGAACCGGCCGACAGCCAGGAGACAACTGACCAGCGCAAGTCCAGTCGGAAAATACGGAGCCCCGCCTACTTACGGGACTACGTCACGTAGGACCAAACCAAGAGGGGAGGGGTGTTCTGTACAGACATTTGCATACTCGAAATCCGGCAGCCCGGATTGGCTAAAGCGCACGGCCACCGGATTGGCTGAGTGCGCGGCACTGATTGGTCGTTTGGAATCGACCGCGATTGGCTGAGCCGATCGCGGGCGATTCAAAACGACCCGATTGGCCGCAGCACTCGGCAGAAAGTGCTTTTAAGCCGCGCTTCTTCCCCACTTTCCCCACTTGTGTTTTACCCTAATAAATGAGCTGAACCAAGTCACTGACTCGCGTCCTTTGTTCGTATGAGATATACGACAGTGTGTATAGAGCATATCTATCAATTTGTATAGACACATTACTGATCATAAATATATACATTATTGCTTAAAATAAATACTGAAAGTAGTCATTTATTTACTAGTGCTACTGCATGCTTGAGCAGAAGACTCTATACCGTTCCAGACAAATGTCTGTTCAGTGATAAGCACCCACAACTTCTACAAATACCTGTTCACTGATTAATTGTTCTCATTCTAGGTATATTGAACAAATTATATGTTGTGGCCACCATTGTAAAAGCTGCTTGTAAAATCTGTACATAATTTGCTGAATTGATTAGATAAAGCAATGTTCTTTCAGAGTATATAACAGCAAGCAAAAGTGCAAAATCATAATACAGTTCCTTTTGCCATCTAATTGCTTGCAAACTGCACTAAAAATAAATAAACAAATAAAAGGTTTTCTCTTTTTCCTGTGGTGTTGTTTTGCTCTAGGCTTGATGACACGCTCAAAGAATTAACAATGCATCTTCAAGAAAGCAAGATAAAGACCAAAGAGCTTGCTGAAGTTGTAGGACAATGTGGATTATCTGTTTCTGTGGTTTGGGACATGCAAATAGAAGCTGTTGTTGTGAAGAGTCTGCTATAATTAGATTTTCTGCTGCTTTTGGAAGTTGCTTATTACAGAGCTTTTAATAGTAGATAAAACCACAGCTTGAAACTGTTGGTTTGGATGTTCTGGTCATTTAAAATAAAAGTATGTTCAAGTTCGATGATTTTAAAGATGTCATCACTTTTCTGCCAAAAAACGCCAGTGTTTTATTTAATGACTTGTTTTTTTTTAAGTATATTGGTTTGCCCTAAGCCAGCATATTCTTACTTTACAAATGTATTTTGGAGTCTACTTAAAGTTAAAGTCTAGAAGGAGCTGACATTGTGAATTATCTAGGGCATTAATTTTGTGTGTGTGTGTGTGTGTGTTTGTTTGTTTGGTCTATTCTATAATCACCCTTTTTGAAATAAACCAGTGGGGGAATTCAATTTTTTTTACTACCAGTTCTGTGGGCGTGGCTTTGTGGGCATGGCAGGGGAAGGATACTGTACAATCTCCAGTCAGAGATGGTATTTGCTGGTTCTACGAACTATTCAAAATTTCCGCTACTGGTTCTCCAGAACTGGACAGAACCTGCTAAATACCACTTCTGAAATAAACCCAAAACAATTACATTTTGTTTCATACTTTCATCTTTGGAACAACTGATGATTAAAAGTCAGCCAGCTTTCTTTGCTTTCTTCCACATCATTATAGCACAACGGATCATGTTAAATTATTAGTCATCTTTAATCAAATTCAGCATGAGTTTTTCTTCACTTGCATCATGCTTGTTTCATTAGCCTTTGCTCAGGAGTGTATCAAGGATTTGCATGGTCAATGTAAAAAGAGAAAAAATACTTCAGCATGGTCATATCAACTGCTTAAAATATCTTCATAGTCCAAAGAGAGATCATGGCAGGAAAATCTTACAGGACTGAAGTGATAATTCTCAGTATGAATTTCTATGACAATATCAAGAGAATATCTCAAAACCACCATCTCACTTTTCATCTTCCTCCTACCTGATTAAAGATCTTTCCACATGGCTGCCAGCTTCATTTTTAGATCTATTTTCACTGAAGCCTTTGCTGAGAGAGTTAGCACTCTTACTTCATTCTGCTTGCCATTTTTTTATCTTTATTTTTGTATGTTTTATTGATTTTAATGTAATTTCTTTTTTTGGTTGTTGTGAGCTACTCAGACTTACTGAGAGCCAGATAGAATCCATGTTTTTAAATCATTATTATTATTATCTGTTTACAACAATGTGAAGCTACAACTGCCAGTTTTTTTGCTAGAGTTGGTCTTCATATGCATTGGGTTCTTTCCAACCTGGGATGTCGTAATGCACCTGGTAGTATACATGGGGTTCCAAGCAGTTTGACTTTTTGCAACTGACTGAGGGAAATATTGTCAATGGATTTTCTAAGTGCTGTCCAAAGTGGCACCCAGTGTGAGTATAATTTAATGGTCAGCTTATTCTATTTGGAAATAATGTAGCACATAATTACAGCTTGGCTGGTTTGATAAAGCCAATGGTCCCATAGGAATAAGCAGTACCTTATCTTACCAAGTGGAAAAGTATGTCTTAAGAGATGGGCCAAGAAAATTTTCTGTCATTCTCATACTTTTATTTCCTTCCCCCCCCCCCCCATGAAATTTTCTTTCATTTTAGAAGTTGCCTGCTCAGTTTTGCATGCTATCAAATTAGATTAGATTAATCTGAACTGGCCACAGCAGAAAATACTCAACTGCCAGCATCTACCCAGAGGAAGCCAAGAAAAAACGTCAACAGCACAGTTTATACCTTAGACAGCAGGAAAGTACACTTGCTCTTTGCTATGCTTCAATATAACAAACAAACTAGAACACTTTATCTTTCTCTCCTGTAGCAACAGCAGGCTGACCTGAAATTGTAGCATGATCTGATTTTCAATCATTCATTGATGATAGTCTAGCATTAGTTTGTTATCTCAGTCACGACCACAAAACATCCTGCTGCACTTGAGCTGAACAAATGGATTCCAACCCAAAATACATTTCAATAAGAAAGGATAATGGGACACACACAGAGAGAGAGAGAGAGAGAGAGAGAGAGAGACAGAAAGATAGACAGACAGTGAAGAAACAGAGACAGAGACACACAGAGAGAGAGACTGAAATCTCTAGAAAGATGTTTTAAACTCAAGAATGAGCACTTGGAGCCTTTTTTATATAAACTACAGAAATTTTGATTTTCAGGGAATATTTGAGGAACAGGAGCCAGTCAAGTTCAGATATATCAGGGATGTTCCTCTTTGTTTGGGAACAAGATTTTCAGTGACTGATTTTTTCAACTAACAGAAAAACTAAATGCTAGGATTGTGTAAGGAAAGCTTCACATATGATGTATTAAATTTGTGTGTGTGTGTGTGTGTGTGTGTGTGTTTATGTTGTACATACCAACAAAGAGGGATTTTTCTGTGCATGATAGACAAATTCAATTCATCTTTATGCATTGGAGATTGTCCATCTGAAATTTGAAACAGAACATTCCTCAAAATTTTCCTGGATTTTCAGAAGTCTACACAGATTTATATTCTGGCCTTCAAATTTTGATTTGATACATGAGGTGAACATTACAACTATGTGTCAAGGATTAGAGTCTTTGAATATTTCCCTAGCATTTATGCTATGAACTGAAGTTTTATCAGTTTTTTTTCTACTTCACATTAGTTGTGAGAAGTAGAATGACTCAGTAGTTGTTGTTCCTACTAGATCAGGCAGGTTAAACTGGCAACCTATGGGCTGGATATAGCCTGTGCAGACCACACACATCCCAGCTCCACAAAGGCAAAAAACATCCCGGTACAGCCCTCAATGCGACTGGGTTTCACACCCCCTGCACTAAATGATTTTAAAACCTAAACAGGGTTGCCTTTGATTAACATTTGAAAATTGGAAATCCTAATATTGTTGATTAAACTGGAAAGTTAGAAAAAATATGAATGCAGGAAATAGCAAAGTTCTTCAATGATTTTACCCAAAAATAATATGAAATCAAGCTCAGTTTAATGACAAAATCACTAGGAATCAAACTCAATTTAATGACATACCAACAGTGATTCTTCCAAACTAGTTATAACTGTACAGATCAGTTAAGCCATACAAAAGACTCCTGAGAACTATTTTAGATGCTGGAAAAAGACTTCCAGCTAAGGCCTCCAACCTTTTCATGGCTTCTCTGACCAGGGGATTTGATCAGAGAAAGAGTCTAAAAAGCTGTACAACTTAGCAATAGAGGGAATCCACGTGAACCAGAAATTTCTCATTCCTGCTCTTTCACTTTCACTGTTCCAATTCGGTTAAATAGAAATCCACGGCATCTTTTAAACCTGCTTAAATGTTGCATTAATTCTGCAAAAATAAAGTACAACATAGATATATTTTCAGTGTTATTTAATTGTGGAAGAGTCAGTAAATGACAGGTAGCAAGTCAAGGACTACCTTTATATAGTTCCTGAAATGTAGCACAATTGCCTACTACATACAGGATATAAGGTTTGGTAATTCTAAAAAAAAATGATTAAAAAAAGTTGAGCTTAGCAGATGAATACCATAATTCAGCATAAACCATCATTACATCATCACATGAAGATAGCAGATAGGAATTAAAGCCAAAGAATCTTATTTTATGAAGGCTTACCATAGCAGTTTTCATATATGACTTTTTCCTGTTTCAGTAGACTCCAATTGGGGTTGGTGGCAGTGTACAAGTATGGTTCAAAAGTAAGTAGAATTGTTCAACCTCTATATATCTCAGTATTTCCCAATTTCTTGCATTGAGAATTAAAATCTATACTTCTTAAAGTTGCTGAGGCTGAGAGTTCAGTGTGACTAGCACTGGTAATGTTGCCTAATTTGGATAATAAAATGTCTACAAGAAAACAAGCAAATTCAAGAGACCACCAAAGATTCTTTATTTCAGTCCTGAGCTACAAATATTCTCCTTTATTAATTGAGAGCTATATTTTACTATTGTTCTCTAGAAGAAACATTTGGAAGAAACTAATTAAGAAAAGTGTTGATATGGAATTTATTTTCTTTTTTACTCCCTCTAAAGGGGAGAAAAGCAATGATTTCTTGAATTGTGTGAAAAATCAAATACTTTGCAAACAGAAAAGTCTAAGTCAATAATAGGTTCTATATAAGGGGTCTTATTTATCAATGGTGCTCAGTTACTATTTGGTTGCAGATCCTGAACCAATACAATGTACAGTAATTTAGTACAGTAATATCTCTCTGCGCATCACCATAAAAGTATAAATACTAGTTGATGGAGTTAGCAGAGATGGTTAAATTGACGCCTTTGATCAAGGAGAAAAACACAAATACTTTTGTTTCTACCAGGAAACCGTTCTGGACTTTGTGCTTGAAGTAGGGAAAAAAAATGAAACTTTGATTTTGGTTTTTACTGATTAGATTTGTTGTTATAGAAATGGCTAATTTAAAATGTTATATAAAAGTAAAGAGTTATGGTTTGATGTTACTACCCTATTCAACTGCACCAATGGGAGTCAGAAGTCAGTGCCTTTTTTGTCCCCTTTTCCACACCTTTTCTTTCCCTATTTTTCCTACTATTCACTTTTGTGTATATTTTTGTATATTATATTATAAATGAATAAAATTGTTAAAAACAAAACAGTATGACTACTGGAATCATATTTATTTATGATAAGGGAGTTGTTACAACAAAGAAACAGAACTTTCTTTAATTGTTCATGATGGCATTTTTCGCTATTCCTTGTTTCAGACTTTGCATTCTTCTCGGCTTATTTCTTCTCTGCCTACCTGGAATTCCAAGTTCCACAAAAATATATGATACAAGTAGTCCTCGACTTGCAATCATAATTGAGCTCAAAATTTTGGTTGCTAAGTGAGACATTTGTTGAGTAAATTTTGCCTCATTTTACAACCTTTCTTGCCACATTTATTAACTGAATCACTGCTGTTGCTGAGTTTAGTAAATGGTTGTAAAATGAATCTGGCCTCCCCATTAACGTTGCTTGACAGAAGGTTACAAAAGGTGATCATATGGCCCTGAGACACTGCAACCATCATAATGAACCAGTTGTCAAGCATCCAAATGTAAATCATGTGACCACAGGGATGCTGCTATGCTCGTTGTGCGAACAATGATCATAAGCTACCTTTTTCCATGCTGTTGTAACTTTGAAGGATCACTAAATGAACTATTGTAAATTGAAGACTACCTATATAAGACTGACCATTTTACAAATTTATTTTTGTTTCTTGCATAAATAGTCTACTGATTTGGGCCTTTTCTTTTCTCTTTGATCTTAACCAAAAGTATATTAAAAGTGAAAAGATCATGCAGGGTTTTTTTTTGATGGATAACATTAGGATACTTCTATCTTTAAACACCCACAAGTAGAATATTGTTATTATTATTATAATTAAGAGTGCCAGCTGCCCTACACAAAAGTGATCTGAATTTTTTTATGTTGCCACAATGAACAAATGTTAGGAAGAAATGTTTTATTGCATCTAGAATGATCAGGGTACTTTGGACACATTGATTATGTGAAAACCCAGCTCTCTGTGAAGGATGTAATGCTGGAAAAGCTAGAAGGAAAGAGAAGAATAGAAGCAGACCAAGGTGAATGGACTCAGTTACTCATAAGTGCACTTTTCGGAGACCTAAAAGGACAGGTAAACCTTTATGGAGATCACTAAAACACAACAATGACTTGATGGTATGTAATAAATCACCTAAAATGATTAGGAGTTAGAAATCTCTGAAAGTCTGTTGAAAATTGTTCAGTGACATATTTGAGATTTAGTCCTGCTTTCTGTCCTGCTTATTTATTATTATCAATTTTAAATTCTTTTATATCCAGGAATAGGTTAATAATCAATGAATTACTTCTGTCTATTATTACTACCGTTACTTATTACTTATTTTTAATTGTTATTCAGAGAAATCAATATTTAAAAAATACAGAATATGGATGTAGCATGTTTTATCGTTGCATCAGACTGCTGTTCATGAATTTTTAAATCACATTATCAAACAGATTGTGCTTAGATTAGAAATGAAGGTTTTATAAACCCTGAGTTTGTAGGTTCATAGGCAAAAATCACTCAGCTTTTCATTTCACTTCTGAAGAAATTTGCTCTTGTTTTAGATTTATTTTAGTTAGCATTCACTGTGAGAAGATAGTGTTGTTTTTAAGGATTGTTTCAAGTATCAGATTGTTTTGAGTTGCAAGCAACAGAACACAGTTCAGAGGATCAGATTACCAGGAGGTAAACAAATCAATCCCAGATTTGTAGTACTGTATCTCAACACATGAGAGCTGTTAAAAAGAAAAGAAGAAAAAAAGTCTGATTATAATCAAATAGATTATTTTTAAAGCAGTACCACAGAAATTGAGCAATGTGTTTCCTTTAGTGGGTTTTATTTTACTCAGATTAGTAATATGCCATCACTGTTAGATTTCTGCAAGCAGCTATGTACTATGAATTAGTATTCAGGCACATATCATATCCTAATCTTAGCTCTTGGGATTTGTCTGATGGAAGTTCAGCCTAGATGTCACAGAGTTATCTAAGGAACAGTTAATAGACTAATTCCACCAAGAAAATTGGGATAGTACAGAGGAGTACAAATGATACTAACTTTGCTAAAGACTTTTTTTCCACATTTCCAAAAAGTTATCATGCCCTGTAAAATAAGTTTCTGTTTTTTAACTCCATGTTTTATTTTTTCCTCAACGTGTTTTTGAGCTTAATTTATTACTTCAAGATGGTCATTAATGTTTCTGTTACTTCAGTCTTCTCCACAATTCTCGACAGCATTGATCTGGAAGATGTGAGGGTTATTATGTGGTTTTGTCCATGTGGCTGTGTTTCTTTTTAAATTATTTATTGCTTAAATATTGTAAACAACACAGAGTCTTTTTTGGAGTCAGTCATCCTCAAAATCCAACAAACAGCATCTTTCCTTTCCTTCTCTATCCACCTATCTTTCTTATCCAGATTCTTCCTCTTAAGATTTAATTCAACTATACTGTGGTGGAATGTAGTCTGGATTCCTGGGAGAGAGAGCTGCATTCCAAAGGATTCAGAGATAGAAAACTTTAGATAATTTGGTTGGGAGAAGGTATGTTAAGATATTTTATCCCTAACAATTCTCAGAATATATTTGATGATGCATGTAATTGCTTTGGTTTTTGCAATATTTCTGACTACAGTTGAGGAAGACTAAAACAAACTGCTTAGAAGTAACTATATGTGTCTTTATGATTTTGGGGATATGACACATACAAAGCTGAGAAAGCTGCATTCTACTTGTCTCTTTCCTGGGAATCCAGATTACATTCCACCACAGTGTCACCAGCACTCACCAAGAATCAACACTATCTCCCAACATCCCTCCCAAATTAAATAAATAAATAAATAAATAAATTAAAACTTGATTCTTTGGTTAAATGGTAACAAATAGTTATGTTTGTTTATATTATTCCAACATTCCATCTAGTCATGATCTGGTTTTTTAAAATTTCCTAGCATTTTTTCTACAGGTGCAGAACCCAATTTTTTTTAAAATTAACCAAATTTGATCATTGTTTGCAATAGCAATTTATTGAACAGTTTATTATCAGAGGCTGAGAGTATATATAGGAGTAAAAAAAAAAACTGTCCAAGTTAGGACAGAATTTAGTAGTGGCAGAAGAACCAAAATATCTTTTAGGGGTATCCCTAAGATTGTTTGCCTATCCTTTTGATTAGCTGAAAGGAAAACTAATGAGTTTGTGTTGTTTCTTCTCAGAATACTTACTTTAGGCAAAACAGCTTCAAACTTTTTAATAGAGAGGGATTGATTTATAGAAATGTAGATTTGTATTTAAAGCTATAGATCTGGATTTCAGAAAGTGAAAAGGCCACTAGATGACAGCAAACAGAAATAGAAAGCTCTACGTTTTTGTTGCCATCTAGACAATATCCACATTTTTGCAATCTTAGGGGAAATGAACACTTTTTAAGAAATTATGTATGATCCATTAACATAGTCAGGACAGTCTCCCCCTGAGATGCAAAGGGTTCTCCTTGCCTTCTAGAAAGCTATTAATACCTGGCTTTTTTCTGGTTGGGCCAGAATAGAAGATGAGTCCAGCATTTTGTGTGTGTGTTTTGAGAAAGTATTGTTATGATGCTGAAGATGTGTTATGTTTTTATTATTTGTCACTCTCAATTGATCCATGTCACAGGCTGTTGTGGAGGAGAAAGGAGTATTAGGTATGTTTCTCACCTTGGGGTATTTGTAAAATTAAGAAATGTTATAGTTAATAGTTTTGAATTTATAACTCTTAACTTGCAATGTTAAGTACTGAACACCACTAGGAAGAAGCAGTAAAAGTATACTGCTGCCAAGGAAACAAGATAGATGTGTCCCTGAAGCCATCAGAAATCTCAGTCTGAAAAGTTTTTAGTCATTGTTGTTCTGCTTTGTTTAAATGGAGGGAAAAAACATGTTTAAAAAGAATAGTGTTGAAATTTCATTTTTAATGTCATATTTATCCAATTTCAAATTAGAGTAAACTAAATTTAAAAGACATGACTTTTTCATCAGCTACATTTTATTTCCTGTATTATATTTTTATGCAAAAATGTATGCTGCATATACAGATTCTAACACAATATCTCTCAATTTTAAGGACAACTTGAAAACACTTTTTTTTACTTGAAGTAGTTTTATTCACAAAGTATTTATTTGCAAAGGGGCATTGCTTCCATAGCCACCATCATCTCATTATTTAATACCTAAGTGTTAGGTCTTAAAGAAAAAAAGAATAATATAACAAAAAAATAGAAAAGAAAGAAAAAGTAAAAATATAACAAAGAAAAATAAATATATAAAGAAGAAACACCTACCTTCAAGTATAAACAATTTTAACAACACCGCCTTTTCTTAAAATATAATAAATGATCCCTTTATCTTATATCTCATCTCTTACCCATAAGCAGGTCATTTAAACCTCCTTGTTCAATCTTGGTCAGAAAAAGTCCATTAAGAGTTATAGGAAGTAACAAAGATATATTTTAACCTGGTAAAATAAGCTATGAGGTCCAAGCCCAGAGACAACACAATAAAATCCAACTGAGTTCAATTCTTTATTTTCTTATACCCAATGGTCAGATTGTGGCCAAATTTAAGCTATGACCTTTAACTACTGGACATATCCTGACAGAATCTAGGTAGGGCCTACCCTGAAACCTCTTCTCCCCTCCGTCTTAGAGCTCAGGACTGTGCAAGCTTTTAAATCAGGGCCTCTTTCTGGACAGTTCTGTGTTATCAAACCTCCACCGATTTTCGAAGTGCACATTCTACCACATAAACCCACCTCATGTTCTTTCTGTTCATTAGCCCTCTTGATATTTGATCCTTTCAAATAATGTTCTAGTTAGCTTGTTATTTTTACATTTTTCTTTGTATCTTCTCACAAAATCAAGACTTAAACAAATCTCTTTTGTATATATAATACATGAAAATTATTCAAGTCACTCTTTTGATTTGCCATTTATGTATCCCTTATAATTATTAAGACATTAACTGATTTAAGTTTTAAATACATTTTTGTATCATTCTTATAGTTTATTTATTCTTTTACTGCTTTTTAAGATAATGACACAAAAGGGAAAAATAGAAATACAAAAATAGCAATACATAAGTTGTCAGGAAAATTAAAAAAATACAGGAAGCGTTTTTTTAAGTGAAAAAACAATGATAGTTATGTA
This sequence comes from Pseudonaja textilis, assembly GCF_049901715.1. Classification (NCBI taxonomy): domain Eukaryota; kingdom Metazoa; phylum Chordata; class Lepidosauria; order Squamata; family Elapidae; genus Pseudonaja; species Pseudonaja textilis. The sequence continues at coordinate 37,049,441 of NC_141995.1, forward strand.
AATATATTACAAACATACTGTACTAGAATAATAATTTAATTAGATAACTATGCATAGTATTGCAACTACTGAAAAATGATACATTGTTCTTTTCTTTTCTCTACTCTTTTCTTTTCTCTACTCTTTTATCTTTCTTTTCTTTTCTTTGTTGCATATAGTTTACAATTTTTAAATTCATGTTCAGTTCAGTCTTAGTCTTGTCCAATAAAACTAATTCCTCTTCCATAACATCTTTTATATACAATCTATACACAGAGGCAAGCTCTACTAAAATTAATTTCTGGGACCATTTTTCAAAAATATTATCCAGTACATCCATTGTTAAAGTATTTTGCTCCATTCTATATTAGCAAATCAAATTTAGTTGTTCTTTTTTCATTATAATCTTTTATTTCTTCTGTTTCCCTCTAGTGTCCAAAGTTCAAATTGCCATACTATCATGTTTTCTTTTAAAAATTCAATACAACATTATTTTCCCATTGAAAGAATTTTTATGGTTAATTTCAAATTATTATTTCAAATCCATTTGGCCCCTTAGTTCAGTTACAACTTTCCAAAATCAACAATTTAAGCACCCTTATTTATTTATTTTTTTAAAAAAACAGGTTTTAAAATGTCCTTAAACTTAAATTTAAAACTTATTTTGCTAAGATTAAAGTGGACTGACCGAGTGTGTGTCATCAGACTTTTCAATTATAAGGTACTCTTTGTACTTGGAAATCGATTTCCAAAAGTGATAAGAAAGTTTTGCAGAACATTGTGTACAAAGTTGGTGGGAATCCCTAGACTCCTAGCCACTCAGCTACAAGCTGACTGCAGAATTTCCATTCTTCAAGTTTAGTCATCAGAAGCTGTTGTCTGGAGCTGTTTAAGAGTGCTTTATATGGAGAAGCTTTTCAAACCAATTTGCCTGAAATAGTATGTTTTGGTTCTCTAGGTATCTCACTTCAATAAATGCTGTATTTCAGAAAAGCTATTTTAAACTTTAAACAGATTTTGTTTACATATTTTCTCTATAGTATGGTCTAGTTCATGTCAAGAGAAGCAAGCAATGGAAGAAATGGTAGGAGAAAAAGTTATTCTTATATTCCAAGGTTTTCTGGATTAGAAGTTATTTTCAGCACATTAGCTATTCAACATGGTCAGAACACTGAGAAAAATAAAAATGAAAAGCAAAGTTCCCAGCCAAGTGATTAATAACAAATGCAAAAAATATGATGGGGCAAATAATATTCAATCATTAAATTAAATGATTAAGCCAATATATACTCATTTACAATTGTCCAGATATCAGTTCTCTCTTTATTTGACTTTAGTTGCTTTCAGTTTGTTCTTGTTCTTTTTGCAGAAGAGAAAAAGGGAAAATTTAAAAGCATATCCACATGTACCATGTATGCAAGACTTCAATCTTTAGACTTTAAAAATGATTGTGTACAAGTAGAAATGATAATAGAGTATTATCAAAACAAAGACAGCACTTATATAGCATACTATACTCCCCTTCCCATGACAGTCTGTTTTGCTTGCTGGGACAGTGAAGTTTATTTAACCATCTATATATGTATGGACCAAACCAATGTAAAAAGAAGGATAATAAAAAGTTTAGGAGGGGGTAGATTTCTCTGCAAGTTCTTTTCTTCCTTCCTTCCTTCCTTTCTTTCTTTTTCTCCCCCCACACTTTCTTGTTCTGATTTCTGATAGTAAATATCAATTCAGTTTTAAAAAATAATGGTTAACTCATAAATGACTAAATACAATTGTGTTGGTTACATAATGCTATTTAATACCTGCAACAAAATTTTAATAGGGACCAGAGATGTGAAAAAGGGTGTGTGGCACCTTGTTTCTAAATGCTAATTGCTAGGAAGCCACAGTAACTGTCATCTGTTTGTTGGGTTTTGGGTAAGTTTACATCTACTCTGGATAGAAGGAACTCATACAAGACAAATATAATTCACCAGTCATTTGGAAACCATTTTAAGGTAACAATTACAAGAACTGTTTTATATCTATCACTTTGCCTACCACTGGCACTGATGGAATAAATGGAATGGAATAATTGGTGCTGATGGAATAAATGACCATTAAAGTCTTGTGAACTGAAGCTGAACATTAGTTTGAACAATTCAATCTGTGATTTAGATTGACAGGAGAAGCGATTAGCTGAAATCACTCAGTGGTACTTATGGTCAATTGGGATCTAAATCTGCTCAATCTAGTAGGCAAGTAGAGTTGAATAAGTATAGGTGGGTGCTCATAACAGACATCTTAGCCAACTTTTAGAAATTTTAGCCCACATTTAAATTGTCTGTGTGAAAAATTACATAGACAAAGCTGTCATAATCTGTCATTCCAGCTATTTTTGAACATATAGGGTGTGTGTGTGTGTGTATGTTATTTCCAGCATAATTGTGGGTTCCATTCCGGAGGGAGCTACACCTGGTGGGACTCAGAAGAATGGCCTTTTCTGTGGTGGCTCTCTGGAACATCATCCCCACCGAGATTAGAGTGGTCCCCACTCTAATACTCTTCCAGAAGGCATGAATGCCAGCGGACCTGGGGAGCCCAGAGAGGGATGAAGCCCATTAAATGGCTCGTGTGATCTGCAGTTGCGGAGGTGGGGGATGGGAGTTGGGGGTTGATTCTGTTATATTTTACTATATTAATTTATTTGATTCTTTATGTTAGTTTTTATTGTTTTAAATATGGTTTTATATTCTGTAAGCTGCCTTGGGTTGTCATGGGCAAAATAGGCAATAATAATAATAATAATAATAATAATAATAATAATAATAATAATAATAATAATAATAATAAGCTATATCAACCATTATCATCAGACAATGGTATTTGTGATGCATTTTTGAATGTTCAGTTCACTGAGTTTCATTTTTAATGAATAAAGTATATAATAATGATAATAATAATGCTGCACTGATGTTTTCCAAATGTAGATGTATATCTGTAAGAGAGGTATCCAATTTTTCCTATGACCCAAACCAAAATTTCCATGGAAGGCAGTGCCCAGTGCACAAAAGATGCCCCTCATGGAGGCCTGAAGAGCTCAACAGGAAATGGGCAAGATATCATCAACCTCATTGTCACTAAAGCAAAATATTTGTACAGGGATTATAATAGAGCATATATTACATTAAATGAAACACAGTAAATGTCTAATATTTTTCTACTAGGATGTCCTAAATATATAGAATATGACTTGCTGATAAATAAAATGCTAGGAACACAAGACTCAGTTATAATCTCCCAGTTATTGTAATGTCACATTATAAGCACAGAGATAAACTTGAATCCCCCCCCCCAAAAAAACCCACCCTAAAATAAATATATCTTTTTCTAAATCCTGATCATTAGTCAAAAACCAAATATATCTGTTACATTTCTTTTTTCCTCAACTAAAATTCAGTCCAGAGATACAAATAACTTAAAAGGGTGGTTTTATGTTTAGGAAACCTCAAATTCAATAACACGGATTTCTTTAGTATGGAAAAAGAAATAAAATGATAGTGAGTTATATAGTTATGAAATTATGCCTGGCATGGAGACTGGTAAGAGGCAAATGTTTTTATATCTGTCAGTTAGAGAATACTGGGCCTGAAGGATAGTATATATAGCTGAGGCAAACAGAAAGACATCCTTTCATAGTTAAAATATGGAATTATATCCAATTTGATTTTAAATTTCATAGAGGAAAAAGAATATATTAATTGTTTTATGCTGTATCTGGAAGCAGGCACCATTCTTTAATAGTTATTAGGGAATGGGGATAATATTAGAGTCCACTCATAATTTTAGTTATAGAATTAGCATATATATCTACTTGAGCACTGTAGAAAACATTATGGTAGTCTATACAAACATTTGGACATTAACCCTGGGCTATTTACATGTAGGTTTTGTGTGAAGTCAATCAAGAAGTTGATTGCCTGATGAATTATTCTCCTTATTGAAGAAGTACAGAGTTCCATCTAAGTGGATGACTAATGAACTTGGTTTGTATATTTCCAATAGTATCTTTCTGGTTAAGAATCAAATGAACTTTTTCTAAAAATTAAATTTGTTTTCAAGAACATATTTGGATTTGCAGTAGATCTTGCATCCCAGTTCTTAGTTCTAAAAATAATTTAACATGTAAAGAGTTATTTAAACAGTTGCAGGATAAGAGAGACTAGGAAAAAGGGATGGGAAAACAGATATCAGACACTGCGCTTGAAGTTTCATTGTAATGGGCATACTTAGAATTGGAAAAAAAAGTATTTATGGATTACAGAGAGAAAGAAACAGAATCAAAGACATCATGTTGAATTTCATTATTTTCAATTTTGCTATGAAACTTTCACTGAGATCAATTAAATTCCATGAGTTACTGTTATTATCAACATATTTACAACAACCTAGAAGTAAGTGTGTGTGTGTGTTATTTGTAATTTTCCTTTAAAATTCAATAATAAACTGCACTTATTTTTGACATTTTGGCTGAATGCCACCTGTCTTTTACAAAAAAGGAAACTGTGACATACCTGCATGCTGTGGTGATGTGGGAGGAATTATTTTCTTGAATTTTTGGAAGAGAAATATTCTTCCTAAATGTCATGAACAAGACTACATTTGAAAGCCACATAAAAGTGAACTTAGCATTGCTATGCTTTATTTTATTAAAGTAGTGTTTGAACATGTTAGAGTTGTCAGCAGGGATAAGTTAGCACTAGATGGCACAGAATTTACTAGTTCCAATAAAATGTTCTCTGGCAGCTTTATTTCCAGCCCATTTTGACACAGTTCAGGTAGAACTTATAAATTGAACTATTTTAAATACACATTATGGGTAAATGGCCGGGACTTCAAATTTTGACCAAAAGAAAGAATGGAAAGGAACTAGAAGGCATTGCCAGCAATATGGAACACTAGTGCAAAATAATAATTGTCTCAGAGATAGCTAATAACTGTATCATGATTTGGAATCTCTACTTTTATTGCTTTCTTTCCTGTCTATCATTTTCTTATTACATCTAAGGAAAGTTATCTGACTAGACAGTGAATCAAATAAATACTTATTATTTATGATTTGGAATTTGATGCTATAATTTATACATTTATATTGTATTTATTAATTTATAATGGAAGCTGTCATCCATCAGTATTCAGGGAAAGGTTGAGTTGTCAGTGTATATTCATATGAGTGCACACATATTCCTCCATTTGTTTAGAATGTTTGTTTATAATAGAATATTTGTGGAAGAACAATGTAAACACTGATTAATTATATCAATGTGGTTTATTTTAGATTTGAACTAAAATAATTTACTTTAGCTCTTTGGTGCCTTTTTGCCTTGATGTCAGCTCAAATTCTTTAAACTCATCATACCGCTAAATAAAGATCAAATATGAACAAAAAGTTTTTTTTAAATACCAGACACAAAACATATCCATTAATATTTACACATAAAGAATTGACAATTTAGTCTTACTCTCAGTGTTCTGGTATTTAATCAAGCATCGATCACAAAGAGGCCTTCTCTTATTATCCCATGAGTTCTATATTTGTCCAGGAGTAAAGAACTTTATAAAACACTTTCTGAAGTCCTAATAAACAATGTCTGCTGGATCATCTTTATCTATTTGTGACATTTTTGAAATAGGACATTCTTTCAGGTTGAAGGGCAATAGCATGAGCATGTCCACACTAGGAATTTATAGCATCATCCAGTCATTCTTGTGACAATATAAAGCCTGTCTATATTAGTGATATATAAATACAGCAATGACTAGTGCTGCTATAAATCAGCAGTGAAGAAATGCTCCATGTTCCAGTGCTAAGTTACTCTGGAGTCTTGATCATGCCATTCATAGGATTCTGTGTGGAAGTGTTCTCCTTTGAAAGTTTCTGGTTTGTTTAATAATATGAATTACATGGAAAAAATCACCCTTCATCCAACAAGCTCTTCTTTTTTCTATAAAGTTGGCCCCCAGAAATGATTGAATCTTACTGATTTCTATACTCCATCAAATTTATTCTCACCACTACTAACCTAATATCTATCAACCCACCCTTAATTTCAGGTTACTGTAGCATAATTTTTCCTGTTTCCATTGCTAAATCTTATCCTACTTTTGTTTCTGCTACTTAAATCATTCACTTCCATTCACTTCCCTTCCTTCCATGGTAATGAATGTTAAACTCTAACAACTTTGCTGTGTTTCTAAGATGCTCTTAGTATTTTAGAAGTAATCAGTTTCCAGCCCCAATGTCAGCAACATTGACAATGGAAGCATATAATTAGTCCATGACAAAAAAATAAAATCAAAACTGGGAAAACTTTTCTTAAACAACTGAAACAGCTACAGATGACTTTAAATTGTATTAGTTATCTGCTGGGGATGAGAGGAAGGCCACAGAATATCATATAGGCCATCATCATATAAAAACTTAGTTTATGCCGTGGTTAGGAAGATATGAGAATAAGTCCCCCTAACTATATTTGATTATCTAAAGCTAAAAACAATTCAATCCAAGAAAATGTATCATGATAACTTACTATATTTGTCATACTGAAATGTTACAAAATTAGACAGTGGTGATGAGCCATGCTATTATAACTTTTAGACAATTTTGAGGGATATTAAAAAGAACTATAATTAAGCTGCACCTGGACCACAGCAACGGCCTACTATTTTTTAAAACTACTGAAATCTCTAGAAAATAATCTCTATAAATGTAGAAAGGCAAATAGCATCAGGTTATATTATTTAGGAGAATCAACAATTGTTCTGTTCCTATTTATTTCCTAGTATTGATGACAGCTCCTTAATATGTTTACATGACAAACTAAAAACATAGGCTTAATTCACAAAGTATCTAAATCAATATACCTAGCAATAGAGCCACCATATTAATATACCCTCCACCAAAATGGAAATAAAAGCCAATAACATGACAACCAAGCCATGTCCACCCAGTCATATGACCACCAAGCCACACACACCAACTAAGCCAGGCCCACAGAACCGGTTGTTAAAAAATTTGAATCCCACTCCTGTATAAGTATTTACAGTATAATTTTCTAAATAGAAACATTTAGACTGTATATATAAATGAAGGTGACTGTATATGATAACTTTTGTAAGAAATCAACTTCCTGACAGAATTTAAGTTTGAAATAGGAAGCTCAGACTATGCTGACTGCTCGTGTCTCATTTCTGGATATGTTTACTTAGAAGTAATCCCCACCAAATTCAATAGAATTTTATCTGAGTAAGTATGCATTTGTTCTCTGCCTTGAATTCTTGGCATATTCTATGAGTCAGAGTAAACCTTAGGGTGTTTCCTACATGTATTTACTGTCCTTACATGTATTATTGAGAGTCATGAGTTCCATGTTTTTATATAGGATGGGCAGATAGTTTTTGATTCCATCTACTTCTATGCATTCCTGGTAGCTTAAATTTTGTAATGCATCTAAGTACTACCTCTAAGGTTGCTTCACTGGAATTTTGCTGTAATTTAGTCTTAAAATATGCTGAATAATTACTAAATGTCTTCTATTGAAAATATGTGTGCAATGACTGCACGTATATTTTCAAGCTTGGTCAGCGTTGAAAAGATCTAAATACAAAACAGCTTCATTGTGTCAAGTCTTTTTCCAAACAAAATTCCCAAGTAATAATTGATTGGTTATTCCTTGTTGTTATGTACTCTTTTTCTAAGATTCAGGCCTTGATTTTGCCATTTGGATTATGAACATGGAGTGATTAAAGGTTTAATTGTGATTTGAATGTATATCTCTCTTTTTAAAGATGGAATTCTGGTTACATTTCCCTGGAAATCAGTCAAGTCTATTTGACAAAACTGAATAAAATGTGCAGGAGTACTAATGTTTTATTAGAAAATTGATGCTGGCAAATGTAAAAGAAATAAATGCATGGTTTCTTTTAGTTTACTTTTCAAATGGATAAATTTTGCCCATGATTCCATCTCCCTACAACGACTGCTTATTTTGCTTGTCTGCAATGAAGCTGGTACCAGTATAAACTTATTTATTTGTGTCCCAAAGTTAAACTACATATGATATGATTTAGATTCAGTTATAGAGAGCTGCTTCAATAGTAGCAATGGATATCACCATACAGATTCTGATCCTAGCATGCATTATTGATAAGATCCTAGAAGTAGAACATGCTGGATCTTCTTAATACCTTAAACATTGATTCTACTCTTACTGTAAATAAGAAATATTGTCCAATTAAAGTACAATTCAAACCATAACTTTGTAGTTACACTTTTGCTTTCTCTCATAAATCATTTCATCTATATTAATGAGGACCAAGTAGAGAGAAATAAGTTAACATTTAACTTTTACAAAATGCTTGGTTATTGCCATTTAGCTCTTCAATTCATAACTAATGATTTACATAAAACCACAACAGGAAGCTACATTTAAACAAAATGTCACTGAGTCTTATTATCTGATCATCATTAAAAATGCTATTAGCCTGTTAACAGTTCAACAGTATTACAGCTTCCCTTTATATGAAATTACATCTATTGTGTCATATAGAATGTATCAGTGGGAAAGATGCCATATAATGACTTAGTTCCAATTTTCTTAATGTTATTAGGCCTTCCGCAATTCAGTGGAAGAAATTCTAGATGGGGAATGTTTTTCTTTCTGGATTAGAAAATACTACCACATGTATGTTATTTGTCTTTACATAATCTTTATATTATCTGCTTTTTTTTACAAATACAAAAAGCACAGTAAAACAAGTATATGCATAAGTTATATCTTCCAGGGTTTTATGACAACTATTTATACAGAGTTGCTCTTCAAACAACAATATTCTTCATTTTTGACTAAGTTTACACCTAATATTAGTACTCCCCAGCACAGTTATTTCTAATAAGTTTTCTCCTTAGCTAAACAGATGTCATTTTCTCCAAAGCCATATGGATATTTCATTCAAAAAAACCCAGAGTCACCAAAAAAGTATCTTTTTCTAAGTGCTTCCAAGCAGCCATTAAGAGACCAAACCATGCCTGAATTAGTTTTATTAGGAGCAATAGTGGCTCAGTGGTTAGAATGCAGTATTGCAGGCTAATTCTGCCCCTGCCAGGAGTTCAACCCTGAGCAGATCAAGGTTCACTCAGTCTTCCATCCTTCTGAGGTCAGTAAAATGAGAACCTAGATTGTTTGGGGCAATATGCTGACTCTGTAAACTGATTAGAGAGTGTTGTAAAGCACTACGAAGCAGTATATTAGACTAAAAGTGCTATTATTAGTGCAACATCATGTGATCCTCTTGAACTATTAATCTAACACATGGAAAAAATTCTTATTAATAATAATTATTCATCTTAAACTATAAATATGTCTTTTCAAAAATAAATGCTATAGAAACAAAAATTGATAAACTGAATTGTAGAGTTGTAATTGCAGGAATGTTCCAATCTCGGATGGCAAACCTCAGATAAAGAATGTTTCCAAGCAAATACAACTCAGGCAAACAAAGTCACTAATCTATGGATAAAGGACGATTAGAGAGGGGGAGTAAACATATGTTAGACTTTAACTAGAGATAATTAATTGTATGGATTACCGTACTAAACAGTAACAAAAGTTAAGCAGTAACCAAAGTTAACCAATGATGGAGAATAACTAAAATGTATATAAATACAAGACTATACTCCAATAAGAATCATCATGATTCAGTTGTTCATGATCAAACAACTCAACTGCCTCATCATTACAACACTGAATCTGGACTGATGCTAAAGAGTTAATAATTGATTTTACTTATTAAAAATATCAGGTGCATCTGCTTTAGACCTCAACATTAGTTAGAACTTCTTTAATTTTTAATTGTAAGCAAGTATTGCTTCTCCACAAATGATAGTTGATGATGGTGATGTTGTCTATGAAAATTCTCAATTATCTATATCATGGTTGTTCCAAATGTGCTTTTCACCTTTCAGTAGTCCCAGGAAGGTCTCACACCCATTTGCACTCTGGTTCAGGTGACTCTGGGGTATAAATAAATCTCCAAGTGGTCTCAATGACTGTCAGAGAGCTAACAACTGACCTTCAGAGTGCTAAAAACCTGATGACTACAAATAATATAAATCCTTCTATTCCCCACTATTCAGTCAGAACTGAAGAAGCTTCTTGGATGATAAATGAAATATTTTCAAGGAAAACAAAAATAAAAGCACCTTTAGGACGTTGATGATCATGATTTCCTTTCACCTCTGCCAGGAATGACCAAAAAAGCCACATATACATATCCTGAACCAATCACTTTATTATGTTCTAGCTATAAATCAGAAATCTCTCCAGTCTGGCAGCTTACACTTGAGAACAATTAGGTAAGGCTCCAAAGAATTTAGCAAGGAAGGTTGAACCTAGACCTTTTGTGGTTTTGCAGGACTTGAATTCCATGCTTGCTTTCTCTTTCCTTGCAGGCTTCTCAAAATCATCTCCCAGCATTAGAACGTTTTTCTAAAGTATTTGGTGATGATGTGTCTAAAGTAGAATAATTTGAGCCTGGTCATTTTTGCCTCAAGTAAAAACTCAGGGTTGATTTCTTCAACAATCCATTGGTTTGTTTTCTTGGCTATCCATGGTATTTTAGGAGTCTTCTCCAAAAAAAAGAGAGGTAATATTAGCTTTTATATGAGTACAGTTCAGGAAGAGAAAGAATTCGATATTACTTAAGTTTTAGGAAAGCTGACAGCTTACGTCTTTTTCTCTTCCTATATTCAATGATTAAATGCAGAAGATGGTGACAAATTCAGGAAAAAAAATAATGGATTTTATCATTCAGTCTTTATAAATACTACTAAAACAGTCCTTATGGAAAAAATACTGATGCATGTCTGGAATGAATCTGTTTTATCCAAAGTCTGGAAGACTTTTTCTGGTTTTTTGTGGTTTGAAGATCACTTGTGAAAAAAATGTTTCATAATAAGTCACATCTTTTAGAAATCTTGTTCAATACAATTATGCCATTTTCATTACCATACCCATCACCACGTCTTCATTATTATTGAGTAAATCAATAACATTAAGCTTATTCTAATTATCACTCTTCAAAAAGTCCAAACAAACAGACTTACAGCCAATGGTGGGATTCAAAAAATTTAACAATCGGTTCTCTGCCCTAATGATTTCTTCCAACAACCAGTTCACCAAACTCAGTGGTGGTATTCAGCTGGTTCGCAACAGATTGGAAGAACTGGTAGCAAGAATTTGGCATGGGTTGCCAAACTGATAGTAAGTTCTGGCTGGCGACCCCCCCACCACCTGGTCACCCTCCCATCTGATGTTCGCTCACCCCGTCCGCCTGCCTGACATTAAGGTATTTCTTTCTTTTTTTTCCCTCCTGATAATCAGCTGTAGGTAAGATCAGCTGTGCAGGGATTTCCCTTGCTGAGGCCCAGGAAGGCAAAAAATGGAGGAGGAGCTCAGCCCCCCCACACTTCCATTTTTTGCCTTCCAGAGCCCCAGAGGAACCTTAGGGAAGCAAAAATGCCCCCTAGAGGCTAAGAAGCTCCCAAAAATGGGTGGGGGCTGCAAAAAAAAGCCATGCACACCCAGTCACATGGTCACGGCCACCAAGCCACACCCACAGAATCAGTAGTAAAAGTTTTTGAATACCACCACTGACCAAACTGCTCAGAAAGTTAACAACTGGTTCTCACGAAGTAGTGCGAACTGGCTGAATCCCACCACTGGTTGTAGCTCAGTGGAGTCACAGTTAAAAACTGAAATTCGGTTGGTTTTTGTTTTTTCACTGATTTCAGAGTGAGTTAGGATCCCAGTACTTGGAGACTTAGCAGACTTGCATGGGCAAAACCAACTAATTTAATCCTGTCAAAATAGCATGTATGTGAAAACTAGGACCCCTTAGATTTTTCATCTTTAATCTTGAATTGGATTGTACTTCCCTATTCAAGATTTGTCTGTAATCCTGAGAGTTGTCTTGGACTCACTGTTCCTGCTTGAAGAGATGGCAGCAGTGGCCAAAATGGCCTTGCAGAACTTTATCTTGTACATCTTGTACCTGTTGCATCCAAGGCTAGATTGGGAGTCCCCTTCAGATCATCACTCTTGTCCTAATCACCTAATGACTTGACAACTGCAATATTCTGTACATGAGATTGCCCTTTAACACCACCCAGAAGCTTTAACCGGTCCAGAGGGCAGGGGTATTTCCCGTATTGGACATTCTTCAATATGTCCATGTGATATCACTGCATGATTATTGGTGTACTTCAAGGTGCAATTCATGGTTCTGCTAAACTTACATAGCATAGATCATGTTATCAGAAATCATTAAATATTTCTGACATGGCTTACTGATCCTCTGAGCATTTATTGTGTTAATGTGCTCCAAGTCTCAATTAAACAATGCCCGCTGTCAGGATCCAGGCAGTGTGCGTTCTCTTTCATGGCACTTGCATTCTGAAATTAGATCTGCTCAGAAATTAATGTGACTCCCATTGTGACAGTGTCCTTGAGGTCCTTGAAAACTTGACCTTGGGATAGAGCTCCCTTGTTAGAGGTAAACCTGAGTACTGTTTGTACAAAAGCTGATCTTCCATGCTTTATGCTGTATTTTGTATGTTCCATTTGGGGTGTTGCATGAATGATTTTGGGGTTGTGTGATGCCTAAATCTAACTGAGTGAATAAAAAGAAAAATAAATAAAGGGATTATGAGAAAGAGAGGGAAAAGCAGAGATAATCTTGTAAAGTGCCTGTGATTTACTGATATGCCAACCTATTCAAATTCAATATTTTTTTTAAAAAAAGTTTTAACGTATTAATGTAACACTATTTAAAGTTACTGAGAAATATAAACCCAGGGCAAGCTTTACACTATAATGTAGCAGAATGTATAGAGTGTCATTCTGCTCATTATGACAGAAATTAGGCAAAAGCAGATATTGGAAACAGATCTGTATGCCTATAGATACAACAGTGAATGCTATTGTGTCGTCCAGGTTCAAAAAGTATTCATTGTCAATCCAGTTTGTTATATATGATATAGAAGCTGCCGCATTATTTGTTGCCTCAGGCAAGAACTAGGCCTTTACAGCAAAGTGAGATTATGTCAGAATGATGAAAAACATTCAGTGTTTTTATGACACAAATTGTACCCTTACTTTCTTGCATCCTGATGCCTTCCACAAGCATGTGGGTCAAATTTGTATCATAATATACATTTCTTTGCTTCCTCCTTTTCTGGATTCCTATGCCAGTCCTGTACTGTATTGGGAAGGCAAGTGTAGGTTTTATATTTGCTAGGATTGATTTATAATTGGCAGCTATAAAAGGTAACTGATAAAAATGAAGATAGAAGAAGATTAGCATCAGGTTAATCTTGCTAAATGATGGGTAATGAGCATAGTTGAAAGGCCATGGCATATATTACAAGCAGCTGAGATTATCATTCTAACTTTAAAATTGCTAATCTTCATCAATGATTTGGATGAGGGGATAGATGGGGAACTCATAAAATTGGTAGACAATACCAAGCTAGCAAGAATAACCAACACTCCAGAAGATAGGATTAAGATACAGAAGGAACTTGACAGACTTGAACATTGGGTGTTACCTAACAAAATGAAATTCAATGGTGAAAAAAGTAAGGTAAGAAAAACAAAATGCACAGGTACAGTATGTGTGTTACCTCACTCAATAGTAGTAACTGTGAGAGGGACTTTGGAGTCCTAGTGGACAATAATTTAAATATGAGCCAGCAGCTTCCCCAAAAGCCAACACAGTTTTAGCTGCGTAAATAGAGGGATAGAACCAAGATCATGTGAAGAGTTAATACCACTTTATAATGCCTTGGTAAGGCCACACTGGAAGACGGCATCCAGTTTTGGTCACCATGATGTAAGAAAGATGTTGAGAAAGAATGCAGAGAACAAAAATTGTTAGGAGACTTGGAAGCTAAAACATATAAAGAAAGGTTGCTGGAATTTGATATGTCTAGTTTGATGAAAAGAAGGACCAGGGTTGAAATGATAGCAGTGTTCAATATCTACGGGACTTCCACAAAGAAGAGGGAGTCAAGCTATTCTCCAAAGCACCTAAGGGCAGGACAAGAATCAATGGGTGGAAACAAATCAAGGAGAGAAGCAACCTGGAACTAAGAAGATATTTCCTGACAATTAAAACAATTAATCAGTGGAACAACTTGCTTCCAGAAGTTGTAAATGCTCCAACACTGGAGGATTTTAAGAAGAGATTGGATTAATAATTTGTCTGAAGTGGTGTAGGGCAGGGGTCCCCAACCACCAGGCCCCGGACCAGTACCGGTCCGTGGATCATTTTGTACCGGGCCACAAAGAATGAAAGTAGAGAAAGTTTGAGAAAGTGCTTCCGGGTGAGCTTGTCAGTCATCAGTTGGAAAGCGGCGTTTGGGTGCTGAAGGAGTCCTCGCACCTTAGTTTCATTGAAGGGGGGCAGCTTCGAATGAAGAGCTGTCCTGATGGCGGTGGAGTCTCGCGTTACTCAGGAGGAGATTAAGAAAAAGCCCGAAAAGCCCATCGACCATGGGTAGGTACAAAGGAGGAGTGAAGGTGGCAGGGAGAAGTGGGGGAACAGCTGGCTAGGCTCTGCTCACCTTGCCTTGGTTGTGCGTGCTGATGCCGGTACCGGTCTGTGGATCGGTCCGTGGATTGTACCAGTCCGTGGTACAAAAAAGGTTGGAGACCACTGGTGTAGGGTCTCCAGCTTAAGCAGGGGGTTTGACCAGAAGATCTCCAAGGTTCCTTACAATTGTTATTCTATTCTAATGTGGCAAGAAGATTCTTGATATGTTACTGGACTATGCTTATATCATCTTGGAAGGAAGGGAAAAAAAGAGAAAAGAGAAATATTTGATTATCCCATAACTTATATTTAACTCTGGCAGTATATAGATGCCTTGAAAAGATAATTATGTAGATAAACTCATAATAATTGTTGCCATTGCAAAGACATACCTTTAAAATCACAATAAAATCAAGTCTTATTGTAAGGAGATTTTATTTATTGAGGATGGAAGACCTTTCTCCAGCTTTAAAATGAATTTTTATTCTTTCTCTTTGACCCTAATCTAACACATGTAAAATGTATAGGTAATCCTCCATTTATCAACCCTATGGAGCCCAGAGTTTTGGTCATAAGCCATTGCAGCCATTAAGTGAGTCACCATGTGATTCAATTTTAGCACCATTTTCCCAGTGTTGTTAAGTGAGTTAACAATGGTCATTAAGCAAACCACATAAGTGAATCCAGTATATTCAATAGATATTTTGTGTCATTGTTAGGACTGCTAGTTATATCTATCTATATATCTACATATCTACAGTATATCTAACTACATCATAGATAGATAGATAGATAGATAGATAGATAGATAGATAGATAGATAGATAGATAGATAGATAGATAGATAGATAGATAGATAGATAGATTTTTAGTTTGTTTGTTTTAAACACAGTAAAATTAATTAGTGGGAGCTACAGTTATTTTATACAGCCAAAGGAATAAACACCCAATTTAAATAGAAAACTGCAAACATTTGGCATCTGAAGCTTGTGTTTTGAATCGTAAGCCCCTTGAGTAATGCTTTCCAACAGCAGGAGTTCAGGGCAATATCTTATAGATTTTGTTTGAATCTGGCACATTTCCAAGAATTTATGGTATAGCAATTTTGTAGGGGATAAGACAAGCCAATCTCTTGCTCACTCCAAAGAGAGAAGATTTCTTTTAAAGAAGATATTTCTTTTCTACTAAGCATATTGTAACCAAGTAAATTTAATTTATCTAGTTGGATGTTGTCTAGAAAATGTTAATATTACTGTTTTCAAAAATGGTCCAAACTTCTTTACCATTATTGCCTGGTATTATGTAAGGTAGGTCTTTCTGTTGTCTGATATATAAAAAACATGATGACATTTCTGTCTCAATGGATACAATAACAAAACAAATAAATCATGACAGGTAAAGTTTAGTAACTGCTGTACTTGCAACTTCAGTTAACCTGTGCTGTGCTAAGGGCTAATCTCAAGTATGGATTTTTCTGCCTCTGTGAGATTGATAATAGTGAAGTCTAGATTTGATTTCAGCCCTATATTTGTTTATTTCAAAGACTGCTGTTGTTATTGTTTTGGATGGAAAACACATCTTTTTCATTTTGGGGTTTCTTGTGAAGAATGTTTTTGATGTTTTGATGATTTCTAAAAAAAAAAAAAATCATCCAATGGTTGATTTGACTGTTGTGTTCCTTCTTGGAAACAAAGTTTCGGCAACTACTATGATGAAACTATCATGATAAAACTATACTATACTGATATATCATTGATAATATACCTGACTGGCAAATTGGGTTGAATCTCAATCAATTTGAGATTGTAATGCTCAGTGATCAGCCACAGAAGTAAAGATATAGTATAGTTATATAATAAACTTGAAAGTCATTCCTACTAAACCCCATGGGTATTTTTTATAACTAAATAGGGATTGGTTTTCATTCTTGAAAACAGAAGAACAATTGGGATTGTGAAAAGGCCACCACAGACAGAATGTTCCCTTACCATTCTTATTTCACACAGACAATTCCATAAAATGTTTAACTGTGATTATCATTAAATATTGAATGAACAATGACTTGGCATGGGACCTTTGCTGTCTAAATTGCTTCTTTGATCCTAGATTAGTAGACTCAAACTATAGACTTGAACATGTTATATCTCTCAAATTAGATTTAAAATGTACTTCTCGGATAAAGAAATACTTCTGTGGAAAAAAATAAGAAAAGAAATAAACTGTACTTAATGATCTAATGGTTGCTGGGTTAGATAAGCACAATTATAAGATAGCCAGAAATGCATTTAAAGCCTGATTTTTCAAGTAGTTCATTAGCACTGAAAAATGGGTTTATGTGTTCAGTTTCATTGCTTTCAGTGAGACTAGAAAAAGATACTGATTCCATTTATCACCAGAGTGTAGCAGCTTCTTCTAAGATAAGGGAACATTTTTTGCTTGAATGGCTACCTTGTCTTACCCTAAAATCCCATAAAATCAAAACATATTATTTTTGTCTTGTGAGTATCTGTATGAGGGGTGTTTTTTTTCCTAGCTGATTGTATCTGGAGCTGTGTGTATAATAAAAACAAGCAATTTCTTAGCCATGAGTAGTAATGGATGGATTGCTAACAGCCCTTGGCTCAGAAGTTATAAACCTGAATGCATTGAATTAAAGGACACCAAAAATCTGCCAGATTATATTCTGGGTCCTGATATTATTCAACATGATGTTGTTGAGCAAATAACTCTTCCTTTCTGCTCACAAGATAATTCAATATTTTAGCAATTATTAAGAAGCAAAAATCCTGGTGAGAGATTTGGTTTCAGTCCTAAAGGAAAAATAGTTCAATTCTCTGAAAAAAAAATATATAATTCATAAATACAGATAATTAGTTTCAAGACAATGAATGCTTCCAGGTATGCAAACATCAAGGAAATGCTTCCAAAACTTTCTCACTTGGAATGTATCCCTTGATTTTGATAGATATTTATTTATTTTATTTATTTAATATACCACTTTTGTGATTTTTAACAAATAACCCAAGGGAGCAAATAGGATGATAGCTAGGTATGCCACCTTGAAATTTTCACCAAAAGGGCTATATAAATCTAATAGATCAGGGGTGTCAAACTCGATTTCATTCAGGGCTACCTCAGGTTGTATTTGACCTTGGGGGGGGGGGTGGCTGGGAGGGTAGCCAGCTCAATATCACTTTGTCAGGAGTGCCTTTGTGCTCTGCCAGCTAAAATGAGCTCCTGAACTCCATTTTCAGCCTCCTGCAATCCTCTGCCAGCAAAAGTAGAGCTCGGGAGGGCTGCAGGTGGCAGGAGGCCATTGCAGCCAAAAATGGAGTTTGGGAGCCCATTTTTCCTGGTAGAGGCACTGCAGGCCGATCCTTCGCTGTTTCCAGGGTGGCCCTGTGCAGATCTAAGCACCCCATGGGACCGGATTCATCCCACGGGCCTTGAGTTTGACACCCCTGTTATAGATTGTCTAATAAAATAATATAATTCTTGTATATAAAAAGGAAAATTAAATATTTTGTGCATGTGTATTCAAAAATTAGAGATAACAATGGGAAAATCCCTCAAATGACAAATAACATTGGGATTTTTTTCTCAATGCTATTTGTTTTCTGTGGAAAGAGAGGGGAACTTCTTTTTTAAACATTCTGTGAGACCAGGAAGGGTTTGGATGGTAATATCAGCCCTTCTAGGTAGACCAAACAGAAATCAAAACCAGATGATCTAATTTGATTTATTGTAAAGCCACATTAACAGAATCTTGAAAGTACGGATCTCCTGCTGTCTCTTTTTGCAATATGATTAAGTTGGATCCATTCTGATTTTCTTTCTCTGCCCATTATGCAGCTGTAGCCCCTCTCCTCTTATCTGATTGATAGGCAGCATGTCTCCCATTCCCTCATTTTCCAAGGTGAATCCAGCCTACCATTAAAGATAAGCACTGTTACACATCTCACCCACAACCTCCTTTCTCTCAAAGATAGCACTTTAGGACTTTTGGAGAGAGGTCAAGTAAGAATGGAAATAGTTTATGTTAGATCTGGGACGATGGGTCCAAGAACAGAGGCAAGACTCAGATAGCAACAACAGCTCTTTATTAGTGACTTCAGATCTGAGCGAAATATCCCAGCCACAGCAGCCCCTTATATAGGGCTGGCTGTGGCTAGGCAGCCAATGACGGCGATTTGAGTTTGCCGTGCTTGGCTGGGCCAATCGCGGCAGCCCATTTACTAGCCAATCAGATCAGTCTGGGGTGACCAATCACGATCCGCTATTCGCGGGCCAATCAGAGTTGCAGGCTTTTGAGCCTGCTAGTCCGGAACACCCCTCCCCTCTCAGTTCCGTTTAAGGGGCAGGGTTATGTAGTCTTGCAGGTAGGGGGGTCTTCGCACCTGTCTACCTGACTTGCGTAATTCCAATTGTCCGTGTTCAATTTCGGGTTCAGACGGACTGCTTGCTGGATATATGTGGAAAGGTGAACCGGTGCCATAGTTGTGACTCTCCTCTGGTGACCTCGGGGTGATTGAGTCATCAGCTTCATTGTTACTGCTATGGCTCCCCGGGCTCGCTGAACCTGCTTGGCTGCTGCTTGGCTTCTGTTTGGCTTCTGTTCATTTGCCCAGGTTCAACTACAGTTGGTAAGTATTGTAAGCTATGATGTGGTGATCTTGGGGTTAGTTCTGGTGGGACAGATATTGGTTCTATTACAGGACTCACGGCTTCCCCTCCCCCCCCGGTGTCGAGTTTGGGGTCACTGATGGAAGTTGTGGTCAGTCTAAAGCAATGTGGCATTTCCCCGCTCTCCCATCAGTGGTTAGTAGGCGGTAGGAGCGGGGGCCTGTGACTTGAGTTATTTGAGCAGGAATCCACAGGGGATCCCCTGAAAAGTTTTTTGCAAATACAAGGTCTCCTACCTTAAAGGCGTGGTGCTTGTTTTTCCAGGGTGTAAGCAGGGTATAACCGGTCTAGAGGCGATCTGAGTTTCCTGGCCATCAGGAGTTCAGCTGGGCTCTTGTTAGTCGTGCTGTTAGGTGTGATGTGCTGGAGAAGGAGCATCCTAGTGACTTTATCGTGGATGTTTCCTTGTTCCATTTTTTGTAGAGTTTTCTTTGTGAACTGAACCATTCATTCAGCCCTACCATTCGCCGCTGGATGAGCCGGCGATGTTAGTGCATGTCGGATGCCCTGGTCTGCTAAGTATCATACGAAGGCTAAGGCAGTAAATTGGGCCCATTGTCGGATACCAGGACATCGGGTAGGCCGTGTGTTGCAAAGAGTCTGTTCAATTTCTTGATGACTGCATCTGTAGTGGTTGTTTTCATTTTATTAACCTCGAGCCAGTTAGAATATGCGTCTACTGTTATTAGGAAAGTGTGCCCTTTAGTAGGTCCCGCAAAGTCAATATGAATACACGACCAGGGACCTCTGGGTGTTTCCCATTCTGCTGGTGGAGCTTTTGGTGGGGCTGAGCGGTTTTCTTGGCATCTGTTACAGGAGGCAACCCAGGTTTCAATTTGTTTGTTCATACCTGACCACCAGGCGTAGCTCCTCACCAGCACTTTCATACGCACGATGCCCAGGTATCCATCGTGTAGCATTTGTAGGACTTTTTTTTGTAGTTTAGCTGGTATGACCACTCGGTCTCCCCATAATACGCACCCTTTTGGTGAGAAAAGTTCTGTTTGTCTGTTCTTGAAGGGTTAAAAGGTTTCCTTGGGCTCGTTTTCTGGCCATCCCCTCTCCACCCAGCCAAGAACTCGTGCCAAACATGAGTCTTTTTTGGTTTCAAGGGCGATGTCCTACGCAGTTAGTGGAGGTGAGGGAATTGTCTCAATTTGTAGTATTGGTAGCATGGGAGCTGGGTCATCTTGCAGTTCGGGTAGTGGAGAGCAGCTCAAGGCATCTGCATGGGGAATAGATTTTCCAGGGTGATGCCTTAGTTGATAGTTGTAGGCAGCTAGGAACTCCAACCACCATGTCATTCTGGGGGATAGAATGTGTGGAGTAGGTTTGTCACCTGCCAGGATGCCAAGTAATGGTTTATGATCTGTGATGATAGAAAATGATCTCCCATATACATATTCGTGGAACCTTTTGATTGCAGATACAATTGCAAGGACTTCCTTGTCGAGGTGGCTATAGTTTCTTTCTGTTTTTGACAAGGTTCTTGAAAAAAATGCAATTGGTGCTTCGGTACCGTTTGATAGGACGTGGCTCAGGATGGCCCCCACCCCAAAAGGTGAGGCGTCACAAGTAACAGTCAATGGGAGTGTTTCATTATATTGTATGAGCACTGCATCTGAAGTGAGGAGGTCCTTTACTTGTTGGAAGGCATGTTCCTCCCGTCGTCCCCAAATCCAGGAGGCCCTTTTATCGAGGAGTCTATGAAGGGGTTCAGCAACAGTCACCTTCTGGGGTAGGAAAATGTTATAAAAGTTAATGAGTCCCAGGAAGGCTTGAAGGTCTGTTTTGTTTTTGGGTCTTGGGGCATTTTTGATGGCTGCCAATTTCTTTTCTGTAGGGTGAATTCCTTGTTTGTCGAGGAGGTAACCAAGAAATTCAACCCTTTCTGTGCATAACTGGCACTTTTCCTTTTTAACCTTGAGGCCAGCATCTTTGAACCTTTGTAGGATTGTTCTGAGGTGTTTCTCTAAATGGCTCTTCGTTGGGGCGGCTATTAACACGTCATCAAAATAGGGCACGACCCCTTTCATGCCCTACAATAGTCTCTCCATCAGGCTTTGAAAAATGCCTGGTGCTACGCTGACTCCAAACTGGAGCCTGTTACATTTGAACGCGCCTCGATGTGTAACTATAGTTTGGGCTTCGGTGGTTTCGGCATCAACTGGCAGTTGTTGATAAGCTTGGGCCAGATCAAGTTTTGCAAATATTCTGCCACCCCCAAGTGAATGTAGGAGATGCTGAACGACTGGTACTGGATAGGCGCTCTGCTGCAGTGCGTGATTGAGGGTGGCCTTGTAGTCACCACAGATTCTCAAGGACCCATCAGGCTTTATGGGGGTGACAATTGGTGTCTCCCATCGGGCGTGATCAATGGGCTCTAACACGCCTTGTGCAATTAATTTGTCCAGTTGCTCATCAATTTTGGGTTTGAGAGCAAAGGGAACTCGGCGTGGCTTTAGGTGAATGGGCGCAATGTCAGGGCGGAGATTAAATGAAATAGGGGACCCTTTGTACTTGCTTAAATTTTCGCTGAAAACTTCCCGGAAATCTTGGACGAGGGCCGCTTCCCAGTCGGTCTCTATCAACAATGGTGAGTGGTAGTATTGCAGTATGTCCCTTGAAAGAGACCTGGAAATGGCTGGTGCCCGCAACTAGAATCCGGTTGCCTTGGTAATCTTTTAGTATGAGTCTCTGACTGCTGAGATCTTGGCGGCGGATGTTGGGAATCAGTTGCTTGAGGGGTTTCCAGGATATCATGGATAGGGAAGACCCGGAGTCTACTTCCATGATGCACGGTTTATTTTCGATGGTGACTTCTACACGGATTTTTTTTGTATCTAGTGATGAAGCGTGGCCGATGGTGATGGTCTGATGAGCCTCTTCTCGTCTGGGTATGCCATTAAACCTTCCGGGTCTGTTGTACTGGTTCCACTGGTTGCTAGGGCGGTCCCTCTGTGTGATGGGGTTGCCATCAGTTCTTTTCAGGCTGTTCCCTCTCTGTCTGGGGCTGGAGCCTCTTTTATTTCTGCATACCTTAGCAATATGTCCTTGTTTTTCACAAAAATGACAGATGGCGTCTAGGAATCTGCACTTGGATCATGGGTGGTTTCCACCGCATCCGGCACATTGGTAGTTCAATTTACGACCCCGCTGGTCCCATTGCTCACGTTCCGACCGGAGTCTGTGGACTTCTTCCTCCTCACTGTCTGAGGAGGATTCAACATCTTTGTGATGGGTGGCCGATGTGTATTTGTCTGAAGGTTTCCCAGCATCGTTGGTGGGTTGGCGGTTGGTCCCACTGGTTCGGCACATTTGTGCTGCTGATTTACGAGTGGCTTCAGCTGCAGTGGCGTCTGCTATGGAATCTGCAAGGGAAATGTCTCCTTTGGCCATGATCTTGCTTTGGACAGTTGGATCTCTCAGGACAAGGACAATTCAGTCTCTCATGGCTTCTTCTAGATTGGCGAAGCCACATAATCCGCCCAGGTTTCTCAGGCCAGCCACAAAATCCCCGATGCTCTCACCTTCATGCTGATCCCTCTGATAAAACTCGTGCCTGCGAATGAGAGTCGGTACTGCTAGGGTGTAATGGTTGCGAAGGATGGGAGCAAGGGTATCCCAGTCCATCGTTTTGACTTCAGCCGGTTTCGCAAGTGCTTTAGCCATTTTAAAAATGGCGGGTCCGCAATGCGTTAGAAAAACTGCTTGTTTCTTGCTGGGCGTGGCATCCTTAAGGTTGTTGGACTCCAGGAACATTTGAAATCTGTCCATATATGAGTTCCAGTCCTCACTAGCTGGATCGAATGGGGCGGGTGGTATAGCGCTGCTGGCCATGTCGCCGATGTTGTGCTTTGTCAGCCACGTGCTCCTTCAGCTTAGCGAGTGTTCAGCAGGCTTCATTGTCTCCGCATCCCATCCTCGTCACCAGTGTTAGATCTGGGAGGATGGGTCCAAGAATGGAGACAAGACTCAGATAGCAACAGCTTTTTATTGGTGACTTCAGATCTGAGCAAACTATCCCAGCCGCAGCAGCCCCTTATATAGCGCTGGCTGTGGCTAGGCAGCCAATGATGGCGATTTGAGTTTGCCGCGCTTGGCTGGGCCAATCGCGGCAGCCCGTTTACTAGCCAATCAGATCAGTCTGAGGTGACCAATCACAATCCGCTATTCGCGGGCCAATCAGAGTTGCAGGCTTTCGAGCCTGCTAGTCCGGAACAGTTTACCCCTAAGATGTTCTGTTGTTGTTATTAAGGGACGTGGTGGCTCAGTGGCTAAGATGCTCAGCTTGTCGATTGAAAGATCAGTAGTTCAGTGGTTTGAATCCCTAGTGCCTCATAATGGGGTGAGCTCCGGTTACTTGTCTCAGCTTCCGTCAACCTAGCAGTAAGAAAGCACGTTAAAAAATGAAAGTAGAAAAATAGGGATCACTTTGGTGAGAAGGTAACAGCATTCCGTGCACCTTTGGTGTTTAGTCATGCCTGCCACATGCCACAGACAGCACTGGCTCTTTGGCTTTGAAATAGAGATGAGCACCTCCCCCTAGAGTCGGGAATGACTAGCACATATGTGCAAGGGGAACCTTTAGCTTTACCTTAAGATGTTCTGTTATTATTAGATTAACTTTTAAAAACTAGAGAAAAACAGCTTCTGCATACTTATAGGCTACAATAAATTATACTGGTACAATAAATTTATACAATAAATTGAAGATAACCTTATCTTGTTTGGGATGGGTTACTACAGATACGCATGACCATAATAATTTTATTTTCTCCATTACTAAGCAGAAGAGCTGTCAGCTGTTATTACAATCTAAAGAATCAGCACTATGAGATGTTGAACTACATCCAGGCACAAGAGGAGATGCCTAGCCTAAAGACTTGGGTTAGGATGGATAAAAGTCCACATGTCTGCAAATAATAAAAAATAAAGATTCAAATAATTCAAAATGTTAAAGCTGTAAATTGAAAATCTGTGATATTACACAAATGCTATACTGAAAGCAAAAATGTTCATATGTTGCCAAACCACAACAGAAAAATATAACAGGAGAGAAATTTAAAATGAAATCCTTGCCATAAGACCAATAATAATTTCATTTCAGTACATTTCTCAGTGAAATCATTACTAGTTGGATTAATAGCTTTCATATTTACCCAGGGCCATTAATCCTTCTCATTAGTCATTAATCCCTATAAACATGGCTGCAAACATTATAATACAATTGTTGAAGCAGCTGACTAAATTAATGCACATTTCTCATGGCAAACAAAGGCCTCTATTTTCTAGTTTTCCTACAATTTTCTCATACATCAGAAGAGACTGAATTAAACAGATAAATATAAATGCTTTGCTAAATGTTTTAAGCAATACAACCTCTCTTTTCAGCTCATGTACTGGGTTTCAAGATAATTTCACCATAATAAATTAAAACAAATTTAAGATTAGTGCATTAATTTCACCGGTATAAATTAAAAGTATTTATGAGTAATGTATTATGCTTGGTTTTGTTTTCTTATTATATATGTACATAGACAGTATAGCAGATATTAAACACATTCAGAAAAAGCAGATTATGTTCAAACGTTTATATGTATTTAAAAAATAGAATGTGACTCACAACTAGAAATCCTTGAAGTAAGACAAGTTTAGCGACAGTTCAGGGTTACAACAGACATCCCAAAAGCCATGTATGACCATGATTCAAAGATAAGAATTTTACAAAAAGTTATCTTGTCATCTACACTAATGAAAGACAGGGTGGCTTTATAACTTTGCAGAAATACTGAACCACATCCACCTATCTCTTCCCCCATCCTTGCCCTGCCAGGTCCCTGGGAGACTGAGTTTGCTTTACGCTCCCTGTTCTGCCCCTCACAATGCCTTTTTGACTTCCAGAGATCTGCAGAATTCAGCATTATAGGCCATTCTTACTGGGCTACATGGACAGCCGTTTGCTGACTTTGGCAAATCAGCATTTTCCCCATATTCTGTCTTTCTCGTGGCCTCTTTAATTCAAAATAGGATAATGAGCCACCATTTATGCTTTGCAGTGTCTATATTTCCTTGTGAAAAAAGTTTTAAAAGGAAGGGTGAGGAACAAGAGCAGTGAGATGAAAAACAGATAATGAAGGGTTAAGTGTTAAAAGGGCGATGCAGAGGGATGGGGAAGAGCAGCTTTGCCTTCCAAGTCAGGTTTCAAACAAGGCAAAGCAGGTCCCCTCTGCATTGTGAGAGATGGGCATGGCTACAGGGACCTCAAGGAAAGGAAGCAGATATGGTATCTCAGGGGTGGGGAGGCCCAATGCAGGCATCTCTGAGGTTTCTATCACTACACTAATAATTTTGCATCCGTCAAAATTAGGAAAAATTAAACTGCAACAAGTGAATTTAATTAACTACAGAAATCATAACTTTAAATGAAGTTTTTTTTAAAAAAAGAGATTACATTCATATAAATTTGTTCAAATCTACAGCACTAATTATAATAGCTTATTAATGATATTAGCTATATCAACAGATGAAGTCCCTACATCTAGCGTCATCACAGAATACTCTACTTGAATAGTCTACCTGACTCTGTGGTTTCTTCCACTAACCCCAAACACTTTAACCTCAGACTGTCTACTGTTGACCTCATCCCATTCCTAAGAGGTCTGTAAGGGGCGTGCATAAGCTCATCAATGTGCCTACTGTCCCTGTCTTAACGTTCCTTTCTATTCATATCTATTTAATGTATTAATAATCATGTTTATACTTAAATATATTATCAAATGCATGCTTGACAAAATGAATGAATGAATGAATGAATGAATGAATGAATGAATGAATGAATAAATATGTATTCAGAATGTATACCAGAAATTCAGAAATATTTTTTTATTTAGTTCAACAAATGTTAGCAAGCTGGAACATGATAAACACATTAAAAAGTCATGAAAACATAGATGATCCTTTTACATGACATTTGGCCACACCATAAAGTTCTATGGAATAAGGAGTTGTACAGACAACAGCATAGGAGATCATGTAAAACTTCTAGTTGGACTTCAGATGCATCCTTTGGTGTGGGAAAGGGTCAGAATGATATAAGTACCCCCATCCTTTTTTTTGCACACACAGAACTTACATCATGATACAAGTCAGCAGATATTACTAAACTTAAGCTCTATCATGTTTTAGGCCATACAGATATTTACTCTTCAGACTCTTAAGCCATATTCAGGAATGTGCTTCTTGGGAGAAGGTTCACAGTCATGACAAAGGGATATTAATACAGACAGAATGAAGTCATATAAGCACTGTTTATTATATAATACACCAATTAAAGTATAAAAATAGGTCTATGCTTCAGGTTAGACTTATTCATTCTGCCTTTCTTAGTCAATGAATATTTAGTCATTCTCTTAAAGACCATGGGAAGCTGCTAGGATAGATTGATATAACAGTTCTCTCAAGCATCGAAACTGCTGTTTCCTCTCTTACCAGCTTTATGTATGACAACATCCACTAATGAGTGAACATAAATATTAACACTGAGTATGATGCCTATAGCTCCATAAAAGTTTTCAGACACTACGTGAGGTTATGTAAGTTCATGTCCTTTTGTATTCAGTGATAACCTGATGATTCTTCATTTGGAACCAATCAATGTACAATTTAAGAAAACTAAGTTGTATTCATATACTATAATAATAAACTATTGTAAATAACTTTCAGTAGAAATATGCCACAACTGCTAATAACTTTCCAGATGTTGTTAAACCATAACTCCAACCAGCTGGTATAGCTAATGCTTAAATAGCTAGCAGAATGGACTGGACCATTTCAGTGTTCATTATATTATAGGTGAAAACTGACTAACCTGCTGAATAAGCAATACCACAGTATAAGTGGAAAATAAGGAAGCCATTGAACACACAAAGATAGACAGGATTTGTCAGTGGATTAACTATTAACACTTTTTCCCACTAAAACTCTTATTGATACCTTAAGTATCAAAAATAAAGGGTCATAATCTGCAGTCATGACCTTTACATTTGTGGCATGTTATGTTTCTGCCTTAAAATAACTTGACATATATTAGCAGCAAATATAAATCTGTGATAATCTTTGGGGAAAAGAGATTGAAAAGTGCCTAGGCAAAAAAGATTAATACTTACCAGATCTACAAAAAAATGGCAAACAAAAATAGAAAATGACAGAAATTCTCCATTAAAAAGACAAAGGAATAAGCTGTGTCCCAGTGGAAAGAAAGTGGATTCCAGACCTCAAAGGGCACATGGCTGCAGCCTACAAACAGCAAAGAAAAGAGTCACAGTAACTGGTGACTTATTACTACTGGTAGGAAAACCAA
The DNA here is from genome assembly GCF_049901715.1 of Pseudonaja textilis. Taxonomy (NCBI): domain Eukaryota; kingdom Metazoa; phylum Chordata; class Lepidosauria; order Squamata; family Elapidae; genus Pseudonaja; species Pseudonaja textilis. Next base: position 37,077,102 of record NC_141995.1, read on the forward strand.
AGTAAATGTAGAGCAACTGATCCTATCAGTTGATGTGTGCTGTCTCCTCAGTTCAAGGATTACAGATGGACAATTCTCCTTTGATGAACATAGATGGACAATCTATGTTTCAGCCAATAATAGCACGAAGGACAGCTACTACTGTCCAATCCGGAGAGCTGATTGGATCTATTTTAACTGAAATCGCCAAAGCAAAGCTTCACAAAGTCCTCTTATGTACAGTTTATTCTGCTCCACTCTTCAAGGCATTGACTTAATCTGACATCATATAGCAGTGAAGGCTAACCTTTTACTTGTCGCATGCCAAAAGTGTGTGTCTGTGCACACGCACACATGCCTGCACCCATAATGCAATGCGCATGTGACCCACCCTACCCCTGTGCATGTGTGCACAACCCTGCATGCACCTTTCCCCCTGCACATGCCCACGCATCTGCCACGTGCATGTTTCCCCCCCGTGCATGCGCAGCAGATACCTAACAATCAGCTGGCTGGTGGGGTGTGTGCACAAATGTGCAATGGATCTGTTCCGGGTGACCTCTCACGTGCCAGCAGAAATGGTTCTGCATGCCATTTCTGGCACGTGTTTGGGTTGAATAAATATGTAAACCTAGGATTAAGTGTCTATGTAGCTTTAAGCAAGAAACTGCAATGTCATTGTGGGTGCGGTTGCAGGCAGTAATAAAGGTAGGAAGGGAAACGTAATAGACGCTGCTTCTGGATGCACCTGGTTCTGTTCCTGGTCTGCTGCCTGCTGGAACGTCTGTCTGCTTACTTTTGGAGGCTACTGTGCCAGATACCATTTCAACTGAACACAAAGACTGTTTGCTTGGTGAGCTGTGGATTCAGCGTTGTCTTTGAGAGAAAGGTATCAGAAGAAGAAGATTTACAAGCAGATAAAGACATTGTATTTACTGTTAATGGACTTGATAAATGATGGATATACTGGATACTGATATATGGACTGAATGACACTTCTTAATCTCTGTGTGTATTAAATAACTATTTTAAAACCACAAACAGTGTTTTTGTCTCCAGTGTGTGTATACTCTTGGGCCCACTCTCTCTCTCATTTGCCAGCCTGGCTTGACTGCTGCTGCATACTCTGCTTGGGGGTTTATCCCCAAACACTAACATTGGTTATGGGCCCAGCAGAGTGCACAGTCTAACTAACCAGGATATAGCAGTGAGAGCTGGTGTGAGTTGCACATTACTGTAAATACAAACTGTTTGTTAAATAGTTGTTTATCACAAGAGCAATGGCACAAGTAAATTTGCCACATCTGTCCATGATATCCAGACTAGATGGAACAAACTATGTTTCATGGTCAATGAAATGTAGTTTACTTCTACGAAGAGAAGGTTTGTGGGACATAATTACAAACCCACCAGATGTATCAAACTTAAATCCTAACGATGAAGAGGATTATAAACTGATACAGGACTATGAACGAAAGAATGAACAGGCTTTGTGCATCATAGGTCTCACCCTGTCTGACCAGCAACTCATTCATATCCGTGGAGTGGAAACTGCTGCAGACTGCTGGGATAATCTCAAAAGGATTTATGTTCGAGACAGTGTAGGAGCTCATATCAATCTTACACGGAAGCTGTTTAGAACACATCTTGAGAAGAATGGAGACATGTTAACTCATTTAAACTGTATGAAAAGCATTTTTCAAGAATTGCAAGAAAAAGAGCTTATATTTAATGAGTTGCAACAAGTATACATCATACTGTCTTCATTGGATCGAAGCTATGATGATTTTGTGACTGCATTAGAGGTATTGCCAAAAGACAGTTTATCAGTAACTGAGATTACCGGCAGGCTATTAGAAGAAGCCAGAAGAAGGTTTGAACGTGACCAGCTGAGAGAAGATAAACCTAATAAAGAAGAGAAATTATCTTCAAAGCTGGAAAGAAACCAGCTGTGTAAAGTAAAGCACCCGGAAGAAGAGAATTTATCTTCGACGGCATACACAATTAAAAAGTGTTTTAATTGTGGAGGCAGAGGACATTTGGCAAGATTCTGCAGAAAAGGAAAAAGCCAGAATGTAAAGAAGCCAAAGAAATCCTTTGAACTGGCCATGTTTGGCAATTGAACTGAACACAAAGACTGTTTGCTTGGTGAGCTGTGGATTCAGCGTTGTCTTTGAGAGAAAGGTATCAGAAGAAGAAGATTTACAAGCAGATAAAGACATTGTATTTACTGTTAATGGACTTGATAACTGGATGGATATACTGGATAATGATATATGGACTGAATGACACTTCTTAATCTCTGTGTGTATTAAATAACTATTTTAAAACCACAAACAGTGTTTTTGTCTCCAGTGTGTGTATACTCTTGGGCCCACTCTCTCTCTCATTTGCCAGCCTGGCTTGACTGCTGCTGCATACTCTGCTTGGGGGTTTATCCCCAAACACTAACAGTTCGCCATCACGGTCATATAGTATATTTGGAGGAGGGAGGAAATTATTTTTACTCAAAGTGTGCAAGCAGTTCCATGTCTATAAAGACTGAATGTGTTATTTTCAATTCCCTTAAATTAGGATGGAAACATTTAAAGAAATCAGACACTATTTTATGTAATAATGCATATGTAGTAAATTGCAAGTAGTGATTTATAAAGCTTCTGTATATAAGGTCCATCTGTTCATCTACAGTACTATATTTTCCACACCAAACTATGCAAATTTTTCCTGGATATGGAAGCTCTTCAAAAGCTCTACAAAGAAGAAGCTGGTTGGGACAAAAATTAAAATTGATTCAGTTAAATATATATTTGAAAATAATGTAAATTAATTAGTTCAACATTGTTAATGTGACTGTTCCATGAGCATTTAATAAATTACAATTCATCTAAGAGTTTGGAGGAATTTGGGGAACTATTTCTGAGGCTTTTAGTGACTGCATGAATTCCTGGGCTTTGGCCTGGGTATTACTATTCTACATTGATTAACAAAGGATCTTTAAATATCAAATCTTGACAACCTGGATATGCTAGGAATTGGCCCTTATATTCTTAATGAAAAGCATATGTTCTGTGAATAAGCTGCAATCTCCAAATCCTTTTTTTTTCTTCCAGATAGAATTGGAATCTGCAACACTTTTATCTAACAAAATGAAATTCAACGTAGAGAAAGTAAAGTCTTACAGTTGGGCAAGAAAAACCAAAAGTACACATATAGACTGGGTGAAACTAGGCTCAATAGCAGTAACTGTGAGAGGGATCTTGGAGTCTTAGTGGACAACGAACTAAATATGAGCCAGCAGTGTGCAGCAGCAGCAGCCAAAAAGGCTAATGCAATTAACAGAGGGATACAATCAAGATCAAGTTAAGAACTAATACCACTCTATAAAGCCTTAGCAAGACCACACCTGGAATACTGCATCCAGTTTTGGTCACCACACTATAAAAAAGAACACTAGAAAAAGTACAAAGAAGAGCAACCAGGATGATTAGGGAACCAGAGACATATGAAAAACAGTTACAGGAACTGGGCATGGTTAGTCTAGTGAAGAGAAGGACCAGAGGAAACATGATAGCAGTATTCCAATATTTGAGGGGCTGCCACAGAGAGGAAGGGGTCAAGCTATTTTCTAAAGCAACCTGTAGGCCAGACAAGGAATAATGGATGGAAACTGAACAAGGAGAGATTTAATCTGGGAATAAGGAGAAACTTTCTGACAGTGAGAACAATCAACCAGTGGAACAGCTTGCCCTTGGAAGTTGTGGTAGTGTCATCACTTGAGACTTTCAAGAAGAGATTGGACTTCCATTTGTCAGAAATTTTGTAGGGTCTCCTGCTTGGCCAGGGGTTTGGACTAGATGATATACAAGGTCCTCCCATCTCTGATTATCGGTTATCTGCTATCAACATATATAAACACTCTGCTAGCAAGCTCCAAGCAGGCTTTTTCAATACCAGGTAAGATTTGGTAATCATAAATCTGATTGACTAATATTCATCTTGGGAGATGGGTGGACATAATAACCATTTGTTTCTGTTCCCTTACTAACTATCATGCTATTTAGTTTTGTGTGTGTTAAAATAGTGTTATCAGATCCATGGCACTTGAGAGTCGGATTCTTGATTCTTTCTTTCTCCTGGTGTCTGGTGTGAGAATATTCTGGTTAACTGCTAAAGATTTTTGTACATTTGCCCAAGACAGTTTGGTCAGTGGAGGCGTTTGGATTAGGTTTTCAACATCTGCTTTGAACAGTTTGCCTTTCCCTTTTTTTCTCTTGGCAATTGGAACCATCTTCTGAATTTCCTTGTGGCAGAAATCAAAAGATTATTTTTATGTTAAATGTTTCTGAAACCAACCACAGTTTCTGAAACCAACATGTGTTTGTGTGTCTGCAAGAATGTATTCTCAGTTCTGTTTATTTATTTGGGGTCCTAATGTGAATAAATATTCACAAAGTCAAGGTCAAGAGTGTGGGCATTCTCGGGAAGAAAAAATAACATTTTTGGTTTTGTTAGCAACAAAAGAATTATACCCTTTCAATACAATAAATATCTACAAAGGGTGCCTTCATGTTAGGAATCCTGTCATCAAATGCCTATTGAATATCTCTTTCCTTCCAATTCACACTTTCATTTCTTTCTATAGCATTTTAATAGGTTTTTAAACCTTAGATGTGGATTGTCACACAATCATTTACAAATGCTTGGCAGATTTTCTTTTTTTGTTGTTTATAGTCTCACAGGGTTTTGAGATCCAGTGCATTAAATGTTTGCTACTTGGATTCATGAGACCTTAGAGTACTTGACAGACAAAAAGCTGTCCAACTTTTCTTAGCAGGAAGCATTTACTTATAGCTAGATTTGGTTAATGTGCATTGCACAAGGAGGCAATTTTTGACAATGACTCCCCATATAAACAAGGACATTTTCTTGCTGTAAAACCAAAAGTGGTATGTTGAAGAGATTTACCACTGTAACTGATGTTTTGAAGCCAAGTGACAGAGAAAGGAAAACAACTGTGGGGAAGAAGAATATAAATGCAACACAAGACTAAGCTGAGATAGACGTAGACCAAATAACAGAGTAAGAGGTTAAAAAAAAGAGATAATGATATAGACATTGAGGTTGATTGGATAAAAATCACACCAAAGGTTTAAAAGAATGCCTTATTTCATGCAGCATGCATGAATAGAGGTGGGGGGGGGAAGGATGGATGGAAGGAAAAATACTTCACAATAACACAGAAGCAAGCAAAGACCAAAAATAAAATAAATGAAACTAAAAAATTACAGAATGAATTTCTAAGAACGATGGTCAAAACATAAATATAGAAATATCTTGCATGAGAGAAATTAATTAACAGTTGGAAAAAATAAGGAAAGGTCCCAGTTTTTTTAAAAAAAACACAATTTTGTACAAGAAGTAATGTGCACTCAAAACATGCTGTTTTCCAGATATGTGTTCCAGAATTTTTACTAAGAAGTATGAGATAAAATCTCAGGATTTGAGCTGAATAAATTTAGGATTGAAATAATATTGTTGTGCTCTGCAAATCAAACAATTACAGTAAAATAATTCTATTATTAGGTATAGCTAATAGTCAGAAATCCCACTCCTTCTGTGAGCAAAAATAAAGGGATATAAAATGACTCCTGGAAATTATAGTGTTGTGAACATATTGAAGATGGCACTAAAGAATCCTGGAGGTCTTAAATCTCAAATTCTTCCTTTAAGGCTTTTAATAAATAGTATTTGTATTTCTCCACGCCTTCTTATTTTGATAAGATTGCTATTAAATGGAGTAATGGTATCATCAAATGGAGTAATGGTGTCATCAGCAGGCAGAGTTTTGCAATTTAATTGTAGGCAAGAGACAAGTGGAAGAAATGGAATTAAGAACAAAGGCCGTGGAAGGGAAAACATACGCAACCAGAGCCATTATACTTAGGCTTTGTTTGCTTAGGAATATAAGGATGAACCTCTGTTATTTATTTTTTAGGTATGTCTTCATCACTCATCAGAGGAAGGAAAAACTATTCTGTTTTACAATAAGCAATGGAAATATAGCCCACCTGTAAAGTTGTTTCTGGAGACATCAGCTTATTCCAATGTGCACAAAAAGGAAAGAGTAAGAAAGTGGGGTTCACTGAATGGCTGTGTTATATAAAGCTCTTTAATAGCACATTCAGTGGTCACTAACAGGTGGAAAGTATGAGTTTGTCCAGATAGATAGTGCTTGACTGGCTGAAATTGAAAATGGCAGTTACCTGACTCTAGTATACTGCAGACATCATAAATACATGGCAGTTGCCAAGCACCCAAATATTTATCATATGACCATAGGGATACCACAATAGTCATGAGCACAGATGAGTTGTAACTGTTTTTAGAGCTCTTTTAACTTTGAACAATAGCTAAACAAATGGATATAAGTCAAGGACAACCTGTAAATTCTTGTCTATACCTTTTACTCTCACTATGGAGACATTTATAGGAGACCAGAATATTTAGCTTAAAGGATTGGAGTTTTTTTTTCATATTGAAACTTTTCATATGAAAAGTTCGAGTTGAGATAGATAGATAGATAGATAGATAGATAGATAGATAGATAGATAGATAGATAGTAGATAGATAGATAGATAGATAGATATAGATGGATAGATGAATGGAAGGACAGACAAATGTACAGACTTGCAGATGATAGGTGATAGATGTTATGAGAGAGAGGGGGGAGGGAGGGAAAGAATAAATAGACAGATAATGTACATTGAAATTAGTGTCTATTCTTAGCAACCACATTGATAAATTTTCTCCAGGAGGAACGGCCCCCAAACCTGGTCATTCAGGTCTTCTAATAGTGTACCCAACACTGCTGCAACTAAATCCACTGACCATGCTGTTGGTCATTATTTTATTTCTTGACACATTTCCTAGTATTGCGGACTTCTCTCCAGAGTTGCATTTTATATAATGTGGTAGTAAGTATGATATTTTGAGCTTGAACATTGTTGACCAGACTGAGAATTCTACTTGATTTGTTTGATGATCCATTTGTTTGGAGTCTTGAGTAACCCTAGGATTCTCAGGAGTCTTCTTCATACCAATGTTCAAAGCATTATTACCCTTTATATCTTGCTTCTTCATGTCCAAGTTCTGCATATTTAGAGAGTCACAAGGAAATTCATTTGCAGCATGATTGTTTCTGCAAGCTTTTCAGTTAGTAAAGGCATAAGGAGTGGCCTTTACTTTTTGTATTTGCTCTGGAAATCTATTCAGATGATGTAGTACAGAGATGTCAAACTCACAGTCTGTGGGCCAGATACATTAAGTACTATCCCTGCCCCCATCTGGCTTAGAGAAGGAGGGAAAGTCCCAATACATCAAGTGATGCCACCATGATGATGCGAGTTTGACCTCCCTGATATAGTATAAGCAAGCAACTACAAACAACAATTGTTGAAAATAATCAAAAAAATTTGATGCTTTTCTGGATACAGAATCAATGAAAAGAAAGCAAAGGTAATAGCATTTATTTAACTTTAGGGAATAGATAACAAATGATATAAAGAAGCCAAACAAAACAAGGTTCTGTGGAGAGATGTTATATGAGAAAGTCTTTATATTTTAAAATTCTCTAAAATCAAGAATAAGAGTAAAGATTTCACCATTAGCATTACCAACAAATGCTTCCTCCCCCAAAAATAATTACAATAAAGAAAATCAGATTGCACCTGCCAACATGATACACCTGCACACAAGAAATAAAGACACAACAAGAATTGCTTAATGAAGGAAAATAGCTAGTGTGATTAATGAATTTGCAAATATCTAGAAAATAAAAAGCCATTTAAAGTAAATAGAAGGATTTTCAGAAGACAAAAGAATTTGAAATATTTGAACCTAATCAAGATCATTTGTTATAGAATATTTACAAATTGCTATTTAAATATGATAACACAGAAAGAGCAAATTAAAAACTGCATGGTAAAATAGATGCAAAATTTCAAAGAGACTATAACAATACATGGGAACAAAGATTAATTGGGGTGGGTCAATAAAGTTTATACCAAGCAACAATCTGGGGGAAAATTCGGTACTAAATTTTCTAAAGATGGGATATAATTACAGAAACAATTGCCAAAATGCATAAATCAATACATGCTGTAAATACCACAAGAAAGAAAGAATGTTTTAACATATGTGATTGTTATGTAAAAGTACCCTAAAGTATTAAACGAAGTTCATCAAAACATCTAGAAAATTTCAAAAATAAAATTTGAATTAAAGCCAGAAATATTTTTACTAGGTATGATCTCAGAGAAGATAAATGAAAAGCATCATAATTTATGATAATATATGGTGACAGTTTGTTTTGTGGTTTTATTCTTGAAATATTTAAGGCTTATTAAATCTTTTTTAGAGTCCTTTTACTCTTTAAAAATAACTTTGAGATTTTTTTTTATAACAGGGTGCTCTCATTTATGCAATATTTATTTGTTTAAGATGCCTCTGTATAATTCTTCTCCATACATTTTCCCTCCCCAATTCTAGTAAAACCCAAAAGACAAAAATAGCTCCAAGATTTTCTAATATATATATTTTTTAATAATAGAGGCCAAAGCAAGTTTTCGCTTACAGGAGCAACAACCAAAAAATAAATCCCCAAGTTACTGGAAGCTAACCAACAGAGGTTTTGGTAGTTCAATAAAACATCAACAGGAAATGCATTACAATAATAACTAACTGCTAACTGGTGATAAAAGTCTTTCTTTTATTAAATCATTAATCATCATTTAAAATCAAAGGAAGTTTCTTCAAACAAAAATTAAATTCTGTATCAGTCAAATATCTCCAGGGCATCAAAGCCAGAGACCCCACCCTTTTTTCCTCATGTTCTTACTGATCTTTTCTTTACTACTTTACATTGTTTCTTTTCCTTTTGTCAGTTGAGGGTAATGATGGCAAGATATTTTTTCTACCTCCATTCCTCCAGTCTTCAATTGCTTGCAAAGGTGAGCCATCTCCTAATTGATGCCACTATGATGTTAATGCTAATGTATTCTCAAGGACTGCTCCACCCACCTTAATAAAACTCAGACATTTTTCTTGAATTTGTATTTCTAGCTAAGGAAAATTTAAGCATTAAAAAGTTGCCAAGTCAAGGAGAAATGAGACATGGTGGTTAATTCCCACTGAAGTAATAGGGTATCAGAACAGTGAGTTAAAGAAATATAAATAGTTACATATAAGAGTATAGATCTACTAAGACCGCAGAGAATAGATGGGTTCATATATCCCTTAGGTTATAATTTGTAAAATTTTGTTTGCTGAAGGAGCAAAAATGTTGCTTCTTTAAAGCCATATTCAATTAACACCAATTAATGATTTAGCACTGTTTAAGCCTAGTCAAAGGCAGCTAAAAATCTGTGGAGAGAAATTCCATTGTATGTTCACCAAGGATTATTTTTAAATATTCCAAATTTCATCTCTAAGGTGGAACCCTGATGCCATAATATTTTCATAAGGGATAAAATGTTCTTTTGGTATCAGTGTTGCCTTGTTTTTCTTTCCAATCACACAAAAAGAAATTCAATAAGGGAAATGAAAATAATTCTAAATTATTTCTCTAGTTTGCTAAAGTATAAAATCTTTGTTTAGTGAAAAAACATTGTTATTTTGACACTAATGTTCAGTTATATCCATATTTTCACTAAAAACCCCATGTAGATTGAAATATGATTCTTCCCAAAAATCTATAAGTGTACTTCAATTGCGAAGTCATCATTGTCTATCTATCTAAAATGTCCAGAACATTTGAAAATAACCAATTCCAATGGATTAACTTCATTCCAAATATTGCATTAATTTCATCAGGAAACAAATACCTAATATTCTATATTCATATAAATATTAATACTTTTAAAATAATACTCATCTCAATCTAACCTATTTTCCTGGCACAAATGTACTATCACTTCAGTGAAAACCTATTTACCAATGCTATTATAATAATATAAAAAGTCCCTGCATATTTGATGCAATATAACAAGGGTGTCAAATTTGCGTTGTCATAGTGATGTCATCTGAAGTATTGGGACATTTTTCCCCTTCACTAAACTGAATGGGGCCAGCACATGATACATCTGACCCATGGGCCACGAGTTTGACACCTCTGCAATCAGGGATAGGCTTCAAAAATTTTAGCAACTAATTCTCTGCCCAGTTGCTGAGAAGGCATGGCTGATGGGCATGGCATAGTCTGCCTTCTGCACCATGGCGGCGGAGCATTTTCACCCTCCCAGGGCTCCAGAGGCTTTCCTCGAGTCTCTGGGAGGGTAAAAATGACCTCCCTGGGGTCTGGAGGCCCTCTGGAGGCCAGAAACATTTCCAGCCTTCAGAACTTCCAGGAGGCCCATTTTTCATCCTCCCCGAGGCTCCACACAGGCCCCGCCCTTACCTGGCATCCAAAATGGGCTGCATGGGGACTCCAGAGATGAGCGGGGTGGGTGGGCAGGCACAGCCAGGGGTGGGATTTGCTGGTTCACAGAACCGGCCATAAAACAGCCATAAAATTAGCTATGGGTTCACCCAAACTGGGGAGAACCGGTAGCAGCCAACTCCTGCCTGCAATATAACTATGGACCAAACCCCGAGTATGGTTATTGATACAGAAATAAAATGTATCCAAGAAAAAAATCTAACATGTCTCTATAGGCATTATGAATTCACAACTGACAGAGTAAAGACTTGAAATCCAAATTTTTAAAAGGTGAAGAACTTTTTTTAAAAGGTAACACCTACTTATGTGATCACATCATTTCACTCATTCAAATAAGACAACGCAAACCTGCAACACACTCAAGAAAAATGAAAAAAATGCCCAATTTGCTAAAAAACATAGAGCCACATTAAGCCAAAGCTATTGGCTTGCAAGTCAAAGGTGTTCATCAAAAAAGGTAACTGTAAGAAAAAAAAGGCAGAGCTTCCCGATAAATTTTATATAGTATTGAAACACTGTTGTCAGTAAGACCTTTTAATTTACAATAGGTAGCAGGGAAGATCAGGGAGGAAGGGAGACAGAGAGAGAGGGAAGAAAAATGCAACCCTGGCTTTACTTTATCATGTCTTCCTTCCAGTCATATTATCCTCCCATATAGCAAAATAAGGCAAAGTTGGGAGTCAAGAGAAAAGGAATGAGTAGTCTTGTATTTATTTGCCATCATAGCCAAATTATCAAAATTATCTAATATTTTGTTGCTTTAATTCAGGGTGGAAAATAGTCCTAAAATTCGATACAAAAAGTTATGGGACCAGATAAAGACTGAATGCACCAATTATCACATTAAACAAGAAGAAAACCTTCTACGCACCAATTCCACCTGTGCTTTCTACAATTTTATAAACTACAAACTAAAAGATTCAAGGTCCATCCCACCCCTGAAAGGACCAAATGGTAAAGACTGCAACGATGACACCATTAAAGCCAACTTCTTTAACACATTCTTTGGCTCAGTATTTGTAAACAGCAATGGATCATGCCCAGTATATCCTAGTCGAACCACAGATGACTACAATGATCCAATACATATCGATTTCACAAAAGGCAACGTTGAAAAAGCACTACGCAATCTAAAACCATCTCTATCTATTGGACCGGATGGAATATGTGCCTACTTCTTAAAAAAACTCTCCACTGCCATAGCCGAACCTCTAAGCATACCCTTTGAAAAATGTTTCAGGACCAGCTCCTTGCCAAACCTATAGTCTCAAGCCATGGTCATCCCCCAGCCAAGTTGAAAATTACAATCTTTTTATGCTGTGTCACCTGTAAAGTCATGGAATCGATTATTAACCAATCCATTATCCTCCACTTAGAGACAAACAACCTACTCTCTAATAAACAATTTGATTTCAGAAAAAAAAACTATCCTGTAATCTGCAACTCTTACACTGCAAAAACATATGGACTACACAACTCGATCACGGCAAAGCAATAGATGCATTCTACATAGACTTCTGTAAAGCCTTTGATTCAATGGTACACAACAAACTACTCCTAAAACTAAAATCTTATGGTATCTCTGGACAACTGCATAACTGGATAGAAGCATTCCTGTCAAATAGACAACAAATGATCAAAATTGGGAGCATCGTATCAAATTCTGTATCTATCAACAGTGGTGTTCCCCAGGGCAGTGTTCTAGGACCAACTCTCTTCATACTCTACATAAATGACCTCTGTGATTATATTAAGAGCAACTGCATTCTCTTCGCTGATGATGTAAAGCTATTCAATACCACAGACAATACTGCTACCCTTCAAAAAGACCTCGAATATGTATCAGACTGGTCAAACAAATGGCAACTTCAAATCTCAACAAATAAATGCTCTGTCTTACATATTGGCAAAAAAGTATCAGAAAATACAATAGAGGCTGATTAGTCAAGACCTTGTTGATGATCCAAACTCTGTCAAGGATCTTGGAGTACTCATCTCTAATGACCTAAGTGCTAGAGCCCACTGTAACTACATAGCCAAAAAGGCATTAAGAGTTGTTAACCTAATCCTACGTAGCTTTTTCTCTGGTAATATCACACTACTAACTAGAGCATACAAAACATTTGCTAGACCAATACTCGAATACAGCTCATCCGTCTGGAACCCACGTTACATATCTGATATTAACACAGTTGAGAAAGTCCAGAAATATTTTACAAGAAGAATTCTACACTCCTCTACTTGTTGCAGAATACCTTATGCCACCAGACTTGAAATTCTAGACCTAGAAAACCTAGAATTATGCCGTCTTTGGTCTGATCTAAGTATGTTATATAAAATCATACATTGCAATGTTCTACCTGTCAATGAATACTTCAGCTTCAGCCATAGCAACACAAGAGCACACAATAGATACAAACTCAAGGTTAACCGCACCAAACTTGATTGCAGGAAATACGACTTCAGCAACAGAGTGGTCAGTGTCTGGAATACTCTACCTGACTCTGTAGTTTCTTCCCCTAACCCCAAAAACTTTAACCTTAGACTATCTACTATTGACCTCACCCCTTTCCTAAGAGGTCTGTAGGGGATGTGCATAAATGCACCAACATACCTACCATCCCTGTCCTATTGTTTTTTTTTTATATATGTATCCATTTCATGTATCCATAACTATGTTTATACTTATACCTGTTATCTTATAATTGCTTGACAAAAATAAATAAAATAAATAAATAAAAGCAGGAAAGATGAGGATCTTTTCCAGTGACTACAGCACAGTCATTATCATGCATGTAATATGAATATTCCAAACATAAGAGATCAAATCTCTTATGTTTGGAATATTCATATTACATGCATGATAATGACTGTGCTGTCATTATCATGCATGTAATATGAATATTCCAAACATAAGAGATTTGGCCACAGTCTGGATTCACATTTTTAAAACATGGCTATCCCCTTTACCCTTACAAAAGATATGTCATAAAATGAAACATTCTTTGAGGAAACATTGGGTACTGACTTCAATGATTAATCAAAATAATGCTTTGATAAATTAATAAAAAGCTTTTATGATTAATCAACTAAAGAGATGACAAAACTCTGTAAGCAATAACAATGCATGTAATAATTGTTTTATGAAAAATTAAGCTAGGAAACTATCAGCAATGCAATCAACAAGAAGAATTTCCATAAGTGTTAAACAGAGACACAATTGCCGAAAGAATAATTACACAGTTTTCCACGTTGTTTACCTCTAAAATGGGACAGCTGCTACGAGGGTATGATAATTAATGTAGATGTGATTTTTATTTTATCAGATCTTCTTTGTGGGGAGATTGTCGTAAATTCAGGTTGTTTCATTTTAGCTAAATGCAGTAACTATATTTACAGTCCACATGTTCACTAGCCGAGTGCAGAAAAAAAATAGGTAAGAATAGAAGCCTCTCCACTAAGCCTAGACTATTTCAAGGACATTTCTGTGAGGACCTATTTTGTTAGCAAGCTAGATATCAGTTTCCACTGAACTGCAGTTCAGAGGGATCAGAGGTTCATTCTAGACACAGTATAATGAGTAGCATGTACCGTATGACACACTCTCACTAGTTACTCCTTCCCATGTTTGTTGTGATCCACATACCTGAGACATCATTATTAACTTTTATCTTTTTCATTGGCTTTTCTTATTGCAGGCAGAATGAAACTGTTTGCCCTGTTTCACTGCAATTTTCACACCACCAAACTACATTACAACTGCAGTCTATGCATTCCTGGATGAAAGTAAACTCTGTGACAATATCAGACTTATTGCTGGGTAAGCAAACATGGTATCAAGAAGTAAATAAATTCCAAGTAATGCAAAACTAGAGATATTTTACTTTACCTTGCACTATTGGATTGGCAATAAAATGTCCATCTTTTGACGTTTTGGTTTGGTGCATTATAATCTTCTTTTTATAATGTAACAACGTTAAAAGCAATTTGTTTGTGACAATGTATTCTCAGAACTTATGTCCTAAAAATCTATTTTTGCTATAAAAATCTATTTTGCCTTATGTGCTACATTTATAAACATTAAAAATAAAGTCAATAATGAACACAACTGCAAGAATGATATATCAATATCAACTGATCATTTTTACTTAATTTATAATTGAAAACTCTCTCAAAGCTTTGCTTTCCAGTACATTGTTTTTATTACAGGTTGATGAGACCTTAAAAAAAATTAAATATCACAAAACTATTATAAATAATGTATATTTATGAGTATAAGTATAAATATAAAAAATAATGATTAAAACCATCTACTGTATTTTGTAACTTAACCTTCTAAGTAGCAGGAAATTGTATAGACTCAGGAATGGCTGAAGAAAGAAAAAGGTTAGGGAAACAAACTAATCTTGATCTATCTACAGATATGTCATTTTTCATAATATACAATATAAATCATTCTCTATGAAATTTGAGGAAAGACTCAGTCCTACCAAGTATATGTCACATAAGACTTATAAAAATATGCCATTAGTCTTAATAAAGTGTTTTATGGCACTGGCATCAAAACCAATCTTTTATTCCATATAGCCATGTCACTATATATAGATATCTCAAGAACTATGAGATTTAGGTAATAATTTGGCCTTGTTTGTGAAAATGAGCTCCTTAATAAGAAAACTTGCCAAATATTTTATGCCAATGACTTCATGGTGATGAAGCTTAGAATCTTTTTAAGATGTTTGTCCATCTGGGGTTTTGCTAGTTAAAAATCACTAAGTTGCATGACAAGTTACTGCAGCCTATATTACGGTGGCTATTTATATTCTCATTTCCACTACCATTAAAAGCTAAAGTTATGGCATATTTCTTAGAATACAGTATAATTCTGAGAACAAACTATTTCGATTAAATATTTTTGCATATTTGATTGCATTAGTTTAGAATTGACATTCTTTTTTGCAAAAAGAATGCAAAAAATTATATTAAAATATTGATTTTAATGTAACAGGCTTAAAAAGAAATGCACACTATTTTTTCTTCTTCTTGATACTTTTGGGTTTATGATCCTGATAGTTTGATTATGAGCTTTTTAGCACAAATAACAAAGCTGCCAAAAAAGTTATGTTCCAAATTTGGTGTAATGTCGCATTAAGTCACAATATTATTAAATATTTTCTAAAAGAAAAGCAAATTATATTTATATACTATTAGGAGATTTATTTGAGAGATAGTTTCAGTTCTTAAAAATAGAATATTTAAATTATCATGAGCTATTTCATGTTAAGATATGTATCATATCTCATGTTTTCTTCATTGGCATGTAATTCCAATTTTATATAGCACTCTAGTATGAATGAACTGGCCTCTCTTTTGCTCTGAAGAATACACTTTAAAATATCTTAGTACTGACTGGAAGATTTTATTTTAAATGGATTTCTGCCCTGACACTTCAAGTATAGAAAACTCAGTATTGGCATGGCACAATGAAAGAATACATCATATTTACAATACCAATGCATGACAAAGGAGCTCAGAAATTCTAAGGCCCCAATACACAGATTATTATGATACACTGCAGAAATACAATTCAGCTTGATTGTGCAATGTGAAAAAGGGAGAGAAACAGGAGTTAATCGTACTACTGATTCTAGGTATAGGAGTATTACAGCTTTATGTGTCCATTTTTATCCATAATATAACTTTACAACACCAGTGTGACAGTTAGTTCTTCCACAGTCCGAGGAAAACAGCTTAATATCAGATTGGTCTGTTACCAAAACAAGACATAGATGGAAAGGAGAGAGGGTGTTCTCAAATAAAGGAATCCTCTTGCATGATTTCATTAAAAAAAAAAAAAGGCTGGAAGAATTTGACCAGTAATTCAGGATAAATAAAGCTCACATAATGCCCATCAGTCTCTAGAATTCTTTTATGGTGGCTTCTCAACTTTTTTAGTATAAAATTCGTCATAAAATTCTTTGTGGATTTTTGTATGCTGCCTGACTGTTTCCAACCCAGTCTGCCAATAGAAGCCTACTCATTCAGGAAGAATTATTATAAAGCAACAGTTGTCACAGCTGGTTATTAATTAATAAAATGTTATATTATGTTATGTTGTAATGTATGTTATGTTTCATGTTATGCTATGCTACTCTATGCCATGCCATGCTATGCTATGCTATGCATCTTGACCTCCATTCTTTTCTCACAAAACAAACAAACCAGTCCAGAGATTTAGGTTGGACTGACAGATTATGATTAATTCAGAGTTACCCAGTGACCTTTTATGAATGGAGTTGTGCTGGAAAGTCCTTTGGTGACAGTTCACTATCACATGAACTGCATTCTGGACAGACTCATGTAAAATTCAGCTTTCCCATACCTGAAGCAGTGGTGGTGTTCAGTCTGGTTCGACCAAGCCAGTAGCAACAATGAGCAGAGGAAACCAAATCAGTTCTCTTCGACATTCTGTGTTGGGCCCACCCACCCGAGCTCCCTTACCAACCTTTATGCCCTGCTTTTGAAGCGCAGCTGCCTTGCGTGGCACAGCAATTACTGCGTGGCAGTTTGCTGAAGCGTCAGGGAAAGTGCAGGATTGCAGGAGGTGACTCAAAACCTCTGCACCTGCACAAAGTGTGTGTTTGGCATGTGCGCGCAATGTATGTACATGTGCACAAACCATGACCACCAAGCCCATGACCACCAAACTGGTGGTAAAAATATTTGAAACACATCACTGACCTGAAGGGTTTACAGGATTCCTTAGCCCTATTAATTCCTCATTCTCACAACCAGAAATCTAAAGGAGTTTTTCTCAATTCAGCATCTATCAGCTCTGATGTTTTGGAGATGAATATGGCTCTATTGAGGTTTTTAGGTAAGAGATAAAATACAGATATAAAAGATGGCAATATAATTTTCTAAAGAATGGGAAATACTAGCTTCTACAGCAGATGAACTTCCATGTAAATGAGGAATATGAGATCAGTTTTGAGGTCAAATTAATTTGTTTTTAAATTATTCTTATCGATAACCCCAAATCTAAGCAGACCTATGACAGAATAAACTGGCATATTCATGTGTCTTTGTGAAAATGGAACACATTAGCAATTCATTAAATAAAACTGTTTTTGTTATGCTATAGACCTATTTAATCCCTGGTGGAGGAGTGCTTAAAAAGTAGCATTGCAGGCAAACTCTGCCTACAGCCTGGAGTTTGACTCTGATGGGTCTCAAAGTTGACTCAGTCTTCCATCCTTTCAGGTCGGTAAAATGAGGGCCCAGATTGTTGGGTGCAATATGCAAATAATGCTTCTACATTGTAAACTGCCCAGAAAGTTCTGTAAATTACTATGGCAAGATACAGAGATGGTATTCAGCAGTTCTGACCAGTTCTAGAGAACCATTAGCGGAAATTTTGAGTAGTTCAGAAAAACGGCAAATGCCACCTCTGACTGACTCCGCCCCAATTTATTTTCTGCTCCCAAGTGCCAGCTGATTGGCTGAGTCTTCTTTTGTTGCCCTGCGCAGGAGAACGGAGATGGAAAGCAGGTTAGTGAGGTGGGGAGGGAACGGAGATTTTGCAGTATCCTTACCCTGCCATGCCCACCAAGCCGCACCACACCCACCAAGCCATGACCACAGAACCGGTAGAAAAAGTTTGAATCCCACCATTGGCGAGACATACGTTTAAATGTTGCTGCTATAATCCACATGTGCAAGATCCTTTTCTGGTAATAAAATACATTTTACTATTGTTATCTCTTTTTTACTATTGTTATCTCTTTTCTTATATATCTATATGCAGACATACACATAAAATTGTTCATATTTCTGTCTTTCTGTTGTATTAGAAAAACAGTATAAGCATTAAATTAATGAATTACTTATAAATTGTCTCTGTTTAAGGGGTTTTAATAGGTTATCTGTAGTTCAAGCTTACCATAACTTTTTTAGATTTTGAACAACCAGTGCATGAAGAAATTAATGCATTTTTAAACAAAGGGGGGATTATTAGGTTTCCAAGATTTGTTGTATTTTGTATATAATTATTTGAAGGAATGATTCTTTTATTAATCAATGCTGCCTTAGAATGCTGCCTTAGAAGAGTCCATAAGAAATAAATCCAGATAATTTTCAAGAGAAAAAGATATGTATTTGGCATTAACTTCATTCTCAGTCCTGTGAGAGAAGATGCTATTTATAATCTGTGTTCTGTGCCTACAGTGTTAGTGATTAATGAAGAAAACCTTAAAAATTTATTAAGGTTGTGTAATCAAGCACCCATCTGAAAAATGAACACCTACATTTTTATTGAAAAGTTATTTTAAAATGACAATGTCTTGCAAACTGATTCTACGACAACAGCATTATCCTGCAAGGATTTTTTTTAAAAAAATTATTTTTAAAAACAAACATACACATATAAAACTCAAAAACATAAAGCCATCTTCCATTTTATATACATACAGTGAGTCAGTTGGTTACATATCTTTGTGCTATCCTTTTGTAGTCATTTACTCACAACTTATATCAGTCTGCACATTGTCGAATTAACATATGCTTATATATTTATCAGTTATTAATCATCCATGACTAAACTATTTATTCCATCATTTTATATGAGATGTTCCAAGTTTTATCTTAAAATTTGTGTTATACTGTCAACCAGTGGTTTTTATATCTATATTATGTTTTATATCAGTCTATTAAATTTCTGTCACAAAATTATCTAGTCTATTACATTACCATGCCTTTTTATCCAACCATTGATAAAACAAATCCCATATCATATAAAATTGCTTGTCTTCTTGTTCTCTAATTTAAAATGTCAGTTTACTCATTTCAGCACAGTCCATAATTTTTTTGATAACTCCCTCCTGCATAGGTATTTTGTCATTTTTCCAGTTCTTCGCAAATACAATTCTAGCCACTGTTAAAACATTTACAATCAAATATTTCAGTTCTTTATTGTATATATCTGGGTATGACTCCCAATAAAAAGATCTCTGATTTAAAGTCTATATGTTGTTTTATCATTTTTTCCAACTATGTGTGGATTTTAGTCCAATATTTCTTCACGTCCGAACATGTCCACCACATATGGTAATAAAAACCAGGTATCTCATGACATTTCCAGCATTCCTCTGATTTATTCTTAAACATTCTTGCAAGTCTCGCTGGGGGTAAGTGCCACCTATAAAACATCAATAACAATTTTTCTTTATATGCAGTTGACATTGTCATTTTATAATTCTGAGACCACAATTTTTGCCATTTTTCTAAATCAATCCCATATCCAAAATTTTCCCCCAAGCAATCATCATTTCTTTGACTTGTTCATCCTCCAATTTAAATTCTAATAGATGTCCATAAAGTTTTTTAATTACCTTTTCATCAGTATCCACCAAAATTTTATCTAAATCAGTCATCTTGTCGTAAATATCTTCTGCCTTAGAGTCTTTATCAAACCTAGATTGTATTTGCAAATAGGAAAACCAATTCAGTTTTACACCTTGTTCTTCCAACGCTTGCATAGATTTAAGTTCACCCTTTTCATTCAATATCTCCCCATATCTAACTGTTTGTTCCTTTTTATATATTATTGGATAAGAAAAAGCTTCAATAGTTGATATCAGTGTTGGAATTTTTGAGTAATATTGTCTTTTTATTTTCTCCCATTTCAAAAACAACGCCTCACAAATATGTCTTCTGAAATACCTCTGTGTTTTAGTTCCCTTATACCAGAGAAAGGCATGCCATCCCAGCAGCAAGTCATGGCCTTCTAAAGTCAATAATCTACTGTTCCTTAGTGTTATCCATTCCTTTACCCACATCAAACTTGTCTCCTGGTAATACAGCTCCCCATTGGGCAAGGCAAACCCTCCTCTTATTCTTGCATCTTGTAACAGTTTTAATTTTATTCTCGCTTTTTTTACCCTGCAAAATATATTTCAACACAATTCTATTTAAATCTTCAAAAAACTCTTTCCCTAATCGAATAGGAATTGTCTGGAATAAATATAAAACTCTAGGCAATATATTCATCTTAACTGTGGATATTCTCCCAATCAATGATAGTTGCAGTTTTTCCCATTTCATCAAATCTGTCGCAATCTACTGTTTGAGTTTACCATAGTTATCTTCCTTCAGCATACTACATCTTGGTGTAATATGAATCCCTAAATATTTAACCTTGTTTGTGACCTGTATTTTCAAAATTTCTTCCAACTCTTTCTTTCGTCTTGCTAACATATTCCTTGTTAATATCTTTGTTTTGTCTTTGTTTATTCTCAAACCTGCTACTTTTCCATATTCTTCTATTTTTTCTATTAATTTGGGTGCTGTTTCCAATGGTTCTTCTAATATAAATACCAGGTCATCTGCAAAAGCTTGCAATGTATACTCCTCCTTTTTAATTATCATTCCTTTTATTTCTTTTTCTTCTCTGATATTCCTATTCAAGACTTCCAATGTTAACACAAACAGCAGAAGTGGCAATGGACAGCCTTGCCTTGTCCCTTTTCTTATATCTATGGATTCTGTTAATTCTCCATTCACCATCACTTTTGCAGTTTGTTCATGGTATATTGTTTCACTGGCTTGGATAAATTTCTTACCAAAGCCCATTTGTATCAATTGCAGTAAAATAAATTGTCAACTCACATTGTCAAAAGCTGCAAGGATTTTGATACCCTTTCCGTCAACTCCTTCCTGTAACTCACTTTATTGGTATATAGTGAAACTATTCAGAAAGATAAATAGTATTCTAACTTTTCATTTTCATTTCAGATGCTGAAATGTGCTCCCTTATCATGCTCTTACTTTTTGGAATAGCACATGGAATAAAGAAGAAAGAGTAAGGTAAAAAAGCAAGAGGTTGGGTAAAAGAAAATGAAATCTAACTAAATCTAGTTCACACTAACAATATCTATTTCATTTCTACATATACCCATTCACCCATTTTAAATCATGTTCTTTATACCATATCACTTCTATGCATTTCTTTATATATTGTCTTTTGAATTTTAAACTACTTTCTTGTTTTCTTTCCAGGATTTCACAAACTCTAACTGCAGCTTTTTCTATGTTTGGCTATCACTACACATTCGCTTTTCCTTCATATATATTTATTTTTATTTATTTATTTATTTGATTTGTCAATTGTTTACAAGATAATAAGTATAAGTGTATACATAGTTATGAATACATGAAATGGGTACATGTAAGAAAAATAAAAGAAAAATAAAAGAAACAATAGGACAATAGGACGTTGATGCGCTTATGCACGCCCCCTAGAGACCTCTTAGGAAAGGGGTGAGGTCAATAGTAGACAGTAGATATATAGGAAAAGGGAATACTTTGTAATCTCTTGAGATCCTGAATGAAGAGTATAAACATAAATATATTGTTGTGACTAAGACATCTCAAAGTACTTCTTTACTACTGGCAATTTTACTTTGCATTTAATCCCATTTCTAGTCATTCTTGACCAAATTTCTATGGAGATACTCAGCCATCTAGGTCATGGAGCATATTCTTATAAAAAGTCAATTTCACTTATTTTAACATATTTGCATTACTTTCAATAAATTAAATATTAACCATAATTTCAATATAACTATCAAGATTTACATATCTTTAAATGTCTCTCCTCTATGTATGACTACCTAGATGCACCAGCTAAGTTTGCTGTTGGGATAGAAGTTGGGGGAAATTATGAACAGAAACATTGTTCAATGCATTCAAAGCCTTCTAAATGAGACTTTTTAAAATTGAAATTCAATCTATTTTTTCTTCAACTAGTCATTCTATTTTGATTCCAGGACCTTCTTCACCTTGTAGATGCAATAAAGTAGAACACATGATTCCTGTGAAAAATAGGAAGAGACAGGTATCTTGGAATAATTATAGTGATTTTGTTTAATGACATAGATAAGATACAATTCTATATTTCATCTTAATATCCCAAATACATCATCACTTAGAATAAATGAATTGAATATTTATGCCAGTGAACAGCCTTCATAATTGTTTGGTGAGACTGAAGTAGATGTATATGTTAAGCAAAGGATAGCCACTATTAAAATTGGTCCAGTAGCACTCCAACAGCCAGCAACTATTACAGTGGAATTAAAATGGCATTAACAGAAGCTCTGACAAGTATTTTTCTTACTTTTTGCAGTTATTGCTTGTTCAACTCAGAATGAGTTGTTGGGTAAGGTGGAGTTTAAAAAAATATGATTATTCAAAAGACTACAACCACCATTAGTCTGCATTTAAGGTGATAAGACTGCCATTTTCCAGCAAATATATATGATCATTTAGGACATGGCATATACCAACAAAGAATTTCAAGGTTTTGTTTATTTAAAAAGAAGATATTCAAATTCCAAAGATAGGCTTTTGGTAAATTTGGCAGCTTCTCCTGTTGAAAGAACACCTGTATTCCATTTTGAACCAACATGAAAATACCTCAGTATAAAATAAACAAAGTCTCCTTGATTAGTTTCCATCCATCCTTTCTTGTATTGCCTTCTTGTGCTTTGGAAAATAATCTGCCCCTCATTTTTGTGGCAGATATTGTATCAAATATTGGAATACTACTATTATGTCTTCCCTAAGCCTTTTTTCACGAGACTAGACATACCATTTTTCATACATTTTTATTCCTTATTACTGTCACTGTTTGGACTCACAAAACCACTAGTGATCCTGCACTTTGCAAGTATCAGGAGTTGTAGCTACATGTCCATTCCAATAAACCAAGCCAAAATCATTTATCTTTTCAACACTCCCTGAAACTAATATTATATAACTAATATATTAGATAGATAGATAGTGTCAGCCTCAAGATCTCTTCGGGTACCCCAATTGCTATCCATCTCCTTTATTTCTCCCTTAGTATCTCTACTGCTAGGCTTACTTCTTTCGGCTGTCATTAGCAACGGGGGGGAGGGGTAATTGTGGGGGGGAAGAGAGCTGGAGGTGTTTTGCATTCCTTTACTGTGGGCAGAAGAAGGGGGGGATTTCTTCTTTCCAACTTTCCATTTCCTTGCTAGCCTCTATCCTTTTTGCGCAGCTGCGAAGTCTTATCAAAATATGTCAAGGTCAACGGACAGAGGCCTCATCACCACCTGAAGATGCTCACATGATCATATTCAGAACTTTTAATTGGAAGAGACTTCTGGACTTCGGGGGGTGGGAACAATTCCATTTCTTTGTATGTGTGATCTGCGCGCCAAATTCTCACTTTCGGAATTCCATTTGTAGCTTCCTTTTCATCTTCCAGTAAAAGAAGAACTTTGCTCTGAACCATGGAGTCTGAGTATTTCTTTCTTGGATTTTGAAAGGAGCACACATTGACAGATAGATAGATAGATAGATAGATAGATAGATAGATAGATAGATAGATAGATAGATAGATAGATAGATAGATAGATAGATAGATAGATAGATAGATAGAGATAGAGATAGAGATAGAGGTTTCCAATCAAACACTTGCAAAGGATGAAATAGCAGAGAAACATAATTGAACAATTCCACAAGCTATATTTGGAAGGCATGGCAGTCTGTTGCAGAACACTGTTGATTAAATGGACTCATTATGAGAGATCGTTGTCTTGGATTTGATGAGAACATTCTGCCATCCTTAACTTTTTTGGATAACACCCAGTCACCTTAGAAAAAAAGACATAAGTTTGATCTTAGTTATGATGCCTTTTCATCCTATCTCTTTTATGGTTCACATGGTTTAATTATGAATTGAAAGAATGAACCCTTGATATTAATCTCATAGCAATCAGACCACTTCTCTATATCCATATTATGTTGGTAGAAGAGAGAGATAATACATTTCTAATCAAAATGATACTGACTCTCTTTTGCATTTCTTATTGCACTGCGTATTTTGCACAGTTTGATATTCAGACTTAGCCTTTTTGCTGCTAAATTGTGTATGGTTTACAATGATGTAGGGAAAACTCATCTCTCTTTGACTGATGAATCACAGAAATACCTTGAAAGTAGCCAAGTTTTGCACAATTGCTATTGTTGTCAATATGTGTAGAATCATCAACATAACTTGCTTTCTTTCACATCATGTTTTTCCTTATCTATTTACATATTTTCTTTGTCTAGCTTTAGGATTGATTTATCACAGCAAATTGATCTAAACTATAAAAAAATTCTACTTTCATTTTTATAACTTTTCTTCTGTGCCCATTTTTCTTAAGATATTCTCTATTTCACATTCCAAATTTCTCATCATCCTTGTATCCTTCAATAATTTCCTCCATATTTTATCATAAATAACACAATCAATCATGGCTGGAAATTTATACTCGTTTGTTTACCATTTTCATACCTCAGTGAACCTAGACTTAACCAAATCTTTGAAACAAATAGGTTTTCTAAGCAGATACTCAGCAACATTCACAATCCTCATTCAGTCTTAGATCGCTAAATTGCCCAATGACTTTTATGCTCCCTCATCTTTCTCCCACTCATCTATTCACATCATCTATTTTTTTTCTTCTGTATATTACATTTATTCCAAAATTTAGCCCTAGTTTTTCTATATCACATACAACTATTACCAGTTGTATGCAGAACATACAACTATTACCAGTTATGGATTCCTAATTTCACTTGTTTACACAACCCTTAACATTACACAAAATTTCAGATTCATCTAATAGCTTTTCCATTCATATTAAGCCTTCATTCTAACTTTTTATGAATATTCAACAAATCTACTTCATAAGGTTAGGTTACCCTGATTCATATCTACCACACATTTAGTTTTCTTTTGAGTTTCACAGACACCCTTTAAAGGTTAGTGAGTGGCTGAAAAAAATAGAAGGGAGAATGGACAAAATATTGAAAAGATAGTAATGACTCATTTGGCAGTTTATATCATAAATGAAAATTTAATCCAGAGAAAGTTGGGAAGAAATATTTCAAATCATGGAACAGGATTTTATAGTGAGTTAATTAACACAATATAAATAAGTTTGAGGAGAATTCCTTTTACAGTTTCGAAGATTCTGTATTTACCCAGCCTATCTTAAACAAACCATAAGGAAAACTATGTATTTTTGTTTCCCCCTGATCTAACCTAGCTACATGCTGCTTGAGACATTCAACATACTGTCCTTAGTTCATTCATTTCATTAATTAATTTGTGTTCTCTCAATTTATTTTTTTACATTCAAATTCACAATTTTATGCTATAAACCAGGGCTATCAAACTCACAGAATCACGTTATCATCACATGACATATTGTAACTTTTTCCTCTTCATTAAATGGGGGGTGAGCATGGCCAGCGTGTGATGTATCTGGTTCGTGGGCCGCAAATTTGACACCCCTGCCAAAAATGAAACGTATTAACTTCACTTTAAAGAAAAATTCTAGGCAAAACATTTAAAACATTTTCAAAGAATACTATGACCTTACCCCAGTTTATGATTACTTCTATACTATAATAACCATTTTATGCTGCACACTCACTGAACCAGTTGTTACACCAGTTGAATCCAAGCCCTGGATGAGACCTAGGAAAAATAAATAGATAAGAGAAAGATGGTGGGCAGACAAACAGACAGAAATATCCAGATTAGTATGGAATAGAAGAATGTCATGTTCCCAAAACTTTTCTTTTACTCAAGAACTATGCTATTAGGACAAAAAAATACACTGACATTTTAAAAACAAATTATCGTATTCAAACTCTGTTAATGCCAAGTCTGGAAAAAATTAGAAGTTCAAAGTACCTATATTAATAATGACTCAAATTAGATGACTAATAAATATCAGGGTAGCAAAAAATGTGCGAGCAAAATGCATGGGCAATCTGTTAAATATGGCAATTTTCACAACTTTAGTAATTTCTAGCCTGATATAGTCATTTACAAACTGAGCCAGACTGTACTAAACTGTCCAGATATGTGTTAATATGCAATAAAAATAAATTAATTAAAAGTGTGATTTTACATATGGTTACTAAGAAATAATTATAATTGAGTTTGTGCTCAGTTGAGTTTGTGATCTCATTAAAGATTCTGTGTGGGGCTCTGAATACAGCTGCTTCCCATCATAAATGCTTTAAAACAGGAGTATTGTGTGTGCAACATGTGCTGAATTCCACTTTTGTGGCCTCCAGGTTCACTTTGGCCCAAATCATGCAACCAAAATTGACAGTTATTCTGCAACTAGTAATGAAACTGCTGGAATTATGCCATCTATTTTGCAATGAGCACCTTTGAAAGCTCATGAAAAACTCCTACTCACTTCAGTGATATAATTATGACATCTGCTATGCTTTTGAACATCCTCGTGCAATTTCAAAAAGCAAAAATATGCATCCGCTGTCCAAAAAACCACTACTCTCCTTATGCCCCAATATTTTTCCAACAAGTGGGAAATGAAAGTTCTAATCACAGCCAATACAAAGATCTGGAAAAGTGATATATCTTCAGAAGGAAATCATTGTGGGACTGTACTTGATTTACAAGTCTAGGTATACTTTTATTTTAAATTGAGAAAAATATTATGTCATGGGTATTCAAAAATACTGTCCTCATTACTGCCAAATTTCACCTTATGCAATGCATCTCCCTATTTGGCATATGGGTTTTAATGCCAAATATAAAAAGAAATTCCTATGGGTTTTTTTCCCCTTCTATTTTCATTTATTTTTGATGAAGAATTTTTCTGTAGATTTTCTGTAGATCTGTAGATTTTTTTCTGAAGATTTTTTAAAGGAACTTTTATGGGTAAAGTTTGATGTTCCAGCATTTATTTACTTAGAAAACAGAACAGAGTAATGTAAGAATGGTTCATCTTTTCATTTTACCATGTTTTTCCTAATCATCTGCAGCTTATCTGATTTTCCATACTTTACTTAAGGGAAGAAATTGGGATTCAGTTCCTATTTGGTCATTTCCATTCACATAGTCAGCGGAGAACTTGGAAAAGCTATTTTTGTTCCTGGCTCACACAAGATACTCTGCATAAGATCTCTCAGATCAAATAGTACAGATGAAACTTGAATATCACTCAAAGGTTCCAGTTGTGGCCATTTTTTACACAAAGGTTAACTGTCATTTTGTCCATTGAGTAAACCTACCCGTGTTTTGCAATTCACACAAGTATGCCTCTCACCATCAAGAACTTTATTCCAAGTGCCCTCTGCTGACTGCAAAAAAGCATTGTAATTTGCCAGGTATCAGTGAGGCTGGACCTTTAGGTATCTCTAAGGATAAACGAAAATTAACTCTGTTCATCTAAATGACTTTTACTATGCATGTGAAGCAGTCCCACTGCAGTTGTACCAGATCAGCTATGAATTATTCAGTTTCAAAATACACATGTGGCAATTGGCGTCTTTTAATCGCATGCATAATTCATAAGGCATCTGTTGTACATTTCCCCTTTTAAGGGGTGTGTGGGGTACACAGACAGTGTAAAGACAGCAAGCTTCAGACAAAGATATGGGAAGGTTTCTTTTTTTAAAAAAAAACAGTACTGGCTTTTGAATTTGTTTCCAGGAGAGGTCATGGGAAAGAAGAAAAGAGAAAAATAATCTATAACAAAAATAGATGCCAATTTGTTAATTCTTCACTGTAAGAGAGAAAAATTCTCCAGGTAATTGGTTCTGCACAAGCTAGCATGTTTGTATATTTTGTTTGTTTGTTTGTCTAATTTATACTGCCACCCATCTCACACAAAAAGTGTCTTTCTTCAAGAAAAACTTGAGTAAAAGGCAAAAAGATTTACATCGTCAGAAGATAATTCAGTTAGGAATTTGTTACTATGAATGTGAAAGTGAAATGTTCAGCAAATGTTTTCAGCTGCTAGGTATTTATTCACTGTTTCAGATTGTAGTAGTGAATGTTAATTATAGATAATATTGATGATATATGTTTTTATTTGTAAGTGAGAAATCTTGTATTGTAATGCTTTCTTTTCTATTCCTATTTTCTATTCCTAGTAACCAGTTTGACTTTTTATCAATTTAAATTTCATAGTTTTTAAGCACATAAAACAATAATTAAAATAATATTAATTAAAAAATCAAGCAAGTATGTAACATCACAAAATTCATTGTATTATAGTTTCTATATCTCACTTAAATAGAGTATGAAGAACAAGATAACCACTAGTCTATTCCTTCTATGTTTTATTTAGAAATTAAAAAAAGCAACAGTAGAGTAGATTTGGCAGTGGTGGAGAATATTTTGTACATTCTATTTTGATAATGGGCATACCAGCAAAGAATAAAGCACGATGTCCTTAATTAATGTCGAATGGAAATATTTCTGCTAAAATATAAAACTAGAGTTTGAGTCTAAAAGAAATTCACCAGCAATCTTACAAGAAAAGGGGTTTCAGAGTACTTTTCATCATATGGCCATATGTCCATTCCAATTCGCAGATTTATTCTTTGACATATAATTATTGTTAGATCACACTTATATCAATAGTTTCTACAAACTACACTGATAGCTAAAAATATCTAAAACAGAAAATTTATACCTGAAACATGTGGGAAGGCTAATACTGTAGCTTAATAGAAGTATGCAAATCATCCAATATCTGATCTGTGAGGTTCACAACTATTATGATTCAATTCAAAATTTAGATTTGAAGATGATAATGTATCATTTCAACCAATTTGACATCATAACTCCATCTGATAACTATCTGATTATGTGCTGCAATGGGAAATGTTTAAACATTGACAAACTAATAGGCAAGTCTCACTAGCCTTTCCTGAGAATTATCTGCTACTTGATTGTGTAGATAGCACACTATGGTGTAAAGGAACTGTTTGCATTATATACATAACATTTCAACAGTAAACACATTATCCACTCACATAATAAAAAAGTGATATATTTCTCACAAATTCCAACAAGTAAAAGAATGATTGTTTTATTTTGCTTTGGGTGTAACTTAAAACAGAATTAAAGAGAATAAAGGGGGACTTTAAGAGCTGAGAACTATATTGAATACCGACACTAAGTGTATTGAGCTGCTTGTCTGCTGTGCTGCTCCTGGCTGTTTTTTAAGCCAACTTCAAAAATTCCAGTCTAAGCTTTAATAGAGTGGCAATAAGTGGAGTATGGCATCTGCAGGATCTGATAGTTATTTTTACCTCCTTCTTTGGTTTCCCATCCTTGCAGGGAAGACAAGCCTTGCATGGAACAGTCTACCAATGCCAGAATTTTCTTTCAAGAATTGTTTCCTTTGCATTCCTCCTTGTCTCTTTGCTTTCTTTTCTGCACACTGAATGCCTAGACACTGTCTTCCCACATTATGTCATTTCATACTAACCCTAATCTTTTCTTCCCACTCCCCATCCCACCCCTAATGATAGGGGTGGGATCATTGTTCTAAGGCTATGATAAACAGTAGGAAAAAGGTTATAGTTTTGTTCCTACATTCAACGTAAACTTGTAGCATGGAAGAAATGATACTTCAGCATCATAGAAACTAAGCAGCAATATTCTGATGTTTCTACTTAGACATCTATAAAGAAAAGAAGGGAAAGGAATATTAAAGTTCTGACAGAGTGATGGGAAAGCAAGGGAAACACATATCAGCAGAATTTGGGTAGAAATAAATGGGTGTCTACGAGTGATGTAGAGTTGAATGTTACATGAGGTTATAATAATCATTGAGGTCAAGCGTTATTGAATCAGAAGCAAGTTTATTAAAAAGTGGTAGCTGTTGACCAGCATAAGCATGGATGAAATGGTTGTAGATGGATGCAACCAGCTGCTAGAAGGAAGAGGATATATCCAAAAGAGAAAAATATAAGTCCACAATAGTTTCAGCAAATTAGGTTTAAGAAAGAACAATTAAAATCCTATGTCTTGCTCTCTGTCCAAACGAATACACCTAAACAAAGTTTAGGAAAAAGAATGAGAGGAAAAGTGGCATCACCCCAAACATTGCAATAGGCAAGATATGGAGATAAGAAACACTATTGATAACTATTATTGATCCTATACACAACATCTTGCACAATTTTTCCAATACAATAAAAGAAAGCTGCAATAAAATTTGAGATTCAGCAAAATCAGATTATGAAATCTCCAAATCAAAACTGAAAGGATTCAATGTTAACTGACTTGATTAAGCAGTGAAGATCAGTTCAAAGATTCAATACTGGAACTTAGTTGTAATGAATACAGTAATTCAATCAAATTATCTTTGACTTAAAAATACCTTCACACAACCCGACATCATAAACTTCATGGCTAGACTTTTCTAAGTCTACCTGGCTTTTTAACTTTCTGATTCAATTCCAGTCGCATCTTATTTTGATCACTGACCATGTATAAAAACAAAAGGTACCATGTGCATCAGTTATCAATCACAGTATGAGCTAGCTCCAAACTGTACTACTAATGATAAATAAGTGCCAAATATAACATTCACTCAAAATAATCTATGTAATTTTGAAAGTGATTTTATGTTATTATTGGTTTTATATAAAATTAAGCAATATAAAATGAGTTGGACCAGTGGAGTCATCTCCCAGTTTAATCTGGTTCCTGCAACCTGTAGGAGTTTTTATTTTCCCAGAATCAACAGTATTAAGTGACAACAGTTACAAGAAATAATATTAATAGGGACTTCCGGTTTGGGTCTCTTCAGCGGTAGACCGAAATCCACGATCATGCGCAGTTTCGATCTGTGCTCGCTGCTGGACCACCCCGATCTTTTGGATTCAGGGCTGAAGCCATGCCATAGAGGTGGTGAAGAGGGGGGAGATTGCTAGCCGAGTGGAGGGGAGCCGCATCTCTCCTCCTTGGTTGGTCTAAACTCCCTTTCCTGAAGGCAGTTGCAGCAGTGGTCAGAAATGGCCACCTCAAAGAAGAACCCGACTGGATAAGATTATGCAGGAGGAAGACAAAGAGGAAAGCAGGACAGACCAGGCTAAACAACAGAGAACATTTAACCCTGACTCTAAAAGTATCTAGAGGGATACTTCTGAAAGAAGATCTTTAAGCGGAGAAGGAGAAAGAAAAGGAGGTTAAAAACCCTTTTTTTACCTTTATATTGACAATTACAAATGGTATGGAAAAAAATTTATATTAATCTATTTTGACACTAATAGGCAACCTTAAGCTGAAATCTAAGTGTCAAAAGGAGAATAAATATTTTTTTCTTGGTCATTTTAAAGCCCTAAAAAGGAGAAGAGTGGAGGCGAAAGTGTAGGACTTGGAATAAAGGAAAAATGGAGTGCCACCTGGAAAAATAAAGAGGATTAACAGTGAAACTTTGAAAAGACTCCCAAGGATACATTGTAACTGAAATCTTATTAAAAGATACAGTAACCCACAGAAAGGAAAAGTAAAGGAAACAAGAAGAAACAGTCTGGGATCATTTGGTGATTTAAAAAAAAGTTTTTGGCATTGATTTTTTTCTTTCTGTTTCTGTTTTTACTTAAAGTCAATTGGGTGGTTGTTCAAAAGTGTTTAAAATGCCATCACTCCCAGAGGAATTGAAGATGAGTCTTAAAAAACAGTTTGTTTTTTGAGTTTGCTGTTTAAACTGTACACACACACACACACACACACACACACACACAAATTCCATGGTCAGCAATGTGTAAGTCTTTCAATTATTGATCCAAGGCTCATATCACTCAAGTTCTCCTAGATGGGTCAATCCACTTGGAGAAGATGGACTTTTCTTTCCAGATGACAGTCTATTTCCTTAGGAGTGAATCTTAATGAAAAAAGTATGCACTGCAAAGGACCAGAACAAGTGGGGGGAGGGGAAGAGAAAAAGTTTAAAATAGGGATACAATTTTTAAAAAATAGGAATGATTGTTTAAGGTTGAATATATTGGCTAGGTATTCAACAATATAATGAATAACAAACCAACATTAATCTGTCTACCACTCTCTTTAATAGTACAATTTTTTATATGTTTATTTGGAAAAAAATACTTATTGAAATGAAATATTAACTCCAAATATGCATCATTGCAGACTATGCTGTGGGAAGAAAGGGAAAAAACTGAAGACAAATGACATCGATACTATATAAGAATAGATAAAGAGAAAAAGGTAGGGACATAATTTTTGCAAAAAAAAAAAAACAGAAAAAATGTAGTGGAGGGAAAAATGAGGGAAAAAGAAATGGGGTGGAAAAAGGCTTACACTGCACACCCTTCTAATAGGCCAGTCTGATCTTCATTCCATAGTCTGAACTTTCTGCTGCTCTTCTCAAAGGGAGGTTTGTTGAAAAAAACCAAAAAAATATGCACTAAAATAATCACTTGACCTCAAATAACTTAACAAATTATTGTCAGAACAAGTTTATGCCAAGTTTTGATATTACCCCTTGTTGGACTGATCTTCATATTTTGCCAGATAGATATTCTATATAAATATCTTCATAATACTTGCAGTAGACTAGAATGTGGGGTTGTTTTAATTGTCCCAGAGCCACATGGACATGGCCTCCATAAATATAAACTAGTAACTTAAATATCTTCATTAGGAAAATGCCAAATGGAGTAAATTAAAATATGCTAATGATATTCTATGACATTTCAGCACAATATGCTGATTTAAGTAACTAGCTGCCTATTCACCATAAATCCCTTCATTGTAAATAAACTGGTCTTGTTATCCTGCTCTGTTCAGATTAATAATCTATATTAATAATTCTTTGTCTCACATCAAGTTTAGCATGATCATCAGTCATTGTTCTTATTTTCTATCTACAGATAAGCAATAGTAGAACACTTTCTTCTCCCAATAAAATTTCAAAATGAAAGGAATTTATCTTCCAAAATTACATATGTGAAACCTCATGTATATACAGTAGCTCTAATGTCAGTCAAATTCAATATTATTTAGTGCCACCTCAGTGTAGAGACTGGCATTCAAGACAAAGAATTCTAAAACCTTGGGTTGAACTGATTTAATATAGATCAAACTGTGTTCAACATATGAGTAGGAACAAGATTTGGCTTGAGTCGGAGAAAAAGATAACTGATACAACTATAAATCAAGCATCCTTATAAGGGCAGGAGTATTGTAAGGCAAATAAAACCTGACTCTCTTCACTATAGTAGTAGGAACAGCTAAGATCCTGAGCAGAACCTTCAAACTACTGGTCCTCTGATAAAGGACCAGAGATTGATAAAGGCAGAGACTATCCACAAAGATGAGATGGGAATTTTGCTAAAGACTGGAGGTACTTGAAACATTTTAGTTTCAAAGAATTTTTTTGATAGCAAATACTCTTTGTATCATACAAAGGTTTGTGGAAAAGTAACAGCATTATCTTAGTGTGCTTAGACTGAAAGATGCCTAGAAGTTAGCTTCAGTGTGGTTATAATTTGGGCTATATAAATAAGACACATGGAATTAATATAATAATGGAATAGCAGTGGAACCAAGATGTAGTGGAGAAGAGCTCTATTCAGAAAAGACAAGCCTGTGGTTCCATGCCTTATTTTTTAAAACTCTTTTACCTGTGTCCCCTCCCCCCCAGTCACTTTATCCTTGATAAAACAGTACTTAGTGTATTGCATTCCAAAATGCATGGAACATTTATCATCTGTCAAGCTTTTAATTAAAAAAAAAATTCCCTAGGGTGAGGTTACTTTAAAAAAAATCTCCCTACACTAACTGTGTCTGAGGTGCATAATGATGCTTTCATTTCTCCTTGTAGATAAAGTGTGTTTCTTTGACTATGGAAAACTGCTGGGAACTGGAGGACTTGGGATGAACTGGAATTCCTGAACCTCTCAGTCTCCAAGACGAAACTCCCTTAGATAGAATATGGGAGATGTTCTGCTTGCTTCTTTGTTTTTCTTGCACATATATTATTAATATTATCTGTTCATGCTTATGCATGAGATGCCATGAATAAAAAAATTGGGTCCAGAAACTCCCTTAGATAGAATGAAAGAAATAGAAACAAGGGCGGTTTTGAACATTAGACCCTTCGGCATTTATTTTGAACAAAAACAGTGGCAAAATGACTAAAAGCAGCTCAAGAAATATTTCACCCTGGAAATAACTTGTCCAGATTTCAACAAGACAATTATCAGTTATAAAGGAACATAATTGTCATTTTAATATATTCAAAAATGCATCTGAAGCTAAAATTCATTCATGTGCATCATTTCAATGCGCTTCCAACACAGCGTATTAAAAAGTATAAAAATAGGATAGACTTGGTAGAATATGACCATTGCTAACTATTAAGATGATGATTGAATTAAGCTGACTTAGCCAGAAATAGACTATTAGTAATGAAGATATTAGATAAAACTATACAGTAGGAAGGGCAGAGTTACAAAGATTAGCCTATATAACAAGAAGTTGCAAATAATATACTCCAACAGTATACATACTTGTGGAATAAAAACACCTATTGAACCAATTTTCTTTGATGGCAGCAGCTCTCTTGCTGGATGAATCACATAAATTTAGACAAATTAGTTGAAAATAGGTCTGTCAATGGCTTGTCATGTTCAAAATAGTATATTTCTTAACGCTAATGCTGGGCAAGTAAAACAGTTAAAGTATTAAAAGCATTTGAATATTAGATGAATTTAGCAGAACAAACCAAAATATTTCCATTAGTGTACAAGCCCTTCAGGTTTTTCTCAGGGATTATTCCTCACATATTACTGAAAATCAACTAAATTATTTTCCTATTAGGAAGCATCACAATATCTACTTTCAGCTAAATTTACTCTCAGGCATAAACTGACTACATGATCCCTGACTGAATGATTTTATTCATGCAACACACCTAGAAAGCATTGTCATCACTATTTCAGTTGTCTTGGAAGCTATGTCAAGGATAGGTTTTTGCGAGGTATGATTAAGAAACTCCATGCAATTTAATGTATTATGATCAAAGATCAACCAAAAATAATACAATTTATAAAATGATGGAAATTAATACAAAAAACATATCCTAGTAACCAGAGGAGTTATTTAGAAGGTTCTGACCAGTTCTGGAGAACCGGTAGCAGAAATTTTGAGTAGTTTGGAGAAACAGCAAATACCACCTTCTGACTGGCTCTGTCCATATCTATTCTCTGCCTCTCGAGTCCCAGCTTATTGACTGGGTCTTCTTTTGTTGCCCTGCACAAGAGAACGGAGCTAGAAAGCAGGTTAATGGGGTGGGGAAGGAATGGGATTTTTGCAGTAACCTTCCCCTGCCACTTCCACCAAGCCACACCACACCCACCAAGCAATGTCCACAGAACAGGTAGTAAAAAGTGTTGAATCCCACCACTACTAATAACCAATAAAATGAGTTAAACTCATAACAAGTTACTGTATAATCAGAATATAAGGTACAATATTTCACAATTTGAAATGTTACCTCCTGGTTCATTTCAACAACAGCAGAGAAAGAAGCAGATCTGCCTATTTAATAAACAAGTATTGGCATAACAAGTGATTATGGATGTCATATGTAAAAATAGTCAGAGCTTCAATTACATTATCAATAATGCCAGCTTGACTACCCTGCAAATACTCCTAATAACAAGTAATGTTTTGGGATGTCTATCTATCAATCAATCAAACAATCAAACAAACAAAACTAGATCTGTTTACTCATTTATATACTGTATATTTCTTCCTTTAAAGAACTTGAGAAAATGTGAATGGTTCCTCCCCAAAACTTATTTATCTATTATATTTAGAATCATTCCTTCCAGTGGTGGGATTCAAATTTTTTTACTATCTGTTCTGTGGGTGTGGCTTGGTGAGCTTGGCAAGGGAAGGTACTGTAAAGGTACTTGTGGTGAAATATCAGTGAAAAAATGTGAAAAAATGCAATTATTAATGCAGTTAGGATTGTATTTTTAATTTATTTTTAACTGTTGGAAGCAATAAATCTGTTAACTTATTTCTGTTCTCATTTCACTGTCATTTATGAACAATCTCTTTGGAAAATTCATAAATATCTTATTGTTAAGGTGAGTGGACTAGAAAAGTCAGTGGAGATGCTTTTTAAAAGTATTAGCAACTTCAGGGTCTTTTCTTTAGCTCATCAATAGATGAGTCCTCCTGTATTTTCATTTCACAAGGGTGTCAATATTCTGAATATAAGTGGTTGGTAATTTATCACGCATAGTATCAGAAAGCCCTTCTGTTCAGGCATTCATAC
Source organism: Pseudonaja textilis (assembly GCF_049901715.1). Taxonomy (NCBI): domain Eukaryota; kingdom Metazoa; phylum Chordata; class Lepidosauria; order Squamata; family Elapidae; genus Pseudonaja; species Pseudonaja textilis. Next base: position 37,113,750 of record NC_141995.1, read on the forward strand.
CATTTTCTTACACAAAGACACTCCAGTCTGATATTCCTGCTCATGTAACCATTTTAAAGAATTTTTAAAGTTCTTAGTACAACCTTTGTTGACCTTCTGCAGAGGTCTTTCTCTACTAGGCAATTGATTTTATTTTCTGTTTTCTCCACAGCTTTTTCCCTTGGGTGGTCAGTTTAACACACATTTCACTCCCCTTTTCATTGCATTTTGGGAATGATAGAAAGAAATGAACAGAAGCTGGAGTCTAATGGCTATTCAATTTATTGCACAGGCAAAGAGGTAAATAGTTAGAAAAGTGGCAATGGTTATTTATTTGATGATTAAGTAGACCTCCCCAACCAAGAAAATTAGTCTTTTCTGTTATTGTGATCGTTTTATGGTTATGCTGTGGCATGGTTTAAGCCTGGGTTAAAATTGTCCTAGTTCATTTTTTGTTTCAAAAAAGCTAGCAGTGCATCTCTATCTTGTTATTCTTGATTAAGTTGTTAGTCCAGTTGTCCCAAACAAGTGAATCTGTTTCAGTTATAAGTGTTACCAAAAGCAGGCAATATCTGATAGTATTCATTATCAATTCACTTGATTGATAATTGGTCTCAAGCCTATACCACAACATAGAAAAGGATGCCCTAAAATTACACAATGGCTGTATTTAGGGTCATCTAGACAAAAATGACCAAGCTCAATTTATTTTTATTTGGACATACTGCCTTATGTGAAGCCATTACTCTCTAGATAGAAGGAAAGAGAAGAAGAAAACCAACTGCAAAGTAAACGGGACTCAGTTGCAGTGGTGATAACTGCATTGTTGAAAGACCTGAAACACTAGGCAATGACAAAATCTATCTGTAGGGTCATTAAGACTTTGACAATAACTTTATGGTATATAATTAGTCAAACAATCCAACATTCATTTCAGAATCTACTTTGCAGGTACCATCTTTGTCACATATAATTGTATAGAGGTAGTCCTTGGGTGATGTTCCAAAAAACCTAATCTTTTACAAAACATAATTATACCTTTTTGTATCCGCCATTTTCTCCTTAACAATGCTCAAATTTCTATGCATCCTATCTTAATTGATGCAGTCTGCTCACTTCTTAGAGTTTTCAAACAGGAAACTTTAATATTGGACACAGTTCAGAGTATTTACAATCTAACTTTATTTTCCAAAATCTTTTGAGGAAAAAAATACCTGGGATGGAATCTTTCATTTTATTCACTGTGTTCTCATTTATCAGAATCAGTGATATAGAGCCAGATTGTTCAGGTATAATTGTAGGCAATACTATTTAAAATCTACATATTAAGATCACAATCTATATTTTTGTATCAACATTTAATATGGAAATTAGAAAATGGCTTGAATAGTCATCAATATTTTTACAGCTTTCAAATAACAGCTAATAGAAGGTTTACTGAAACATTTTGAAAAAATTGATCTAAAAGGTTATCATTAATCCGATAGGATAAGGAATTCTAAGGAATAGAATGGGAGCTTTACTGCTCTCCTTAATGTGAATAATTATTGGAAATACAAATAACTGGCAGCTTTAGATAGTTGATTATGCATAATATAAAATATTATAGAAAATTGATTAATGTTTTTCTTGATTTAATATCATACAATTGAGAATAATATTTTTAAAAAATGATTTATTTATTATTATTAAATATTTTTGGTGTCCTTGATAGTAAGGATACTATTACATTGTTGAAATTGTTTCATCTGGAAAATTGATAATTTACTAGGTCTTCTACTTCCATCCCAGCAGTTTTGCCTTAAAGAACTCAGTGAATATTTTCTTTTAAGTGCATAAAGTTCCTGTTTAGCACTCATTAAAACTTTTGCATAAATGTGTCTGTATTATTATCTTGCAAATTTATGCAAAACTCCTTAAGATTTTTCCATATTTCCCTGATCAAATTATTCATTTTTGTTTTTCCATTTAGCATAAGCAATACTATAAAATTGCTTATTTTATATTTTTTTAAATTGTATACCTCAAAGGCATTCCAGATATTGAGTAAATCTGCAAAAGATCTGTGTATCTATCCTTTAAAAAAAAAGAAGTATGGAAATAAAGGTATATTTAAAATCATTTTAAAAATATAGAAAGAGTCATTGTAATGAATAAATTTACAGATGCATGATCTGAAATCGCTATAATACTTATTATATGTATTAATTCCTTCTGCTGAGAACAGAGATAACATAAAAATAATCCAGTCATGAACAACTCTGTTAAGGAACTGAAAAAAAGCAATATTCCTGTTATGAAAGATTCAAAAGTCATCACATATCCACAAATTAAATCTTGATGTAACGTTGTCACATATTTTCCTGTAATTGAGTTAGAATAGTATTTTTATCTAATAAAGGATCCACAACTTAAAATATCCAGCTATAATTATCTGATCCAAAGCCAAAGTAAAAACATGTTTAAAACATCTGCACAATACATATGTAAAAATTATTTTATAATTAATAGATCAGTGCATTTATAAAAAATAATTATATATAAAATATTTTTGGATTAATAATTTCACTATCAACTGTCAGAACTTGTTAATCTAAGTACCACATCTCTAGCAGATTAGAATTCTCATTTATATATATTTGAACAACCCATCTTCTAAATCTTTCTTTTGTAAAAATAATGTTTCTTGTAAAAAAACAGCTTAAACAATCATGCAATTTAGTAAATATCTAAAGAGATATATAAAGCATTTTACATTTCACAAAACTACTAGAGATGTTATACTGGACATATAAGTGCACAAGAATATTTCACTAGAACAAGGAAAGCAAAAAGGAAAAAATTAGCAGTATGAAAAATAAGGAAAAAGGAAGGAAAGTATTTTGAGTGTGTTTGTGTGTGTGTGTGTGTGTGCGTGTGTGTGTGTGTATGCTTTGATTTGATAATTATGATGCCCTTCCAATTCCCACGATGGTGTTAATGGCAAAGGAGCTCCATTAAATTTATTATCAACTCACATAATATTCCCCAGTAAAAGCATGAGCATATAAGTTTCTGAAAATAAATGTTTATAGAAAAATAAAACTTCGAGTTTTATTTTTTTATTTTTGCTTCCTTGCTTATTTATTAGAAATTCTTTCATGCTATTTCAGTAATCTAGCTAAAAACAGATAATTGATCTAACTAAAATATTTTTAAAAGGAATCCCTATTGCTATTTATTCATTCAATAGTAATCATAACATGATAAAACTGACATAACATAATAACAAAAATAACTTGATATCACATTTCCAGTAATCAGTAATCTTTATACACTGTCTTTTATCTATGTAGCATTTGACTCTGCCAATATTATAGATGATACAAAACTCTTGAGAAATATTTTAGAGGAGGACTGGACAGAATTCTGGTGGTGTGGAAGTAAAATTGATGATTCTGGAAGAAACACAGCACAGTGAAACATAAGCCAAAGTGACATGATGCATGTTGTATATTTGAAGAAGACCAAGTTTTCTTTAACTTTATTTTGCCTTGGGTAGATAGGTGACTTGATTGATCTAAAAACAAATAAAATCCAGTAGCACTGATAATGTTACCTAGTTTGATTAATGTTAACGTCTACAAAAAAAAAACAATCTTTGAGAGCACCAAGGACTTCTCATTTCAACCCTTACAAATATTTTCCATTATTGATAAACAAAATCTAGGTAGAGGTTGGATAGATTAGTATCTGAATAGAAAGCAACCAGGTCATTCCAAGATTGTAAGAAAATCGTTTCTGTGTTGTTTTCAAGAAAACCTGTGTCCCTTGAGCAAGAGTTGTGGAAAAAATGCTTTAACCATTACTTTAGCTTAAAACTATTGTTGTTTATGTGTTTTCTTCTTCAAAATGACAGGAAACTAAAAGACAAAAGTGTCCTGAGAGGGAATTTCTGGAACCAGAAAAAGAGGATGAATTAATACTGCATGCAGCCCTGGGGTACAAGTTACTAAGTCTTTACCCTCAAGAAATGTTGAATGACAACTCTAATGATTCAGTGAGTCTGTTTGCTGGAGATTGTGGGATTTGAAGTTCCACATTTCTGGAAAGCACTATATAAAGCCCAGGCCACATTTTCCACAGTGTAGACAACCATAAGAAAGGTACACAATTTCAAAACTGTCCTCTCTAAGGATTACTATTGCCCAGAACCAACATGCCTGAGGACCATCTTCTTATCATCCAAGGAAACACAAAGTGCTTGAAGACCTAATATGAAGACAGTCATTTTTAAAGTTCCTAGTGGGTACTAATCCATGAACAGAATTTTTAAAAGTGGTATTTTGCATTTAATAAGAGACCAGACAGATTAGGAGAAAAAAATCAAGAATGAAATTATTTGATTGGTTTTTGATTGTGTTTGTTTATTTCTGAAAATAGATGATATTCAGTATGTCAAATCACAGCTGTGTATAGACAAAAGCAGGAATGTGGTAATGTTGCATTGCTTTTGAAATATGTCATAATGAAACATTTTGTTCTACCTTCAATCTGAATTGCAAACAAAATACAACCTTGATATATTTTTTGTTCTTGTTCTTTAGCTTTATATCCTATTATCTCCAACATGAACAAGGGGCTTCTTTCCATTTTACCTCTTCAAAAACCCCTATGACAGGGGTGTCAAACTCGCAGCATCATGGTGGTGTCACATAACATATCGGGACTTTTTACCCCTTCACTAAACTGGGAAAGGGCGTGGCCAGCACATGATGCATCCCACCTGCAGGCTGGGAGTTTTGACAGCCCTGCCCTATGAGATATATATGGCGGAGAGAGAGAGCAACTGTAGAAATGGATTTGGAGCTGAATCTTTTGAGTCCTCTTCTAAAACTTCAACCAATATACTTCACTGTCTCATTGTTGTGGCCTTCTCTAATTTTATTCTCCTACCAGTTATATTTGGAAACAAATTTAGAATGTATCTAATCTAACTTCCTGCAAGATGCCACATCAATGGGTATTCTGAAAGGGCAGGTAAAAGGCATCATAAGATGTACAGCAAAATTATGTAGTACATGTGTGGACAAAGGAACCACAACTGACTCATAGTTTTAAATGCTTTGAGAAAGAATTCAAATGCTCTAAGGAGCTTTATTAATGGTAAAGAATTTGCCATTTGCTTCTGGCAAAGAGGCAAAAGGTTTAAATAGGAAAATGTTTATGTGATTAATGTATAATCCCCCAAACAGAATTATAATAAAATTGTATTTCAAACTAGAGGGTTTCATAGATGAGGAATGTATACAAAGTGCTAAATTCACCTTATTTCTGAAGACCACATGTTAACATTTCTTTGCCTTAGATGAATTGGTGCTTATTTGCTATGGAGTCAAGACTCAATAAATTTTGCAGAAACGTTGTGAAATCTAAAATGGGCTAGCAGAATGTAGCGGAACTAAAAGCTATTGTGCCATTCTCAGCAGCCTACTTGTCAACTCTTCAACCCAGACTCCAACTGGGTTAAGAAATACCCAATAAACAACTTGTTTAGACCGAGGCGAGTCTAAGAATCTGTACTTAGGTAGCGAGGAAGTATTTGTTTTTTAAAAAAATCTAAGACTAGTTATCAACCAAGATGGAAGTAAAAGAGCAATGCTACTTTCCTAAGGCTCTAACAAAAGGAAATATTATACAAGAATCTGGAAAAGACAGTATAGACAAGCAGGAATTATTTATTACAGGAAATCCATTCTCTATAATGCAGGTTTCTAAAAGGGTATGTGGATTCCATTTACTTAGTTTCAAATGGAAACTAAGCAACATAGAGTTGCTGTTTGTATATTTGATGCTTGTCCTGGAACAGGTTTGCGATTTGGGGGTCTTCTGGAATTATGGCTAGGCTGGGTGGGGAGCCTTGTCCAGCTTCCCCTGGTGCAGTAATTGCATTCTTACCTGGAGTTAAAGAATATGGAAATGGTAACTATCCACAGGACTATTGCAATGTGCCTTAAATAGGGCATCATAGAAGATTGGGCAGGAATAACATGGAATGAATGAATAAATAAATGAAAAATAAATAAAGCAAGCAAGCAATTAAGCAAATGTAATGCTTTGGCCCAAAATCAATCACTGCACAGCATTTCTTAATTTGTTTGATTTCTCTGCCAGGTTAATATTTTTAATTTCTTTAATTTACCTGATACATACTGTATGGTCAGAGATATATATTTCTTCTGTGCAAGATTAGAAATAAAACCATTAATATTCTATAGTCTTCTAGGAATTTCTACTTTTCTTATATTTCTCCACTGGAAATATTAAATCACATGTGTTTTTTACAATGCTATATTTGACTTCTTTTATCACTGAAAATTTTATATCTGACTATTTAAAACAACAAAATGACTTTTTACATTGTCTTTTTTTCTTTTTAATAAAATAATTTTCACCTATCTCAAAAACGAAAGAGGGAACTGGTTTCCCTAAACACACACCTGCCATCATGTTGTGATCATTGTGGCTAGGAAATGAAGAGCATAGTTTTTTCTTTCTCTGCAGTGATCTTGAAAAAAATTGATATTTCAATGAAATTACTTAGCTATTCGAGAAGCTGTTTTGTAAGGGTGATTTGTTACAAACCTGTTAAGAAAAGCAAAAACAAGTAACTCATGACATCGTGTGTATACCTAGAAAGGAAAGGGAGAGAACAAAAGTCACATGTGCATGATAATATCATCATGCAGATACTGTGAGACTGTGCTATATCCCTGATACTTGTTAAAAGGTCTCTATGTAAAAGATCAGATTATTTATACGTACGCTTCACCTAATGCCATCTATAACAAGCTGCAAGGATATTGAATGACATATCAAAATCATGCAAATAGTGTAATTAGGTAATGCCTGAAATAAAAACACTTAAGTTGCATGATAACATGATCATAAACATGTTAATTAGCACAAAGCTATCCAAGAGCCCTTTTCTTTGCAGCATCCACAATAAGCAACAAAGCAGGCAAGACAATGGAAATTAAGATTGTGATGCAACTCTGCCCTTTTGTTTGTGTGCATTATGTCAGTACATGTATAAACCAGCTTGCACTGCATTGCAGGATTAGGCCTGCCATTTTCCTGTCTTCACTCCTGTCCTCTATGCTTATTCCATGCCCTTCCTATCTTGCAGAGACTTATATGTCCATCAAGGATTAGTAGGAATACCTTTCACTGAACATCTGAACACCCTTCTTTTGCCTTATTCAGACCATAGGAAGATTGCTCCTGAAATTCTCTGCCTCCTAGTGCATTGCAAATGACAGCAATGTGATTTTCTGAAACAGAGTTTTATCTGTGTCAGTGTATGATTGTTAAGTTGAATATGATTTAATAATAATCCTGCTAAGAACAGACATAAATCAGAAGCTGTCCTCATGGTATCACATGATGAAAATTATATTGTATATTCCACAATTACACAATTTGAAGTGTCAAGTATTTTATGCTATAATTCTAACAACAAGCATCTTAGAAGTATTACCCTCTGTGAAGTCAACAGTCCAATTACACTGAAAGCTGAGCAACTGCTTCTTCATTTTATTTCCTTGAAAATGTTTAATGGTGATTTTTTGTTTTATATTGCTATTATTACTTATCCATCTTGAGTTTGGGGTTTTAGAATGACAACTAGTGTTAAAAATTATGATAAACCAATTGACTGAAAATATGCTAAAATCTGAATAAACTATGAAACAATGAAAAAGTAACCAAGCATTCACTGTTCTTGGTTTCTACTGAATTATGCTTTTAGACAAAGTGCTTGGTCTCTCACAAGATCGGAAATTAAATTAGCACATGGCAGATGTTCTTCTTTTACTTTGATAAAGATATATTTCAAAGATGATAAAATGTGTCTCTACTGCTTTGCATAAGAATGTTTTATGTAAGCACAAAGATCGTTTAAAAGCCAAATACAACTTAAAAAGCCAGTTCTGAGCTACAGTGTTCACAAAAAGTTTATTTTATTAAAATGTTATGAGAGTTCTATTCCTACCACAGGTTTGATTTATTCAATCAAGAAAACTGAGAGACTCTGCATCTATATTTATCAGTTTGGAAAATATTTTTAAATATAATTGTTCCTCATATATTTTCAGGAAAACAAATATATTGTTTTGGAGGCTGTTTTATTAGGGTATATTTGTATTTTAGGTTAAAATATTGTATAGCTAGTTCACACATGCTTTTCTGGAAGAACTAGTATGTTGTCCAATTTACTTTTGGCCAATGATTGAATTATAGTTGGAAGGGAAAGGTATATGCTATCCATAACAAAGAACATTGTTTCTTGAGAATTAAAAGATTCCTTGAATTGGGGGACTCATATATGTTGATGGAAGATTTCATTTTGTTTTAATATGGGTAATAATCCTAATCTTAATGTTAATCCTGGCACAAATAGGTTTTTTTTTTAAATATATGTACTTTAACATCTTTTGGTAACCCTCTCTTGTAGAGAAAATTACTTCTCAAAAAACTATCGAGGAGTCTTTAATAGGGGAAAAGCAGCCCAATGTCCCCAATATTAATATACAAACTTCCATATTAGCCTTGCAGGAAGCTATATCTAAAATGCAAGAAATGATGATTAAAAATCACAAGGAAACTAGAGCAGATATAAGCGAATTGAAAGATGAGATGGGGAAACTGAAGGCTGAAATGAAAGCGGATATATCGAAGGTGGAGGGTAAGATAGGGTCTCTACAGCAGGCCATGGAGAGAAACGAAGTGAAAATAAAAGATATAGAGAGTAGAACAACACGCATGGAGACTAACTTTGAAAGGATGGATGAGGAATTTAAAAATGTACTTAGAGAAACAGAAGACTCTCTGGTCCACCTCGAGATGGACAAAGCAATGGCGTATTTAAGATTCCAGAATGTGGCGGAAGCCAAAAATGAAGAATTGGAACATTTGATGGCGGAAATATTGGCTGAATGGCTAGGAAAGGAAAAAGATGATCTAATTAAAGAGTTTGATGAGGTATATAGGGTTAGCACAAGCTACGCCAGGCGTAACAACTGTCCAAGAGAAATTCATATCCGCTTCTCTAGGAGATGTCTGAGGGATTTAATTTTGAAAATATCTAGGGAGGAAACAATATCATATAAAGGCAGAGAAATTGGGATTTTAAAACAAATTCCAAAGAGAGTGAGGATGATAAGACAAGATTATAAATTTTTAGCTAATGATTTAAATAAAGAAGGAATCCATTTTAAATGGTTAATCCCGGAAGGGATGTTAATTACATGGAAAGAGAGGAAAATCAAAATAGAATCGATAGAACAGGCCCAAGTTTTTCATCAACAGCTCACAGATAAGAATAGTCAACCCACCAAAGAAGAACCTAAAACAAGACCACAGGAGGTCCGATATTATCACAGAACCCAAAAGGAACGACTTTATCCAATTTCAGGAAGTGATAATCCACAACATGGGAGAGAAGAGCAAATCCCACAACAACAACAACAAGAGAACCGAATCATTACTAGGCAAAAATCTAAGCAGAAGTAGATAAATGGTGGAGGGGAAGAAGTTGCTCTCCATCAATATAAATGGATTAAATTCATTATTAAAAAGAAAAAGGATATTCTCAAAACTTATTCAACATAACGCAGATATAATATGTCTTCAAGAGACACATATTTCGAAGAATGACGAAAGACATCTAATTTGTCCAAAATTAGGTAAACTTTTTACAGCACCGCCGACCAACACAAGAAAAAGGAATTGCAATTTATGTAAAACAAGATGTAAAGGCAGAATTAATCTGGTCGGATCCCGAAGGAAGAACTCTGGTTATACAAGTTTGGATAAACCACATCACATTTTTACTTGTAGCAATCTATGCCCCAAATGATGACCAGGAGAAATTTTTAAACACCTTCACCAAAAATAGTAGGCTTTGAAAAAGAAACATTTGCTTGATTGGCGATTTTAACTCCATTGCAGACTACCAGAAAGACCATAGTAATATGGGGAAAAACAAGAAGGGGAAAAGGGAACTTTCTGCGGCATGTAAGGAAATGTTGAGAGAGTTAAATTTAAAAGATCTATGGAGGGAACGGAATCTTGAAGGAAAACAATTTACATATTATTCTAACCCACATAAGACTTGGACCAGAATAGATATGGCTTGGATGGATTTGGACTTGGCTAATGAAATAAAAGAAATCAAAATCCTACCGAATGAATGGGCTGATCATAACCCAATACAGCTAATTTGGAGAGATAGGAGACGAATAAAAAAAAGATGGACACTAAATAACCAAATTGTAAACGAAGAAGAGTATTTTAATAAACTGAAAGAGGAGCTAAACTATTTTCTAAAAGATAATAATAATGAAACAACTTCAAAACAGAACATTTGGGATAGTATGAAAGCAATTATAAGAGGCACAACAATTTCCTATAATGCTATGAGAAACAAGAGAATTTATGCCCAACAAAACGCGTTACAACAACAAATCCAAGACTTAGAAATACAATTACAAAAAACCCCTAAGACCCAAGGACTACAAAATCAGTTAATACTAGCCAAACATAAGCTGAATTTAATTGAACAAGATAAAATAGAAGTTAGCTTGAGAAGGTCCAAACAAAATTATTTTGAACACGCCAATAAACCAGGAAGATGGCTATCTTATAAACTTAAAAAAGAAAAAGAAAAGAGATTGATACACCAATTAATAGACGAGAAAGGCATCCCACAACATGAGATTGAGAAGAAAAAGGATATTATATTAAACTATTTCCAAAGATTATATAAAAAAGAAGAAATCAATGAGGATAAAATAAGAACTCATCTGGAGAATACTAATGATAAAACAATAGGGGAAGGAGACAAAGAATTACTAAATAAGGATATTACATGGTCTGAGTTAAAATCTGCAATGGAAAATCAATGTAATAATAAATCCCCTGGTCCAGATGGGATTCCAGTAGAATTGTATAAAGCCACAATAGATTTAGTAGGGCCTCTGATGCTGGAAGTGTTTAACGAAGTACTTTTGGCTGCCAAAATGCCAGACTCATGGAGGGAGGCGTTGATTGCGTTAATTCCGAAGGAGGATGTGGATGCCAGATATATCAACAATTATAGACCAATCTCACTTTTAAACGCCGATTATAAATTATTTACTTCAATTATTGCGAATAGAGTAAAACAAGTTTTAAATTTATATATTCATGAAGACCAAAATGGTTTCCTTCCATTCCGCCAAATTAAAAACAATTTAAGAACCGTTATTGACGTCTTAGAATATTATGAAGCTCACCCAGAGAAACAATTTACACTCATGTTTCTAGATGCGGAGAAAGCATTCGATAACTTACATTGGCACTTTTTAATACAAAAAATCTATAACATGAATCTGGGCACTAAATTCGAGAATATTATCACAACAATTTACAATACCCAACAAGCCAATATACTAATTAATGGTGAACAAACAGGCCCACTAAGCATTGAAAAGGGCGTTAGACAGGGTTGCCCTCTCTCACCCCTCTTATTTATATTTGCTTTAGAATCACTGTTAACGCGGATAAGACAAAATTCTGAAATCCTAGGGGTTAGGGTCAAAGCAGAGGAATATAAATTACAGGCGTTTGCAGACGATATGGTTTTCTTCCTAGAGGATCCCATGGAAAAAGGATATAATCTAATAAAAGAACTAGAACAATATGGTTCAGTAGCAGGATTAAAGATTAACAGAAATAAGACGAAATTACTGACTAAAAATCTAACAGAGAACCAGAGGAAAGAATTAGAAAAAACCATGGGGATACAGGCAACAAAAAAGGTCAAATATTTAGGCATATGGTTAACACCACATAGTAAATCACTCAAAGAGAATAATTATGATAAACTGTTACAGCAAATTAAGAAAGATCTAGAATCTTGGAATAAGTTGCAGCTTTCTTTACTGGGCAGGATTGCCACAATCAAAATGAACATTTTACCAAAACTCCTTTACTTATTCCAGACAATCCCAATAAAATTACCAAAAATTTTTTTGATGATATAAATAAGGTAACTCTTAAATTTATTTGGCAAGGGAAAAAGCTAGAATCAGTATTAAGGCCTTACAAGATGCAAAAAGTAGAGGTGGGCTAGCGCTTCCAAACTGGGAATTATATTATTGGGCAGCCAACTTATTATGGTTAAAAGACTGGGTCAACTTACGGAACAAAAGAACTCTAGTCTTGGAAGGGCACGACCTTCAGAGAGGATGGCACGCATTTCTATGGGATGTGGGGAAAACTAAACAGGCGTACTTTCATAGACATCTTATTAGAGATTCACTATTAACTAATTGGAAAAAATATGTAAAAACATTATTTAAAAGTTCCGATTTGGCTTTCAACAATGGAGGCAATGGTTCATCCCAACAATTTGGATATAACAAAAACGACTAAATATAAAGATTTATTAGACCCTTTAGGAAAATTAAGAACTCGACAGGACTTACAGGAACAGGGATTTAAAATTGATCAGTGGTTATATATACAAATCCATAGTAGATACAAACAAGATATCAAAGAGTTTGGAAACAACACTTAGATAAAATCTTATTAGGATCAAATAAAAAGAATATCTCTAAATTTTATAAATATTTATTGGAGGTAGAATTAGAGCAAGAGATAGTCCAGAATCCCTTTTTCAATAACGTTTACCCATTGTCTCTAAAAGACTTTTGTTTCTTTGCATCTAGCTCCCCACCATTAGGGCTTCTCATCCCTTCCTTCCTCCCTTGCTTATTCTTCTCCTTACCCTCTTTACCCCCTTGTCTCTCCACCTCCCTTTTATTCTTCTGCTTTCCTCCTTTCTGTTGTTTTCTAACATAGCATCCACTTTTCACCTTATTCTTCTCTTTTTTGGTTGTTTTTCCAAGTCTTAAAATCCCCTGTTCCTTTTCTTCTTTCTCCTTTCCTTCCCCAACTAAAGTCACTCGTTCATCAAAAATGGTTTCTTTGTCCCAGTCATCCTGTTGTGCAATCAGTTTTTCATAAGTACAAACCGCCATTTCTAAAAATTGAAAAAGAGTGCCAAGAGAATCCTTCCCTTCTTGTCTTCTTTTTTATATTTTTTATATTCAAGTTTCAATCCATCCACAAGTGATGCCATTATGGAGAGAAAAAGTTTTTCCAAACAACCACCCAAGTGCTCAAAGATAGTTCTCAGAAGTTCCAAAATCACCAAGCAGTCCAAATAAGCTGTTTCTTTTTAGTACTTTCTCCTTCTTCACTTTCTCTTTCTGAGGTTAGTATTTAGTCACAAAGTTCCACAAAGTTCCATTTAAAATATATCTTTTAGAAGTCTTGTTAATGTTTAATAACTTTAAAATTCTAGGCAATCTTCTCCTTATTTTCAAATACTGCTCCAATTTTTTTTTCCTCTCCCTTCCCACTCACAGCAAAAAAGATTTTTTTTTTAAATGTTCAGAAATCCTTCAGCATTTAATTACCTCCAATGCAGGTTTTCCGATTTCTCTTCTCTTATAGTTCCATCCGCTGTCATGTTAGGAAGGGGAGTGAAAAGAAAAAAAAAAAACTTTCCCTTTTGGAATTCCATTCGCCGTTTGTAACTCTCTCTGGAAACAATTTATCTTTGGCAATATTCAAATTCCAGGATACTTTCTCTTACTTTATCCCGGTCAGAAACCACTTTCACAACTCTTCTGACTTTCTTCCTCCTGCACAAACTTATCCAGCTGCAGGGTTCTTTGTGGCGGCCATTACTGACCGCCGCTCCTCTGCCTTGGGAAAAGATTTCTTTATGGTTTGTTGTTTGTTTGTTTTGCTTCTGAATTACTTCTCTGCTTAAACCCAATTGTCCTCAATTCTTCACTTGAGTTAGCTAGAATTGGCTTTCCCTTCTATCCTTATTGCCTGGTTAGTGAAGACGGACTGGCTGATACTTTTTCAGTTACCTGTCTATCAAAATTGGGTGACTTCAGATTTTAAGCCTCCTAAAACTGGGTCTGTGATATGTTTTCTTTATTGATGGCAGAGCATTTCCCCAGTCAGAGCTGGACTGTAATCTGTGGACTCTCCTGGAATTGCAGCTCATGCTTGAAGAACTGTAGCTTGGGAAGCCTTAGCACAGATAAATCTTGTGCACCAGTTTCTCCTATCTCTTGACTGCTTGTTGTCACTCATACCTTAGTCACATACCACTTGCATTATTGCAATGCAGTTCACATGAAGCTGTCCTTAAAGTTGTAGCATCAGAGATGGTATTCATCAGGTTCTGACCAGTTCAGGAGAACCAGTAGCAGAAATTTTGAGTAGTTCAGAGAACTGGCAAATCCCATCTCTGACTGAAGATTTTACAGTATCCTTCCCCTGCCATGCCCACCAAGCCACGCCCACAGAACCGGTAGTAAAAAAAATTGAATTCCACCACTACTTAGCTGGTGCACAAAACAGCAGCTCAAGTAGTACCAACAACTTCTCAGTTTGTCCACATTTACATCATTGTTATGCAAGCTGCATTGGATCCCAGTTTCTTTCCAAGTACAATTCATGGTGCTTGTTAGGAATGTAAGTCACCTAGCATTTGGGTTGGAAAATATATAAACCAGGATAAACATTTTAATACTGTCTCTTTAAGAGAATGCTAAAATTTTAATTGGGTGTGGTTCCTCGAACGGCCATAAGATGGAGCCAGAAACCTGGCTTGTTCTGTTCTGTTGTTGCTGAGAGTGTTGCCGTTCCTCTTATTGACTGCTGCTGATCATTGATATAAGTCTGTTACTGAACTGTTTTTGACACTGGACTTCATTATTGGATTATCCCTGGACTGAAAACTGACTGCTTTAACCGTGAATGACTTGGACTGTGTTTGGACTTTGCTTAACCGTTTACTGCAAGTAAAACCTACATTTTATATACAGTGTAGCTGTGTGCTGTTTGTGTGTTATTCTTCACCACTTTCACTACATCTCCCCATATGCGCTCATTCTCCTAACGGGGAATTACCTCAACAGTGCTGCTTATCATCTTTAGAAGCCTACACAGCACATAGCCAGGTTATCTATGGGATAACTTCTCCCTGAGTACACCTGTCCATTCCAATGTATTGGGCGAGCAGATCTTCCCCATTTAGTGGAACTTAGGAAACATACCTTTTACACAGTGGTATATGGAACATGCATCCATTTAAGATCTGGCAGCCCCCCACTCTTTTAACCTCCCAAAAAAACCATTAAGAGCAAGTGCCTGATGATAAAGATGGGACCCAGGTTTGGGTAAGTATAGAGTTCATTGGATGCCGGATATTTCTTGTTTTGTGTATGGATTTTATTAGTTTTGTTTGCTGCCAGAGTTGTGAGTCACAAAAAGGGCAGCCATCTAAATCTTTTTTTACATATGAATAACTAAACTAAAGAATTTCCATTCCTAAGTAATGGTATGAAATATCATATAAATGGTAGCCTAGAACTGGCAGAGTTGAGAGGTTACTTTGAATAGTAGCTTGTCTGTGAATGGTAGCAATAAATAGAAATGACACTCTTTACCTGGAAATTTCTTCAAATAGGATATATAAGGGGAATTATTCCAGTCCTTCCCTTCTCTGAAGAGAAGTCATGTACAATTTATAGGTAACCAGTTATAGTATCTTTTTAGTTTTGATGAAAAAAAAATGAGAAGGTAATAAGTTTTATCCTGCTTCTCCCTAATGTTGCACAACATCCTTGGCAGAAGACCAACATTCAATGCTTCTTACCTGCAGATACAGGCTATTCAAGTGCTGAAGATGCTTGAACTTGAGCCAGGTGAAATAATGAATCCATAGAACAAAAGAAGGACTGTGCTGCCAAAACAAACCCTTTTACCCTTTTAATGTCATTTCTTTTCATATACATTTATCACTTTGGACGAGATTAACTGGAAAGCTTCACCTAATCATTCTTAAAACAAACCTTTTTTTTCCCTTTGCTTTTCAAGCATTGCTCAGTTGGCACACTAGTGTGTCATACCATGGTGGGATTCAATTTTTTTTACTATTGATTCTATGGGCATGGCTTGGTGGGCATGGCAGGGGAAGGATACTGTAAAATCTCCAGTCAGAGGTAGTAATTTGCTGGTTCTCCAAACTACTGAAAATTTCTGCTACCAGTTCTCTAGAACTGGTCAGAACCTGCTGAATACCATCTCTGGTGTCATATAAGTAGCTTGTAGTAGTTTACAGCACTGGAACAGAGAAACCAAGCTGCAGGAGCTGACAACGAGGAGCTGACAACAAGGGATGGCAAAGTTTTTTCAAACGATGTTTAGAAAACATTTATTTAATTCTATTTACCACATTTTTAGACTCTTAGCCTTTTAATTTTTTAAAGGTTAAATAATACAGAGAGATGAAATACCGAAGAACAAAACTTCTAATAAAAGTTTACATTCCAGTAAGTTTAAAAAAAAAACTTATAGGAAACTATTTTGGATGCATATAAAGATCTCAAAAGAAAGTGGAATATTGATGTAATCAATAAGAAGGTGTAATATGCAAAAGTGTTTATGACAGGCAGGCTACTACATTTCTAGAAAACACCTTAGAACCAGACTATGCTATCAATCCAAAGGTGGTTGGAATTTTCATTATCCATTCTGGAAAAAAATATTTTGCTAGATATATTTGGTCAATTCCAACCATTTTTCAATTATTGCACACATGCATCCTTATTGCTATTCAGTCTTGTATGACTTATTTCTAAGTAGTATTGCAGTAGAGCTGATTGCTCTACTGTCCTCTGCATTGGTTTGAATGGCAGCATATAGATACTACACTGAGAAATGTAATATGAGAGCTGAAAAATAAAATATGTGAATCAAAGTCTGCTAAAAAGAAAAAGAGGTGAAAGGAATGTCAAATCATGATCTGGCTTCGTAGCAAGTGACATTATTATGTATAGTTAGGAGCAGCTGGCATGGAAAAGGCTTAGTAACCCAATTATAACTCTTTAGACTGAGCAATATGTATATGACTTTTCAGTTTGTATGAAATTGTTATATTTGATGGGTGACAACTACCTGCTTGTGCAAAGAATAGATGACATGCAAATAAAACTTACTTCTTAGGTTTTCACATAAGTTCAGGCTTGAGTCAAAATTTGAGTCAAATCTTTTGAGAACTATTTATTTGTGTGTCAGGGAACAAACCTGAGCAATCACTGAGATTGAGTAACTCAACTTACACAGACCTTATGGGAAATATTTCTGTGAATGTTTCTGGACTGGACTGGGCTTTGGTGAGCTAGACGTAGAAGTGTTTTTCCTTCTTATACAATGGAAAATAAATTCAGATAGAAAATATTAATTTGGTCATTACTTCTAGAGAAATAAATAGGAATGTGGTTGACAAATATCTATGTTTTTTTTTAAAGGCAGACATATTTGCTCTGTATTTATTTATGAAGTGGAAAACTTGAATTATGATTCAATGTATATATTTGTATGGACAACTGAACCAGTAATTGTGTTTGAGAAAGATAATTTTGTCACTGATGTGATTGTGTGTATGTGTGCGAAAAACACAGATAGTTGCAGAACATTACTACTTTTAATTTGTAGCAAAAAGTAAGCAAACAAAAAAGAAAATAAATAAAACCCAGAATAGGGATTCTTCACAATATAACAGGAAGAGGTCTTTGATTAAAGGTCAAAATATAATATCTGTTTCATGTAAACCTGAAAATACTACATCTGTTTTTCTTATATGTGTTATACCCAATGCCTTAACCTGAATAACATAAATCAGACAATATTATAGTAATGTGGAGTCTATGAAATAGATTCATAACAGAAAGGCCTTATTTTATATATTTTTCTCCTGTTTCTGATTTTTACATGTAAATAACATGTAATTTAACAGGACTTAAGGTAAATTAGTAAATACAAAGTTATTGTTATTTAAATAATAATGAGGCTGCTTTGTTCAAGAAACTAGACTTGTTGTATAATTTAAAGATATTTGTTTTCTATCTTTTTTAAAAAAAAGGAAATGAATCTCTGTTAGTATATAGATCAAAAGCCAATATCTACTAACACATTTACCTCTAATTTTTTAGAGATTAAATAGCTAAGTGATTTCTTTTGGAAGGTGGCACAATGTCTCAGCATTTAAAGATTCTGAGCTTGGGTTTGAGACTCGACTATTGCACAACAGGGTGAGTTCCCATTACTTCCCACCTTGCAGTTTGAAAGCAGACAAGTGTTCTATGTGCCTCTGTGTATAGTTATACTGGCCATGTGACCATGGAAGTGTTTTCAGACAACAATAGCTTTGTCAGCTAAGAAACTGAGATGAGCACTGTCCCCTAGAGTCAAACATGACTCACCAAGGGAAAACTTAGCCTTTTGTTTTGGAAATAGACATGCCAATGTTGATTTCAATATTCAGTGCAACAAAATGACATGTAGCTCAAAAGAAAGAGCGATGCATACTAAATTCACAAATAATCTACATAAGCATATATTTGAAAACTTTATTATGAAAAAATAGACTAACTTCTGTAGAATGGTTGGCATTTCCTGGCCAGAAAACTATGACACTTTAAAAAAATGTGGAAGAAATTCCTAAGAATAACTTAAATTACAGTACTTCTTTCCCCACTGGGTACATTGAATTATCTCCATGTTCTCCATGTCACTATTACAAATAGCGATCTTTCCAATACTTTCCTAACTTTTTTAAAGTGAAAAAAGGACTTTCTGGATTAGCAGAAAAACAGTTGAGTAGCTATGTTGCAATCATTTATGTTTCAAAGTTCTTTATAGAAAACCAAGTTTCATGCAAATGTAGCAGAATGTCAGAAACCACCAAAGTGGTAGTTATTTAGCAGAGCAGAACAGACAGCAGTAAAATCAATCTCTGCTAGTGGAGAGTAGTTTCTATTGCTCTTGTTTTCTCCATTCCCTATGAATTAGAGGCTAGAGTGAAACTATTATAGTACTCTTCAATCAAATCCCCCAAATTACACATTTTTAGGACAGATCCATGTAGTTATAACTTATTTTCATGAGAATACTATTAAAAACATGGAATCTGATTTTGCACTTATTAGATAAAATCAATAGAACATGTCTTTCACAACTTAATCTGTTACTATTGAACATTTCAATCTATTGAGATACAAAATGCATTTCTAATTAAACACAAATTCATTGAGAGAAAGAAAACTAAGTGATACAATTTGAAATCAATTATGAAGGGAAGCTAAATTGGCATCGTATGCAAAGTTAGGTCATTGAAATTCTGTGGAATTTCAATGGCCTTGAACTTACATCCTAATCAGTGGTGGGATTCAATTTTTTTTTACTACTGGTTCTGTGGGCATGGCTTAGTGGGTGTGGCAAGGGAAGGGTACTGTAAAATCTCCAGTCAGAAGTAGTATTTGCCGGTTCTCTGAACTACTCAAAATTTCTGCTACCAGTTCTCCAGAACTGGTCAGAACCCACTGAATACCACCTCTGGTCCTAATGCAGTGCTTCATTATCTCAGCAATTTTAAAACATATGAATTTCAAGTCCCAGAATTGTCCAAGCAGCATTCTGTTGAAATCCATACATGTTATAATTGCTGAAGCTGAGAAACACTGTCCTAATGTAATTAAAATAGCTTTGATGCCCCGTCTTTAGCTCTTCAGAAATTACAGAACTTATTTAACCATTAACATTAAGAGGAAATATTGTCACGAGATCCTTATACGGCTAACAGAGAAAATAAAAGCCAAGTCATTTTTAGTTACTGTATTATAATCACTATCCTGAGCAAAGTGATTTTTTAAAAAAGAAATTGTCTAATTGGATTTCTTATCAAACAATTTTTAAAAACTTTTTTTACATTTCATTAGTGCAAATATCATATGTTCCTGATGATCAGCAGAAGACTAAATGTCTATAGTGGTAAAGAAACTTACTTGTAACATTAAATTCATAAATAAATATAAAATTCATGTTTTCTGATTATGTTTTACGGGTTAAATTGAATGTGAAAAAGAATGTAAAAAAGAAAGGCTTTTTTAATTTTTCCATAACAGATACTGCATTTTCTCTACAGGGAAATTAACAGGATTAATTGTATTTTGTCTCCTAAAACAAAGAGGGAACATAGCATAGCACTTCTACACATAATGTCATTTTTCTTGGCTATGATCTGTACTCTCTTGTGTTCATTTAAATGCATGAATTTTAATCATAACCAGTTTTTATTTATCCCCCCCTTCAATCTAGTCTTTTCCAACCTGTGCCTTCCAGATGTGTTAGGTTATAATTCCCAAAATACCAGGCTTGTTATGAGAAAAAGTTCTACATCCTAAAAATAAGTGCTGTGCCATTTTTATCCCAGCATTTCTCGCACTCACATGCTATTTTTATTCAGTTTGCAAGAAAGAAATAACTTTTGAAATTGTCTTTAGAGCAGATGAATTTGAATGAAATTCTCACAGGATTCTTCTTTGCTAACAGATAACCAAAAGATAGAGATAGATAAGAGAGAGAGAGAGAGATGATAGCTAGCTGGCTGGCTGGCTGGCTGGCTGGCTGGATGGATGGATGGATGTAAAGCACTTTGTATATGTTAAATAGAATAAGCTTTGTGCAAAAGAATAAACTATCAAGCTAGTATTACAAATAATAATATCCAAAATACACCAGGGACATATTTTCAATTTATTATGTTTACTTGGAATTATTAATTGTATTATTTGAAATAATTATTGTTTTATTTCTTTAATTTGGTCAGCTCAAGTCAGTGAAGATACAACTATGTAAAAAGGGTTAGGATAAGATAGAGGGACTGGTCCAAAGTCATCCAGCTGATTTTTCATGCCTAAGGGAGCCTTAGAGCCTTAGGAGGTTATACAACTTGCCTCGTGGTGTAACCAGAACAATCTGGAACTGAACACACTCAAAATCATAGAAATGGTGGTAGACTTTAGAAGACACCCTCCCATACTACTACCTCTTTTAATACTAGACAACACAGTATCAACAGTAGAGACCTTCAAATTTCTAGGTTCTACTATCACATGACCTAAAATGGACACCTAACATCAAAAGCGTCATCAAAAAAGCACAAAAAAGAATATTCTTTCTGCACCAACTCAGGAAGCTCAAACTGCCCAAGGAGCTGCTGATCCAGTTCTACAGAGGAATGATTGAGTCTGTCATCTGCACCTCTATAACTACTTGGTTTGGTTCTGCAACCCAACAGGACAGACACAGACTTCAGAGAGTAATTAGGTCTGCAGAAAAAAATAATTATTACCAACCTTCCTTCAATCGAGGACCTGTATACTGCACGTGTCAAAAAGAGGGCTGTGAAAATATTTACAGACCCCTCACATCCCGGACATAAACTGTTTCAATTCCTTCCTTCAAAACGACGCTATACAGCATTGCACACCAGAACAGCTAGACACAAGGACAGTTTTTTTTCTGAAAGCCATCACTCTGCTAAACAAATAATTCCCCCAACCCTCTTCAACTATTACAAAGTCTACACTACTGTTATCACCCATCCTTATTACTCCTTATCACCATCCCCTCCCACTGTGACTGTATGACTGTAACTTTGTCGCTTGTATACTTATGATTCATATTGACTGTTTCCTTTTATCTTTTCTTTTATGTATACTGAGAGTATTTACACCAAGACAAATTCCTTGTGTGTCCAATCACACTTGGCCAACAAACTATTCTATTCTATTCTATTCTATTCTATTCTATTCTATTCTATAACTTGCAATCTCCTGATTTGTAGGCCAGCACCTCAACTACTGTGCCAAACCAGTTCTCAAAAGTTTGTGGAGAAGAAAAGGAAATTGTCACTTCGATGCCATCAAGTCTTCTAAATGATACTACCAATGCAGTGTGACTCTTCACTAAAGAATATGGCTTTTTAAAAAAAAAAATACAATTTTTTTTTTGTTATTGATGATTATGGTACAGCACAAATATAAAACTCAGAATGGCATTGATCAGCTATTTGAAATTCTATGCTATATATCTGAAGCAGCTGATTTGGGGGCCTCTGTATGCTCACGTTGTGGCCCAGCAGCTGCCAGTGGAACTGGTGGCAGACTTGGGTGGTTAGGAGGTTGGGGAAAACTTGGGCCAGGTCTGGAGCTAAGACAGGCTTTGATAGATGCTCTACATTGGAAGCAGAGATAGGCCAGGGTCATCCGACATTTCCCAGCTGCCTTTGGAATCAGAGATAAGTGGTGAAAAAGAACAGCTGGAGCCTGTTCCAGATGCATGTGTATGCAGAGGTGTCAGGAGAGGAAAACAACTGAGGAACAGGGGCTGACTGGGAGAAAAGCACATGTGGATGTTGAATAACCCCTCACTGGGGAATAAATAGAAGCAAAAGGGGAGTGGTGGTTGCAGGAGACAATAGTTCGTATTTCTTTTGGAAGGTTTGCTTATCATGGTTCGTGCCCCACATACTCCTTGCTAGGAATTAATTTACAGCTTTGAAGCTGGCCTGGCAATTATCCAATGACTAATAAAGTCTGTTCTTGAAATTAAGATTAAGATTATTGCCAGGACTTTTCTGTGTATGAATGCCATGAATTCACAGTAACTAAATAAAGAGGAGCGGGGTTTGACAAGGAGTCTGTTTCTTGGTTCTGCTAAGGCTGAGTCAGAACACCTCAGATGAAAAATACCCGTAACATTATTTTACTTGTTCAGTCAGAAGCATTGGAAATGGTCTTTACTGAGTCTGATCAATGGGTTGTTTAACTGCCTATGGTCTGCACTGATAGCCGGCTGCCCTCCAAGTTCTCAGTCAAAAGCTGTTTCTAGCTCTACTGAAAGCTATTTCAGGTAGAATCTGGAATCTGGAACTTTCTATAAGCAAAACATCTGCTCAATAAATGAATAACAGCTTATCCACATGCAAAATCTGGCTTCCGTGCCTTTAAAGCTCTTAGCTGGTTTATGAGTATAATTTCTACCTAAATAGATATACGTGAGGCCTCAAACAAGATATAGAATCATGCCTGTAAATACCAATGCCAGTTATTAACCCTGAAACATACATTACACACTCCACACCTCATTCAATTTATACATAAAAGACATCAGTGTATCTTTGTGAGCTTTCTAACTTTGTAGTAGTGCAAACTTATGTATCCCTGATCTGACGCCTGCAAGTGCAGACCTGCCTTCATTTGCTAAGGAAAAAGAGCAGTTGGCCCATTAACAATAATGACACACTGATTAACAATGCTGCATAAGGCTGAAAATCCATCCTCTGGCCTGTTGTGATCTTCTCTTGCAGAAGGTTGTGTGTGTTGTGACTTGCTGGCAAATAACAAACATTTTCTGCACCTCATTTCCATAAAGCTTCCTCTCCAGACATTATTATGACAAGCCAGTTTTCACAGGAGCCCAATCCTACTGATATATAATCAGAAGTAAGTCCTACCTACTGCATTCAAAGCAACTGCTCCAAATCAGTATGTACAGGATAGCAGACATAGAATGCTATGATCGTGCAAGCACAACCCAAAACCCCGAGGCAGAATTCCCAGCCTTTGGTGTAGCCTCCAAGTCTCTTAAGCTCTCTTGATTTTTGAATGTGGCAAAAAATTATTAAAAACCTAGGGAGTAAAAAATATTATAATATATAGTAAGCAATGCTAGTTTAACGTTTTTCTTAACATTAATTTAAGTTATATTATATTACTTACTGATTTGATCTAGACTCAGTCATTCCAATGTTTTTTACTCATTTTGGGGATATGGGCAAAAGAGGAAAACCACTAATGACTGGGAACATATATTAATTTAAATAGGTAACTCAGCATATTGTAATGAATTTAATGGATGGAAATTAATTTAAATTAAATTAAATTAATGTAATAGGTGGAAATTAATCAAGGAAAGAAGCAACCTAGAACTAAGGAGAAATTTCTTCACAGTGAGAACAAATAACCAATTGAACGACTTGCCTTCAGAAGTTGTGGGTGCTCCATCACTGTAGGCTTTTAATGAGACTGGACCTCCACTTGTCTGGAATAGTATGGGATCTCCTGCTTGAGCAAGGGGATGGATTAGAAGACCCCCAAAGTCCCTTCCAACACTGTTATTCTGAATTGTCTTTCTTTAAGCAATTATTACATGTTTAAAAAGGTTTTCCTCAAAGCCCTAGCTCATACAGGGTATTTCAGATATTCTATAAATATTATTCATAGATACATTCCATTTAGTGTAGCCCAAGGAGATCATAATTTATAGATTTGTGAAAAAAATATTTGCCATTTTTGAATCTTTGCCATGAATGTTATCAGAACCTTATGCAGATCCTACTGATGTAGAAAGATATTTGAATAATACATAACGTCAATATTTTGCTTGTTTCAGATCTATCTCAACATTTCTATGGGATTTAGATTTCTGAGTTCTGAACTTGTAAACTTTTATTTTATCATTCCAATTTTCTTTATCCATTCTTCTGTAGATTTACTTGTATGACCCATTTAGATTTCAGCTGATGAACAGATAATCTGACTTTGTCTTGCAGACTTCTGTTATAAACAAGATCTCATGGCTTTGTCACCAAGTCCCTTTGATCTCTGGAAGCAAAGCATACTCAAGCTATGATCTAGGACCTCCATGACTGTCTGTTAGTGTTATGTTCTTACTGTGGAATGCAGTGTTTGGTTCCTGCCAAACAGAAGAGTGAACAGAGGGTGAATACTTTTCAGAGAATTGGAGGTGAAGACTAACCTGAACCTGATTGCTAAATATCCTATTTATTTTCTGATTTTGGATGTTTAACTGTGATTGCTGTTGCTTAAGCTAGTGACCTGATTTGGATTATGCTACCATGCACAGATAGTAGACACCACTTCTCGTCTATTTTTCTTTTTAAAATCATTATCGCTGCATGAAAACAGATTTATTTTTTTAACCAAAGACAATTGAACTTTGTCTTGAGGAAAATCTCCTCCCACACAGAAAAGAATAAAAAATAAAAAATAAAACTAAGTGGGTGAGGAAAAATATTAGGTTTCTTCCTTCCCACAAATGTCAGTCTAGGTCCAAACGAAATCATTATGTATTTACAGTTAAGTAAATAACATCACAAAGTTGAACAAAAAAGCTTGCATTTGCCTTATGGTTTAGCACTTACTGCAAGTAAATCAGACAATGGAAGTAATTAATTAATTCCAGAAATTAATGAGATTAACTTTGGGATTTTTTTCTACTCTGTACTATATCATGCATACTTTATCTATTAATCCAGTTTAAAACCCACTAATTAATCTTTGGTATTACAAACATTAATGAAATTAATGTTTGTTTTTGTATGCCTAACAGTATCATATATAGTTTGAAGTTGAACTATTAAAACAGCTGCCAACATATTATGCTTTCTTTGGCTTTAAAATCAAACTACCAAAGCAGCATCAAAGCAATTATAAAAGCAGGACATAACTTGCCTAGCATGAACTACCTAGTAAGACACAGTGTATTCATCCTTGTCCATATTCCACATATGATTGTTTAGTAAATGCCATGAATGTAAATATATTTTCCAACATGCCTAACTTTATAGAATTCTGATTTTATGTATTAACTTTTAATAGATTTATAATTTTAACTTACTATCCACACATAAAAACACACTAGCTTTAGCTATTCAAATTATATGGTACATACATCTTCTGAATTCATTCATAAAGCAGTACACCTTTTTATATCTAAAACATGGATGCCACTACTGAAACACAATATGATATAAAGTTCAGAAAATGTGTTCAGTCACTTAGATATCAGCTGATCAGCTAAAGAACATCAAGATAAATTTGATAAATATGAACTATTATCAGTGAGAAAATAACTGCAACCTGCAATATTTTACTTTGAATGGGTGACATCAGCATTCATTGATTGATTGATTATGTACTATCAAGCTGATATTGATCCTTAGCAACCATATAGATTGCCCTTCTCCAGAATGATCAGCGTTACTGTCTTTTCAGTTTTCAGACTTAAAAGCTATAGTAAGAAGCACTATTGCCCAGAAATGTATCTTGCTTCAGAGGAGACAACCAGCAACAATAATTTAGGAAAAGCATGAAAGTCTTACATTTTCCAAAACCAAGAACTTTGTTTGCTTGTTTAATAGAAAACAATGTGGCTAGGAAAATAAATATAATTGTTTAAATAAAAAGTGTGTGTATGTAATAGAAGACAAATTGTATTTCAAGAAATCATGACTGTAATATTGATCAGCTAATATTTATAAAGGATGGATAGAAAGTTTGTTTTTAACCAGCAGATTGACTCTATTGCTTATAAAGGGTGCTGAATTTGCTTGACAATAAAAATAAATAAAAATAAAACACAATTACAAAAAATGATTGGAGAGATATATATTGTCAGAACCAAAAAAATGCTGCAAAGCAAGAATTGATTTTCAATGCAGAATGCAGTTCATAATACTTCCCATAAAATTCTAACTCTGTTTTGGGGCTATTAGAAGTTTCTATTTCTCCTAAAGTCTATTAAAAGGTTCTAAATAATAAGGCATCTTATGATTTTCATTGGTCTCTTCTAGAGGTGCTTCAATTTGTCAATGTTCTTATAAAATACAGCAACCATATTTTAGATGCAGGCTAATAATTCCTCTGTGGTTCTAATAGATAGAAATTAATTCCAGATTCTTCAAAGCATTAAATATTGTGCCAGGAACTGGATCTGTAGTCAAGTTATCCGTGCTATAAATGGAACATTTATAAACATTGAATTAATACTGAACACTTTGCAATAGGCAAATTTATTTTTTCATCTAGATTGCTTAGTTATGCAAAAAGTTGAAATAATACCATTCCACATTACATAGCATTTCCTATCTTGATTTTTTTAAAAAAAGCAAAAAATGATTATTTTAATTGAATTATTCATTTGCTTATTACATTATGGTCATCTAGTAAATGGGTACATAATTATGATGTTTAAAGCATTAAAAGGGTTTGAAACAGAGGTGGTATTCAGCGGATTCTGACCAGTTCTGGAGAACTGTTAGTGGAAATTTTGAGTAGTTTGGAATACCACCTCTGACTGGTCCCACCCCATCTATTCTCTGCCTCCCAAGTCTTTTTTTGGTGCCCTGCACAAACAACAGAGCTGGAAAGCAGGTTAGTGGAGTGGGGAGGGAATGGGATTTTGCAGTAACCTTCCCCCAGGAGTGGGAAGGGAATGGAGAATTTACAGTATCCTTCCCCTGCCACGCCCACTAAGCCATACCCACCAAGACATACCCACCAAGCCATGCCAAGCCCACCAAGCCACACCCACAGAACCAGTAGTAAAAAAAAAAATTGAATCCCACCACTCGTTTGAAAGGCTTATTTCTGTTTTATAAGAACAGAAGAACAATTAATGTAAATAAATAGATTTAGAGTAAAGGTTTAGACAAAAGTCTCAGCACAGTGGTAAAGGAAAAAAGTGCCAGGTAAAACTTGAGGAATTTTGAACTAAAGCTCTGGAGATTCTCTTTACAACTGAATATAACACAATGTGTTATATTCAGATATTGCTATAATTAAGTTTTCACTGTCTACTCAAACTTCATGACTCCTGAATAATATATCAGTTGAGCACTATTCATGAAGCACTTTGTTTTGTAATGAATATATACAGTATAATAATCATTTTTTTTCCTAAAAGAGTTATGTCCCTAAATTTGAGAAAGGAGTAATCTTTAATTTAAGTTGACGATAGAGGATGATTCCAGAAATCAGAGAAACTGCAGCCAAAGCTGTGGTGGACATTGGCTCTGTTTTGGTTAGTCTCTGCTTACTCATGTCTGTTGCTATGGTTGTATCGTTAAAATAATGGTCAGCTGTCTCCTGTATAAAATTGTAAGAGAAAAATTAGCTTATCCATTCTTGGAATATATAATCATGTGTGAAACACAGTGGATTAGTTTTTAGGAACATGGAATTATTCAATATGCAAAATTGTAGGATAGCACAAGCAATTTGGATTTGTATATATCTGAAAGTACCCAATAAAGAGAGAAGCATAGAATAATAACTTGAAAACATACATAATTAGAAATACTTTTGCAAGAAATGCAAGTACTTACAAGAGTTCTACAATAAATGGAGGTACTTATCAAAAATAATCTTTCTTTGTTCCTTTCTCCTTCCTCCCTACTATAGCAGGAAGTATGGATTTAGAAATTAACTGAGATGAATCAACTTTAACAAATAATGGCAAAATTCCAAAGAAGGTAACTTTGTACTCTCTTCATATTATTCTGTTGTTTTAACTTGGGTAGTAACTTAAATACTGAAAATGTACTCATGGATATTTTGGGAGCAATCAGATTTGGTCATCTATAGCCCAGCAGTTGAATGAAACAGTAACACCAATGTTGAAAAACAACGAGATGGAAGTTTTATATTACATCCATCATATTAAAATTAAAAAGTCCCATCTGATTCCTTTTACCTAAAAAAAAGTAAATAATACGAAAGTGTGTTTTTAGAGAGGAGGAAAATGTAGGATGCCTGTGATTCATTTTGCTCAATAGCTCAGGAATGACTAAAATTACTCTAAAAGCACATATAAAAAACCTTTCAGGAAAGAAATCTGATGTATCCTTTCCATATATATAAATGTTTTAAACACCTGAAATAGATCTGGGCTGAATATTCACTGAAGATGATGTGTTCAAAGTTTAGTGATTATAATGTTGTCTCTTCTATATGAATTATGCAAGGATTTAGAACAACAGTTAAGATAATTTCTAGTGTCAAAAAAGCACCTGGAAGGGGAACCATTGGACCAATTATCAGAAATTACAAAAAAAGAAGGATAATATAAGTCCCAGAGCATCCCTTTCTCCCCTTTTCTCTGTCTTTCTAAGGCACACCTATTTACATCTATATAGAAGCATCTGTGCCTCTGTTAATCACATCTGAACTGCCATTTCAGGATGAAATCTAAACATGCAGGTTCAGAGATAATCCATCATGATCCCTCAGTTTTTCACGAATAATTGAGTAAAATAGAATTATGCTTCCCCAACACATATACATGGTCAGAAATTTAATTTATCCCCTCTACCTTACAGTTTTTTCTCTTCCCCTTTCCCCTCTCTTTTTCTAATACTTCCTTTATTTTTTTTTTCTGCCTTTCATAAATTGTTCTTACCACAAATCTAAATTGATGACCTGAATTTTTTTAAAATTAGGCTAAGAACTGCATGAAATAAGGCTGAGGTTCTTTTAGGCCCAGTTTTGCAAAGTGCTTTGCCAAAAAAGTCAAGATGTTAGACACAACCAAGCAATTGAACTCCATTCCATTTATACATCTTTGTCGTGTCTTTAATCATATGTCTGTGGCTGTTATCATGATTTATTTTATCCCCTTTGTGTACAGCTCAGCCCAAAAGAGTGATGATAGAAATCTGATATGGTGACAGAAATTTGATCTTGGGTGAATGATCTCCACAAACAAATCTCATACCCATCATTTTTGGAATTGATATCAACTAAATAAGGGATCCTGAATTTCTTGTATGTAATTTCTAGGTGTGTGTTTGCTTGTACACTGCTTTTCTTTTCAAAAGATGCAGAGCTCAGTGCACTATTGTTCTCTCCAGAAGATCACATAATCAAATATATTGTAATTGTCCACATCAAATTAGGTAACATGAAAGACAAGTTGATGTCTTTTGGCAGAAAAAAATCTACTGTGAGTCATCACTCTCTGGGCCAGTTCTACTGTTGAGATAAGCAGACCTTCCTTGAATAATTGTATATAGATGAAATATTTTGGGAAGAGGTGTTTTGGGGGTTGTTCAGTTGTTTCCCATAATTTTTTAGACTTTATATATGTCATTTATGAGCTTTGGTGGCACAGTGGTTAGAATGCAGTAACTGCAGGCTAACTCTGCACATTGCCAGCAGTTCGATCCTGCCTGTCTCAAAGTTAACTTAGCCTTCCATCTTTCCAAGGTTGGTAAAATGAAGACCCAGATTGTTGTGGGCAATATGCTGACTCTGTAAACCACTTAGAGGGGGCTACAAAACACTATGAAGTGATATATAAGTCTAAATGCTATTGATATATATGTCAATATTGGGTCTTGGGTCTTAGCCTGGTAAGCACAACTTTTGTGAATTGATTTGCATGATCTCATTCATCTCTCACAATGTAACAGATATATTAAGTCACTCAGTGTTGCCTTGAATGACAAAATTGGCAGCATATAAATTTAATGAATAATCAATCCGCACTGAAGGAGCTTTCCAACTCCCTTTAAGTGTATGCTGCTGTGTATCAGTTTCTTCTGATTCTTCTAATTTAATTTACTCCCAACCTTTGGATAGAGAAGCTTGTAGACTTTATGCAAATTATCAGTTCCTCTTTGCTCACAGAAAATAAGATTGTCAATCTTATCTAATCATTATGTGTCATGAAAGAAGCAGAGACTCATTCTGTGCTTTTCATTCAAGGAAGTTTTTTTAAAAAGAAAAATTACAGATACATAATAAGCTGCCACATCTTGAGCAATACTCTATTTTTTTCTCTAAATTACAGTAGACATTCCATCTTATAAACAAAACTGCACTCTGTTAATGACAGATTTCCTTTTTTTAAGTTTGAATTTCCTTTTGAGGACAAGGAGGCAAAAGAAACTGTATAGCACACGTTCAACCCAAATATAGTGTTTGCTAGCCATTTTGTATTCTGCTTAACCATAAATAATTTGTACATTCCAGTGGTATTCTGCTCTAAAGAGAAGTTTCATTTCATTCCTGAGATCCTATGTGATTATGGGTAATGTGAAACAAAACAGTAAAAAAATGTTGGAGGACATTTGGTATAAACAGATTTATTCTTGCCTTTAAAAAAAGGAAAGGAATGATTAACTTAAAGTTTAGAAGTCAACGAAAGAAAAGACTCCCAGTACATAAAGGTTTTACAATTTTTTCAGGATACATGCTATAGCTTTGCAAGTGATAGATTTTCAAATATATATGTGTGTGTGTGTGTGTGTGTGCGTGTTTGTGCGTGTGTGTGTGTGTGTTTATATATATATATATATATATATATATATATATATATATATATATATATATATATATATTATATATATTTGTTTTCTTAAGTTTTCATGGATACTTAAATGTATTGCATTCAGCTTTGTTTGGGTATTTTCCCACGTCATTGTAGTTGTGCTTTTAAACTTCTGTAGAAGCCTGATGATGGCAGATGAGATTCTGCCGAAACGTTACTACAACTTTAAAAGCAAAAACGTCCGCCCAAGCAAGAGACCCTACACCATTTCTGATAGAGGGGAGTCCAATCTCTTCTTGAAAGTCTCAAGTGATGGCATTCCCACAACTTCCAACGGCAAGCTGTTCCATTGGTTGATTCTTCTCACTATCAGGAAGTTTCTCCTTATTTCCAGATTAAATCTCACCTTGTTCAATTTCCATCCGTTATTCCTTGTCTGGCCTTTGGGTGCTTTAGAACAGGGACCTCCAAACTTTAAGACTTGTGAACTTCAACTCCCAGAATTCCTCAGCCAGCAAAATTGAGGAATTCTGCAAAGCTGGCTGAGGAATTCTGGGAGTTGAAGTCCACAAGTATTAAAGTGGCCAAGGTTGGAGACTCTTGCTTTAGAAAACAGTTTGACCCCTTCCTCTCTGTGCAGCCCCTAAAATATTGGAACACTACTATCATGTCTCCACTGGCCCTTCTCTTCACTAGACTAACCATGCCCAGTTCTTGTAACCGTTTTCATATGTTTTAATCTCCAGTCCCTTAATCATCCTGGTTGCTCTTCTCTGTACTTTTTCTAGAGTATCAACATCTTTTTATAGTGTGGTGACCAAAATAGGATGCAGTACTCTGAATGTTCATATAGAGGAATAGGAACTCCAGTGATACCAGATTCATTTTAGAGTCAGATCAAGCTAGATCAATTCTAAGTTTAAGGATCTTAGAAAATAGAAGGTCAAGCAGAAATTGCTGCATTTGGGAAATTCTTAACTTTAGCTCAGTTTAGTGTTCTTCCCACAGATGTCTTGGAAGGAAAATATAGGAAAATCCCATATGAAACCTGATGCTGCCCTGTGCTGGGAGTACCATAGAAACTCCAGCCCATGTTGTTCTGTATTGCCATTTGTCACAAGTTGATTGCCCCTCTTTTATTTAAACTTTCAATGCGCTAGTTTTTATTTGCACTATAATTAAATAATTATAATTATAATTAAATAAACAAGATAGATTGTACTTTTATTGGTCAATGACCAAAATAAAGTTCCCTTTGTCTTTGTACTGCTCCTCATGTAAATAGAAATTTTAGATCTTTTTTATCTGTTTTTAAGTATTACGATTGTTTGGAAAGGTTTAATTGGTTAGAGAAAAATCCCTAGTCAAATTGTGTGCTTAACTGAATGCCAAAGTGTCAAATTGACACAAACTGACATAATCTCTACAAAGAGCAAAGATGTGCACATCCTTCTGCAAATGTGGAGGCAGACCTGTCATTTATGTATTTCAGCTGATTACAGAAAATAGAAACATATTGAATATGATAGATGCAAATATTTAGCTATTCCTTAGCAGAAAGAAGAATTTAGAATTTTTGACACACTTTCCTGAAAAACTCCTCCTCCCCTTCTTTCTCTTTTTTCCTCCTCCTCCTCCTCCTCCTTCTTCTTCTTCTCCTCCTCCTCCTCATCTCTTTGAGTTAGTGTTGACTCCTGGTGACTGGACAAGTTCCTACAATTTCCTTGGCAAGGTTTTCCAATTCCTGCTTCCTAGGGCTAAAAGAAAAGTCACCCAGTTCACTTTCATGTCTAAGGCAAAAATAAAATGAATTACCTTCCCATGACCAAATGTCTTTACTCTTGTACTAATCTAACTCTCCAGACATCTAGTTCAGAAATATTCTTACGTTTCCTTGCGTGCATTCTGTGCTAGAATTATCTCCACAGATTTACAATAATAGAACACAGATGCATAGGACTGAGCAGGTTTTCTAGTCCAATCTTCTGCTCAAGACATCTTATATGATCTCTATCAAATGGTTGTTCAGTCTATTCTATTCTCCAGCAATGAAGCACCCACAACATTGAGAGGCAAGCTATTCCAAACATATTCACATAGGAGACTGTAACTGTCTTCTCAAATCTTTAACCTTCTTCCTTGGTTAATATATAGTATAGGTATGTATCTAATACATCAATTATTTCTTGCTGAAATATTTTACAAAACCTTAAGGATAATAATCCATTTCCCCAATGCTTAATGTTTGGCAAGAGTTTGGTATGTTTTCCAAATGCATCCTATATGATTCCAGTCATACAGTTTCATTTTTTTCTTCAATCAAACTCTACATTCCCAAATGTTTTGGAGTTGGCAAACTTTTCCTTTTGTGACGAAGTTAGAGAAAAACTTTATTCTGACAATTATTTTATGAAGATCAAAGCTCTATAAGTAATAATGCACTATGGGCTTATGGATAACAACTCTAGTAGGAAATTTTTGTAGATCAGATTCTAGGAATATATAGCATATATTTTTCTGATAAAGGAGAATGTTTGTATTTCAGGGTTGAAAGGAGGAATACTTTGTGCTCTCTGAGCTTGCTGTTTTCTTGCAGGTGTTTCATTAGACAAACTAGGTAACATCATCAATGGTCTTTTTGTGTGCCTATGGACATTTTTTTCCCATTGGCGTGCTATCTGAAGATTTGACACCCACATCTAGTACCAATAAAAGAGAATATTTGTAGTTCAGGATTGCAATGAAGGATTCTTAGTAATCTCTGAGCTTGGTTGTTTTCTTGCAGACATTTCATTACCCACAATGTTATCTAGTTTGGGTAATGAAACACCTGCAAGAAAAGAACTCAAAAAGCATCAAGGATCCCTCATATATTTTTCTTCGTTTTACATCTAATTCCCACTCTGAAAAGCAATTGCTGATCAAAAATCCTGGCAATTGAATAACCAAACAATAGCCACAACAAAGTTTAGAATAGTAAAAGGATGGTGATGATATAGCCAAAAGCCTGGCAGTGTCCTATTTAATTTGATTGTGTTTTTTCATGAGAATTAGTTGATCACGATGTTTGTGTGTAATGTGTCCGTTTTCTGAATGACCAGAAAATACCTGAAAAGAAATAAAAATCTGTCTCCTATCTCAGATAACAAAACTGCAATTTAGAATTCTTAGAGTGAATAACAAATTAAGCAATAAGCAAAGTGTCAAAGACAACTAAATGGGAGTTCTGCAAGTCATATGGGATCAACAGGCATTGGTAGCTATAGGAATGATAGATTTTACTTTCATTTATTTGTAATATGTGTGTGTATTTGTAATATAAAAATGCCATGTGTAGCAATGTTTGTTAATATTACAATAAGCTAATATGGCTCTTCTGTCAAAGACAAAATTAAGTTATGAATTTGCATTCAATACCTAAAATGTATAAATCTTCAAACAAATAAGCTAAATGATATTCTGTTTTATCTGCGCATTAAGCTATTCGCTACTTCACACAATAAACCTAACAAAAAATACATTTATTTTTAATGGTGTCTTTAATCTTACTTTCATGTAAATCCCAGTTATTTTCCTTCTTTCATAAGTCCTCCAAATGTATGCCATATGTGCATAATGTTAGTGTCTATTAAATGCTTGCATAAGCAGATAACCATAGGAATATTTACTTCCCTATGTAATATAGTTGGGTTGCACAAACTACATGCATAAACTTTAATTGGCATATCTAAAATTAATAGGTACAATTTAGCTAAAATTAAGTTCTTTAAGTTGCATATTCCAGCAAACTATATCCATTTTGTCTTTGGACTTTGAAATTTTGTTTCTATCAAAAGACTGAAAAATATGATGTACCCAAAACAGACTATATGCTTAGGTGACAAAGAACTAATAAGAAATTTCTAATATTCTAGTGATAGCATTAATATGGAATTTCTAGAAAATTGTATTGTAGTGATGTCAGACAACAGGACCTCATTTCAGTGCTTAAAATGGCATGTTATATCCAAATACATGTTAAGTGTAGCCTAATCAATATTTTTTTTAAAAGATATGTTAATATGCAGAAGGTGTTCTTCATTGCTTTTGCATAAATCATCATTTGTTATAAATAAATTACACTGAATGTGTTCCTCTTTATATTTTTCTTTTATCATGCCATGCAGGAAATGCTGACTTTCTGACCTATAGAGGGGAATACTTTGCTTTGATGTCTTATTTGTACATAGCATTAATATGGAATTTCTAGAAAATTGTATTGTAGTGATGTCAGACAACAGTTCTCTTTAAATTATTTCTGAATGTGCCACATCTTGAGGTTCGCATACTGAGTTTATCTAAAAGAAAGGTTTTGGCTCTTTTGTGAATCTTCCCTAAGCCTTCCTAAAATTGTTTTTTCACCATTGCAGTGATCTGATAAGCATCTTATTTCTTTCTAGTTACAATTAATTTCCTATTAGAAATTCTAAACTTCCTTTGTTTTCTTGAAAGGAATCATAACGTCATAAAAAAGGTTATTCCTACGCTTTATGCTGAACAACTTCAAACAGAACATCTGAATGACACAGAAAGCAGTTAATTGTTCATTGTTCATTAAAAGGTCGTTAGTTTGTATGGCTGTTCTTAACTAATGAATACCAGTTAGATGCCCTTCTAGATTAAAGCAAAATGTTAAAGAGGTTTTTATTCAGGAACTTTATGAAACAGTAGCATCCTTTCCTTCCTTCAAGCAGTTCTATATTAGAGATTTTGAAGAAAAGACCAGAGCTTTGTCCTGTGCTTATTCAGCAGTTCTGGTTTCTGCTGTTCTGCTCTTTTCTTGATTTGCCTTCTAAGAACTCTCAAACATGTTTCCTGTCTGCTAGAATCATATCTTCCCAACAATATGATAAATATATTGCTCTGGGTGGAATGCAACAAAGTTATAATAATCACAAAAGGAAGTTATTGCACAAGTAAGATAATGAGTGAGGAAGGAACCATAAAGCTGAAATTAATTGATTTGGGCAATTTATCTGGAAAATTCTCTGTCACAATATAGATCGCTCACACATTTCCACAAAGAAGTTGGATAGAAATTTATCTCCAATATTTCTTTGGTGGCCAAAATTACTGTAAGAAATTTCTATTTGGAAATAAAGGCATGGTTTTGCTACTTATGATCTTGTTCACTAATTGTGTTGCTAGTGGGGGTTGCATTTATGCTGAGTAAAACTGAAGATGTGGAGTAAAGCTTAAGCAAGTGAGATCCAGGCCAATTTTTCTATTTTTCTAAGTACTATTGTTGCAAAGAAGGACAAGTGGAAATTAATCCTGTGCTGAAGCAATGTTTCATGCAATTGGCATGCAGGCAGTGACACGCTCAAAGGAAAGAATGTGGCATATATTCAGATTATACACTTCAAAATGATTAATATGCTTTTTAATGGAAATCTAATGGTTGGTCATAAAAAACCCTTTAAGATTTTCATTGTTATTTGGATTGTGACATAAGATGCAAGACAGAATATATGACTTGACTTTGAAACATCATTTCCAGCAGTGGAAATATTCACTAGTTATGGGGTGGGGGTGGGGGCGTGTAATCTGCATTTGAAAATTGCCAGCTCTTTCAGAAGAAACATGGCCAAAATTCAACAAAAATAAGTAAACATATATTTAGAGTTAAACTGGGACACCTGATTAAGGTTTGGTGTGCCCAGAAATGTTTAAACTCCTCAAAGATCCATAAATAAAGTAAATAAAAATCAATAATTAAATGGGCTAAACATCAAACAAAAGTTTTCTCTTCCTGTGGTCATTTGTCCCATTATGGGTGGTCTGGTAATAAGGGAAGGAGGAAGTTGTTAGTAGTTAACGTTTTATTTACATGTTGAGATTTCTTTACATGCTGTCAAAAGTGTTTATGGTTTTGGAGTCTTTTAGGCTAAAACATATACTTTACTATTCCTTAACTACAGATATTGGTTACTATGTATGTGTATACTCAACATAAAAGTAGCATCTGATGAAAAGCGAATGAGAATGTATAAATTTGTCCCTCCAGTTTGTAATAAGCTATTTCTTTTACATGTTGGGCATCCCTCTTCATTTAGAGGTTTAGAAAATTAAAACTTTCTGTATGGATGGAAGGGGAAAAAAGAACAGTCAGTCATTCAGGAACTGGGTTGCTCAAGTTTTCAAATCATTGCTGACTCCAGCACGAGTCCAGGCTCTACTAAACAAAAATATATCCTCAAAATTTCTCTTATCCATACACATACAGTAGTATGCAAAAGCAATTGTGCGAAAATGCTGTACATTAAAAATGCTTCCAAAAATAGAAGTGTTGCTAGTTTATTTTTATAATTAACAATAAATGAAAAGAAGAGAAATCCAAATCAAATCAATATTTGGTGTGACTATCCATTTCCTTCATTTTCAGTAACCACCTATATACAGTATTTAATATCGATCTATCATCTATCTACTTATGAAGAGTTGTTCAAAAGTCAGTGGCATACTACATTAAGGGATAGGAAACAGACAGTTTGGATCTTGTCTTGCTTTCATTTGGCAACATCCAGGGAGATAGAGACTATTTCATCAGAAAGCTGACTTCATACCTAGAAATTTTAAATTAATCTTAGAATTTTACCAGGCAAGAGAAAATTAAATGTATTCTATGTGTAAAAACAGCAGAACACTAAAATGTAGGCAATAGATTCTATGGTGCCTGTATCACGCTAGATATAGTCAAGCAGCATCTGGAGTATGTTACTTATTTTTAACTGAAATATATCTGACAATCTCACAGTGAAAATTAAACTTTGTACTTCTTTGTCTTCCTGTTCAATAAATTCATCTTTATAATATTATTACTGCATCGCTTGAACTGTCTATGAACATAACTTTAGGGGGAGGGAGATCTCCAACCTAAGTGTATTCTCTTTAATTTGCTCAAATGTATCTATAAAAAGAAGCCAGAGGAGTTGAATAATAGTGAATTTCCTTACTGTGGCTCATTTCTTTGGAGAGACATAAAGTAACTCCTTGAATGTAAACGTCTCCCACACAAAAAGCAAATTAATCTGTTTATATATCGCTTTTCTAATGGTGAAGCAAAAAATTCAAATTTATATTTAGCTCAAACAGAGAAGGTACTGAATTTATGAGTATTTTTATTTTTAACACCATTATATTACCTTTGAATTCATCATATATTCACAGGATTTATGCCTCTCTTATCTTCCTTATCAAAAAGAACAACTGAATTCACTGACCTTGACAGATAATTAATGTTTCGGAAACATTTGGTTCATATCACAAGGCCTATAATTTTGGATTAAAGCTGACATTGCTATTCTTCCCAAACACAAAGAGAAGAAAAGCTAAAAGTTTCAAGGAAATGACTCACTCTCCTCACTTTCCTGGAAGAATTGGAATATCTTCTGATTACTGTTTAATTCCTAGGTTAGGCAAAAAATGAACAGACCTAGTTCTTAGTGGATGTATATATAAATTATCCTATTGAATTAGCCCAAGACTCTCTTAGT
Source organism: Pseudonaja textilis (assembly GCF_049901715.1). Lineage (NCBI taxonomy): Eukaryota > Metazoa > Chordata > Lepidosauria > Squamata > Elapidae > Pseudonaja > Pseudonaja textilis. Next base: position 37,152,356 of record NC_141995.1, read on the forward strand.
CCAGCAACATATTTCTCATAGTACAGGTAGTCCTTGACTCACGATGGCAATTGGGATTAGAATAAAGTATGACTATATCATCAATCCTTACAGTCCTGGTTGCCACTGTTAATTAAATCCATAGTGAAGGATTAGGCAACACAACTTCCAGCTATTTCCCCACAACCAAAATCACTAGGCAGGTAAGTGGCTGCTGTTGGATTATGGACTGAAAAAATAATGGTTATGCAGAAGGGTGTGGAGCATGTGATGTTCAAGTGGATAGGGCATGGATTGGAACAAGGGAACAAGGGAGTGCAAGGATACAGTGCATACCAGAGAGGGTGTGCAAGGTATAGGAAGTGCATGATTGCTAGTGTGATGTGAGTATAGAGGGACTAAGGCAGGGTGCTCAAGTAGGAGAGATTTGTCTTAGCAACTTGCCACCTTCTCTGCTAGCTACCCCACTGACTTTCTGGAAAAGTCAGAAGAGAATGTTGTAAACGGCGATCATTTGATCACAGGGTGCTGAAACTGGTCATCAATGCAAACTGGTTGCCAGATCACAATCATATAATCACATGGGTGCTGTGATAGCCAAAACCCCAATGATACATTGTAATCACCATTCATTCAGCAACTTCAAATGGCTGGTGAACAAATGGTCATAGTTTGAAGGCTACCTGTAACTAATCAGATGTCTCCGGAATTCTTGCAAACGGGAGATAAGGGAACACAATAGCATCTCCTGGCATTGTTCCCCTGCATGAGGTATGCTATCCCAGACTAAGAAATAACATCAAGACTAATAGTCCCTGATAGATCTGTCTTCCATGGATTTATCCAATAACTTTTTAAAGACTTGTGGTAATTGTTTGCCACAAATCTTTAAGGTTAACCATTGAAGTCCAATGCTTCTATGGAAAAACTAATTGAGGAAAAATGCCTAGCTCTCACACATATGCAAAATATAATTCATATGGTTGTTTGAAATTATTCTGTGGATTACTACTTTTCACATAAAGTCACAAATGCTATTGGATATTGGTAATTTATTTCAGTATTTGGAGTTTACCAGTTTATTTGTATTGATTGAGATCTCTGACTGCAATAGACACTTATATAACAGAGAGAGAAATATATTAATACAGAAAGGGTTATTTAAAAGGAGATTCAATCCCTTGTAGTAGTCTTTTTATGTATTCTTAAATCCAAACTTTTTATGCTGAGAAAACTGGTATAATAATGCCTGTAGAGAAGTTCCACAAATTCAAAATACACATCAGAAAGTCAGTTTTAAACAAAGTTTAAAAGTAGCAACCTTCAGTCTTCCCTCTTCAGTAATGTTAATGATTACAAGCTGTATTTCTTCTGAATATCAGAATCATCTAATGATTAAAGATGTGAAAAAAGATCTTCAATATTTTACTGAACTGGAAGAGTTTACTTGGCAGCCTCACTATGGAAAAAGAGGATAAATAGTTGTTCCTAATCCTTCAAATTATTCTAGACAAGAACAACAATGAATACTAGCTGTGTCTTTATTATAAGATTACTTGCAACTCTGAAAGAATTCCTTCCCGCTTCTCATTAAAGTATCTGGAAAACTAGCGAGGGTTCCTTCTGAAGCACTTTCCCTGCCCTTTCAGCTTCTGAGGATCGAGATAACTTTTGTATGACAGTGGTCCAGGTTGTAGCTCTTCCTCCTGCCTCCCAAGCATTCCTACATTACTTATAGAATAGAATTCTTTATTGGCCAAGTGTGATTGGACACACAAGGAATTTGCCTTGGTGCAAATGCTCTCAGTGTACATAAAAGAAAAGATACATTCACCAAGAGTCAAGAATCATAAGGTACAACACTTTACAATAGCCATAGGGTACAATAAGCAATCAAATCATACTAGGAAACAGTCAATATAAATAGTTAGGATACAAGCAACAAAGTTACACTATAGTAATTAAGGGGGAAAATGGAAAATAGAAATTAACAATGTTCACATTGCAGATATGTAAAGTGGGATCCCTGAGGGCCAATGCTGAATTACTGCTTTTTATTTGTAAATGTTTTGGTTTGGGGATGACTATGGAAATAACTAAATTTGGTGATGGCAACAAACTCCTCAGGATGGTCAAAAATTAAGAGATGATGAAAACTTACAAAAAATATCTTAAGCAAATACTCGTCTAGGGTTTCAGACACCGGGCCATAGAATGGGAATCCATGAATTCTAGTCCCACTTTAGCCACGAAAGCCAGATGAGCGACTCTGGGCCAGTTACTGCCTCATAGCCCAAATCACCTCACAGGATTGTTTTGGGGAAAATAGGAGGAGAAAGGTGTGACAGATATGTTTTTCTCCTTGAGTTATTTGTAAAAATAAATTAATAAATGTGGGATATAAATAATTAAATAGGGTTATAAAGACAAGTGGAGTTCAGTGAAAACAAATATCAAATGAGTCTAAAAAGTCACACATATTATAAAGACTAAAGAGTCTCAACTGACCCATTTTTAAGACAAATTTCACACTAGGAATTTTTAGTGAAACACAAAACACAACTACTGATATTTTAATGTTCTTTTAAAAAAAGTCTAAGTTAAAGCCATACTTGGTGTACAATTTTATTCTCTACATTTTATAAAATAAATTCTAAAGCTATATAACCCATAAGGAGTGAGGGAGCAAAGAAGGCCAGGCGAAATGATTGGAAGGATAGAAGAATGTGAAAAATGTATAAAGTGACTATAAAGTAGACTGGAGTGATTGGTACTAGCAAAAAAGAAATCAGCATAAGTAAATGCTGATTTAAGTAAGTAAAGCAAGATTTCTAAATTATATAGATACTGGATTATTGTTAGTTTTGTGATAAAAGAAACTGGAAGAGCTATTTGGCTTTGTTAGGACTTATTATAACTTTCATTTCATTGAAGGAAGCTATATGGAAGCATGCATGGTTTATTTAAGAACTATGAGTATCTGTTTAAGATATCTTTCATCTTTACATGTTGAAGGAGGATGTTCATTAGTCCATGGTAGCAAAACATAAGAAAAGTAGATTAGAGCAGCTGGGGCCTCCATCTTTACTTCTTTACTTGCAAAAGACTCCAACTTATTCAATATCTATGCTTTTGTGAATGTGTGCTGACTATAACAAATGTTGTTGATAGAGATTTTTTCGGGCACAGTTAATGATATTTTTGCTTTGGGGGAGTAAATTGCATTTTCAAGGCCTTTTTAAAACATTGGTAGGTTCAAGCTTATCAACTTTATGATGAAAGATTGGGGAAATTAATGAAGGATGCAGTGTGATGAGAGGATCTGAATGTGAGCAGGCTATCATTTGGAAGGGCCAAGCATAGCTGTTGGGGAAAATGCCAATGGAAGAAAGGAAAAGAAGTAGATAAACTATTGAAAGAGAAAGTAAAATTTTGCTATGAAAAATATTAGAAAATAGATTAATTTTCAAGCATCATAATGAAAAGTGTGCATGAGGAAAGAGGTTGTGAAAGCTGTTTGGTATGGAGTGCAAAAATATATGTGACAGAATGCTACAAAATTAGATATGTTATGCTAGTGGGAAGTATGGAATAGGATGTCTGATGGAATTATTGAAGTAGAAAAATACATATAAGAGAAAGGTTAATGCAAAAAATTAGAATGTGAGAAAGACCATATATAATGTGCGTGGATAGAAAAAGACAGTGGCAAAGAATATAATTTTAAAAAGTAAGGAAACTATTGGGATTAAAAAACAAATGGTTTTAGAAATGGGGGAAAGTGAAAGAAGTAGATTTGTTTGTCAGCCCTTTGAGGTAGCCCAGGTCCCTTTGAGGTAGCCCAATATACTTCAGGGAGCCCAGTAGCACTTTATTTTTGTAGGGATATAGTAACAGAATTTGAACTTTTACTGACTTTTTAAGGATAACAAGGTCAAAGTGGGACTGTTCTGTTTGTCATGCTTTTTACTTCTCAAAACTGAGTAATAATTTTTCTTCTCCCACCCCTTTCTCAAGGCCAGAACTAAATTTCTCTATGCTTGTTTCTTACCTAACAGAGTGAATGGAATTTAAAGTAAATACAATGAAATTAATTGAATTAAATGTCTGAAATGATGCTAGAAGAATTATTTTGTGTAGCGATGATGGTTCTATGTCAAAGAGTAGGACTGAATTAAAAGTTATGTGTGTTAGAATCCAAGAAAATAAATTCATAAAGGTAAGAATGTTGACTTATAGTATAGCTTCAGGAATAGAAATGATTTAAAATATGGGATGTAGTTTTTTTATGAATTAGCTGTGTGATTTAGCAAGTGTATAAAGACTTCATTTCCAAAATAGACCTTATTGTTTTCTGTTCAAAGAGAAAAGTATCAATAGAGAATACAAAACCATAGGGAATTAGTTTGCTAAGCTATCCAAGGACAACATCTGCTAGAATTCTTAAACAATAAGCAATAAAGCTTATTCTTAATTTTTATTCTTAATTCTCTAGCAATAAAGCAAAGTTGTGTGAGATGCTCTTGGTTGTTTAACTTATGGACAAATATATAGTGCATGCTTGAGTGATATCAGAGATGCCCAGTTGACAACATGAATGAGCACATACTTTGGTAGGCAGATAGTATGCAACTGTTGGCTAAGAATCCAAATAATTTACAGTGGATGATAGATATATTATGTAATAAAGAAGACAGTTTAGAAAATTAATATATCAGAACCTAAGATGGTCATGTTTACATAAATTATTGCATATAAAAATGAGAGAGGGGAATCCTAGATGAAACTTTCATGGTAAGGTATTTGAAGATAGAAAAATGGATAGAACAATACCAAAATATGCAAATAGCCTGTTGCGAGGAACAAATATTTGTCAAAAGAAGCAAAGGTGTCTTATGGTCTCTTTATTGTATGGAAATGAATGTCGAGTATGTCTGAAAAAAGAAAGATAAATATAGCATGAATTGTTTACTTGGAAATGTGTAATAAAACAAGAAGAGCTAACAATGAGTAAATGGATGACTGTAGTCTGAATACAAAAGGGGGAACCAGTATGAAAGAAGTAACAGGAATGGTTTCAATACACAAGGAATATTGGAAGAATTTATTTACTCAATTTCTTTGTCTACAAATTTAATGATAATTTTTGAAAATGAAAGGTTTTTTTGACGAATATTGTTTTTCATATATATTATGTGGTAAAAGTACCAGAATTTTCCAAATGAAAATAAATTCAAATATGCTGTAATAATTGAATCTTCTTTATTCAGACAGTTACATCCTCTCACCTACAGCAAATAATTAAAGTTATAATGATGATGTATTTATACAGAGCTAGAATGCTGCTATGGTTTTTCATAACTTCACCAACCTACCCAAAATTCTTTACTTTGAATTTTACTTCTAAGATAGTGATAATTTAGATATATTTAAACTTAAAAAGATTACAGCAAGTTCCAGAAAGATGACTTTGGCGTTTTGAGAAATTGAGAAATGAAAACTGATGTAAAAGAAATATACCACATCACTGAAATTCAAATTAAATATGCACAAGATTGGGAAAATACATTGTTCTGATGTAGATTCCAAACTTATCCTTTTGAAGCATTTTATTTTTTCTTGATGTGTTTATTTATGTCCCACATTTGTTATATTTACAAATAATTCAAGGTGGTGAACATATCCAGCACATTTCTCCCCCTATTTTCCTCCTATTTTGTCCACAATAACAACCCAGTGAGGTGATTTGAGAGATAATAACTGGCCCAAAGTCATCCATCTGGCTTTCATGGCTAAAGTGGGACTAGAACTCACAGACTTCCACTTTCTAGCCCAGCACCTTAATCATAGACCATAATATCTAAAATTATTCTGAGTCAAAGGTGTGATTACTAAAACCAGATTACCCAAACTGTACATTTAGCAATATATTTTTATTGTTCTCTGAACTTTGAAAAGAAGATACTGTCCCTGCTCTCTCCCTGCTCTCTCCCTGCTCTCTCGCTCTCTCTCTCTCTCACACACACACACACACACACACACACAATATAGTAAGGAAAAAATATTAGCTATTTTTTTCACCCATTAGACTGGCTGATATCACTATTGTTACCTGATGGTGATTTATACAATTCCTAAATAATAGTCAAACACAGAGTGGCCTGGAGTGGTTTTTGTAGAAAACAAATGACAAAGAAGTATTTCAATGTTTGGCTGTTTGTTTGTTTTTATAGCCATTCACCACTATTGACTTATATCTTAAATTCCAGTGCAGAAGTAATATAATGAAATAAAATGTAAGGCAAGTTAAAATTTGAATGAGAGAGCACCAGGAAACTGCAAGCCTATAAATTCAAGCAGACTATTGAAAGACATGGCATAAGAGAGTACAAGTTGTCCCTGACTAACAATTGAGCCCAAAATTTCTGTTAGCAGCAATAGCAATAGCATTTAAACTTATATACAGATAGTCCTCAACTTACAGCAGTTCATTTAGTGACCATCTGAAGTTACTACAGCACTGAAAAAGGGACTTATGACCATTTTTCACACTTATGACCATTGCAGCATCTCTATGGTCACATGATTTACATTCAAATACTTGACAACGGACTCACAATTGTCACAATTGTCAGACCCCAGTGCCTCAGGGTCATGTGATTTTTTTTGTGATTTTCTGATAAGAAAAGTTAACGGAGAAGGCAAATTCACTTAACAACTGTGTTACTAATTTAAGAACTGCAGTGATTCACTTAACAAACGTGGCAAGAAAAGTCATAAAATGAGGCAAAACTCACTTAACAAATTTCTCACTTAGCAACAGAAATGTTGGGCTCAATTGTGGTTATAAGTTGAGAACTATCTGTACCAATAGCAATAGCACTTAGACTTATAAACTGCCCTAAGTGGTTTACAACATCAGCACATTGACCTTAACAATATGGGTCCTCATTTTCTGACTTGGAAGGATGAAAGGCTAGGTCAATCTTGAGCTGGTCAGATTGAACTTCTGGCAGTCAGCAGTGAATTAGCTTGTAATATTGCATCCTAACCACTGCATCACCACAGCTCATTGTTGCTAAGTGAAACATTTGTTAAGTGAGTTTTGCCCCATTTTACTACCTTTTTCCCATAGTTAAGCGAATCGCTGCAGTTTTTAATGGAGTAACATGATTGTTAAATAATCTGGTTTCTCCATTGACTTTGCTTATCGGAAGGAATCACAGAAAGGGATTACATGCTCCCAGGACCATCATAAATATGAGTCAGTTGCCAAGCAACTGAATTTTGATCATGTGACCACAGGAATGCAACAATGATCATGTCAAAAATGGTCATAAGTCATTTTTTTTCATTGCTGTGGTAACTTTGAATGGTCATTAAATGAACTGCCATAAATCAGGACTACCTGTAATACAAATTACTTCATAATGTTTTCACAAAAGCTATCAGGAAGTGACCATGAAATCTCCAGAACACAACCCCCAAAAATGGGTTAAATAATCAACTACTCATACTAGAGAGGTTCTGCAAGAAGCTTTGTTCCACCATAAACTGAAAATAAAGCATCAATTACAGTCCCAAGATTATTTCAATAAAAGCTATAGTGAACGTGGTAATGTCAGCCTCACAAGGTAAAGAGGCCAAGAAGTCAACTCCAAAAGAAGACTAGAAGTATACTTCATTGAGTTCTATAATAATAGAAACAGGTAAGTCTGTCTCTTCGTTTCCTTTCTGCAGGGGTGGGATTCTACAGGTTCTGTCCAGCTCTGTAGAACCACTAGCTCTGAAGAGCAGCAGACACCGAACCAATTCTGTGTCTGCTGCTGTTTGGCCCATCCGCCCGCCCAGGCTCTTACCTGTCCTTTATTTCCTGCTTTTTCAACCTCAGCTGCTTTGCGCAACACAGCTGCGGTTGAAAAAGCAGGAAAAAAGGTCAACTGTTCAGGCAGAAAGCCGACGATGTTTTACACATGCAAAACATAAATCACTGAACCGGTAGTTATACCAGTTGGATCCCACCCCTGCCTTTCCTCCATTTTATAGTCCAGTTACTTAGGAAAGAATCAGCCCAAGTTTATTCTTACTTAAGATTTCTACCCTGTTTGTTTACATAATAGATTTTGAATATTTGCTTTAAGCTATCTTCCTGGAATTCAATAGGGAGAGAGGATCCTTCTGTATCCAGAGTGACACATTCTGGGGTGACTGTACTCTTTTCCTACACAAGAAGGCACAACTATCTTGTTTGTCACTCTATGGTTCTTCTAATAGTGTTAGTTTTAGGGATATGTTGAGTTAGTGTAAGTCACTGACCTGCTGCTAAAATTTAGGAAGAGAAATACATTGGAAAAGTAACAGATTCAGATTCAATCAGCACAATGGTGGTATTCAAATAAAGTTGCTACTGGTTCAGTGGGCGTGGCTTGGTGGGCATGCTTTACACATGTGCACACACTTTGCATGCATGCGCGTGACAAATGTGCACTTTGCGTAGGTGCAGAGGCATTTGCGCAGGCACAGAGGCATTCTAACTTGCCTCCTGCAAGCCTGCACGATGCTGGTCGCTGCAGCAGCTGTCACGTGGCTCTATTCTGTGCCACGCAAAGCTGCTGTGCTTCAAATTCTGGCCATAAAAGTGAGTATGGGAGGCCAGGCGGGCAGATGGGCCAAACACAGAGCAGCGGAGAGAACCGGTTCTGTCTCCGCTGCTCATCGCTGCTACCGGCTCTCCAGAACCAGGCAGAACCACTCGAATGCCACCACTGAATCAGCAGATTCATTTGTTTGTTTGTTCATTTGATCATTTGCTCATCCATGGATAGCAATATATTTCTTTCCCTCAGCATTGAAAATGATTCTTGGTGGCTTACATAGAAATAATTTAAAACATCGTCTGGAATGGTATCGGGTTTCCTGCTTGAGGAGGGGCTTGGACTAGAAGACCTTCAACACCCCTTCCAACCTATTGTTTATTTCCTATGCGCTATATATGAAACACATTTAAAACAGTACTAGAACTTCATACCTGACAAGAATAACCAAAACAACAAAAACCCAAAATGAGTAAAAAAAAGCAGTAACCATGAAAAAATAGTGGCATCACAAAGGGCTTTGATGTTCTTGGGTCACCATTTCACAAGAATCTCTATTGAGTACCAGCATAGTTGCTTAACCATGTAAAGCCAGAATTTCTAAAGAATTTGACCTGCCATTAAATTGAACATACATATAAGAATCTGGATCATGTTTCTTCATTTAGAAGGATAAATAGCTGCTAGAATTTACATAATTTCATTATCAATTTAAATATGGTTCATATTTCTAATGCTAATGCTGTTTTCACACCACATGTATTTTATTATACAATATTTTTGATGAATAATCTACCTCTATGCATATTTTAAGCTACGCTTTCCTAAATGCATAATTTATTTCAAATAGATAACTGTCTTTCCTTTACTATTATTTTACTGTGTCTACTATTATTCTTTCCTTTTCCTTTTTTGTTTAAATCAAGACTTTTTTTTTCTTATCTTACCTTTTTACTGTGGCTTCTATATCTCTTTAGTACCTCATTGTAATGGCTTAGACGCAATTATTTTCAGACTGTTGTTTGCTCCAATTTTATTCATGCCTGGCTCCATTATGGACTTATACCGTGCATGAAAATTGTAAGACTTGCTAGTGGAATAAATTTATATTTTTATTATCATAATAATTGGTATGATTATTTACATGGTGTCATCAACATACATGCAGATGTTTAAATATTGTAAAATAGGAAAAAAAAATCCCGTACTCTTAATGTATAATCAAGGCTGGAATATAATACAAAACTATCAGTGAATAATGGCACCTATCTCTGAATAAATATAATTATAATTCCATAAATGGAATCCCTTTGATTTGATTAAAGAATTAAGAAATTTTACTACTTCTCCTGCTGTTATCGCACACCAACATACTTATAAACACAGAGTACTTTTTGTCATGAGACTCAGAAAATCAAGGAAATTTTTAGAAAATATAAGCCCTTTTTAAACAGATTAGCCACTGTGTTATACAAGATTAAATATTGAAGATGAAAGTTTAAGATATTGAAGATTCAATAATATAGACTAGCGTTTGTCTGCAGAGGAATGAAAGGAAGGTGAAAAATAGAATATTGATAGAAAATGAATGGAAATGGAAAAATTCATGATTACATCCAGATAATCATCTGGCAGAGATTTTGGCTACTTGCATAATCTACTAGCACCTGTTTTTGTGCAAGCCTCAATTTAAACTCCAATTATACTTTCCCATTTTCACAAAAACAGGAATAGATTATTAACTTACAAAAACATACCAGAATAATGAACTACCTTTACTCCATAGTTTAACACCCTGGTCTCTTGCCAATACTGAAAAATATTGTTCTCCAAGTTTGAGCAGAAAGAGAAATTATGATTTATTAGAACATTTCTCAATTATTTGTGTTTTGCAGCATTAGACAAATAATCTGGGCAAAATCCATCTTGCTAGATCAAAATATGATCATCTAAACCAGCTTGTGAAGATTAAATACTTCTATTTGCTTTCATGAAGTAGCTTTCCCTTACCTCATTAAAGCCCCGAGAGCAAATTGTTTGTCTAACTGAGTCACTTTGCATTACTCTAAAGCTACTTCCTTCATTTGACTGAAAGCAAAAAAAAAAAAAAAAGTATTCTCTTCTACACAGAAATGCCTGATCCAATTCCTGGGCAATTTCTGCAAGCACCAAGGAAGTTTAGTCACAGCAAAAAGCCCATCCTATATAGTAGGTCTGCACAACTCTCCTATTGTTTATGGATCTAAGATATTTAATTTCTGAACAAAAAGTTTCCATAATGCATATTCAGTTTGGAAATTGAGGACAGGTTTATAAATATGCCACATAGAAGTAATCTTCAATAAACAAGCAAAAATTGACTTTTGCACTATGTGTGTGCAATTTAATAAATTATTACATAGACTCTGATTGTTGGCTTAATTATAATCTTGGATACATGAACATAAGTTCCAATGTGAACCTTAAGGTCTAATTATAAACAGATATTGTAGTTATACTTTTGGATGTTAGCATATTGGATATTATTGTGTAGTGAAGCACCAAGGGAGGCACAATCCATGAATAGAAGACAGTTTGAATTCATGCTACTTGAAAAGCAAGTCTCCCATTTCTTTAAGAACTTTGTTAAAAAGCCACTGGTGTCATAGCATGAGCCACTTTATGACATCAACAACATAAAATGAAAATCTGACAAAATGAGCCTTAACTTCTAATGTTTACAATTATCTAAAGTAATACTTTGGATTCTGAACTAATTTCCAGAATTTATTTTTGAATCACTTGGTATAACTTTTTACAATATGAAATTGATATGTTCAGCTAAAGTTATAAAATAATCAATCACAATTTGGAAAATTCTAGAAAGCCTTACAGCTCATTTTGATGTGAAAAATGATTTCTTACCAATAAAATACTGGTCTTTAGTTTTGCATTTTACAGAGATTATTTATTGTCAATTTTTTAAAAAAGAAGAAATGGGATAAAGGTACTCTAGATAAACAGGGATTCCCTTTCTTTATGAACAGCAATGTTATTATGTGAAAATGGCAACAAAAACTATAAACAAAAGACATTATATATACATATATGCATACATATATAAATACCTACATACATACGTGTGTGTATCTTGTAGGCCATTTAAGAAGGTCAGAAAATAATGAATGCTCAGAAAATGATACAAACAATTGCTGCTTTATTTGTTCATTATCATTCTCTATTCACTGGATGCAATACTGTTGAAGACCATTACAACATATTTTTACTTGAAGTCAAAAGAGTCATCAAACTATATGTACCGACAACAACTCCCCCCAAAAAAACAGATTACTCATAACAATAAGGAAACTCCAATCCAAAAAGAGATCACTCTGGCGGAAAAACAAATCTGGTCATGTTGCCAATTTCAAAAGCCGATACAAAAATTTATGCCACCAGATAAACATTGAATGCACCAATTATCACATTAAACAAGAGGAAAATGTTCTATGCACCAATTCCACCCGTGCTTTTTACAATTTTGTAAACAAGAAACTAAAAGACTCAAGGTCCATCCCACCCCTGATAGGACCTAATGGTAAAGACTGCAATGACTACACCATTAAAGCCGACATCTTTAACACATTCTTTGGCTCAGTATTTGTAAACAGCAATGGATCATGCACAGTATTTCCTAGCTGAACCACAGACAACTACAATGATTTAATACATATTGATTTTACAGAAGACAATGTTGAAAAAGCACTATGCAATCTAAAACCATCTCTATCTATTGGACCGGATGGAATATATGCCTACTTCTTAAAAAAGCTATCCACTGCCATAGCAGAACCTCCAAGCATAATCTTTGAAAAATCTTTCAGGACCAGCTCCGTGCCAAAACTATGGTCACAAGCCACGGTCATCCCCATCTTTAAAAAGGGAGACCCCAGCCTAGTTGAAAATTACAGACCAATATCCTTATGCTGCATCCCCTGTAAAGTCATGGAATCAATTATTAACCAATCCATTATCCTCCACTTAGAGACAAACAACCTACTCTCCAATAAACAATTTGGTTTCAGGAAAAAACTATCCTGTAATCTGCAACTCTTACACTGCAAAAACATATGGACTACACAACTCGATCAGGGCAAAGCAATAGACGCAATCTACATAGACTTCTGTAAAGCCTTTGATTCAGTGGTACATGACAAACTAATCCTAAAACTAAAATCTTATGGTATCTCTGGACAACTGCATAATTGGATAGAAGCATTCCTGTCAAACAGACAACAAATGGTCAAAATTGTCCTAGCAAATTCTGTACCTGTCAATAGTGGTGTCCCCCAAGGCAGTGTTCTAGGACCAACTCTCTTCATACTCTACATAAATGACCTCTGCGATCATATTAAGAACAACTGCATTCTCTTCGCTGATGATGTAAAGCTGTTCAATACCACAGACAATACTGCTACCCTTCAAAAAGATCTTGACTCAGAATGGTCAAACAAATGGCAACTTCAAATCTCAACAAATAAATGCTCTGTCTTACATATTGGCAAAAAAAAATCAGAAAATAAAATACAAGCTGAATAGTCAAGACCTTGCTGATGATCCAAGCTCTGTAAAGGACCTTGGAATACTCATCTCTAATTATCTAAGTGCAAGAGCCCACTGTAACTACACAGCCAAAAAGGTATTAAGAGTTGTTAACCTAATCCTACATAGCTTCTTCTCTGGTAATATCACACTACTAACTACAGCATACAAAACATTTGCTAGACCAATACTTGAATACACCTCATCAGTCTGGAACCCACATTACGTATCTGATATTAGTTGAGAAAGCCCAGAAATATTTCACAAGAAGAGTTCTCTACTCCTCTACTCCTTGTAGAATACCTTATGCCACCAGACTTGAAATTCTAGACCTAGAAAACCTTGAATTACGTGGTCTTCAGTCTGATCTAAGTATGGTATATAAAATCATACATTGCAGTGTCCTACCTGTCAATGAATACTTCAGCTTCAACCATAACAACACAAGAGCACACAATAGATACAAACTCAAGGTTAATTGGACCAAACTTGATTGCAGGAAATACGACTTCAGCAACAGAGTGGTCAATGTCTGGAATACTCTACCTGACTCTGTAGTTCCTATGAACAGCTGTGCCAAGATTCCCCTTGCTTCTTACTGCATCACCCAGCAGGCTTTCCTGAGGCCCAGGAAGGCAAAAAATAGAGGGGGGAGGCACAGCCCCCCTCCATTTTTGCCTTCTTGGCCTCATAGGAACCTCTGGAGCAGGCGTTTTTGCTCCTAGAAGACTCTCCTAGGCTCAGGAAGGCAAAAAATGGAGGGCGCTGTGCCCTTCCCTCCATTTTTGCCTTCCTGGGCCTCTAGGGAAGCCTCCTGGGTGAAGCAGTAAGAAGCAAGGGGACACCCCCTCTCCATTTTTTGCCTTCCTGAGCCCCAGGAGAGCCTTCTGGGAGCAAAAATGCCCTCCCAGAGGCTCCTATGAGGCCAAGAAGCCCCAAAAACATAGCATGGAGGGGTGCTGCATCCCCTATGCTCTATTTTTTTCTTCCTGAGCCCCAGGGGAGACTTATGGGAGCAAAAATACCCCCTGGAGACTCCCCTGAGGCCAGGAAGGCCCAAAAAATGGGGTGGGATGGGGTGGTTCTGAAAAAAAGCCACACCCACCCAATCACATGGCCACCCCCATCTAGCCATGCCCACCTAACCATGCCCACAGAACTGGTATTAAAAAAAGTGGATCCCACCATGGATAAGGTTACAATTTGTAGATGTCCTAATAATTACATCAGGGCAGATGGCTATGTCATCGGAATAGGGCTTTAACATGGCAGTGAAAAAACTGGCTGGAGAGATTGAGGAATAGAACCAAGGCAGGTTTGAGTCTTAACAGGTAACATAACAGGCTCATGTTGTTAAAAATTTGGAAAACAGTTTGTAGAATCAGTTTAAGATAGCTGAGACTGGCTACAAAAGGTCCATGAGAAGATGTTATCTGGTCTCAGGCAAGCACTTATGAACTAGTCTGATCTGGATGAAGGAATGATCAACAGAAGATTAAAATGTCACTTTATTCTAAATGCTGAAAGTATTACCCTCTTGCATACTGAAGCCTATGTTCACTTTCCAAAGAACTAAATGATATATATACTAATAGTCACATTTTTTTCAGTTAAAGAATGGAATAGAGAAATATGTCCTTGAGGGGGAAAAAGGCATATTTAATTCTAGAATCCAGCAAAAACTGAAATGTATGTTGTTGCTATTTCTGAATCTGCTTCTAATCTGGGAATTGAGTTAGAACAAATTACCTTCTGGATAACCAAGTCCAGCTATTTGGGAGCCTCCAATATGGCCCTCCTAGTAGTTTGGATGGGGTCCATGCAGTCCTACTATACATGAATGTCTATTTTGGGTAAAGCAAACCTCAGTTCTGTGATTTCCCTGTTTTCAGTCTGTGGTATAATATCTATTCATCCTAATTTACTGTCTGTGGAGTTATAATTGTCATAATTACTCAGCTGGAGTCCATTACCCGAGGATCGTCTGTCAATATATTTTCCTCTGCAGCTATGAATATATTTAGCTATTAATTTGGTGTATCTTTTCTCTGCCTTGAGGATACCTATCCAACTGCAATTTAGTGTTTCTTTTATTTATGACAACAAATACCGATATAAATATATCTCTGTCTGTATCAAGGATATAACATATAGATAAATTCAGGTAAGATAATATGTGTTCAGTGTACATTTATATTTTCAGTAAATTTTGCTATTTTCAAAATTAGAATATCCTTTAGAACAGAATAGAATAACAGAGTTGGATCTTGGAGGTCTTCTAGTCAAATGCCCTGCTTAGGCAGGAAAACCCATACCATTTCAGACAAATGGTTATCCAATCTCATTATGCTTTCCATATTATTTCAAGTTCCTTGGTTATTAATCTTTGTCCCTAAATCTTCTATTTCAAGCATATTAATCCTTGCCAGTTAGTGAATGTAAGCTGAGTACTTCAAATTTATGCACTTATCCTTTTCCCAAAGCTCTCCTTAGAATTTCCTTTTAATATTTGTTGTGCAAACATTTTTTAAAAAAAATCATGTCTGTGTATGTGTATGTGTGGAATGAATGACCAACATATGTGCACAAAAGACATAATCTTTACTAATATTTACTGTTGGCAGCATTTGTTTTAGAAGTATTTAACTTACACTTGTCATGTTGACATTTATTCTTTTTAATGTTACAGGTCTTTGTATTTATAAAGCAAACAGAGACAGCTGGCAAAATGACAAATGTGAAACTTCTACCAAAGTAACAGGAAAAACTCTGGGCCAAAGATAAAAGGATATCAGAGGGCTTCCACTAAATTTCCCTGTGTTTGTCTGAACTGTGCATGGCTTTGCCCTGTGCTTTCAATTAAAACATTGTAAGATGAGCTTTGTCTACTGAAGATGGTTTATACAAAGTTTTATTTGTTGGTTAGTTGTAGCATTTTAATTGATTAAGTCACAATTATTCCATAGTTACTTATCTAAGAATTGGTTTTATAAAGTAATACCAGTTGGCTTAATTCTAAATTTTGTTTTATTAAAATGTCAGGCCTATCCCAGCTTGGTATTTAGGAAAGAAAGACCCTGGTCTCCATTTGTAGAGGAAGGTATACTTTTACTAAAGGTTACAGTGTAGGAAAAGCCAGATATAAAAGTTCCTGTGCCAAGCCGAATATTTTTCTCTTCTCCCAGGCTCTCCCCCTTGGATAATCTTACCATTATCCAATAAAGTTAGCTTTTGGGGTAACAGTTCTATGTTTGGTGTCGCTTTGGTGGGCGTTTGCATTTTGTTCCCATGCCTGTGTCTTTAGATCAGCTGTCGCCAACCAGTGGGCCAGGGACCACTGGTAGTCCACGAGAAAATTTTGGTGGTCCTCAGAGAAAAGTCCCCCCAAAGCACCCTGCAAAGCAATTAATCCAGGCTTTGTGGGAACACAAGGCTGTGCCACCCACATGGCCTGTGGGAACACAAGGCTTGTGTTGCTTGCATTGTGAACAACACAAGATAGTGAGGGGGGGGAAAGGTGGAGTGGGGAAACTTGCCCCACTCACCCTACATGCCTGGCCTGGCCACCAGGCTGCTTTTTTCAGCTTCTTTCTTCTTCTGTTTTTGGCTGCATGCAAAGAAAGCAGCAAAGGTCTTCTTTCTCTTCCACAAACTCTGCCAGAAATGAGTTTTGGGACGCTGCAAAGCATCCTGTTCCAAGAAGCTGCACTGGCAGAGAGTCATTTCTGGTGGTGTTTGTGGGGAGAGAAAGAAAGACTTCTGCTGCATCTGCTGCTTTCCTTGCATGAAGCCAAATGTCTCTGTCTCTCTCTGTCTTTCTCTCTCTCTCTGTCTCTCTCTGAGAATGGAGCTGGAGATGGTATCCTGCAATCTCAAATAAGGAATGATTGATTGGTAGGAAAATGGAGTGGGGAATTTTCTTGCAGACTTTTTTTGAGATTTTCCCAGGGTCTCTGGTCCATGGGATTTAAAATTATGAGTTTGGTGGTCCTTGAGTCCAAAAGGCTGGCGACTCCTGCTTTAGATCATTCAACTGTGGTTGGCATTTCTGGTCCCGGTTGTCCCACTTCATCACCACTCCCCATTTTATGGGAGACTGCCATCAAAGAAAAGCAGGGCCGAAGGGACATGATGGCAGTGCTAACATAAAATAATACCAGTTAGCTAAGTTCTAAATAGATGAATATTGGACTGAATTGTTGGATTCCTGTTATTTGAAATGGTATAAAAGCCTTGCCTTTTTGGATAAATCTATTGAATGTAGTTTGGCTTTTGGAGGGTTCATTTTGTATATTATTGTTCTGAAATATAAATATTTTGAATGTAAAGTACATTAATTTCATAAGAATATTGTCCACCAAAATGTATGTTTATAAAAAGGCAGTTAATGTTTTATAGTTAGAGAAAACAGAATAATGATCCATTGTCATAAACATATATATAAGCATCCATGGTCCAATGACCTGCACTAGCTTTCACTATACTTTCCAGGGCTTTTATATGTAATAAATTACAAAAGAGCTAACAGGTTTGACTAATTCTGTTCCACATTGCTTATGAAGGGAAGGCATCTGGAATGGGGCCATCAAGTGGTCTTTCTTGGAATACTTAAAAAAAAACAATAAACCTTATAAATTAAGTAAAGATATAACTTCCAAAGGTTTTTCGCACTGGGCAGAAATTCAAAGTCAAGCTTTGCTTCCCAATGATATATTCAACAATGACTACACTACTCTAACAGCAGAGAACTGAACTGAATATTTACCAAGGTGATCCCAAGTATAATAAAATTTTAAATGATCTGTTTATTATATTAAACCATTATACCTTCCCTTTTTTTTTTTTGCTTTTTTTCTTTTTTGCATATAAATTTTATTGAATTTACAATTAAAAAAATAACATAACAACATTACATAAGAAACAGAGAGAGAAAAAGAAGAAAGAAAGAAGAGAAAGAGAGAGGAAAAAAAAAAAAAACGCTCGGTCTTGCGACCGAAAAAGGAGAAAAAGGAGTATAAACGAGAGGAAACAAAAAACAAAAAACAAAGAAACGGAAGAAAAAAGAAAATACGTTAAAACCAGACAAATATTCTTTTTGACAGTCTACAAGATCCAATTCTCCAATTCTTCTCTTACTTTAAATATACACATCTTATCGCTATTTATGGATATTTATGCTTATTTATGCTCATTGAACAGTTTATCTCTGATATAACCAATTATACCACGCATTCCAATTATTATCAAATGCTGAAGACTCTTTATTTTTAAGAGCTATGGTTAAATTGTCCATTTCTGCGCAGTCACATATTTTCTGAATGACCAATTGATCTGTAGGTAAACGGGATGATTTCCAGCACTGAGCAAATGCTAATCTGGCCGCAGTTAGAATATGAATTATTATATATTTCGTCTTTTTAGGAAAATGTTTATCAGAAATCCCTAGTAGGAAGAACTCTGGTTTATATTCAATTTGATCTTTGGTTATCTCCTCCAGCCATTTTCTAATTTTTTGCCAGTATTTCTGGGCTTCTTTACAGGTCCACCACATATGAAAGTAGGTTCCCTCTATGTTTTTACATTTCCAACATTTTGGACTAGAGTTTGGGTTCATTTTCGCTAACCTCGAAGGGGTAAGTGCCATCTATATAACATTTTATACATATTTTCTTTGTACGCCGCAGATTTCGTAATCTTAATGATTCTATTCCAGATCTTTTCCCATTCTGTTAATGTAATGCTTCTTCCAATATTCCTACTCCACATTATCATGTTCCCTTCACTATCTCTTGCTCTAATTCTACCTCCAATAGATATTTATAAAATTTAGAGATATTCTTTTTATTTGATCCTAATAAGATTTTATCTAAGTGTTGTAATTTGCTATAGATTCCAAACTCTTTGATATCTTGTTTGTATCTACTATGGATTTGTATATATAACCACTGATCAATTTTAAATCCCTGTTCCTGTAAGTCCTGTCGAGTTCTTAATTTTCCTAAAGGATCTAATAAATCTTTATATTTAGTCGTTTTTGTTATATCCAAATTGTTGGGATGAACCATTGCCTCCATTGTTGAAAGCCAAATCGGAATTTTTAAATAATGTTTTTTACATATTTTTTTCCAATTAGTTAATAGTGAATCTCTAATAAGATGTCTATGAAAGTACGCCTGTTTAGTTTTCCCCACATCCCATAGAAATGCGTGCCATCCTCTCTGAAGGTCGTGCCCTTCCAAGGCTAGAGTTCTTTTATTCCGTAAATTGACCCAGTCTTTTAACCATAGTAAGTTGGCTGCCCAATAATATAATTCCCAGTTTGGAAGCGCTAGCCCACCTCTACTTTTTGCATCTTGTAAGGCCTTAATACTGATTCTAGCTTTTTTCCCTTGCCAAATAAATTTAAGAGTTACCTTATTTATATCATCAAAAAAATTTTTGATAATTTTATTGGGATTGTCTGGAATAAGTAAAGGAGTTTTGGTAAAATGTTCATTTTGATTGTGGCAATCCTGCCCAGTAAAGAAAGCTGCAACTTATTCCAAGATTCTAGATCTTTCTTAATTTGCTGTAACAGTTTATCATAATTATTCTCTTTGAGTGATTTACTATGTGGTGTTAACCATATGCCTAAATATTTGACCTTTTTTGTTGCCTGTATCCCCATGGTTTTTTCTAATTCTTTCCTCTGGTTCTCTGTTAGATTTTTAGTCAGTAATTTCGTCTTATTTCTGTTGATCTTTAATCCTGCTACTGAACCATATTGTTCTAGTTCTTTTATTAGATTATATCCTTTTTCCATGGGATCCTCTAGGAAGAAAACCATATCGTCTGCAAACGCCTGTAATTTATATTCCTCTGCCTTGAGCCTAACCCCTTGGATTTCATTATATTGATGGTTCTTTTGGTGAATAATTAAAAGGAACAAAGAAAACAGATTTGAATAATATGAATGGCAGTCATAAACAGGTTTGAAAACAAATATAAGACCACTTCTGAACTGAGTTTTGATTACTGAGACATGTCTATGTTGTTTTCTTGGCAACACAATATAAGTTCCTTCCATTGTCTTTGTTGTTGTTGTTGTTGTTGCTTTTTCAATCTCCCAGTTTTCATGTCTGTTATTTTCTAGTGGTCCCTATTGGGTTTTACTTAGCTTAGCTTTTTGGAGAACAGTCAATGTTATCATTATTTGTTTTATTTTCGTTTAGTTGTACCCCGGCTTTATTATTTTTGCATACCACCCAAGACAGCAGATGTATCCAAAACATCTTCCTCCTCCTATTTTCCCCACAATGATAACAACCCTGTGAGGTGAGTTGGGCTGAGGGAGGCAGGACTTGAACACACAGTATCTCCTTTCCAGCCTGGTGCCTTAACCAATAGACCAAACTGGCTTGCTGAATCATTTGTTACAATGAATCCAATGTACAAGCATATAAATTCAGTAGACTTTTTAGGAGTAGTGTTATATCATTATGAATGAATATTAACTATTAATACACATATGTTTATTTGTGAACGTATGTTAATATATCCACTTCTTAACTTTTTACTGATGGCTTTTTAGGAATTCCATCAAATGCCTCGAATTTTATGGTAGAATATATTGCTGCACAAATTCACAAAATAACTTGAGGATGAGGATAGCAAGTGATACAAATACCTCTCTTTTCACCATCTTATAGATATGTAGCGCAGGTATGGTTTATGAACACCAGGTGCAGAATCTTCCAGTTACAAACTCATGATTGGATAGAGGCAGCTGACTTATGAACCTGCAAGATACTTTGTGTTTGGTCTTAAAACCTGTTAATCTATTTTTCAAGAGGGAAAGCCAGAATACTTATTTAGTGTATGCTGGGCATACATTATTTGTCAACATTTGTTAGGTTTTTGTATTATAAAAAGTTCTTAGTAATGCCATCCATTTAAAATATATAACTAAATAAATCAAGGCCAAAAACAATCAATCTTTTTTTCCTTTCAAAACTTTTATCATTTTGTCTATTCTTATCACTATTTGTAATCCAAGGTTTCTTTATTGTTAGAATTCCAGTATGTACTACATTTTATTCAGAATCTCAAGCCAGCATAGATAATGTTTCTCCTCACAATGACCTTGTGGGATAAATTAATCTGAGAGTAACTAGTTCAAAATTATCTAGTGGCTGAGTATGAACTTCAATCCAAATCGTCCAAGTGTTAATTTAACCACTATATCATACTGGTCTAAAGATATTCTCCATCCTTGCCTTATTATGTTAGCTGGTGACCATTTAAATGTTAATAAATGCAGAGTTCAGAGTTCTAACTAACTATACATAGTAGCAACTAATAGCTGATAGAAAGTTTCCAAAACTTGCTTTCAGCCCTGGGAATTCCTCTGCCTCGCTGTCAGTCTCTGCCCTCCTGTGCTCCCATAGTCTATGAACTCAGCTGTTTTGAAGGACACAATTTTAATTTGCTTTTTCCAACTAATTTTCTTTCATCCAAGATCGTTGCTTCCATTTTGCTAAAACAACAGGCAAATAGTATGTTGTCTTGATATTCATCTCACCCAACTATTCTGTTCTTACATAACCATTTGGCAGAGTGCGTAGAACATCTTTATTCCCCATTGAGGCTTTGTGTTTGTGCCATGTACAATGTGGGTAAATATGTGCTGCTATATATGTGCAGGTGTTATATGTTCCTGGATGAACCCAATTCACAATCAGTCACTATACATAATTTTTGCAGCCAAATACTTGCCATTCTGATCTAGCACGAATCTGTCATATATCATTTTTTTCTAAATTTTATGTTTTCCTTTTCTCAGATAATTTTAACAACTAACAAAGGGACATGATATTCAAATTATTTTCTATTTTGCTTGTTCAAAGAAAGCTAAAGATGGTCTAAAATTGGTAGGTATGGTTAACATCCAGCATGACAGAACAAGATTGCAGTCTAAATTGGACATTTTGGAAGACCAGACTCAGAAGAAGATGTCCCTTAAAAGAGAGAAATTTAAGATTACATTTAAGAGAATAAAATGCATCACACATACAAGTTGAAAGATGTGTAAATTGGAAAATCCACATCTGATAAAGACTTGGGTGTGGTCCTTGACTACAAGCTGAATAGGAGTCAGTTGTTAACAGGGCTATTAGAGTTCTGGTTCTGCATTAGAAAGCATTGTATCAAAGATACAGGAAGTAGTCATTCTCCTCTACTTAACAATTGCCATATCTGGAATACTGAGTAGGATTCTGGACACTTTAGTTCAAAGAGGACAATTTCAGACTTCAAACTAACATACACAAACACAGATACACAATTGCTAGGTGAAAATAGCAATTTACTCAAGGTTGAGCAATTTACTCAACAGCAGAAAAGTAATATAAATTCAAAGTACCTTGGAAAGAAAGCTTGCTTGCTTGGTTTCAACCAAAATGGGAAAAATTCCAATTTGTAGATCCACAGAATGTGGTGAATTTCTCATTTTCTCATTCACAGGATCAAGGAGTTTTGTAGGTTTTTTGCTTTGTTTTGTTTTTTGAAATTTTGCCAACAAATCCAGTTTCAAACTTTCTAGCTTTATCCTCCCTACTAAAAACTGTCCTGCTTGGTTTTACTGTGAAATGTCTCCTATCCCGTGCCAGTGCAGATATGAACAGCCAGATCTGTTCTTTCTAAAATGAAATTTGCTGCCTTGAAATGGCACTTTCATTCATGAATATGATGCCATTGGCATGGGGGTAGATACTACCATGTAATCAACGAAGAAAACTCATCTAGCTTGAACACTGTGATTGTAGCTTTTGGTCTAGTTGCACCTCTAAAAAAAAATGATGCTTTTGCTTAGTAAGTCAAATTTGGCCTATAAGTGGTGCCTTGAGACATTAGTGAGTACCAACCAGATTGCAATTGGGACTCGGGGTCAACTGAATAATAGATACGGTACTTACTTTACCTACTAAAGCAATTTTAATGCTGCAATCTGGACATAGCCTAGAGAAGGATATTTTTCCTACCTACCACATCATCATCTATTAAATAAACAGATAGACTACTTTTCTAAGAACTATAAGATGTATATATAAAGCAGTCAGGAATACTGCTATTTTATTTTCAGGTTCCAACTTGTAATTCATAGTCACCAATGATTTTAAAGAATGTTGCACATAGAGATTTCTTGCTCTGACCTATCCTTCCAAGCTCAAATCAGAGAGACTGTGATGGTTGAATATATAAATGCAAACTGTAACCAGTTTGCATCTGTCAGATAAAGCAAAACAACATTCCTGAAGGTAATTCCACAAAAATGTATCAAACACTTTAAAATTCCAGATGCACATAAAATTGACATTGTTCTTTGCTTCCTAATATAATTTGTCTGCATCCAGAAGTTTATAAAATATTAAAGATTTATTCTATGGGATAAAGAAACAGGGATGAGGACAAGTAAGATTTGAGCTTGTTGTTTTCCATGTATAGCTGGCTCTTGAAACCATCATAAGTGGATGATATTCCCTTTCAAACCTGAGTACATTAGTGCAAGTCTTATTCACTGTTTTTAACAATAAAAGACATTGTGTATTACTGTAGCTTTCAGTTAGCTATTTTTTAGCCTTTTAAGTTTCTATGGCTATATACAAAATTGTCTAAGAAACTGCAGATGATAGGTGAGCAAGGTACAAACCATATATCAAAGTAATCAAGGTACATTATGTCCAACACATGTTTGGAAAGCAATTGGGGAAATTGCATTTTTTGTTTCTAGCACAAAGGGTATTTTTGTATTTGTAGGCAAGCATTTGCAGTCCATCAGTTACTAAGGTGTTTAGTTAGCCAAACTAGAGTTCAAAAGAGGCCTTTTAGTTTCATGGACCAACAACTTAAAAGATCTATTCACCATTAAGCTATGAAATCTTGCTCTTGTTCTTTTTCTACCCACTCCACTCATGTTGGCACCTGTTAAGTTTGAGCAATGAGAGGCTGAACCAGAGCATGAGTGCAACAATACTTTATTTTACAATAAAGGGCTGACCGTGCTTGCCACGCCTGGAACTGGCTCGCAGCAATCAGCAACTGGTTGGACCCCGCAGCCTGCTTTTATAGCTGGCTGCTGGAGAGAACCAACCAATGGGAATGGGGGAATAACGCCCACACAAAGTGAGTGGACCTGAGTGAGAACTCCTAGAGTTCTCAGGACATAACACCCCTTCCCCCCAGATGCGAACATGCATAGTCCTTGAGGTAGACGGGGGGTTTGTGTTGGCGCCCGGAACGGCGCAGCTCGGGAACATTGTCTGTTCGGTATCAGTCTGTGACGGTTGAGCCGGCATAGTGTCGCCAACGCTCCCTCCGGACTGGGCATTCTCGGAAACCACCGGGTTGGTTACTGGGGTCGAGCTCTCGTGGGTTGGATCAGGCTGGTCAACTCTCTGGGCGCTGTTGTCCGAGTTTGGGTTGACCGGAGCGACCGCTGGTGCAGACTGGTCGTTGGGTGCGATGTGGCTGGGCGGCGGATGAGGTGGTTCCTCTTCGACTGGAGACTCTGGATTCTTGTTGGCAAGGGTGCTGAGGCGCCTTCTAAGTTGGTCTATGTGTCTCCTCCAGACGCGACCATCCTCCAGCCTGACCCTATACGATCTCGGCCCGGTGACGGCGATGACCTCGCCTGGAATCCAAAGTGGGTCCCCAGCGAAATTCCTTGCGAATACAGGCTCCTGTAACATAAAATGTCTAACCCCCGAAGTAGAAGCGAGGGGAGAGTCAGGGCAGTATTGAGGGTGCAGTCTGTCCAATACAGTCTTCAGACGCCGGCCCATCAGAAGTTCCGCTGGGGACTTATTGGTGACTGTACAGGGGGTTGAGTGCTGGCTCATCAGGAACCGTGAGAGTTTGTGGTGCCAGTCATCCCTGCCAAACCTAGCGAGGGCCTCTTTGGTGGTCCTGACGGCCCTTTCAGCCAACCCATTACTGGCAGGGTGAAATGGGGCTGTGAAAATGTGGCGAATGCCCAGGTTGGCAGCAAAACGGCTGAATTCTACTGATGCGAACTGTGGGCCATTATCGGAGACAATGGAGTCGGGTAGTCCATGTGTAACGAACAGGCGCGTTAACACGTTGGTGATTGCTAGTGTGGTGGTCGTGGATAGCTGTGCCACGTCTATCCATTTGGAATAAGCGTCCACGACCACTAGGAACATCTTTCCATGCACGGGCCGGCCAGATCGATATGGATTCTAGACCAAGGGCGCTGGCGCTCTCCCATCTGGTAGGGGTGGCGATGGGGGGAGCAGGACGGGATTCCTGGCAAATGCTGCAGGAACTTACCCAATTGACAATGTCCTCGTCTAGACCCGGCCACCACACGTAGCTGCGTGCTAATGACTTCATTCTCACGATGCCGGGTGTCCCTCGTGCAACGCCTCCAGGACTCGGGTACGCAGCGAGGTCGGAATGACCACTCGAGTGCCCCACAGTAGACAACCCTGCAAACTGGACAGCTCCTGCATGCGAGTCTTAAAGGGTGCAAATTTGTTATCAACGTTGCCTCCCGGCCACCCCTCCTCACCCAGTCGAGCACCTGGGCGAGCGCTTGGTCTGCCTTGGTTTTAGCGGCGATGTCAAGGGCGGTGATGGGCAGGTCCAACTGGGTGATTTCGAAAATGGCGTTGACAGGAGCTGGGTCTTCAGCCGGAGCGGGTAAGGGGCAGCGACTGAGAGCGTCGGCGTGGGATAGAGTTTTGCCCGGGCGGTGAATAAGTTTGTATGAGTAGGCCGCTAGGAAAAGTGTCCACCTTGTCATCCTAGGGGAAAGGACTTGAGGTGTCTGTTTGTCGCCGGCCAGTAGGCCCAGGAGGGGCTTATGGTCGGTGACCAGTTCGAAGAAGTGGCCAAAAAGGAATTCGTGAAACTTTTTCACGGCTGCAACAGCTGCTAGGGCTTCCTTGTCTATTTGGCTGTAATTTCGCTCCGTGGCTGAGAGCGTCCTGGAGAAAAAGGCGATGGGGGCCTCGGCGCCATTGGGGAGTCTGTGACTAAGGACCGCCCCAATTCCAAAAGGGGATGCGTCTGCTGCCAGTACTAAAGGAAGGTTGGGGTCGAATTGGATGAGCACTGCCTCTGACGTAAGTAGTGATTTGACGGCGTTAAACGCCTGGTCTTCTTTGTGCCCCCCAGTGCCACGGTGACTTTTTGTCTAGTAATCTGTGTAGGGGTTCGGCTACTGAGGCTTTATGGGGCAAGAAGGATGCATAAAAGTTCAGCAGCCCCAAGAAAGCTTGTAGCTCCGTTTTGGAGGTTGGTGTGGGAGCTTCGTGGATTGCCCTAACCTTGGACTCCAGGGGTGAATGCCAGAGGCGTCAATTTTATAACCCAGAAAGTCCACCTGTCTAGTGGCAATGGCGCATTTTCTTTTTTTTTAACTTGAGGCCATGCTGTCTGAACCTCTCTAACACTGCTCGCACTCTCTGGAAGAGTTGGGGTCTGTCCCTGGCCGAGACCAAGATGTCGTCGAAGTAGGGTACTACACCAGGGAGGCCCTGTAAAATCCGCTCCATGAGGGATTGAAAAATACCCGGGGCAACACTTACGCCAAATTGGAGACGCTTGCATCGGAAGGCACCCCTGTGAGTGACGATGGTCTGAAGTTCCGCTGTTTGGTTATCAACAGGGAACTGCTGATATGCTTGAGACATGTCCAATTTAGCAAAAATACTGCCCGGCTCGAATGTGTGTAATAAGTGCTGAATGACGGGCACAGGGTAGGCGCTAACTTGTAAATATTTATTGATTGTTGTCTTGTAGTCCGAGCAAATTCTCAGGCTACCATCTTTTTAAGGGTGTGACAATGGGCGTCTCCCACTTGGCGAAATCTGTTGGCTCAATGACCCCTTGTTTTAGTAGTTTATCCAATTCAGCGTCTAGTTTTGGTCGAATAGCAAATGGAACTCTCCATGGTTTTAATCTGATTGGGACTGCCTGGGGTCAACGGTGAACGAGATGGGGGTTCCATTATAACACCCCAGCTCCTCGCTGAACACATCTGCGTAGTCAGCGAATAAGGAGTCAGTGTCTGAGGTTGAGACAGCATGGACTCCTGTTAGCCCTAGGCCGAGGTGGGGAAACCAATCGAGCCCCAATAAGGTGGGTAGATTGCCGTTAACTACCACTAGAGGTAGGTGGCCTTTAAAAGCTCTAAAACTGACAAAGAACTTGCCTCTGCCGATCACGGGAATGGCCTTCCCCTGGTAGTCCTTCAGACCGAACTGGCATCTCTGAAGCCGGGTAGTAGATAGGCTGGGATGGAGTCTCTTGAGGGTGCTCCACGAGATTATTGAGAGCGCTGACCCTGTGTCAACCTCCATGTGGCACGGTTTACCTTCTAGGGAAACGGAGAGAGAAATTTACTAACAGTGTGGCAAGTACGCCTGGCAAGGCGGTGCGTGCGACAGTTTAATACTTGCCTCTGTGGTCCCGAGTGCGAGGGCGGGGGTCTGTGTGCAGCGCTTTGAGGGGCTTGGCAGACTCTCGTGATGTGCCCCTCTTATGGCAGTTGTTGCAAGTGGCTCCTTTAAACTTGCAGGTGGCCCTTTGATGCGATCCCCACAGGCTAGGCACAGTGTGATGTGCTTGGGTGGACCGGTGTATTCTTGTTTGGCCCCTACCTGCGACCGTCTGTCGTTGGCGAGGCGGTGGACGTCGTTTTCATCGTTGTGGGTTTCCTCCGCTTCCACCTCTTCGGAATGGACTGGGAACGATGCCAACTTGGCACTTGGGCCCTGAATTTCGGTGGCTGAGTTCGTTGCTAGCTCGGCTGCTAGGGCCTCCTCGACCGCTTGCGCGAGGTTGAGGTCTTTTTTTGCTAGCAGGCGCCTCTGTAGGTTGAGATCCTTGACCCCACAAACTAATTGATCGAGGAGCATGTCCTCCAGGTATGTTCCAAACCCGCAGTGCAGGGCTGCTGTTCTGAGGGCGGCCATATATTGATTGATGGTCTCCCTACTTGATTGCTTCCTCATACGGAACGTGAACCTCCTGGCGATTTGTGAAGGCCTGGGAGCGTAGTGGTTAGTGAGGATCTCAAGCAACTCGGACCACGGGCGTTTTCAATTCTCTCGGCGCCACGAGTGCTGCGGCGGTATCGTAAACGGTGGCTCCGCAGTAGATTAGGAAATAGGATTTTTCCGATGCTCTCCCGCATCCGCCAGGCCGACCGCATCGATGTAATGATTGAAGCGGTTCTTATACGATTCCCACTTCTCTTCGTCTGGTTTAAACGCTGGGAATACTGGGTTGGAACTCATGGTGCTGGAACGGCTGGGCTACCTGCGGAAAAATCTCTCTGGGACAATGGACGCTCGTGGGTTACTAGTGATATCAGCTCTGGAGAGGGTTTTTTTGCTACCCTCTCTTTCTCTCTCTGGGTTACCACGTTGGCTGCTAGCCATTGGAGGTGTCTTGATTCGCGCCAAAAGTGGGCGTTAGTGACTTCCTACAGCGCTGTGCTGTGTCTCCTACTGGCTCGAAATTCAAATGACACCCGTTTGAATTTCGCGCCAAATACAGAGCGGCTGCGGCTGCTGCAGCGCTTCACTTTCCCCGTAGCGGGGCTAACAAGCGGCTACAGACGCTTCTAACTTTTTGAACCAGACCGCTTTCTCTGGCTGCGGATCAGCGTTTGCTCTTTTTGATCGCTCGTTTTGTTGGCTGACCGCTCTCTCTGGCTGCGGATCAGCGTTTCCCTTATCGCCAGCCGATCGCTCTCTCTGGGCTGCGGATCGGTGGCTAGTGACTCAGCGGTTGCATGGTGCTTCTGGTAGCCATCCCATCCTCGTCGCCAGTGTTAAGTTTGAGCAATGAGAGGCTGAACCAGAGCATGAGTGCAACAATACTTTATTTTACAATAAAGGGCTGACCGTGCTTGCCACGCCTGGAACTAGCTCGCAGCAATCAGCAACTGGTTGGACCCCGCAGCCTGCTTTTATAGCTGGCTGCTGGAGAGAACCAACCAATGGGAATGGGGGAATAACGCCCACACAAAGTGAGTGGACCTGAGTGAGAACTCCTAGAGTTCTCAGGACATAACAGCACCCAATGATCTATTGCATAGAATTGCCTTCCTCCATCTCTTCTGTATATACACACACACACACACACACACACACACACATATGGGGAGGGGGGCACTTTCATGCCTAAGGCAGACTTATTATTCACAAGCTCCTGGTTTTTGCAACAGCACTTTAATCACTACACCAAACTGAATTTCTACCTTGGTTCACAGAAGAATGATTCAATATATGAAAATGCACTTGTCTATGCATGTCTTCCATTCAGAAAAATTATAAAATCACTTTTTAAAACATGTCCTAAAGGTACTTTTCCAAAAGGCAACTGGATTTTCCTGGGTTTTTTCCTTGAAAACATTTAACTTCTTATCCAAGAAATGTTTTCGGCTCTGGAACAGAACTGAAGAAGTGAAGAAACTTCTTGGATGACAAGCAAAACATTTTCAAGGAAAAAACAAGAAAAGTCCAGTTACCATTTAGAAAAGTACCTTTGAGACAACCATGTCCTGGATGATCGAGAATCTCCATAGAAATTTTAAAAACAAGTTTGAAAGTTTCTGTAATTCTTAGAACTGAATGCCTTTTGCATTTGCCTATTATTCACAATGAAGTTAAAACATTAAATGATCATATTTTAGCTACTGCAATTTGTTCAGGTTTTGTTGTCAAGTTTTCCTTTGTCATGAGACACTTTAAGATCAAATGGTATCCTAAAAACATGAGAATAGCCAAAGTTATTTAGGAAGTTATAGAAGGGTTTACAATTACCAAGCATCCATTAAAATTTTACTCTCTTTTCCTTCAAGTATCCATTTTTATATCATGGTGTTCCAAAATTCATAACATATATATTTCAAACTCCTTATGTTTAAATGCTTTGAATGCAATGAATTTTGTGTAGTAATGGATATATGTATAATATGTAGCCTCAAAAAGAACTAGAAAGTAATAATATTGATAATCTTGGTGTTTTTTGACTCTTGGTGACAGCTGGACAATTTAAAATTTTCCCCTCTAAAACAGGATTTGTCTCACTTTTTGGAATCATCATATAAAACTAGATCAACAACAATACTCAGATACTTTCACTGGATCTGTAGGTGATTTTGTGGATAATTATAGCCTGAAAATTGAACTACAGGCAGTTCTCAACTTACAACTATTCATTTAACTGTTCAAAGTTATTGTCATGCCCCTGTTGGAGTCTGAATCCAGGAAGGAAGATGAACAGCTGACAGGGAATGGGAGTGTGGCTTCGTTGATTGTAGAGAAAACTGGGGAAGGGCAAAATCTGGCTGGGCAGAGCAGGGAAGAGGTAGAACAAGGTAGAGGAAGTTCAGAAGATTCAGGCCCATCCCCTCTTCATCCTAGGGCATGCAGGGAGAAACAGAGGAGAAAGCAATGTAGGTTGCGTGGCTTACAGGGGAGGAAAGGACCCTGATTCCCTTCATTAGCCACTTAAGAAGCGAGTTTAAAAGAGATGCATGCTGAGTGCGGCGTCTGCTGGGAACAAACGTGAGTTTATCTTGTGTGTACTTTGATTATCTGCGTTCCTGGCATCCTGTCAACTGTGTTGAGTTATTGCTGTGCTTTCACATCTGGAATTCTTTCTCCTGCCGTAATGGATTAATTACCTCATTTTGCCTTGTTTGGATTTTTAGTTACAGTTTTTTGTTGACCACGTTTTGGACTTAATTATCTGCAGCCAAAGGCTATTCCTGGGAGAGTTTTTCTCCAGCCAGAAGGTAACCAGGACATTGGGGGCAAAGTTGAAGCTAATAAAGGGACTCCTACTAATTATCTGACTGTGTTGCCTTTGTGACACACCCCAGGTCCTCTCAGTTACAATGGTGACTTAGAACCAGTACTTACAACTATTGCAGCATCCCCATAGTCATATGATGAAAATTTGGATGCTTAGCAATGTATTTAATACAGTTGCAGTGTCCCAGGGTCATGTGATTGCCATTTGCAACCTTCCCAGCTGGTTTCCAAAAAGCTAAGTTGATAGGGAAAGTCAGATTCATAACCATGGCAAAAAAAACAGTTGTAAAATTGGGTGTAACTCACTTAACAATGAAAATTATGGCCTAAATTGTGGTTGAAATGTGAGGACTATCTGTAGACAGCATTTGTTCCATGCAAAATTTTCTCATATTTCAGCTACTTCCCAGGTCCATATTAATACTGATAAAGCCAGAAAGGTAATATGGCAGGAGATTCTAATCTATGTGTTCATTCTCTCTATTTCATATCTACATGAAGTGAATGTGCAAGTGAAAAGAGTTAAGGAGTGCATGCACACATTTTTATTTTTGTGGTTTTTTTATTTTGTTTTGGTGCTTATAAGCAAGTCTTGCAGTAACTGCAGGGTCCCTGCAGTTTCCCTGGCAAGATCTCAAAAGTGGTTTGCCCTTGCCTGCTTCCTGGGGTGAGAGAGTGAGTATTCCAAAATCACTCGGTTGGCTTTGTGATTAAGGCAGAACTAGAACCCATGGTGTCCCAATTTCTAGCCTGACTACTTATTTATTGTTCCAAACTGACTCTTCATGCACACATATACATATATCAAAAAATAAAACTTGTGATTTCCTAAAAAAAAGTTTTATTCAATTGGATTCCCTCTGTTTCTGGAACTACATTTCCCCAAATACACAGCCACTTCTGAAAGGTAAAATGTATCATAATGCAATTGAGTTTAATCTAAATAAGATTCACAAAGCATTGGTAAACAGATGATTTTTAAAAATAAAAATTATGTGAAGCTCTTAGATCAATTTAGCTTAGATTGTGGTGTGTTTATTCTTCGATTCAATTATATCCTTTACAGCAGCCAGAGATATATTTTTGTGTGTATGACAGCAAATGCTAATAAATTTGTCCCGGATGCTTGCAAACCTACTGATTAATTACAGGACTACTACTGCATAATGCACACAAAAATGCTGATTCAAAACATTTCAGTAAAATTGTTTTCAAGAAAATATTATCTGCTTCTAAATCCTATCCATATAGTGATTATGTATTCATAAAGTGTAAATATCCACCATGTTCTAAATACTAATATAGCATGAACATTCTGTTTTCTCCTTTACTATTTCCAAAATAAGTAGAGGAACACCCAGATGTCAAATGGTATTTCTCTCTACTTTTTTTTCTCTTCTGGTTCTACCTGCTAAACTGATACAAACCACAAAATCAACCACATCTCACAGAGAAACAATTGTTCCTTTTATTTGGTTCATTTCTTTCATGTTAGTTTATTATGCAACCAGGCAAAGAGATGGTGTTACTTATTCATTGTTTAGAAAATAAAGAGGAAAATATTTCACTAGACTGCAGCAGTCCAGTAAAGTCAGGTAGTGGGAATGATTTATATGCAGTAAATCAATAGTTTAAATTTTGGAAAAATGTACATTCCACCTTTGTCAAAGGAATCTTTTTTAAAAAATGAGGCACGGAAATCTGAGCTCTAGGAAGAAGCCTAAGATGTTAAAACTTTCTCTGAATTTATTTAATCCATTCACATTAATTAAATATAGTTCAATCTAGGAACAAGAACTATAATGGATCAAGATGCTTGGATCCATTATTCATTTCCAGAGTTTCAGAAGGTAGAAATCATTGCAAAGATATCTTATTCTCTTAATTTTTCCTGTTATTGCATTACCTTTCTCTAGGAATGAATTTATGAGCATGAAACAACCTTATAGCATCTTAGAACTAAATAAGCCAAAACTTAATCAGAAGCATCCAAGACAATACTGATAAATCTATCACTCTCCAGATTTAGTTTGGCTGTGATAACCACCAATCCCAATCAGTGTGGTGATAGCCAGAGGTCAGGGTGACCATAGCCCACCATTTGAACAATCACAGAGTTCATGGTCATAATGAGAGCCAATTTAGTGTAGTGATTAAGGCCTCAAGCTAGAAACCTGGATACTATGAATTATAGTCCCACCTTAGCAGTGGTGGGATTCAAAAAAAATTACTACCGGTTCTGGGGGCACGGCTTGGTGGGTGTGGCAGAAGAAGGATAAATCTCCAGTCAGAGGTCGCATTTGCCGGTTCTCCAAACTACTCAAAATTTCTGCTACCGGTTCTCCAGAACTGGTCAGAACCTGTTGAATACCACCTCTGCACCTTAGGCATGAAATCCAATTGGGTGACCTTCACGGCCTTCTCAGCCAAACCCACCACACAGTGTTGTTTATGTTGGAAAACTAGGAAGAGGAAGATTAGGTTTGTTTGCTACCTTGAGTTGCTTAAAAAATAATAAAGTTGGGACATAAATAAATACATAAATAAAATAGGCACTATGATATAGGAAATATATCATAGCAACATGAAGATGCTTTCCCTGAAACTTATCTAATATTTTAAGATCAGTTACCTTTATGTTTAACAAACAGAAACATTTACTGATCATGCACTTCAGGGAAAAGACTATCGGTTGCAATGAAATTCCAGTTAATTCCCTAGCAGTAACACTCACTGTAGTCCAACATCTTGTTTAATACTTTAATCTGCTTTTTTTAAGTTAGAGGAAGTGAAGTTTTACTCTTCCTGGGGGATCTCAGAATATCATCACATAATTTTGTGTGACCTTTCCCAAAGTCAAGAGGCCAAGTTGCAGTTGAAAGCACTTAAACAGTGGTTACTTTAGAAACAGCTTTTCTTTTCCCGCACCTCAAATAAATTTGGAACCTGATCATATAGTTATGATAGGCAATGGAAACAATTATATGCAGCATGGGTGGGTGTTGTTAAAGGCATCCGTCATTCTGCAGTACTTAGTATACCATTGATTTATTTATTTGTTTGTTGAAATCTATGCTCTCCCAGCAGGTATATTATCTCTTGAGCTGAGATTAATCAAACTATAGATCTAAGAATAGGATTTGTTGGTGGAGGGGGAAATAATAAATATAGTATATAAAATCATACATTGCAATGTCCTACCTGCAAATGAATACTTCAGCTTCAGTCATAACAATACAAGAGCACACAATAGATACAAACTCAAGGTTAACTGCATGAAACTTGACTGCAGAAATACGATTTCAGTAACAGAGTGGTCAACGTCTGGAATACTCTACCTGACTCTGTGGTTTCTTCCCCAAACCCCAAAAACTTTAACCTTAGACTGTCTACTATTGACCTCACCCCCTTCCTAAGAGGCCTGTAGGAGGCGTGCATAAGAACACCAATCGTGCCTACCATCCCTGTCCTATTGTTTCTTTTTACTTTTCCTATAAATATCTATCTCATGTATTCAAAACTATGTTTATTCTTATACCTGTATCTTGTAAGCGATTGACAAATCAAATAAATAAATAAATCTTGAGAATCAATAAGAAAAATGATAAATTACTGTAAATTATTCCAGATGAACAGTGCTCCACTCCTGGGATTGATGGGATACAGGAAGATGAAAATGTACAGTGAAGACCAAGTTATGCTATATCTGCAGTCCTTCAAAAAAAAAAGAATGGTCTGATTTTCCTATAAATGGAAAGTTGTGATTATGAACTGCCAGGAAAAACACATAGATATTTTGTTGTTTCAGTCATGGCTGTTCACGATTAGGATGTGGGGTGTCATTTGCAAGAAGCAGAAATGATGCCAGGAATATAATATGGATCCCTTATGGATTTACCAGAATATCAATGGAGTCAGACACATCATCAGACAGCTTTGTTATAAACACAGTCCACGAATAGATTTTGCAAATGGAAATCCATGTTGGAATACTAGAATATGGTCCAGGAAATATTTTTAAGGTGCCATATTTTGTGATTCAGAACTTTCCCTATAATGTGATATCCTTTGATTGTTAGTTAGTAGTTCTGCATATGGAATAGGAATCAACACTGAATGACTTTTTCTGATTTTCAAATGATTTCCTCTCAACCCCCTCCCCTCTTTAAATATGGACTGAATCCATGAGAGACTTTTCTGGTTCACCTTCAACAGACTTCAAGGAAGCTACTGCAAAGTAAGCCCATGCATGTTTATAAATCTATCTTCACATGCATTAGTCATGTGGGTAAATTGGTTAATGTGAGTGTAAAGCAGGAAAGTTTTCCTATTGTTGTTATTTGATTTGGTTTAGCCTCCCTTTCTGCTAAACTCCAATAACTTTGAACACCTAGCCCTTTGATTCTAAATTCTTGGATGCAGTTGTAAGGTAATCTGTATAAAATATGCAATTCTTCCAAATTGCATCCCAGAGGTTTAAACTTCCCTTAGTTTAAGAACAGTTCATTTTATACAGGGGTGGGATTCTACCAGTTCACACCTATTTGCTAGAACCGGTTGTTAACATTCTAAGCAGTTTGGAGAACCGGTTGTTAGAAGAAATTATTGGCCAAATCCTGTAAGGAAGGAAGGAAGGAAACATTCTGGTGTTCGTTAAAGAAACTGCCTCTAGATAACCCTTATTACATTCTTGGCAGGACTGGACTTCCTATCTCAGGAACTTCTCTGAAGTTTTTTCTCCTCTTTTGCTGGTACTTTGCTTGTGTGGAGGGACCATTCAAAGTTACAATGGCACTGAAAAAAGTGACTTATGACCATTTTTCACACTTACGACTGTTGCAGCATTCCCACAGTCATGAGAGGCCAGACGAGGAACTGCGTGCCTCAATGTGAGTGATATTAAGTTGGCCACACCCAGCCAATAACATGACCACCAAGCCATGTCCACCCAGTCACATGACCACCAAGCCATGCCCACCACCTAAGCCACGCCCACAGAACCAGTTGTTAAAAATTTGAATCCCATCCCTGATTTTATATCAAGAGTATTAGACTGCCGAACCATAAATGACACCTTTAATGTTGTGCTAAGAATTTTCTCCCATTACTGAAGATGGGGAAAAGAAAAATAAATGGTGCAAGCAGACATCCAGGAGATGGAAATTCTTTTCTGAACTGAAAAAATAATGCCTTATTTTTAAGGAATATGTTCTTAACTTTTAAAATGCCCTGCCTGTATATGCTCCCAACAGCAAAAGGCCTTTCATGACAGAATGCCTACTGCACATGAGCCTTACCTGATGTTGTAACATCATCTAATGAAATATTCATTGTCCAAAGAAGTTGGACCACTGCAGCTGTATGAGTGGGCCTGAGCTTTTTCTGAATTAAACCTATGGACAGATCATGCCACTTGAGACAATATCTGAACATTCTCCCATTATTTTGGGTAAACATTCTTTGATGCCCTGTAGAAGGGGAAGAGAAAAGCATAAAAATAATACTATAAATGCAACAGGTAGAGCTTTGCCTGCACTTTAACCCAATACTTGCCTCAATGTGCACAAATGTAACAATGATGCTTTCTGAGGAAGCTTTAATTGTGAAATCATTCTATCCCAACAAAGTAACCCCATCTGCATTCTTCCTATTTTGCCCTATGACTTTTCTACTTTTCTTTTCTTTTATCACACACAAACAGAAGTCCATTTTTAGAAAGAAAGGAACTATGACTTTCAACTGGAACTTCAAATAGAAGCTATCCCTGTCAGGTTAAGTGTTATTTCCATTTCTTTTCTGCTTCTTAGACTTCTGCTGTATCCATTGGCTATCACAAATGCTTTTTTTTTTTTTGACAAAAATAAATTGGGAGATGGGACTAGTAGTAGTAGTAGTAGTAGTAGTAGTAGTAGTAGTATTTCTGTTCTATCGGTAGCACTGAAATGCTTCTGAATTGAAAGGATTGATTGGTGACTTCACTGTTGCCCAGGGGATGCCCAGTTGGGGCTGCTTTCAGGTACCCATTAAATTGCTGACCAAAAAGGTACCCTTGCTTGCAGTTGCCTGCTTTCAAACAGTTGGGTCAACAGAAGCTGGAACATGTGATGAAAGCTTAACTCATCCCATGGCAGCAACCAGGTCTCAAACATGAGCTTGCCGATCATCAGCCCTGCTTCCTAACCATATGAGCCACTGCCTTCCTTCAGAAGATGGAACTATATATTACATTGTGTGTGTATGGATTTATCCTTAGCCAGTGATTGGTTCTAATGCATTCTAATACCTTTCTTTCTTTCTTTCTTTCTTTCTTTCTTTCTTTCTTTCTTTCTTTCTTTCTTTCTTTCTTTCTTTTTTATTTATTTATTTATTTTATTAGTATCATGAAAAAGTTGCAGAATCCCAACATGCCTGTTTAGCATACAATGAGTGATAGTACCCTTCTGTTTATGTTCTTGGAGAACTTCTCAATAGTAAAAGCCATTCACTTGTGCATCAAAAAGTTAAGATATGGATAATCATTCTGAATGTGAGGAGGAAGAAGATATGGAGGAAGAAGTAGGCATATATATGTGATTGTCTCCATTCTAGTGAGACCAGTGAGTGTCTCATGAAGGTTGTCTCTTGTCTCACCAGTTTTGAAAGCAAATCAGATGTGTAACCAGAGAGTAATTTGGAAAGATGTAGTGCATTTTCACTGCTAAAACTCAGCAGGTCTGCCCTATAAACTGCCTAGAAAAGACTGTCACAGGAGTCAGCTCCAAGTCATTCTAAGCTCTTTAAGGAAAAAAACAAATCTAATTCATTAATAAAGCTGTGATTAGCTGAACCTTTTAATCTTGCAAGCCCTAACAATGTCAGTTTACACCAGATGTCTTATGCATCTGGTGACTGAGCCATTATCACAGCTTGTACAGATTCATCACAAAACAAATGTAGAGAATAATTCTTCATCAGATTTTTCTGAACCACCCACTTTAACTATTTCAGCATAAAATACCATATCTATTTATTTTAGTGCGATTAGGAAAGGCATGGTCAGTGTGAGCCAGATGTTCCACAAAAAATACAACCGTCTTTTTTTTATAACAGAAACAACTTCTGCTTCTTGTCTGAACAATTTTCCCAATATTTTAGGAAGTGCCAGATACCAAAAGCACCAAAAAAATTATATCAGTGAAGCACAATCCACACAATCAGGTATTTTAAAATGAATAAATCATTAATGGCAACCCAAGCTTTCTACTTATGTTTCATTATCCTGCACTTAATGCATGACAACTAGAAGAACAGTAATTACATCTGGGAGACTAGTATACTGGCCAGTACATTTTATACTCTGAGTTTCCAAAATTATATGATTTTTGCCATAAAATAAAGCAGTCTTCATCACCTGCCTTTCTTGTTTCCTTCTGGGATTAAATGTGTGGCCAGCATAATAACATTATGTTGCTATGTTATGTTATGTTATGTATGTTATGTTGTGTTATGTTGCTGCAGAATACCTTATGCCACCAGACTTGAAATTCTAGACTTAGAAAACCTAGAACTACGCTGCCTTCAGTCCGATCTAAGTATAGTATATAAAACCATACATTGCAATGTCATACCTGTCAATGAATACTTCAGCTTCAGCCATAACAATACAAGAGCAAACAATAGATACAAACTGAAGGTTAATCACACCAAACTTAATTGCAGGAAATACGACTTCAGCAACAGAGTGGTCAATGTCTGGAATACTCTACCTGACTCTGTAGTTTCTTCCTCAAACCCCCAAAACCTTAACCTTAGACTGTCTACTATTGACCTCACCCCTTTCCTAAGAGGTCTGTAGGGGTCGTGCATAAACACACCAACGTGCCTACCATTCCTGTCCTATTGTTTCTTTTATTTTTCTTATATGTATTCATGTATTCATAACTATGTTTTTACTTATATCTATTATCCTGTAAGCAATGAACAAACCAAATAAATAAATAAATAAATAAATGATCAAGACTATAAAAGGAAAGGAGAGTTAAATAGGCTATGCAGAGAGCACTTTTGTTTGTTTTGTTTTTAAACTCTTTCTATAATTTGTAATGTCAGTGTTTGAAATATTTGGAGCACTAAACACCACAGGCAGTAATGTCTAGCTTAAGTGTCTTCATGCTACAGCTGTTTTGCAACAATAGACCCATTCTTAAGTCTCAAGCAGTGAAATGACAGTGACAGATTTCTCAAAGGAGAGTGCACTGATCCTCACACAGAGTGCTCTAAATCTTCAAAACTAGGATGTTCAATTTCAATGACAATATTATGTTAAGGAAAAGACATGACCCATTGTGTTGTCAAAGACTGATGCTCAAAATGTACTCATCAAATCTTAAATCTATGTCATCTACATGCTACACATCCATGCACAGATCTTTGCGTATGTATAGAGAGACAGTTGGCAGGTATAGGGCTACCCCTTTTTTTGTCACTCTGTGATTTGAGATAGATTGATTATAATTGGAACAAAGTTTGGGGTCATTCTTGCTGTGTGTAGAATCTACAAATTACATTGCAATTACAGCAATAGCACTTAGACTTATATACCACTTCACAGTGCTTTACAGCCCACTCTAAGTGGTTTACAGAGTCAGCTTATTGCCCCCAACAATCTGGGACCTCAGAAGGATGGAAGGCTGAGTCAACCTTGAGCCAGTGAGACCCGAACTACCAAACTGCTGGCAGCCGATGATCAGCAAAAGAGCCTGCAGTACTGCATTCTAACACAACTGCACAACTGCGGCTCTTAATAATATCTCTGAAAGTTTAGTCGAAATTATTTTTAATGCACTTGCCATTCCATATTTTTAGTGCCACTTGTAGAAAAATTTAAAAATCATATCTGTTCTACTTTTTGTACAATTCTTGAAATCAGCAGGTATGTCTGTTAATAATCTTGTCTCTAAAATAACATTCTTCTTTTAAATACTGTTCATTGTTATTATTGCCTTGATTAGTCATAACAAAAGGTTTGATTTCCTACACACATTCCTTGTTGATGGGCAAGTTAATATAAAAGGCCAGTGCCTTAGAAAAAAGAGAATACTTTCTTGACAACTAAATCTTGTCTTTAAAACTACTTCTATCCATTTGTTAATTGTTACGATTAAAATATTTTATGTAGAAAGAAGAGGAATGTAGTGCAATCTTAGATATCTGTCCAGACCTTCATAAGTTGTAAATACAAATCTTACTCTATATTTGGACCAGAGATTCCTTTTTTATAAGATGAAAATGATCCTTTAGTGATCTGTTTAAAACTTGTCTTTCTGCCCTTTTCCATTCCTTCTTTTCTTTCCCAGTGTTGGTTGCATTCTTTTTCTGTTCCAACCCACGATTTTCTTGGGATTTTCTCTAGTGGCTAAGTAAATTAATCCAAGTATCTTTCAGATCAAATTTAACACCTGGAGACTTTGTGGATATATCTATGTAGTTTTCTCAATCACAATCTGAACATAGTTTGTCACTGTCTTTTTCTGGGATTTTTTTCCAGTTCTTCATGCTGATATTTATTT
Source organism: Pseudonaja textilis (assembly GCF_049901715.1). Classification (NCBI taxonomy): domain Eukaryota; kingdom Metazoa; phylum Chordata; class Lepidosauria; order Squamata; family Elapidae; genus Pseudonaja; species Pseudonaja textilis. Next base: position 37,192,889 of record NC_141995.1, read on the forward strand.
GAAAATCAGGGAAGGGTGTTATAAATATCACAGAACATGCAGCAGCAAGCTCTGTCCCTGTGCTCAGGAGCTGTGGAAATGGACAGCTTTCAGCTCCACTAAGAAAAACTAATTTACATGTGGGAATGACATAATTCTTTTCTCTTTTTTTCCCTCCATCAACTGGAAGTGAGGCATACACAATCCTACTTCTCACATTCTAGAATATCAGGAGAATGACTCAAATGAGCTCTTGCCTCAACTTGTACTACCATAGTCCTAGATCTTCTTTTTTGTTAACCATTTAAAATCTGTTTGGTCATGGTAGCAAGGCCTGCATTCAAAAAACAACAAAACAATCCCAAAGTTAAATGACATACTGTATATGCAGATGTAGGTAGGCAGTAAATGCATTTCATCTTTGCATGAATTTATTTTTATATTTCACATATAGATTGTAACTGAATAAGCATTATGACTTTAATATAGTTCAAGCATAAATATAAACTAAATATAAAGTTTTAAAATTCAGGAACATGTACTGTACACTTAATGTACTGCATTGACCAGCTATTGTGCTTTTTACATATAAATAGGTGAGATCCTAATAACATTCTATCTGCTATTAAGAAAATTTTAAATCACTGTATTTTTTTTGCACTATAAGACATTCCAGACCATAAGACTCACCTAGCTTTTTGGGACAAAAACATGAAAAAAAAATCTGCCTCTGCCTCCCAGCAATTTACCTCCTTGCAGCAAACAGCCTGGTCAGCTTCGGCACAGCCTGACTTAGCACAAGCAGCTAATTGGTGGTTGGATCAGCCTCCCGGATCACTGCCAATCAGCTCTTCCAGACTGCGGGGATCACCACCGCCCATCGCCACTGTCGCCACCCATTGCTGCTGCCACCTATCGCCACTTACGTGCACTCCATTTTCAGCCTCCACATGCCCCATAATCAAGGATGAAGGTGTGTTTAATTATCTCTGAGTTTGGAATACTTCAACTAAGCTTTAAAAAAAAAAATGTGGAGAGCTCTTTTCCTGAATTCTAATCCATAACTAGTATGAATCTGATTTTCACAAACCAATCTGTGTATAGCCATAAATTACAAATACTGGAAAGTGAGAAACTGTCTTAAAGCTGGAAGAGTTAGGAAAATCACACATTTATAGTTCTACTAAACATTTATAATACCATGTAACCTTGTAGCCAATTGTTGAAACAAATAAACCCGAGTTAGATTATTAAAAAAATATTGTGTCAACAATTGTTCTCCTATTCCCCAAGGACTGTCTTCTCCTAAAAGAAATGTTTTCTTTTATACCTTATTCTCTGGATGCTTTCACAGCTCTTTAGAACTTCTTTTGTTATGAATCAATATTCCACTTTGTAGATTTTGGAAAACCAACCATCTTCCTCAATTTGCTGCCCATCCATGTTTACAGGCACAGTTTTTCTAAAACCAGATCACCAGTGAACCATACACAACAAAATGAAGCCACAAAATTGCAAATTTTGGCTTCTGGTGAAGCAACGAAACGGTGTGGATGAGTGGCAGCTCCGTGAAGTCCCACCGATTTCTTCAAGCCTTGACGCTCTTAGGAACCGAAAGTCACCCTGGACAGGTAGTAAAGGCAAAGGGATGCTTCAGTGGTCGTGAGGAGAGGAGAGTCTCCTCGACTGACCCAAAGAAAACCCCTCCATCCAAACTAAAAAGAGAACCATCAGCATGGCTGAATCAAAGCCAAGAAGGCAGCTGAGATGGAAAGTGAAAAAGAAAGGAAAGATCTTGTAACAGCATGCTTAGTCTTGGTAAGAATCACCCCAATTTCTGCAGTGGAATTTTCCTTGGAAAGTGAGACTTAAAGGAGGAAATTAGCTGCGATTAACGATCAGGAGTGACTGTCACATTTAGTAAAGAAAAAAAAGATATTGCAACTAGAAGTAACTTTAAAAGTAAAGGACAGATTGGATTGGTTAACCCAAATTTCTGGACTGTATTTTTACTACTACTCAACTTGAAGAATTTTGGAAAACTATTGGAAAACAATTTATTCAGAGACATATTGATTGTAGTAAAAGTGTTTTAATTCAGCGAGTTTTGCTCTCTTTTAGTAATACAGCATGCTTTTGAACATCCTGTTACAGCCTATTGTTTACAGCGTAATAGTAGCAGCTATTGGAGCAATAAATTCCTCCCACCCATAAATAACAGCTGCTAGTACAACAATTAATCCTTTCCTTGCAGACTCTCAATACTACCTTATTACTTTAATCAAACACTGATTAATTCATTACCTCAAAACATACAAATTTTTTACCTCATTATCTATATCAATGATTAGATAATCAATTTCTATAAAGTAATTTATTAATGGTTTAATTGATTTATTGTTTTAATTGATTAGTGTGATTAGGGTGTTTAGTGCAAATGGTGTGATTACTGGTTAGTTTAAAAGATCAAGATTCATGTAATTTAATTGATTAGTAAAATTAGTGATTTAGTGAATTTAATTGAACAGTGTGATTAATGATTAGTGTAGTTAATTGATTAGTCTAATTAATTGATTTGGCTGATTGTTGCTTAGCAAAATTATTTGACTAGAGAGATTATTGCAATTGATTGATTGGTGTGATATTAGCTATACTGATTACCCAAAATTGTTCCATTAATTAATCATGCAGACCCAAACAAGTTGATACCATAGAAACACGAATAACATCCCTTGACACCATAGTAGCATCCCTGGACGCTTTAAAAGAAAGATTATCCAACCTTGAAAGCTATCCACTGTCATAGCAGAACCTCTAAGCATAATCTTTGAAAAATCTTTCAAGACCAGCTCCTTGCCTAACCTATGGTCACAAGCCATGGTCATCCCCATCTTTAAAAAGGGAGACCCCAGCCTAGTTGAAAATTACAGACCAATCTCCTTATGCTGTGTCCCCTGTAAAGTCATGGAATCAATTATTAACCAATCCATTATCCTCCACTTAGAGACAAACAACCTACTCTCTAATAAACAATTTGGTTTCAGAAAAAAAAACTATCGTGTAATCTGCAACTCTTACACTGCAAAAACATATGGACTACACAACTCAATCAGGACAAAACAATAGACACAATCTACATAGACTTCTGTAAAGCCTTTGATTCAGCGGTACATGACAAACTACTCCTAACACCAAAATCTTATGGTATCTCTGGACAACTGCATAACTGGATAGAAGCATTCCTGTCAAACAGACAACAAATGGTCAAAATTGGGAGTGTCCTATCAAATTCTGTACCTGTCAGCAGTGGTGTCCCCCAAGGCAGTGTTCTAGGACTAACTCTCTTCATACTCTACATAAATGACTTCTGTGATCATATTAAGAACAACTGCATTCTCTTCGCTGATGATGTAAAGCTGTTCAATACCACAGACAATACTGCTACCCTTCAAAAAGATCTTGACTCAGAATGGTCAAACAAATGGCAACTTCAAATCTCAACAAATAAATGCTCTGTCTTACATATTGGCAAAAAAATCAGAAAATAAAATACAAGCTGAATAGTCAAGACCTTGTTGATGATCCAAGCTCTGTAAAGGACCTTGGAATACTCGTCTCTAATGATCTAAGTGCAAGAGCCCACTGTAACTACACAGCCAAAAAGGCATTAAGAGTTGTTAACCTAATCCTACATAGATTTTTCTCTGGTAATATCACACTACTAACTACAGCATACAAAACATTTGCTAGACCAATACCTGAATACACCTCATCAGTCTGGAACCCACATTACGTATCTGATATTAGTTGAGAAAGCCCAGAAATATTTCACAAGAAGAGTTCTCTACTCCTCTACTCGTTGTAGAATACCTTATGCCACCAGACTTGAAAGTCTAGACCTAGAAAACCTTGAATTACATGGTCTTCAGTCTGATCTAAGTATGGTATATAAAATCATACATTGCAATGACTTACCTGTGAATGAATACTTCAGCTTCAACCATAACAACACAAGAGCACACAATAGATACAAATTCAAGGTTAACCACACCAAACGGTTGAAATACGACTTCAGCAACAGAGTGGTCAATGTCTGGAATACTCTACCTGACTCTGTGATTTCTTCCCCAAAGCCCCAAAACTTTAACCTTAGACTGTTTACTATTGACCTCACCCCTTTCCTAAGAGGTCTGTAGGGGGCATGCATAAGTGCACCAACGTGCCTACCGTCCCTGTCCTATTGTTTCTTTTATTTTTCTTATATGTACCCATTTCATGTATTCCTAACTAGGTATATACTTATACCTATTATCTTGTAAGCGATTGACAAATCAAAATAAATAAAAATAAATATTCCACGAAATGTTCCTCTTGTGTCCCTGTTGGCCATTTCATAATTCAGATTAAACACAAGCAGTCTTACGTTCAATCTCTTTAGCCTTTGCCAAAATAATTTCTAAACTTTTTCTTTTCTATCAAATGGAATTGATAGAAATAATGAGTGAAGAAAATGCAAAAGAATTTTTTGCTATGCCTCAATACATTAAAATACTGTGGGATGCATGTATTCATTAAAACAACATACCAGATAGATTTCATATCTGAAGTTCACAGTTCTTTCTTTACCTTGAGGAAAGGACATTTTGTTTTTCCTCTGCTTAGCTAACTTTTGTTTGAGCTTATCTTCATCTCTATTGGCTCTAGAAGATTCTCACTTGTCAAATTGTTTTTATTTTGCTTCTTAGCCCTCAGTCTCATTGTTCTCCTAATCTATTATTTGTCAAGAATGAGTGTACTAATTAATTTCTTTTCAACATAATCAATCATAAACTGTTTCCAGACAATTTTTAATTGAAAATCTGCTGTGATTTTTATATGTGCTAAGCTGCTTATATGTGTCTTGCCCCTTGAAAATCAATCTGGACAGAAACAGTAGAAAATCATAACTGGCTCATACCCTTCACTAGTGTAATCCTACATTAATTATCCAGTTGTTGTTGTTTTAAAAAAGATCCAATTTGCAAGTACATTGGGTGATAAAGTATCATTGGCTATTTGCTGTCTTTCTTCCCTTAACCCCGTCTCTTACTGATCAGATGGATATACTTGTAATTGTCAAGAAAGCAAAAGGAATGTGAGTTAGAAAAATTCAACCCAAATAGATATTCATAATTGTCGATATGTTTTTATTTATGAAACAATCACTTTGGTATTGAAGAAAAACTTTCTTGAACAATCTTTCCATCACAGAAATTATCATAGTTTACTCTCTTGCATGCCCCAATAATTCCTGAAACTTATCTGTCAGAAATTAGGGAGAAGATTTATCCAATAACTGCATTCAGACACAGCAGTAAGTCTTCTGAACAGTTAGAACTTTTTTTTAATAAAAAGGTTTTTTACACATCTCTTCAAGTGAGCGATGTGATTCCAGGTTACAACATTTATACATAGTCATAATTACATTTCCAACTTTTTAAATCTAATTTCATATCAAATCATTGATATTCCACTGATCTTTAAATAAGTTCTCACTTTATATTTCAATTCATTAATTCAATATCAAAAACATTTCATCCTCACATATATTTTCCACTCTTTATCCCCTATTATTTCCATTTTCAGCTTACCACCTATTTTATTTTACATTATTCATTATTATCTTCATTAACTTTCTCAAAGCCGATATATAATAAACAAATATATAATAAACAAGATCCCTGTGAGAGGGATCTTGGAGCCTTATTGGACAACCAGCTAAATATGGGCCAGCAGTATGAAGCAGCCGCCAAAAAAGCTAATGCAATCCTAAATTGTATTAACAGCCTCAGCCTCTATACATAACTTCATGTAATAAAATACATATACATATACATACACATACACACACACACACATATATATGTGTGTGTGTGTGTGTGTGTGTGTGTGTGTGTTGCTACGACTTTAGAAGCACAACTACATTGACGTGGGAAAATACCCGAACAAAGCTGAATACTATATATATATATATATATATATATATATATATATATATATATATATATATATATATATATATATATATATATAGTATTCACCTTTGTTCGGTATTTTCCCACGTCATTGTAGTTGTGCTTCTAAAGTCGTAGCAACGTTTCGGCAGAATCTCATCTGCCATCATCAGGCTTCTGTATAGTGTTCATCTGTGAGTCAGACTTTTATATATATAATATCCAAATCCAGAGGTGCAGAAGTCCGTCTGTGGTTTCAGTTAATCTCTTTTTGTGGTTGGCGTGATCCTTTGAGGGTGCACGAGTCCCAGAGAGATTCGTGCCGGTGTGGAGGAGACTCAGGTTACAGTGCGGGGAAGGCAAACCCCCTGCAGCGAAGAGGAGCCCTCCAGAGCTCAACGAGCAAGAAACAGCCCCCTATCAATGACGGCTCCAAAGTCCGGACTGCCACCGATGTAAAGAAGCGAGTGAGTGATAGTTTGTGAGATCATTGGGGAAGAGTTTGGCAGAGAAAATTAGCGGTGGAGAGGAGGATTGGAATGCCATATACTTTTATAAGGCTGTTACAAGTGTCTGTCCGGAGCCCTAAAAGAAAGCGGCCAAAAGGCAGATGCGAGGCAAGTGAAAGCAAAAGGGCTTGGCAGACAGAAGAGAGAGAGAGGACAATAATGAGTAAAAAGGGAAGTTTACGAGGTTGGGAGACTAGCAGCTGGAAGGTGCCTGGAAGTTGTGGAGGATTTGGACTATCTCATTTGATTTTTATTCTGAAAGACTTTATTAAAGTGGAGACGGGAAGAAGATCAGAGCTGACAGAACAGAGACAGTGTGGTGCCACAGGAGATATTTAGAAACCCTGAAGCTATTGTAACAATATAACTGATATAAACCACTTAACAGCCCTTTAGGGAGCATACTGATCTAATTGAGGAGGTGGTTCCATCTGAAGAAAATCAGGAAAATTGAACTTAGGAACGCTAAGACAAAAAATAAAAGTGGAAGCTTCTGAGTGTGTGGAGATACCGTGTAATTGCAGTCACTACTCAGCATTTTTTACCTCCCCACTTCCGGTGCGTTTGGAGTGAAAGCTCTCAAACTTAGAGACGGAAAGCTAAAAACTTACTTCAAAATTCCTTTTTCCCCTTTTTTACTCCCTTTTTTCTGTATACATTTGCTCAATTTTTTTTCTTCTTTTTCCCTCACCATCTGGCGCTATGATGAACTATCTCTCCTTCTTTATAATGGTTATAAATATGCATACTGGGAAAAGGAAAATTGATTGTTGTAACTGATTGTTAAATAATTGAATTAATTGATTTAATTGATTTATTAATAATAGTGATAGTTATACTTTGATTAGATATATAGGGAAAATAGTAAGAACATTAAGTATTATTTAATTAATAAGTATAGGATTTTATGTATTAATATTATAATTTATTGTGTGATTACAATTAATCCACTTGGGGACGAATATAATACTGTTCGTGTTTAAGAATATTTAAAACAAGGTTAGATAAATAGGAAATAAAAGATTTTTATTGGTTTGTTTGTTTGCCTGTTTTCTCATTTCTTCCTTTCTCTAATATGAGAAATACTTATCCGGCCTAATCAGTATTTTTTATTTTCCATCTAAAAGTGAAAGAGGGAAGCATTCCCTCCAACTAAGGCTCCAAGTAGTTTCAGTTTATTATTTTTTCAACTTTTTTTTTTTGCATGCTCTCCTTTTATTATGCTTTTTGCCAAAAAGTTTTTAAATCTTTAAAAATATTTCTTTTTTCTTTTTTTTTTAGTCCGGAAAGAATGTTGAATTCAAGTGGAATTCTCTTATCCTCCCACTCAGAACATTTCTCTTTAGCTGTAAATTTAATTGCATTAAACATATTTAAGAAAGTGTGGCTTATATGAACCTTGTATCCATACAGGTTGCATTACAGCTGTGAGCTTAGTTGAAATTATTCAATCACTCAACCCATAAGTCAACCTCAGTTCCTGGAGTTTTCTCATGAGGAGCAGCTTTCTGGGGTGAAAAGGGGTGGTCTCACAATCTTTCCTTATTCTGGAAAGACTGTGCTAGGCCACTGATCTCTGCCACAATGCCATCCTTGATCCTTCAGAGACATTTACGTAATCTCCCTTAGGAAGTCAGGTGTCCTGTGAGGGTATGTAGAATATTTTTTATAAAGATGAAGAGTCGGGAGCACAGAGGAGGTGCAATTATACAGTGCAAAAAATAAGAAATCAATATGAATATCTAAAACTTCAATTCTCTGCTTCAATTCAGCCAGAATTTATTCAGATCAAGGGTTAAAAAATGCTAACAAGGAGCACTGGTGTGCTGTCCCACTCACACACACACACATATAAGCCTTGGTGCTATTGTTATGACTATGGCTATTGCTAACAAGTAATTTCTGCCAGAATTTGGATCATCAGTCTCTTAACTGAATCCCAAAGGAAGAAATACAGCTTAATTCTAATTGTATTAATTAATTTCCCCACCATCCAGTCAGAGCTGAGAAAGCTTCTTAGATGAAAAGCAAAACATCAAAAAAAAAAAACACCAGAAAGTCCAGTTGCTTCTTGAAAATGTATCTTTGGGATAACCATGGCCTGGATGACTAAGAATCTCCATAGACATCTAATTGTATTAAAGCCTTAGAAATCAAGTGAGGGATGTCTGTTATAGGTGTGTGTTTGTTTGTTTGTTTTTAAAAAGTTTGAATTATATCTAAATTTGGGGGTCTCCTTATAGAAACACAAATTGAAAGCAGCATACATAAAACCATAAAAAGATCTAAAATATTTACCAATATTTTAATCTGTGAGTTCAGGTCTTTCTTGATTTTGGAATGTGTTTGTTTTACCGCAGGCTAGTATTGCTGGTATTGGAGGTAAAACACTATAGAAAGAGTGATTGGTGAAAGCTGTGGCTTCACACACACATACTAACATCAACACAAACTCACATCATTCAAACATTTCACGAGATAACAATATTTTTTCTCAAAGGACTTCTTGTCCAGCATGAGAATTATGAATTTATTTCATAGTCTTACATTAATCAAACCAGAAATTATTTCTTCGTAATAAGCATTTACATCATGCTCTTTTTGTCCATCAGCCCATTTTCTTTGAAATCGTTTTAGAGAGAGATTATCAGGAAAATGCACAAACTAAACAAATGCACAAGAATTTCTAAAGACAATAACTGCATACCTAGCTTAAGTTATGTTTGGTCTATGACCATATATTTTAATAAACAGAACTAACTTGGTTTATGCTTTCATCCTTTCAGTATAATTCAATACAAATTACATCACAATTTCCCAATATTCTACTGTAATTCTATGTCCATTGACTATAAAAATTGAGGGTGCGGTAAAATACCCAAGAGCTAAGATCTGAGGTATTGTTCAGTAAATGAATATCTTGATTTTCTCATATATAAAATCTATGCAAGAAGGAGAAATGATAACTGCTTTCATTCTACACTTATTTGAAAGCAGGTGTTTTGCAATGCATTTAAAACAAGAACAACTATAATGATTAAATAGCTTATACTTTTCAACAGTTTCCTCTTAAGAGAGCTCATTCCAAACTCATTTCTTAGAGGCTAGTACACATTTATTCAATTGTTTATCTACACGGTGGCTGGATTATAAATATAAATATTATTTCATTATTGGCTCTGTTTGATGATATTTTTCCTCTCATACAATTCTATTATTAAAGACACTAAATTTAGCATGTTTATACTGGAATTGTCCAAATCTGAAATTCTGCATGATGTGCACCAGTACTGAAACACTGTGTAATATGGTCTCATGTTTCTACAGGATCATTGATTAAATTAAATGTGAGTAGTGATTACAACTTAATGATCATTAATGCAGCAAATGCCCCAAATCCATATGTTGTCAGACAGACTTCTCTGATTGACCTATTCACCTACCAATTTTTCTGTCTCTATGCAGAATATCTCAAACATTGATTCATTCCCATTCATGTTCTCACTTCTCCCCATTTTTCTCTTAAACTTTATGCTTCATTATTTTATTTATTTATTTATTACATCATTCATACAGTGCTGTAATTCCAGGCTATTTATAAGTATAATACACACAATAGAATGAAATCCATAAAACATCACACCAACTCACATTCATTCATATCTAGTGACTGGAACCAGATCTGAGTTTTTTCTCTCTGTCTCTCTCTCTGTCTCTGTCTGTCTGTCTCTCTCTGTGTGTTTCTGTCTTTGTCTGTCTCTATCCATCTGCTTCTCTCTCTCTCTCTCTCTCTCTCTCTCACTCTCTCTCTCCCCGCCCCTCATAATAGATTCTGTTTCCTTAGTGGAAGGCAGACTGCTATTTGTCCTGGTGAGCTAAGAAGTATTTCTACATACATGGCTATCTTCTAGAAAGAGAAGAAACATGAACGTAAGTTCTCATACACAGCTGATGGTCTTTGGCACTGACTAATATAATAACACCTAGTGCTCCATGAAAATGCATTTGAAATGATCTTGAAATTACTGTAGAAGCTGCCATTCTTCTACTTCGCAGAAGAGTCAGTTCTTTGGTTCCCCTTTTTATAAGTCATGTCTCTTCTTTTCATAGGCAAGGTATTTTGCCTTTAAAAGATGCCATATACAAACCTGTTTGGTTTTTTAATTCTTTTAAAACATTCCTGAAACATAGGGAGCTATAGCTGATTAGAGAAGACCTGGGTGTTGACGCTTAGAAAACTCACTGGGCATATTCAATAGGAATTCTGAGATTTGTAATCATAACACATCTTGAGATACTTTTTGAAGTATGACTATAATCACCAATCATTAAGATGCTCATTACCAACTGCTGTTCCTGGAAGATGAAAACTGCTGGAATCTTTTGCAGGATTGGCTTGGGGACTATTATCATAACAAGGAGCACCCACATTTCAAAATTTATCATTTCATGGGGTGATTGCAGAAATAGAAGGGAAAGCAGTTTAATGAGAATAAATAAAAAAGGAGAAGCGCAATAGTTTATTTCTAAAGAGACTAAGGTTAAGCTAGCTGGCTTGGAGAGAGAATATTTGGGGCGGGGGGGTTAAAAGAGGTTTAGAAGAGATCAATAGTTGTGTTGTGGTTGCGGATCCAAAGTTAGTGATGAAATTATTATTATCATTATTATTATTATCATCTTCCCATACTTTCTTGATCCATATGGTTATTGTATTATACATTTTATTCAGCAAAGTATTTTAATTTTAACAGTCCTATGTAGGTTGACTTAGAATTCACAGAAAAGTTCACAGTTACCTGACCAGGGTTGACAGTTAACAATAGTTGCCCTGCAGATATAATGTAAGCTAATAGTTTTATAGATCTATTGTCTTCTCAGAACCATTATACTACTAATGCTTCAGGTACAGTGGACTGAATCCAAAACTTCTATTTCATCAGTTGAATTCCATTTGGAAGCAGAAGTTTATTAAATGTGGAACAGAAATATTAAGGGAGGAAATGACCAATTTATAATTTACTCAAACAATTTACAATCTTACATGTATGTACTTAGTAGTATAAGAATTACAACCTTAATGTTGCATTACATTCAATGTTTAGTTAGTCCTTTGGAAAAAATGAATAAACAAAAATTAAAAGGTTTGCCTGACCTAATTCAGCAAGAATTACACAGGTAATAGAATAGCCATTTTTATTTTAAATAAATTGACAAATTCTGCTATTTCCCAGTTATTTAAAAATATTTCTCATGGAAAACATGGAAAATGGACAAAGTCTTGCAAGAAATGAGGACTTCAGATGATTTTACAAAAGTCATATGGAATTAGTGTCATCACAAGATTTTAGATGCTGGGAACAGGTCACTGAACAAAATGATAGGATCCATATCCATCTGTTGCCTGTTTGAATTAGAACTGCAATACAAGAGGAAAGGCATTTTATTCTTTTGTTCTCTGTTGCAACCCTAAGCAATATCACATTCCAGCATATCACAAGAAACTTTTCTTTTTTTCTTTCCTCTTCTTATTATGTAAGTACAGGCCTTCGTTGAGATTTCAGAAAAAGACAAAAATATTAAAAGTCTTCTTTTTTCCCTGTTTATTTTTAGATTAAAAATACATATTACCATCACACAGAGCTGGCACTCTATATTTACTGAAATATGAGCTCCCAAGTGACTGAATCATTCTGGGGCCTTTCTTTCTTTTTGGGTATTGCTTTATGAACCTATCATATTTCTTAAAAGCTGAGGAATAAAATATTTTGCTTAATTTTGACATTTATTTCAGCTATGGCACTTTCTTGTATGGGCATATATAATTCCTTTTCATCATTTTTCCGCTAGTTAGTTTGCAATAGTTTGCAAATTGTAGATGACTTTCAATTTGGCTAGAGATATTTTTCTTCAGTATCCTGGAATGTATCATTGAACAAATCATTTTTTCTCAAACATCTTTGTTCTCCTTTGGCAATAAAAAAATAGATGTGTGGGAGGTAGATGGAAGAAGGTTCTCCAAGCTTCTGCCTGCACCCTTTCTTCTCATTTTGGCCTGCTTTGTTTTTAGGACCGAGCTCCTCCTTCCAAACTTCTCTTCTTTCCCAGCCTTTCTGTGCATTCAACACATAAACTGGTTTCATGGATTCTACTATGTTTGTCTTTTCTTGTCTTCCTAACTCTGTTATTAGACAACTTTGCTAAATGAGCTGCTTCAGTGATGATGTGGAACTTCTCTCTCCTTAAATATGTTGCTGTTTTTTACAAAAAAAAGAAAAGAAAAGAAATCCTATCCTTGGCTGGGGCACAGTCTGTGTGTGGGCCTCAATGGATTTCCATAGTTTGTATGGCTGTCAAGATACTAGACACACCAATAATATATGTTAAACTGTGCAAAAGTAAAAGAGCTTTCCAAGTTCCTTATGAGTTTAATGTAGGTCAAAGCTTCAGAACATAGCGGCTCCAAGATCCAAATGAGTTCTGCACAGTAAATTGATTTTATGAACTAAAACTAATCACCAGTGCATGAATCATTCACCCATTATGCCTCAACTAACAACACATCTGCATTTGCCATGATTTAATTATATTTGTCCATTACATTGTCAACCACTGGTGTATGAACTAGCTCGATGTGGTCAGGCCCCAATCCAGACAGCTACTTTACATATGCATTAATATGGCAGTTCTAATTTTACTATCTTGGTCTCTGTGCAATGTTGCCAAATCCGAACTTATGTGAATTTCAAAAGTATTTTACTAGACAGTGAGCCATTGTTCAATAAACTAATGTGACATGTGGAAGAAATTGTGCATGGAGACTTCACTAAATTGGTTGCTGGTTTCTTTGTATTGTTCATTCTGCCTGGGTTTATTTTTAGCAACAATGATGGAAAAACTCCATTTATCAATCCCTATTTCTATTATGAGCAATTCTCTTTAATATAAAGGGGTTTTATATTCTGCTATCCCTGATATGCAGAAGATAATCCACACTGTGCCTTACATACAATTCAAAAAGTAAAATAAAATTATATCTAGCATGCAATTTCTAAAAACAAAATTTATCAAAGATAAACCTTTCTCAAAAATAACTATAACCTTCTCTTCCCCTTGGGTAGGCTTCTCTTCCCCTTGGGTAATCTAAAAAGCAGGAGACCAAGAATTCAAGTTTACCTTAGGCATGAAAGCTGGCTGGGTGACTTTGCGCCAGTCACTCTCTGCCCAACCCACTTGCCAGAATTGTGAGGGGAAAAGGTGGAGGGAGGACTGTGAGGTATGTTTATCACTTTGATTTGACCAATTTTTGTTTTAAAAATTGGAACAAAAAGTATCATTATCATCATCTTCAGTATCTGATCACTAGAAGCTGAAAATGATTTGATTACATATATGATCATTATCATCAATAACTTTTCTGAGATCACTATCTTGATTAACTGATAACTGAGTAATGCAGCATTTCATTATTTTTGTTTTGTTTTCTGGTTTGTTGCTCCTGTATTTTGCTGATGTCTGGATATATCACATATAATGGCATGGATTATATTTCAATTTTACTATGGATGCTTATTGTTAACCATTATGAATCCTTTGGTTGCTTCAGCGGTACACAAATGCATAAAATAAATAAAATAACATACATTTCTACTTATCTGGGCCAAAATGGCATCTATTTCAGTAGAGCATGTTAATTTACTTCACTGAAAGTTGTGGTGAATTTCTTTGACAACCCTAGGTTTGCATTGCTGGGTATTAACAGGTCTTATGCAATTGTAAAAAAATCTACTTAAATCCTTCTTGACATCATCTCAATCAGTGTTACAGGCCTATTTCTAGATTTTCTTACTTCTATTTCTAGTTTTTCCTACCCATTCATAAAATATAAATAATTAATCTTGCCTGTTTCATTTATACCACCCACTGGAATGGGACTAAAACTGGGAATATTATCCACTCTGAGCACTTTCTAGAACTGAGATTCAGCTTTGCTGAACATATTCTATAATGGTTTCTATAATTCTTTCTTCAGAAAAGAGCATGAGAGGCAGCCTTGGCTACCTAATAGATGCAATAAGCATAAAATATTGACATATGGAGGCTCATGAAAAATTATGCTATATGCTGTATGTCTCTCTCTCTCCCTCTCTCTCTCTCTCTCTCTCTCTGTGTCTCTGTCTCACGCACACACACACACATATACACACACCAGAGGTAGTATTCAGCAGGTTCTGACCAGTTCTGGAGAACCGGTAGCGGAAATTTTGAGTAGTTCAGAGAAGCGGCAAATCCCCACTCTGCCTGGAGATTTTACAGTATCCTTCCCCTGCCACACCTTCCAAGCCATGCCCACAGAACCGTTAGTAAAAAAAATTGAATCCCATCACTGATACATACATACATACATACATACATACATACATACATACATACATTCAAAACTTCAATTATTGGTATTGAAAAAAATCTTGGCCTTTACAAATTTTGGAAATACAGCTGGACAGCACTAGGTTGGGGAAAGAAAAGTTATACCATTGTTATACCATTGTTGCAAAATGTTCTCAAAAAAAGAACCATTGGACACATTTTCAGAGTTGGAATCTTCAGTTCAAGAGCCACCTAATAAGAATATCTAGACAATTGCTGCTAGTCAGAGTAGATGATACTAATGTTCCCAAGATCTATTTTGTATAGTATTCAAAATTCAATATCCACTAATCATAGTGACTGCCAAATAATGGCTTACTTTTGCTGATTGATTCAGAGTACAACGTACATTCTAGATCATAAAGTATGTAATACCTTTTTCTGATGATCCCGTATAGTGTACTAAATACTAAAAACTATGGATACAGTTATTATATTATTTATGGTAATTACATTTATATTAATAATATTAAACATATATTCCATAAGAATAATTCAAAATGTAAAGGAATAAATAATAGCATGCAACAGCTCAAAATGAAAGAAGGCTTGAAGGCAAGAATTCTTGTGAGTTAATGTATGGCAAGTCAAAGGACCGAGCCTGCCCAAACATATAAAACAGGCAAAAACAATTGGAAATAGGAGGTCCCATGAAGGTCTTTATCAGTGATGACCAGAACATTGAATTGCACCTGGAAGCCACATAGTAACCAATGTAGCATATGAGGGAGGTGTCTGATCTGGACTGCCTCAAGGTTGACTCAGCCTTCCATCCTTCTGTGGTCGGTAAAACAAGTAGCCAGATTGTTGGGGGAAATATGCTAATGTAAACCACTCAGACAGTGTGGTAAAGCAACCTGGAATGGTATACAAGTCATAGTGGTGCAGTGGTTAGAATGCAGTATTGCAAGCTAACTCTGCTGACCACCAGTGAGTTGATTCTCTCCGGCTCAAGGTTTATTCAACCTTCCATCCTTTCAGGTTGGCAAAATGACCCAGATAGTTGCTGACTCTGTTAACTGCTTAGAGAGGGCTATAAAGCATGATGAAGCAGTATATAAGTGTAAGTGCTATTGCTAAAATATTGAATTCTGGGTTTTCTCTAAACTTCTTATAACAAGCTATTATAAATTGATTAGTCATATATCAAAGTAATGGGTATGGTTCAGCCACAATTGCATACTTTAACTGCAAACCTAAATACATAATTAACGTTCCCACTGAAATAACTGAAGTATACAAAATTATCAGAAGCTTCACTAAATGAAATGGAATGTATCCAAATAAATAGGTTTATTTTATGTAGTTGGTGCCATTTTACTAAATATCAAAATCAGAAACAAGCTATAATAATTTATGGACTTTTCATTGGATGGCAGAAATATTATTTCAACAAATGTTGGCTTTTTCACATATTTGGACATAAATGACTTGATTGTACTGCTAATCCCATCCGGATTGGAGTTAAATATTCCTTGGGGATCAGAAGTCACAAACATAAAATACATAAGGAGTTGCAGTTTTGTAGTTGGTATGGTTAGCAGAAAAGTTAGAAATTGGAAAATTGAGAACCACAGGATTTACTGCTACATGTATTTTATTTTATAGAAAGGAGACTGAAATTCTACTATTTAAAGCATGTGTTTCAGATTCCAGGCTAAATTCTCCAGTTACTTAAACATGGGTTACTGTGTTCATTTGCTTGTACTTATATTGAAATCAGATATGCATATACATGTGCAAAACAACATGTTAAGCTCATATCAAATACAGGCTCTCTCTGGAGGCATACAGTTTTGTGCATAACACAACAGTACAACACATTAGCTATGTTCATCTGTCAGCAGTCAGGTTGCTGGAGAGGAGGTTTATCATTTCAAGTGGATTCTATTAATCTCAGAATATCCTAGGTTTTCTGAAATAAAGATATGTACAATCCAACCACAATATATTTATTTGAACATTCCAGATTTAAAACAGAATGTTAACATAAAACATAGCTTTAAAAATGTGAAAAGGAAAATAGATGTGGGATTGCAGCATAGGCTTTTCAATATCCTGTCATTCACTATACATTTGGCAGAAAATAACAATAAACCATTTTGCTCTGTTAACTTTCCAGTGTTCAAAAAGAGGGTAAGAAAGAATGTGAATTTTTTATTCCTCTTCAACTATATTCAAATGATAAAGCGTTCAAAAATTAGATGACCAAATGTATGTGGAAAAGTCACATTCTTCTATGTGCATGGATAATTTTCCCACCGCCATCCAAAACAAGTTATCAGAAAATTGGTATTTTTCATTAGTGCAGTCCTAAATATTAATGGCTTATTTCTGTCTTATTAATTGTGTGTATTTTTCCTCAGCCAATGAAGCAGTTTCCTATCAAATAAATAAAATTAAACCAGGAGATTTTTATTATTTTCAGAGTGCAGTTATCTACAGAAGACATTTTTTAAATTTTGTTTCCAAAATATTGCACCTGTCTATTTTGTAAATCAGGTCAGAGTCCCATTCTTGGTAGAATAGTTTATAGAAAGCCAAGTAAATGCAGATTGGGAAAAGAGCAAACAAAAGGAAATTGTGTAGGGGTAGGAATAACTGAACTGTACATGCACAATCCAATTATTCTGGCAGTAGGGCACATGTTCATTAATTTATAACAACATTAGACCAATGCGTGATCATAGAATTACAGAGTAGGAAAGGTCTATTAAGGATTCTGATTCCAACTACTTATTTAATGAAAAAAATACAAATTAAATCACCTATGATCAAGGTAGATATAATGACTGACTTATGACAGAAATTTGGGCCAGGATTTCCATTGATAAGCAATGTAATCATAAACAGTAACTGTATCACTTAGCAACAGCAGTCCTTGCAGTCATGGCTGTTGTCATTAACTGAATACCATAGTTGTTAGCTAACGCAACTTCTTTTGTGGATTCCCACAACTAAAGTGAGTGAGGAAGCTGGCAAAAAGATGCAAATCCCAGGGTCACGGGCAGGGAAATGGCTACAGTCAGACAGGAGATGGTGCAAGGAGATGGGTGAGGATGCAGAAGGTCAAAGAAAGAGTAACGGTGTGCAAGCAATGACACATTGGTAAAGAGGGTATGCAAAGGTGTGTAAGAAGGTTTCATGTGAGTTAGGGAAGGTGCCCAAGAGTGTGAGGAGGAGGTATGCAAGAGGTGCCATGTGAATTGGCAGTGGTGCATAAGTGGGCAATGTGGCACAAGCGCAGAGAGTCTGGGAAAGGTGCATGGGTGGGGAAGACTCATCCCAGCAACATGCAATCTTCCCTGCCAGCTTCCCCCTTGACTTCCTGGGAAGTTGCCGTGCACTTGGCAACTGGATGTAACTGTGAACGGGTTGTCAAGCACCAAGCATGACTTCAGGGATGCTGGGACAGCTGAAACTCCAAGTAATGGTCACAACCACCATTTTTTCAGCACTGTCATAATTTGGAATGGTTGTTCACTGAATGGTCTTAAGTTGAGCACTACCTAAATTTATTCAACCTTTGCTCGAAAATCTCTAAAAATGATAATCAAAGAGATTTGTCCATAACACTTATTGCTGGGCTGCTGAACTGCTTTCTTTCTATGTCAAGGATAAACTTACCTTCAAATATGGCATTTTCCTACTACTACATACACTGGTTCTACATGTTGCCTCTACATCTGGAGCACACATATTTGTTTCTGATATGTAATGATACGTGGGAATGTAGAAATGGCCTTCTGTGGCAGGGAAAAGAGCTGTAGCTATGGGATGGTCAGATAAGAGTCAGCTTGGCCCACGAAAGAAATGTGGATACAGCAAATGTCTCAGAAAAGACTCCCCATAGTTTCTGGGGCTGTAAAGGCCACAGGAAAGAAATGTACTTTCATATTTGCAAGATTCTATTAATGTAACCTTACAATAGGGTAGAATTAGTTCATATAGGTCTGCTTTGTGTCTGGCCTAGCTCATAAGGCTGACACAATAGGGCCAGGAACAGAATAATGTGTTTGGTTTTAAATGCTCTAAAGATGGAATTCATACTTATTTCCCTTCTGGAATGAATATTTAAAATTTCTTGAACAAAGGGATAGGTCTGATATGACTTTCCTTATTTGGAACAGTTGTGAATCATCCTAACTAGCCTTTGTTTCAGAAAAAAAAAAGGGTATTTAGTACTTGGGTGGGAGACCACCAGCAAATCTCAGGGCTGTAGGCTAGATTTGTGATCTAGCAAAATAGCTTTGGAACCAATGGCACCATGGTTTTAAAAAAATATTATGCAACTTTGGAGAAGATGAAAATGCCAAAACAATACAACATCAGACCTACCACCATTACCTGACTCAGGCAAGTTGCATAGATTGCATTTGCCCCCAATTTGGCTATGAGCCACTACAAGGCCCTCAGCTCTCAAAAGCCTGCATGATATAGATAAACATCATCAATATTTTATGTTTTAGATAGTTTGATTCAAACATGGAATCATATATGCATATAAATGCTAGTATTTACTGCTGCATATAATAATCAACTTTTGTTGCAGCCATAAATATCATGAATGTTATAGAGTAGATGCATTTAAATTACCTCTCATTTCAGCCTCAACAATGTCTTCTCACTGTTAAATCTGATTGAACACAGTGGTGCTCAATTCTGAATAAATATGCTGTGGATTGCTATGAATATTATATTATTCAGTGTATGATCACTGATATGATGAAATTGTTTATGTCACTATTTCCAGAAGTATGAAGAGACAAAATAAGAAAGATTCTCAGGACTGATAAAATGTTTATATATTCACACTAATGTTACTCCCTAATATTGCTACTTTTTAGTCCCCAAAACAAGAAAATCTAAAATATTTGTACATTACTAATTTAAATACACTATTTAAAATTCTAATTGTTACCATCAGACATTTTGTTCATGGTTTGTTTTCAACCTATGTCCAGACATTATTATTCTTCAGCTATGGAATTATAGTTTCGCACATTATTATTACTACAGTACTTTTATGATTTTTACCTTTCAATCATGAAGGTATTTTCTGTTTGGTGAAAATTATAATATCCAATTTTTAAAAGTATCCATCTTGTTTATTAGTAGTTGAAATGTTTTGTAACTTCATTTACATTGCAAAATCAATGCCTAATATTTTTGTCTAATATATTTTGCTTTTACCCAAGAATCTAGTTCAAATATTGATTTATTTAATTGTAAGCAGCATCCAAAGTTGAAAAAAATGCTAAAAAGACAAATGAAAATGTTAAAAAAGCATAATTAAATGTTTTTAACTTTGGCTGCATACTATCAAGTCAGATTCATCTCCTGATAAGGAGAATGTCTTCCATCTCGCTTTGTCCTCATGCACAATTCAAAGCTCTTCTAGCAACTTTCTGTGAAATTCATAATTCTGTCCTTATCTCTTGACTACCTCTTTTTTCTACCCTCAATCACATAAAACAGATTTTATTAACAAGTAAACATAATTTTTCTAGTCCAACCATCATTCAATCCCATACTCAAAGTAGGTGTGCTTCTGTTTGCTAATCCCTTCAAGGGAAAGGCTACTTTTCTTCTAAAATTGACCGATCCTTTTGAAATCCATGGTAATCTTAATAATCATCTCCAATCCATCATTGGAAGGCAGGTATTTTCTTTTTCTGCCTCTTTCTTAATTTGCAGCTTTTACAATCATATATTAAAATTGGGAATGCCATGATTTTAAGAATCCTGATCTTGTTATCATCTGTGATTTTTTTTTATGTATGTTATTGCCTTTGTCTCCAGAGTTAATCTCCTTTTATCTCATCGTTCAAGACAACAAAACTATCTACCATCTGCATCATTAGTTTCACGAAGCATGTGCTTGACATTATCTCTCATTAGCTCAAATTTTTCAGCTTTCTTTTTTTTTTTGCAATGAATTCTTTGAATTCTTTACTTTTATCTAACAAATTGATTTGTTTAACTAAGAAGTCAACTTCTTTATTTTCAATTAACAAAATGTGTCATATGCATGCATTAAATTATTAGCATTCTGAACTGCAATTATTTTTCTCATTGTTATTTCTTGAAGTTCTGCCATTTTATCTGTATACTAGATATGGAGCAGTGGTGGGATTCAAAAAATTTTACTACCAGTTCTGTGGGTGTGGCTAGGTGGGCGTGGCAGGGGAAGGAGACTGTAAAATCTCCAGTCAGAGTTGGTATTTGCCGGTTCTTCGAACTACTCAAAATTTCCGCTACCGGTTCTCTGGAACTGGTCAGAACCTGTTGAATACCACCTCTGAAATGGAGATGGTATGTACCATTATCTCATTTGCTTTCCTATTTTGAACCACTTTGCTGCTCCAACATCAGATTTTATAATATTTTCTTATTATTTTAAAAAAATACTTTATACAAAAAATCAAGAAAAGAGAGCTATACTGTACAGCATGTTGTACATACTTCTAAAAAGTACTAATCTTTCTTCTATACAAGAAGAAAAGACTAAAAAAGAGAATAAATATTAAGGAAAAAGAGAAATGGTAATATATTATTAAGCTAACTTTTGTGTTAAATCATTAAACCAGGACTACTTGAAATCATACTGATAAGTCTTTTCGTTTTATCAACAGAGTGACAGTTCAAGGAAAGTTAGCACATAGCTATATTCCCAGATTTTAAACCCAGCATAACTATGTCTTCCCAGCCCTTAATAAATATCTTTTTGCTATGCTTCATGCCTAATATAATTCTTTGTATAATGATATTCTATTTATTGACTATATCAAAGAAAAATACAGTAACACTTTAAATTATTTGGTGAATGTTGTATCAAAATGAAAGATTAACTAATCTTGGGTTGGGTGAGTAAGTGTTCCCCCATCCATACTGCAGTTGCAACAACTTTTTATTGTTTGTAGTAAAAAACAATATTGTTTTATTTTTTGTAAGACTGTTTCCAGTCTGGTTCCCCTCCCCCACAAAAGAGGAAGTGTTCTGGCATGGCACAGGGTTTATTAACTGAGAAACCTTCTGTCTCTGATAGTTTTTGCTCATCTTTATAATCAGACAGAGTTGGCCGGGTCTGGGTCCCATAAATTAAATGATAGTATCTGATGGGACCCTGGAAGTGGCCTTCTCTGTCATAGTCCTGGAACAACTTCCTCCCAGAGATTTATATGGCCCCTATGGAACCTTGTCCAAACAATCTTTAAAAGATGTTTTCTTCCAGGCTGTAGGCTAACATATGTTCAGATTTCTTATGGGAGTATGAATGTTAAGATATATGTTTGTCCCTTTGTCTAAGTGTTACTGTTCTTTTTTCTTCATTATGCTATTTTTATACTGTTTTTAGTGTTGTATGCCACCCAGAGTCACTATGAAATAAATAAATACATCAATTTTATAAATAAATCATATCCATTAGTCTTTATATGTTCCATATTCTCATGTGATATACATGAAGGATTTATGTAGTCAATTAAAATAACTCTTTTTTTTTTACATGAGCTGTTTGATATTGTGTCCCTTTGCCTTTTCCAAAAACTGCCTATTAATTTGGCATTTTTCTTTCTTTCTTTTTTAAGTATAAATATAAACATGATTTAGAGATATAAGGATAAACATGACTTATAGCAGCAAAACATATATATGAATACAGGAAATGGATATGAATAAAAGGAAACATTAGGACAGGGATGGTAGGCACATTGGTGCGCTTATGCGTGCCTCTTACAGGCCTCTTAGGAATGGGGAGACAGTCTAAGGTTAAAGTTTTGGGGATTTGGGGAAGAAACCACAAAATCAAGTAGTGTATTCCAGACATTGACCACTCTGTTGCTGAAATCGTATTTTCTGCAATCAAGTTTCGTGCAGTTTACCTTGAGTTTGTATCTATTGTGTGCTCGTGTATTGTTGTGATTGAAGCTGAAGTATTCATTGACAGGTAGGACATTGCAATAGACAATTTTATGTACTACACTTAGTTTGGACCAAAGGCAGTATAGTTCTAAGTTGTCTAAGCCTAAAACTTCACATCTGGTGGCATAAGGTATTCTGTTGCGAATAGAGGACTGGAGGGCTCTTCTCGTGAAATATCTCTGGACTCTCTCTCGATAGTATTAATGTCCGATATGCAATGTGGGTTCCAGACAGATGAGCTGTATTCGAGAATTGGTCTAGCAAATGTTTTGTATGCTCTAATGAGTAGTACAATATTACTGGAGAAAAAGCTGTGCAGGATTCGGTTAACAACTCTTAATGCCTTTTTGGCAATGCTGTTACAGTGGAGTCTAGCACTTATATCAGTGGTGGCTAACCTTTCAGCACCCAGAAGGCAAAGCACACTCCCCCACACCCTCTACACATGTGTGCTGAATCCCCACCCACCCACCACCCCCTTACCTGCACTGCTCCTCACAGCTGATTTTTGGCTGGTTTGAGGCTTTTTTTTGCCTTCCCAGAGGCTTGAACAAGGCTTCTGCAGGCTTTGCAGGCCAAAAACTAGGCCCATTTTGTCACTTCCGGTATTTTCAGCAATACCAGAAAGCCTGCAGAAACCTTCCTCAAACAGGCTGAAAATCAGCTGTGAGTCATGTGTGCATGTGCAGTGAGGTAAATTTGTCTGCAGCTTGCATGCTGGAACAAATGTCTCTGGGTGCCACCTGTGGCACACGTGCCATAGGTTCGCCATCATGGATTGTTAGAGATTAATACTTCAAGGTCCTTGACAGAGTGGGAGTCATCTACAAAGTCATGTCCATTCAGCTTGCTTTTTTTTTTTTTTTGTAAATTTTATTTGAGTTTTCACAAAGAAATACAAATAAAATATCTTTTTTGAAAGTAGCGTAATCCCGGGTTACATTTCTTCATACAGACACAAATTCAATTTCATGCTCATTTTTATGTTCTATTCCATATCTTATTACTGTTTTACATTTTCTACATAGCTTCTCCCCTCTTTTAATTTTCTCAATTTTATTTTAATTATCTCATCTCAATTCAAATCATTATATTTATACTTTTTTTCTGTCCTGTTTCAATTTCATATTATCTTTTCTCATTAAACAAAGTTTCTCCTGTAGTTGCTGATTGGAGTATGACACCTTTATATCTTTTAATTTTATCCATTTAACTCTTATTTAAGCTTCAATGTATACCTTAAAGTTATAACATTCAATATAATACATAACTTCCATTCGGATTCTGCTTGGTACATTCTTAAAATACACACTATATTCTTTTAAAATAAGATTATAAATATATGTAGTTAAAACAACACATTCCATTCCAATTCAATTCTATCATTAATGTTAATATTCATTAAAATCTTAACTTCTTTAACATTACTTTTCAATTAAATATCATACTTCTATGGGAACAGTTATAAGCTTTCCATAATTAATTCCCCCCCTTCACTTATATTTTATAAAACATTAACTAATTAAAATGTTCCTGTCCCTTCCTAATTCAATTCTCTCATTTATTTTATTTCATTTATTTTATTAACAAACATTTCACTAGGTTACAGTAACTATTTTTTCCCTCATTTTAATCCTACATTGTTTCCAATTTTCTAAAATTATTTCTATTACTAATATAACAATACAATCTTATGTACCTTTACAGAATCCCTTTTTCAGTTAAATTTTCACCCATTATCTCTAAATAGGCCCTGTTTCTCTATATCTTGTTTCTGTCCTTTGTAACTTCTTTTCCTTTCCTTCTTCCCTCTCTTCTTCTCTCTCCCCTTTTTACCCCCTTGTCTCTCTACCTCTATTTCTCTCTTCTGTATTCCCTTCTTCTGCTGCTTTCCATTATTATACTTATTTTTCGAACTATTTTTCTTTTCTTTGGTTGTTTTTTTAAGTCTTAAATTCTCCATTCTTTTTCCTCCCTTTCCTTTTTCTTCCCCACATAGAATTACTTGTTCATTAAAGATGGCTTCTTCTTTGTCCCAGTCTTCTTGTTTTGCAGACATTTCTTGTTGTTTCTCATAGTTCCAAATCTCCATTTCTAAGAATTGAAAAATGAAGCCATTCAGCTTGCATTTTATTTTCTGATTTATTTATTTTTTTGCCAATATATATGACAGAGCATTATTTGTTGAGATTTGAAGTTGTCACTTGTTTGACCATTCTGACACATAGGCAAGACCTTTTTGAAGGGTAGCAGTATTGTCGGTGGTGTTGAATAGTTTTACATCATCAGCAAAAAGAATGCAGCTGCTTTTAATATGATCATTTATGTAAAGTATAAAGAGAGGTAGTCCTAGAAGGCTGCATTGGGGACACTGCTGTTGACAGGTATGGGATTTGATAGGGCACTCCCTATTTTGATCACTTGTTGCCTGTTTGACAAGTAAATAGCTATCCAGTTATGCAGCTGTCTGGAGATACCATAGGATTTTAGTTTTAAAAGTAGTTTGTTGTGTACCACTGAATCAAAGGCTTTACAGAAGTCTATGTAGAGTCTATTGCTTTGCCCTGATTGTGTAGTTCATATGTTTTCTGTGTACAGCTCTATTGTTTGTAAGATTTTAAACATAAGTTTGATGGTCTAAAGAAATAATTTAATAGTTTAGTAATTGACACATTCTTTATGTTTTTTTCTTCAACATGGAAAAAGAGAGAGAGAGTGAAACAAACACACATACACCACACGGATCAATCACTAGATCTGATCTATAGATGTGATTTTTCTGCCACTCCATGCTTCCATTTTTAAGGTTTTGATATGGCCTTTTCATCTTCTGTGTACTTCATTAGCATCATTTATGTGTCTCATAATCACCTTTGAAATGTTATAATTTAGCTGTGAATTGTCTTGTGATTTATATGTTCATCTTACAATACATTTGTTATTTTTCTTTTCTTACAATTTTTACCCATTAACAATTTAATAGAGACATCTTATCATATTCTTTTTCACCTGACATTGGAATTCTGCCTTTAGTGCCCAAAGCTTTTTATTGCCCAAAGCTTTCAGTCCTATTATCTTCCTGCATATCATCATAGTTTGTTGAGAAAGTCAGTTGGTTTTTCTTTTCTTCTTTTCTTTTTTTAAAGGTAGGCAATATTCTTTATATATTAGTTTTATTTGTTTATTATTAATTTTGTATGCCACCTCCCCAATACATAAAAAACCCACAATCACTAGGCTTCAGCTTCACCTTATCCCAGTTCCTGGAGAAAAAGTCAAAATTTTAACACATTCTGGAAAACTCGAATATCTCTTATTTCATCCCACAGCTCCTCGTGTTCACATAAATTAGGCATTCTGTTTCTTCAGTTAATCTTAGAGCCTGACTGTATGTCTTCCAGACCAAATTTTGTTCACAAACCTACTGTCTCTAATTTTCTAAATTTAACCATACGCTTGACACCAATAATTCATGATCTGTTCTACAATCTGCCTATGGAAGAGTCCTTCTGACTTGATTGTATTTTCCATCTTCTGTTCATTATTATGTAGCCAATCTGATTCCAATTTTTTCCATCTGGTACTGTCAGGTGCAGAGTCTGCATGGTTTATATTGCTTGACAAGTGTTCACAATGAGCAGAGAATTCTCTTTGTTCTTCACAAAACTCTATTAATCTATCTCTTGCGTTATTCAATTTATTCAGCCCAATTTATTTATGTTTCTTTATTTTTCAAATTGGCATGCTAATCACCCACCGTAAGTATTATACCCTTTTTAAATGTAGTGATAAGGAAATAGTTTACTATTGCATTCTTCCAGTTTTAATTTTGAAGTTCCTTATCCTAGATACATGGGGTTTCCTCTTGCCTGCAGAACAGCACAGGCCTCACCCTGCTTCAATTATTCTAAACATCACAGCTTCCCTTTTGACCTTTGACAAGTGCAAGTTGATCACAGAGGCTGCTGGCATTTTTCTTCAAACCAATGCAGCTACTGAGGTTAATAGAATTATAAATCAAGTTCTAATCATCTTGAATGTAAAAATAGTAGCATAATCCAGCAAAGAATCCCAAATATTTTTAAGTAAATCAGAAAGCAAGCAGACTTTTATTACAGCTATTAAACCTGGGCTGGGTCAGATAACTACAAGATAGACACACAGATACTAATTTCTGCCAGTTTGTGGTAATTCAGATTTGTGTGGCCCAGAGTCCTGTTATTTATTTATTCATTTATTTGTCATTTAATTTTTTTAACCACCCAATTATATACAGTATTCAGTATTCAGCTTTGTTTGGGTATTTTCCCATGTCATTATAGTTGTGCTTTTAAAGATGTAGCAACGTTTCGGCAGAATCTCATCTACCATCATCAGGCTTCTGTATTGTGTTCGTCTGTGAGTCAGGCTTTCACAGCTGTTTCTGTTTTAAATTTGGTGCTAGCCTACACTGTGCCAGAATGGCTTTTTCTTCATCCTGATTGGTTGGGAGTCTTGGTCTGTGTTTATTGGTCTTGGAGTTTGCTGTGTTCTGCTTGATTGGTGTTTCTAATATCTTCTGTCTGTTTTGTAGCTTTTTTTGTCTTGATTGGCTGGCAACATTGTGTTTCCTGCATTGCAGGCTTTTAGTGCGGCTTGGATGGCTATCATTTATTAGGAAGCTAGGTTTCATTTGGGTGCCTGGTTGGGGTGTGTTTCAGCTGGAGGTATTGGGGGGGGGGTCTGTTTGTACCCAGGTGTTTGCTTGGCTTGTGGTGTGGAGATTTTTTTGTTTGTGAGTGCAGGCTTCCAGATAATTGGCAGTCTGGTGGAGTCATCTCTTCTATTCATGCTTTCAGGTCTTTTTTCAATCTCTATGGCTTCTCTGATAATTCTGTAGCTGGGGTTTTCTATAGTGGCTAGGGATTTGGTGCCATTGAAGTCGATGCTATGACCTGTGGCTTTCATGTGTTGGACTAATGAGGAAGTGTGTTCCAGCATTTTTACTGCATTTTTGTGTTCATCCAGGCGGGTACTTATTCTTCTATTGGTCTGTCTGATATATGTGGCAGGGCATGATGTGCAGGGACTTTGTGTGTGTGTGTGTGTGTGTGTGTGTCCGTGTGTGTGCTTTCTGAGGTTTCGCGGGTATTTGTATGTGGATCTTTGGTTATTCAGGTTTTCTCCTGCATAAAATTGGAAGTTTCCTGGCAACGTTTTGACGAAATCTCATTCCTCATCTTCAGGCTTGTGTCTTCAGCTTTGTGCTTCTCGGAATAAGCACAAGTAAGCACACTCCGAGAAGCACAAAGCCGAAGACACAAGCCTAAAGATGACGAATGAGATTTCATCGAAATGTCACCAGGACACTTCCAATTTTATGCAAGAGAAAACCCGAATAACCAAAGATAGATAGATAGATAGATAGATAGATAGATAGATAGATAGATAGATAGATAGATCGGAATATATGTATGTATATATGTATATATGTATATATGTATATGATGTGTGTGTGTGTGTGTGTGTGTGTGTGTGTGTATATATATATATATATATATATATATATATATATATATATATATATATACACACATACACACACACGCACACACGCACGCACACACACATTGGGAAGTTATCCTAATCTTCTTCTTGATTTGTCCAAGTTTTTATTGTAGATTGGAGAGTGTAGAGAGAGACTTATTGCAATAATCTAGCGATGGTTTTGACGATCTTAATAATTGCTTCAAAATAATATCATGGTTGATGGTATTGAAAGCCACTACTAAGTCCAAAAGAAATAACCAGATTGCATTCCCTTGTGGCTTTCCCAGTGTAAGCCTCTTCACTAGATTTAGGAAACATATAAAATCCTCCTATTTATACATTCAACCCTACATTTAGAATCTTGCTTACAACAGAACATTCCAATATTAATTCTTTTATTACAGACAAGTATGAAGCAATACCCAGAAGACTGCTACTGCAGTATACACAAAAACCACAATTGGTAGGTCTTCTCCAGAATTTCAAATCTAATATTTTTCTTCTCCCTTTCATGTCAGTAGAAATTCTTTCCACATATTTCAGATTAAAGAACATATATTCATTGATTATATAACACTGAGATCTTATTTAGGAATTGCTGGTTCCATTCATATTAGCTTCGATTCCTATACCTGCAAAGATGAGCAATAAAACAGAGCAATAAAAAAAAATTAAATGCAGAAACTGGGCTTAAATGTGGATTGAAATGTATCTAGAAAATTGGTTTCATCCAAGAGTACCTGGATCTGATCAGCTACCACATTCTCAAGTGCCATGCCCAATAATTATAACCATAAAATGATGATAGACTAAGAGGAGAATCAATAGAGTTGCTGTGTTTAAACAGTCTTCTGCATAGGTATCTTATATAAAATCAAATATTTTGTATACCTATTGTACAACAGTTCTGTTCTGTTTACAGTAACAGAATAACATTTTCCCTTCATCTCTCCCTACTTACCTGGAAATGCCAGAAAATGAACTTGCAGCCTTGTTTCTGAATCCCAGCCCTTAGATGAGGTTGTGAAGCTCAGAGAAAAACAGAAGGCTCAGGACCTGTTATTCCAGTGTAGAATGCAACAAATCTGTATCACCATTTTTCAGATTCAAAGGATAAGTTCTTAGCTTTATGAAAGCCTAAGATGGAACAATCAACCAGAGCCCTTTAACAGACCAATGAAATTCTTCATGAAGACTGATAGGACTAATTTTTTATTTTGGTTTCTATGGCCAAAATAATCCTTGATTTACAGCCTCAGTTGGGACCGGACTTTTTGTTATACAGTAAGTCATGACAGTCATAAGTCAAGGCATTAATGTGACTGGACCTGATTTTAAAACAATTTTTATCATAGTCATATGACATCAGAATACTGAACCACTCATACATGTGATCCAATTTCCAAGTGCCTTAAATATGGTTGTGTGAACATGAGGGAGAGGAGTAATATTTTACAATAGTTGGAAATGCTTTATGGGCTGTAAAGCCCCCTCCCCAAGGCAATTATAACTCAAAATGGTCCTTAAAGGACCAGCTGTAAGTGAAGAACTATCTGTATTCTTTATGATTGTTCTGTTCACAATCAAAACGAAACCAGTTAAGGCTTTTTTAAAAACCCTATACCTAAATGGTATATTTAAGAAAGAAATGGAAAACATAAAGGATTTCTTTGTCCCACATCCAATGATCCAGATCAGGCCACTAAATTATTACAAATAAATAACTCAAATCAAAAATAAGAGGATGACTCACAATTTATGGACCACTCGCCAAGCCTTCAGTTAACATCATATGTTTCCAGTTTTCACCATTTCTCAGAATTGATACATACTGTAAGAGAAATAGCATGGACAGCCAAATATCTGTTATTTTCTCTACAGCAGCTTCCACTGTCAACAAGATAAGCCATTATTTAATTTTAAAATGTCTTGTCTTTGACAGTAAAGTGAAGCAAAGGAAATAAAACATTTCTTAGAAATGGAAAAATCTTTTGTGAGATGGAAGAACTGGTTTGGCTGACACAAGCTTCTCATAATGACTTAGGGAAACTACTTCTCTATTTTAAGGTATTTTTCTTCTTGTTCTTAATGTTGGTCCTCATGCAGTCCTGTACACATGCACAATGACAACCTGATGGTCTGGTGTCATCAGACTTTTGTTTAATGAAACACTTTAGCTCTTCTTGAAATACTTCAGATCTATTTGAAAGATCTGTCCACATGCCATCCCAAAAGCAAGACAGGTTAAGAGATATGACTTGTTATCCCTAATCTCCATATAGCAGTTTCAAGATTCCAACATACATACATACCGAACCAATCTAAGGTTGCTTGTCAAAAGTGATGGTAGGTTGATTATATACATCCCATTAAACAATGAGATGTTCATTGATTATACTTGTAATTTGCATTGTTTTTAATTCAAAATTATATTAGAAGTTATCTAAAACCAGGGCATTAATAAATATCACTTTAGTGTGAAATATAGCAGAATTACAGAGTTTGAAGGTCCTTGGAGGTCTTCTAGTCCAACCTCCTGCTTAGGCAGGAAATCCTATACCATTTCAGACAAATGATTGTCCAATCTCTTCTTTAAAATCTCCAGTGTTGGGGCACCCACAACTTCTGGAGGCAAGTAGGCAAGTTGTTCCGTCATTTAATTGTTCTAACTGTCAGGAAATTTCTCCTTAGTTCAGAGTTAGCTTTCTCCTTGATTAGTTTCCATCCATTGCTTTTGTCCTGCTTTCGGGTGCTTTCGCCTTCACTTAGCTCTAAGAACTTAGTTGGAACAATGGCACAAGTTGACTTTACATCATAGCAATACAAGTTGATTAGATTAACTTAATAAATAAGTTCATTATTGATTTCAGGAGAATCATTAATATCTGCATTAAATTTACATTCTGATTTACATTCATTGACATTCATTTCATCAAGAGCTCAAGAAGGCAGACTTTATATTTTCTACTCTAATTTACCTTACAACAACTTATTGTGGTAGATAAAGCTGAAAAATGATGACAGTAAGCTAGAAGTAATAACAACCTACAATTACACATCACCTGAAGTCTTGTACTTGAGATTGGCAACTATATAAATTGCAAAACTAAATAAATAACTTGCTGAGAATTGACTTGATTGCCTATCTAGTGCAATGGCATAACTATTAAATTATGCTGCCCTTGCTTCAGTTTTGGAGCCAGCCTGAATTCCTGGGATCCTAGCCCATCCTTTTTATTGGGCAGATTAACCAATTTACTTTCTGAGTCAGTTACAGGATAAGAGAATCCACTGTGAATATTGTAGATAGAAATGCTGGGGTTTAGTGTTACAAGATTAGCTGCAGTTAGATAAAAGATGGATTGGAGTGAAAGTGTTCCTTTGGGTTTGTAAATAGAAATGATGGTAGTATAGAGACAGACTCTGTTGTTTGAATGGAACAAATCAATATGTAGCAAGCTTCATCTATTTACTGTGTATAGTTTTTTTTCCGTAACTATATATTAAAACACCCAACGTTTATATTTCCCTTTATTTTTCTAGTCAGTATGAAGTACAGAATAAACATTTAGAAGGAAAAGCTTTTTTAAAAAATGTCAGTTTTATCTGAAGAACCAGGTTTATCAATCTCCATCATCAGTGTGTGTGTGTGTGTGTGTGTGTGTGTGTGTGTGTGTCACAGGGACACTCCCCCCCTCCTTTCCAGACAAGTTAAACATTAAAGGAGAAGATATTTAAATGCCCTTTTTTGACATCAGATTTGCCCTACCCTGGGAGAACCATTTGTATGCATTTTAAGATCTTCACTATATCCCAGAAAGTCACAATGCATGAAATATTTGTGTGAATTTAGTTATGGAGACTACGCACCCACTGAAATAAACAATACTTCAATAAGAGCATCAAAGTAACTAATTTGAAACTTTCAGCTTGGCATTGTAGTCCCAATCCAGATGGATGAGACAATCCACAAGTGGTTTGGCAACCTGGCTATGTGCATTAGCATGTACCAAAGCCAGAAGTCTTTTTCATTGCTAGTACCAAACACAGATGTTTCTCTACTTCTTTGCCATGTGCTTTGGCTCGTATAAAAGTGACATTCAGAAAGTTAGAAAAGTGCAGAGAGGGAAATTAGTCTTCCTAGCAAAACATGTCTTCTAATTAAGGATGATATTTGAGGATGTCTCATACAAAGGCAACTTCTGAACCTCTGGGACTTTTTTCTTCCTTTTTTGCACATAGTTCAGAGAAATATCTCAAATCAAGTATGCACCATTGGCACATCAAGATATACATTAGTAAGATTCTCATCAGCCTTCTGCGCCATTGAAGGGAAACTAGTAAATACTCCTCAAAAAATAATACAGTAAAATTAAAAAATATCTAATACATAGTTCTAGAAACCAAAATCCAATTTCTACTATTTATTAAGATGTGGCATATGTCATTTCTCTGAAGACTATATTAGGTTTCCTAATATTTGAAGCACAGGAGTAGCATTTTAATAGTTCTTTGTTTCAAGCAGTACTGTAAATTCACTCATAAACCACATATGACAGAGCAGAATGGATTTATTTATTTAAGTGACTGAGAAACTCACAGAATGATGGTGAAGGAAATTACATTTTACTTGCATGGCTTATTATGATGGTTGATACAGTTACCTTAGACTATACCTTTCATTAGAACACTTCTGTTGTCTGGTTTATCTTTCCATTGTTTTATTATCCTCACATATTTTTGTTGCTATTATTTTTCTCTGTGTTGTATTTTCTTTCTATTAATGGCTTTTTGTTTCCTTTTGTTTTGTTCTGTTGTTTTAATAATTGTTGGGCTGTTTGAGTTCTCCAAATATACACATTATTTAACAAAAAATGCCACATTTCCACTGAGCAATATTGTTTATGAGTTCTAAAATGTTTATTTCTTCAGCATTGTTTTAACAGCACAGATTTCACTGAGGAGTTTTATGGTCACAATTGACTTTAGAATAGGGGAGAGTACACTTTTTCCCAACCTTATTTATTTATTTTTTCCTTAATGTTCCAAGTCAATAAGTTAATTCCACTTGGCTATATTTCTTTAACACTAGCCATATAAACCCAATTTCAATAAGGATACTTTCATCATTTTCAAAAAAAATAACCAAGCTCAGGTTTTGAGTTGTCCAGCAAAACCAAATTCCAAATTAATAGGCAGGCCTTTTTTTTCCGTATGTGTTTGT
Organism: Pseudonaja textilis; assembly: GCF_049901715.1. Classification (NCBI taxonomy): domain Eukaryota; kingdom Metazoa; phylum Chordata; class Lepidosauria; order Squamata; family Elapidae; genus Pseudonaja; species Pseudonaja textilis. The sequence goes on from NC_141995.1 coordinate 37,226,470, forward strand.
AAACCAACACAGAGTCATTTCACATGTGATGAATGTTTGAACATATGTGTCAATTTTACAATGCTTTATTTGTTAAAAAAAATATTGCATGTTAAATTTCAACATATCACAATTTGTTAGCAGGATTCTTAGAATTTCCAAGACAGCAGCAATAACCATATAGAAAATACATCATATTAGCAGTAGTTCTGAATGTCTTTCCTCGTTTACCATGGTAATGGAAGAAAACTTTTTAAAAGGTTTATTGAATTGAACTGACCATTAAATGTGTGCAATCTGCATGGCATGAGCCAGAAGTCACCAAACTAAAATTCAGCTCAGAATAAAATGGAAAACGTTACACTTTAAAAGGAAACATGGTCTACTTGGCCTTGTCTTGATCCTATTTCCACTGAAACTAACAGAAACGTTTCACATTAACTTAGAATAGAAGCATAGTTCTATTATTATTATAGCTGAAGCCTAATGTCAAATACATTTCATAATCTGTGTTCCATTAGTAAGGTTAGATGAATATCAGGTAAAAAATTGCTCTCTGGAATCTCATCTCCTGTATTGTGCCAGAAGGGGAAGAGAGAACTGTATTTTACTGTATCTGGATCTTATTCATTTTAAAGGTAACGGTGAGTTTGTCTGCACAAGCACACAACAGGAAGCAGAATGATTTATAGTTATGGTTGTTCTTCAAAAGCATGGCATTATTTCCTCCTTTTCTAAATGTTTGCACTGAAGCTTTATAAGGTAATTCACATTTACTGAGAAAATAACCTGTCTCCTAAATGTTATATGTTCTCTTGCTTTTGCATTAGAGATGAATTCTGCTTTTAAGACAATATGTCTAACAATCAGCTCATCCGCGAATGCTTTAAAACAGAGGTCACCAACCATGGCCCACTGGTGGGCTGTGAGAAAATTTTGGTGGTCCGCAGAGAAATGTCACCCCCAGAGCACCCCCGCAAAGCAATTAATCCAGGCTGCGCGGGAACACAAGGCTGCATCACTCACATGGCCCCCAAGAACCCTCCCCACCCATTCACTCCTTACCTGGCAAACTTGCCTGCTAAATTGCTTTTTTTCTTTTTTTTTTCCCGACCATCAGCTGTTCTGCTGTGCCAGGAAATTTAGATTAGCTAGAAAGCAGGAAATCGTTGCATTTCTTGCTTTCTAGCTAGTCTTTAGATCTTCGGCTCTGATTTTGAGCAGAATTCAACCTCCCTTTGACTGAAGCTTCTATTATTCAGTGAAGACTCACTGCAAGCAAATTTTATGTGACAGACTCAGGTAGCTAACGGCAGATAGATCTCTGAATGATTCTGTGAACAACTCAATCTGCCTGCCTGCTTTGCCTGATTTTGGGTAAAAGTTGCTCTTTTTTCATAAAAAATTCAATATTTACATAAATACAGAGGTGGGATTCTACCGGTTCTATCCGGTTCTATAGAATCCCTTGTTAACTTTCTAAGCAGTTCGGAGAACCAGGAGTTAGAAGCAATCTCCTTTTGCTTTCTTCCACCCTTATTATATTCTTGACAGACAGCCTAGACTTACTGTCTCCGGAGCTTTGGGGCTTGGCTTTCTTAAAGGGGAAGGGTTGTTTTAAGATTTTTACACTGCTGTTGGGAGGAAATACTTCTCTGGACAATCAGCACTTTGAAGAAATAATTGAATAATGAAGCAAAGCTTTTAGTGACAGGGAACCAAGATGAGTGACATTCAGCAAGGCTTCTTGGCTAACTAGAAAAATTGACATTCAAACATGAGTTTATATACTGAGTTTTGGTCTAAAACTGGTTGAAAGTTAATTCTGTGCTTGGTGGAGGTTAATTCTGTGCTTGGTGAAGTTTAATTCTGTGTTTAATGATGGGATAATTTTCCCTATTCAACTTCAACAAGCAACAGCTACTGTTGTGATTTAATTATTTGTATTGTGTTTAATTTTTTTCCTGCCTTGTGGTTTCTTTTTCTCTCTGGGGAGGGGGTCTTCTTCACTGCTTTAGTACTATCTGGAACTGTCCTTTTGGGGTATACTTCTAAGAGGCAGGATGCAAGCTTGGCACTGATTTTTTTTATTGCCTTTCTTGGGGGCCTGTGACCTTTCCTTAAATCTAGATGATTTCCTTATGATATCTTGTGAAGTGAGTGAGACCAGCTTTAAGTGGTGCAAATGGATCTAAGGATTGCTTTTCCTGGGTGTGCTTTTTCTGGAGAGCTTAAATAACCTCTCTGCTAAAGAGTTTCACTTTATGAGCAAGAGTTGGCTGCTTGATAGTTATCATTGCACTTTAACTATTTTCATTCCTCAAGGTGCTCTTGCATTCTGCCTGATTTGTAACTCTGACTTGCAGATATTTATGGTTATTAAGAAATTTGAATCCCACCCCTGCCTCTGTGTGCTTGTGTGTGTGTGTGAGAGAGAGAGGGGGGGGACGGAGAGAGGTTAGATCAGATCTCTCTCTCTCTGTCTCTCTCACCAACGTCAGCAAGCCGCCGTCAATCAAAATTCATATTAGTGGTCCCTGGGATTTAAAATTATGAGTTTGGTGATTCCTGAGGTCCAAAAGGTTGATGACTCCTGCTTTAAAACATAAACTACAAAGTGCAGTGAAGTTACATCATTTTTTAACTGTAGTATAATTAACAGATTTTATAACATGGTTTAAATATACTGTATTTACCCAAGTGTATAAATAATTTTATCATTGAGAATTATACGTGACATCAAATAATTTTAAAATCTATAAGTATATGTTTTTTAAAGATGATGGTGATATTACTGATTGATTGATTGATTATATTCCAACAACTCATTTTCAACTCCTAGTGATCACATAGATATATTTTCTTCATGATCCTTAACCTATTCTTAGGTGTCTTTTCAAACAACAAAGTTCAACAGTATCAATATTGTTCCTATTCTATCTCTTTAAAGTCCAACTTTCTCTTCCGTAGGATGTGTCAGGGAATACCATGGGCTGCATGATTCTGATCTTTATAAATATAGGCAGAAGGTATCCAGCACTTCAATAGCTTTGACAGCTTCACTATCTATTTTAAGGGTAGTCATTCTTCAGATTGTTGTTAGTTTGTTCTCCATGGTGATCTTTGACTTTTAGCACTAGCATTGCAGATCCTTTACATTTTCATCCATCAGGTTAGTGTTATAAGCACAGCAAAAGTTATTGAAGTTTCTTCATCCAGTTTTAAAACATGCTGATATTTTTCCAATCTATTTTTCTTTAATATATATTTGGCCTACAGGTTGAATAAATAAAGGGAGAATATGCAATCTTATCAGGTTCCTTTGTCCACCTGGAATCAGTTGTTTTATCATATTCTATCCATAGTGTGCCTTCCCGACCTGTATATAAGTTTCTCATGAGTCAATGAGATGTTCTGGGATTTCTATGTTTCCAAGAAGTTTCCATAGCTTGACCTGATCAGCACAATTACATTTTTTATTTTCTTTTTTGAGTGTGTGGGAAATCCTTTGTGTTTATGCTCCCCAATTTCTATTCTTTCAGCTGGTGCTCAAATACTTGTGGCTTACAAAATTGCTTTTGGTTCCTTTGCACTTTATACAAGGAGGGGCAAATGTAAGCAAGGGTTGCTAAGTTAGCATTTTGAACTCACTGGTCTGTGCACTCCAGAGAACTGTTTGCATTAGTTGCTGATGCTTTGAAGTTGAATGATGTGATTTATTCTGAGTTGCATTCAAGAAGATTTCCTTTGTGAAGTGATTCCAAATTAACAAGCACGCGAGTCAGAAGCACATCCTTTTCTCGTGTTCTTCAAAGGAGGTTATGATGCGTTTGTTTTTCATTTTCAAATGTTAGCATCTAAAGTTCATATGGAATGACTTTTCCTGTCTTTCCCCTGCCACTCTCTGCTTCATGCTATCAAGCAATGTGGATGTCTCATTACTTACTTGTTGTCTTAGTCCGGAAGTAAGCATTTATGAGTAACATGAGGCAGCTGCCAAAAGCTGCTGGTTCCATTCTTTCTACTTCTGCCTCTGGTAATGCTTAAGAAAGCACAACTGTGCTTATGAAGTGAGAGAAAGATTTTTCTTTATTAAATATTGGCAGAACCAAGACTAGCTGAAGATACAGGCAAAGCAACCTTTTTCGGTACCTGGACTTCATATTGTTTAGGAAAAACTCTGTTGATAGGCCTTGCTCCATTGTGGTAACAAGAAGCGATCATTTTTGTTTTGGAACTGAGTTGCCAACATATAATCATCGTTACGTTTACAAAACTTTGACTTGAATCCTGTTTGAAATGATTTTTTTTTTAAATTTAAGATTTTATTTGACAGATTTAATTTAAAATCTAGCCATCAATAAATGCAGATATTGTCATTTCCCTGATCAAAAAAGTCAACTGAGCCATCTCAGCAAGTTCCACCATTTTCACCAGCCATTTCTCCATTGACATTGTTAACATTTCTGAAGATAAAGCTTTTATTTTATTATTATTAAAAATAATGAATTTGAATTTAACAGAAGGGAGAGAAGACAGTCAATTTCTGACAAAGACATTACTCTGTGGATGCCTTGGTGCGGTCTGAGTTTGATTGTCAGAGAATACCAAGGATTCTATGGTTTAATCCAGAGCTACCTATATCTTGTGCAACCAACCTCTTAGTAAAAATCAGCTTTATTTCCATTTTATTGATGTCATGAAAACAACCTGCCAAATTTACAGAAACTTTAAAACAGACCTTTATCATTATTCTTTGTTGTGCTTCCCAAATGATGGTGAAAACTCAATTCTAATAGTAATACAAAGATTTTATTTAAAGGCCAGAATAAACTTTATTGTTGTTGTTATTTAAATATAATATAGGTGCCCATACCAGTAGATTCTGAATGCTTTATAAAATAGAATAAGACAATTAAAACATAAATGAAATGAAATCATATTAAAAACAACCATTAAAACAAACAGCCTCCTTCCTTCCTTCTCCTGCAAAATGCATTAACCTCAGACCTGGGATCAAAGCCAGATCTTAAGGGCTTTTTGGAAGCCCTTGAAAAAGTGTATCATCCATATCTCTGGTGGAATGCTGTTCCAGACGATGGGAGCTGCGACAAAAAAGGTTTACTCCATCCCACAAGATGACTATCTTAAATAGAAAGGTCTCAAAACATACCCATTCTTCCCAACATACCAGGCAAAAAAATTCCAGTCCTTTAGTTAACCAAATCCTATGCCACCAAGGCTAATAAAACTACTAAAACTGCTCTTTAAACTTTGAGCCTAGATTTTAAATTAAATCAGCCAAGTAAAATCTGAAACAAAACATGATCATTTCAAGCAGGATTCAATCAAAGTTTTGAAAACCTAACAAGGATTATCAATGATGTTAAAATGTTAAAATTCACTGAAATGTCTGGAAGAATTTTAAATAGCAGTCAGCTACTTCCAGAAGCATCCAGAGAAGGGTTCAAAAAAGTGAAAATGGCAGCCATGACCACACAATCAAAACATCATCTCTTTTTTATGTCTGCCACACATGCAAGATGCATATAGCAATAACAATAGTTCTTAGACTTAAATACTGCTTTACAGTGATTTACAGCCCTCTCTGAGTGGTTCACAAAATCAGCCTATTGCCCCCAACAGTTTGTGTGTGTGTGTGTGTGTGTGTGTGTATGATATGTAAGGATTTCAACAATGAAGTCATGGCCATTATCTTAATTTATTTGAATCCTTTCTCTGTAGATATCCTATTCATATTTTTTATATACATGCTGGGTTTCTCTTTGGAAAAACTCTCGAGGCAGTACTGATGGCTGAAACCACACACGGTTGCAGGACAAAAGAATGTGGAGGCCTGTGGAGCAAGGATGATTGCAGATGAACTTAACATTTATTTTATTTATTCGCTCAAAAAATATGTATGCCATACAGCCCCTTTGGCTTTGGGTAGCTTTCAAAGATCAGTAAAAATGACTTTTGAAAACTATAGAATAACAAAATAAATCTATTAAACCAAGTACTTTAAAATATTATATGTAACAGTGCAATTATAATTACTGTTAACATGAACATGACCTGCATAACTGGATAGAGGCATTCTTGTCAAACAGACAACAAATGGTCAAAATTGGGAGCGTCCTATCAAATCCTGTACCTGTCAACAGTGGTGTCCCCCAAAGGCAGTGTTCTAAGACAACTCTCTTCATACTCTATATTAATGACCTCTGTGATTATATTAAGAGAAACTGCGTTCTTTTTGCTGATGATGTAAAGCTATTCAACACCACTGACAATGCTGCTACCCTTCAAAACGATCTTGACTACGTATCAGAATGGTCAAACAAATGGCAGCTTCAAATCTCAACAAATAAATGTTCTGTCTTACATATTGGCAAAAAAAAAATCAGAAAATAAAATACAAGCTGAATAGTCAAGACCTTGTTGATGATCCAAACTCTGTCAAGAATCTTGGAGTACTCATCTCTAATGACCTAAGTGCTAGAGTCCACTGTACCTACATAGCCAAAAAGGCATTAAGAGTTGTTAACCTCATCCTGCATAGCTTTTTCTCTGGTAATATCACTCTACTAACTAGAGCATATAAAACATTTGCTAGACCAATACTTGAATACAGCTCATCAGTCTGGAACCTGCATTACATATCTGATATTAGTATAATTGAGAAAGTCCAGAAATATTTTACAAGAAGAGTCCTCCACTCCTCAACTCGTAGCAGAATACCTTATGCCACCAGACTTGAAATTTTAGACATAGACAACCTAGAACTATGCAGCCTTCAGTCCAATATAAGTATAGTATATAAAATCATACATTGCAATGTCCTACCTGTCAATGAATACTTCAGCTTCAACCAAAAAAATACAAGAGCACAAAATAGATACAAACTAAAGATAAACTGCACCAAACTTGATTGCAAAAATACAACTTCAGCAACAGAGTAGTCAATGTCTGGAATACTCTATCTGACTCTGTGGTTTCTTCCCCAAACCCCAAAATCTTCAACATTAGACTGTCTACTATTGACCTCACCCCTTTCCAAGAGGTCTGTAGGGGGTGTGCATAAGAGCACCAAAATGTGCCTACCGTCCCTGTCCTATTGTTTCTTTTTTCTTATTTGTATCCATTTCATGTATTTATAACCATGTTTGTACTTATACCTGTTATCTAATAATTGTTTGACAAAATAAATAAATAAATAAATAAGATAGTGTGCAGAATCTTCAAATTCCCAGTCATTGATAGAGGATCCAAGACCACATACAATTCATAGAGGTGAGAAGAGAATTTTTAAATTTTATAAACACATATACTGTGTTTCCCTGAAAATAAGACCTTCTCTGAAAATAAAACCTAGGCTGATTTTTTAACCTATGCTCTACTTATAAGCCCTAGTGAAGATTGTCATCAGCCTGGGGAGGTGCGTAGCTGCCCACTCTGTCCCACTATCTCTTGTCTTACCTGTGACCGTGTGGCATATCTGGATCACATGCCTTCCCCCGTGCCTCTCCCTCCATCTACTGCTGGTGCCACCACAGAAAGACAAACCTCCCACAGCTGGACACCCACTCCATCCCACAGTCTCTTAGCTTGCCTTCTCCACTGTGGCCATGAGCAAGCAGAAGTCGGCCGGTGGCCATGCAGGGTCCTGCTGGATAGGGCTGTCAAAGCTGCTTCCATGAGGTGAGGTAGGCATCAGGACATAGATGATCTGGCTGCAAGGCCCTGAGGTAAACCAGTGTGGGACACACACCCCTTCCTCATGGTGGCAGCACTGGCACACTGTGTGGTCTCCTGGCCTACTGGGGCCACAAGCAAGCAGAAAAAGTGGAAAAAATAAGGCATTCTCTGAAAATAAGTGCTAGTCTATTTTGGAGCCCCAAAAATATAAGGCTGGGGAAACACAGTACATAGCTTTACATAAAGAATTAAGTTTTTTTTCTCTTCCCTTGTTATCAATGTCTTTTGAGCAGCCTTGAATGTTTGGGACTATTTTTAGAATGAGCAACTGTCATCAATGACTGATTTTTGCTGGTTAAAAATTCCACTTCTTTTCAAAATATATTTCATAGAGCCATACAAGTCTTTCCAAAGAAGCGCTATGGAGCACATATTAAAAATGCTTTGAAATATAGAAGCAGCTATGTCTTTTCTAAAATTTGCATTTTCTGAAATTTTGAAATTTGAAATTTTTGGCTGTTTCAGAAACTTCTCCAACTTCTCCCATGTGTCACATTGAGCAGCCAAGGAAATCTTCAGAAGCTGTATGAATATGTTGTTAAAAAGTTGCTATAATGATTCAAAAAGAGCTGTCCCTACCACTGAACTTTTTAAAGGATTTTCATAGCCTAGTAATTAAATGTGTTTTACTCTACTGCTAAAGAGAATAGGAGAAGCTTGCTGACATTTTATCTGAAATATGTTCTAACGGAAAGTACTATTGGCTGTGGAAGAGACATAGTTCAGGCAAGAAAACATTTCCTCAACCCCCAACCTGCTCTTTTCACACATACGGCAACATAGAATCTAAAAGTGTAATGACTGTTTTATAATGGATTGTAAGCAGACATTGGGTTTAAGTTGTGATAAAGTGCTCCTTAAAAAGTAAATGGTTTGAGAATTGCTGTGATCCATTTCTGTTATTTCATTCTTAGATGTTTTAACAGTGTTGCACTTCTAGCATAGGAAAATGCAATGCATTATCCATACAATGGCACTGCTTTGCAAAACAATCTGTGCAAGCTAAATGTTGCTGTTTCCCTAAAACATGGAATTATTGAATCATTTGGGCTATGGGATTATAGAAATTATTCCAGTAAAAAAGAAATTATTGGATATAGAGTTTGTCCATACCGACAGCTCAATAGTTTTCAAGCTATTGAGATTCCAAGATTCCTTAGTGATTTAGCAGACAACAACCACCATAATTGTAATTTCAGACAAATTTCATAAAAATACTGGCTGTTGGGTCATTTATTTTGTTAGGGGTTGTTATATCTTGCCATTCAGTAGTTCAGAATGCTCATACACAGCATAATTTTACCTGATTGCGTTTCTAGAACAAAGGGAGTTATGAGCTAAGACAGAATATTTGACCCAAAGTCACTCAATAAGCATGCATGATGAAGAACAGTCTTCAACTTACAGAAGAGAATGTCTGTAGCTCAGGATTGAACTGTGAAATTGTCGGTACTTCTGAGCTTGATTGTTTTCTTGCAGACCCAACTAGATAACATCATCTGGTGATGTTACCTAGTTAGATAATTAACATAACCAAATTTAAAGAACACAAGAACACAACCAAGCTTAAAGAGCCCCAAGGACCCCATAGACTTGAACTTGCATCTCCCTGAACCTAACCCTGCCCTTTTAACCTGATATCACACTAGTTGTGCCCCTTCCTCAGCTGTGCTAGAAAAGATGTAAGATTTCTTGAGTGTACCATTTGTGTCCTTGTGTTGATGGCCTAATAGAAATAATTGAAAATGTATTTATTACAGAAACATTTGGAGTACTCCTGTTCAGACATTATTCATAAACAGACTAAGCTGTTGTGACCAAATCTATGCCCATTAATTACAACTCAGCAATACCTCTTCCATTTCTTGCAACAGCATATAAAATAAAACAGAAACTGACAGCTAGTAAGACTAACTCTGCTAGAAACATTCTATATTTCTATTTTAAATGATGCATTCTCCAGAAGAAAGCAAAACTTTTGATCATTGTCTGAATTGGTTTCCCAGTGCATTAACCCCAACTTTGCACAGCACATATAATTGCCAATAAATGGAGTGAAACTCAGAAAGTGTTTGTATTTTTATTTGTATTTTATAAACATTTATTTTCTAACTGGAAGGTCACAATTTTATAACATATAGTATATAATGGTATGTAATATATGTATATGTATAGTAGTATAATAGCCCACCAGAGTTACTGTAACAGTGAGATGGGAAGCATATTAACTAGATAAGGAAACTCTTTCCTGAATTGCAGAAAAGAATAATAAAGCTAGTTCTTTTATTCTTCCTTCTTAGACTGAGTATGGTAAACGGGTGAAAAAGTGACCAAACAAAAGGGTGCTTAAATTAACTCACAAACAGGGATGGGCTGCTGGGGGTTTGTGGGGATTCGGGAGATCCTTTAGCTGAGATTCTGCACAGTTTGGAAAACTCCCAAATCCCACTCCTGGCTTACCCTGCCCATCCCTCCCTTTCCCTGCCAAGAGTCCCCAGACAGCCCATTTTGGATGCAAGTAAGTGCAGGGCATGCCCAGAGGCTGGGGAGGGGGAAAAATAGCACCCGGAAATTTGGGGAGGACATAAATGGGCCCGTTTCCAGTTTCCAGGGAGCCTCTGGAGCCCGGGGAGGCCATTTTCACCCTCCTGGAGGCTTGAGGAAAGCCTCCGGAGCCCAGAGAGAACAAAACTCCCCCGCCCCATGGTGCAGGAGGCCGACCAGGCCATGCCCACCCAGCAACTGGGCAGAGAACCCATTGCTAAAATTTTTGAAGCCCACCCCTGCTCACAAACATCTTTCACATGTATTTAAACCCACCTGGAATATATAAACATAACAGACTTTCTATGATATTGCAATCCTACTTGAAAATCAGGAATTGGCTATTCTGGTATAAATAATAGTTATATTAGGCAACAGCACAGAGTGCGAACTATCCAAAAATGAGTGATGTTTTTGATATTCTTAAAAATGGCTTTTCTGTAGCCTGTAGTCTTTTCAAATTTTTAGTTTTAAGCTTGCCTTCTACTATTATTAAGCAGAACTATGGAAAAATAAAATCTGTTCCTTGGAATCCGTAAGCATTCTGCAATCTCAGCAATACATATATAAAAAATTTAGAAGCAGAGATGAGGCAGGCATTTTTCAAAAATTATATTTTAAGAAGAACTGTACAAATTTCCTGATATATATTTTCTTATTAAAATGGGGTTTTTGACAAGCTTGGTTATAGATGGTTAGCAGAGAGTGTAGGGAGCATATTTCACATATAATGTAATTTCAGGGAGGGCTCTGTTTTTGTAGCTTTGTGTATAATTTAAATCAAGTTGATTTTATGTTGCATTTGTATGTAATAACCCACAAGCCAAGCTATTTCTGATTCCTGAATAAGTCACTTGTAGTTAGACTTGATTTGGCATATTCATGCTTCAGGGTGAATTACTCTTTCAAGATTTGTATTTCATCTTAACATAGGTAGGAGAAGGAAAATAATATAATATCTTCCAAGTAAATTGCACAGATTCAAAGTGAATAATAGGTTTAAAATATGTGGAAAATGCCATTATTTTAAAAGATGGTCATTTTTTGTGCTTCCATGAAGAGTTAAATATTAGCAAGAGAGAAAACTGATGTTCATGTTCCAAATTTTAAAATCTTTTCTTGCTTATTTTATAATAGATAGAAAAATGGTCACTGAAAATGAAGCAGGAGGGAATCATTTTTTGTAGCTATTGTTTAAGTTAACATTTGTACACAGACCGAATCTTGGTCAATAAGAACATCCAACTGGGTGACTGATCCCTTTTGATGAAGACAGCTTGTCAGAAAGATGAAAAAATGTGAATTATTAAACATGTTTTTCTTTTACATTCCTATCAGGCTAGGTAAATGAAGAGCCGTTGAGAAAAAAATGAGCATAATACCACTGTTCCTTTCTCTATCCATATAGCTAACAGCAGAATTACACATCTGGCATTCCAAAGGCTCTTTGAACATCACTCTTTCGGGTGTATTCATCTATGTCAATCTGCACAACACAGAAAACAAGAAAATGGAAAGAAAACAAATTAATGAATTCAATTAAAAAGGTGGAGGTGGGACAATTGTTATTTCGGATGCTCTGTATTAGAAGGGAGCTACAGGAAAGAATGCAATGTTACAGACACATTCTTTCCAGATGAGACATATTTTAGAAAAGACATGCCAGTAAAGGCATGTACATATGAAAATTAAAGGTTGGGCAAGATCGCAAAGATTATATTATCACAGTCCCCAGAAATATTTTAAAGTATAACAGAACAAGAATTGGACAATAAAAGAAGCCGATATTCAGATATTAATCTCATCAAAGATAGTGTAAATCTTGTTCTCACCATTCAAATAGATCCATAATTGTACATAATTACTAATTTTAGGCTAATTTTATTCTCTCATGCCACAAAAAGGCCACCTGAATAAATGCTGTGGTAACTATACCGTTAAAAACTTACTATTAGAGAAAAATTGAAATACCAGCTGACTAAGATAGCCTAGTTAATGTGATGATTTTTAACAAGGCATTTATCTAGATTGTCTGATCTTCAGAACAGTTAATATCATTATTTCAAATTACTTTCCTAACAAAAAAACTGAATGTGGAACCTCAAATTATAATAATATGATTTTATAAAAATAAATGTCTATTGAAAATTCTCAGCTAAAACTCATAATCCACTAATAAAATTAATTATCTTTTAAGAACAAGAGTTGTAGATTTTTTACCCATGAGAGGATTTGCACATCCTCTTCAGTTCAACTCAATTTCTCATTTAAGAAATGAGGTTTTTTTTAAAAGAAATCATGTACTTGATTGAATTTATTAGCTGTCCAACTACAATTGTGTTAGTAGTAGGTGTGCTCCTACTAAGAAGGCACGTTACATAAAATTGAAACAAATCTTCTTTCTTCAAAGCTTGTCTTCTTTTTTCTATCTTTCTTTTTCTATCCTTTTTCTTTCTCTTTCTCCTTTTCTATTCATCTTCCTTATTCTATATAGAATTTTAGGAACTCTTCTAGCTGAAAACTAAAGAAACTACCAACATGCCATGGAAAACTGGAAAATGAATTGCAGCTCTTTCAAGATAGTAGAGGTGATTTGTCTCACATGCTTATCTAAAGAATTTTGCTCACTGGAGGCATATATAAATGAGAAGGCTGCTCAGTATTATAGAGTAAAAGACAATGAGATCATGGAATGTACAAAGAAAAAGTCATTACCACAGGAGCTAAAGGAGAAGAAGATTCCAAAGAAAACAAAGGCTATTAATTGGATATAATAATTGCCAAGCCTTTTTTAATAGGAATAAAAAGATTATGAATAATATGTGACATTTAGTGCTGATTAATCTCTATAAGCATTTCATAATCTTCACAACATACCTATAAAATGCATTTTTAAATAAATTTGCATTTGAGGTAATATAAATATTGCAAGCCTATTAACATTTTATTGTTCTTATTGCTCTGAAATACTGGACTATATCTCCCATGTTGATTATAGCACCATTTAAAAAGCCCTAGGAAGCATAATAATTCCATAGGAGAACAACTGGAATTTATTTTTTCTATATCTATACCATTATAATTCATTAAAGATTCCTAGTAGTTTATGCTAATATTAAAACATTTAAATATACATGATATGTATGGCAAAAAAGCTTATATTGCAAGATTAATAATAGTTAACAGATGATACATAATCAACTCCGAATGTATGACCAGGTTGTCATATGTCAACCTGATCACTATTTTCAGCCCGGATCACCTTATCTCAGTCTATTAAATGGTCTTCGAAAGAGCTTGGTTTTAAGCATTTTGGTGAATTATATCAACGAGGGGGTCATTACTTTGGGCAGCTGCCTTATTTCAGCAACACAGAAATCTGTTGATTTTCTTATGAAAAGTCATCCAAGACATTTCTAACATGGTTCTAAGCCAAGCTTGGCTTTATAGGTCAACACAATTATACCAGGGAACTTTTGGAAGCCCATTCAGGACCTGTGACATACTTGTAATGTTCTATTGGTGGGCCAACTAATTGGAACATGGTCCACTGACTTCTGAACCAAATGCAATTTCTGGCTTACTTTAAAAGGTAATCCTGTGGACAACATACTATATTACTGAAATCCAGAAATGAAGTGATAACCACATGTTGTCAGGAATCCAAGTAATAAATCCAGCTTTGGTCAGGCCAGCGTCAGGGTTGACACATGTGTTATTGTAACTCTGCTCCAAGTCGGGCTTTAATTCACATTCTATCCTCACCTCGGCCTCAATTTGCTGCTTTGATAGGAACCATAAGTCCAGATTAACTCCAAAATTACAGATTTGCTCCATGAATGGTACTCTAGGAGTACCACTAGGAGAAAACACTGGGACTAGCAGAGAACTTTGACATGCAAACATCAAGATATAAAACAAGGACACTGATTATTTTACTTCTATGTACAATTTATTTGTTTGCTCAATTACAATTTCAAACAGATTAACAGAGTTGGAAAGGACCTTGTAAGTCATCTAGTCCAACCCACCACCCAAGCAGGAGACCCTACACCATTTCTGACAGATGGGAGTCCAGTCTCTTCTTAAAAGCTTTTAGTGATAAAACCCCCACAATTCCTAAAGGTAAGCTGTTCCATTGGTGATTGCTCTTACTGTCGGAAAGTTTCTCCTTAGGTCCAGGTTGAATCTCACCTTATTCCTTTCTGGCCTTTAGGTGCTTTGGAAAATAGGTTGAACCCACTCCTCTCTATGGAAGCACCTTAAATATTGAACACTGCTATCATGTCTTGACATCATTTCTTTAGTGAAGTGACCAAAACTCAATTAGTATTCTTGGTATGGACTTACTAAGAATTTATAGAGTGGTATTAGTACCTTTCCTGATCTTGACTGTTACCCTCGGGTTAATGCAATTTAGGATTGCATTAGCTTTATTGGCTGCTGCAGAATAGTTCGCTCATATTTAATTGGTTGTCCACTAAGACTCCAAGATCCCTCTCACTGCTATTAAGCCTGGTTTCACCCAGTCTATATATATATTTTGGTTTTTCTTGCCTAAGTGTAAGACTTTACTTTTCTCTACACTGAATTTCATTTTGTTAGATAGGCCCCCGTGTTCTAGTCTGTCAAGATTCATCTGGATCTTGAGCCTATCATCTAGGGCAGGGTGTCAAATGCACAGAGGCATGGCAATGGAACAGCGGCGCCAGGTGACGTATCATATTGCTAAATCAGGTGTGGGTGTGGCCAGCGCATGATGCATCCAGCCTATGGGCCTGGAGTTTGACAGCCCTGATCTAGGGAGTTAGCTATTCCTGCCAGCTTAGTATTATCTGAAAATTTTGAAAGTTTTCCTTTTATTCCTTCATCTAAGTCATTTAAACATCTAAGACAACTTTATCTGGATGTATAAGGCGTTGTCCCATTTGAAGTGCCAGATTATTTTTCTTTACAGATTATATTATGGAAAAAAACCACCAGACTGATACTGTATTTGTACCCTGATCATATCTCTTCTGGGAAATCTTTCTTGGTGAACTTAAAAATATAAATCAGTTCCTTATGTAACTATGGGGTTTTCTCTAGATAGTGATTATAAATTTGATGTGAGTGGCCCATCAAATTTCATATCAACAAGTAGTTCCAATACCAAACATGGAAGAAAGTCAGGATGGATTGCAACAAAGGGCATGGGAAGTTCCACACAGCCACAGATTTCAAATTAAATCATAGGTGGCCTTACCACTTCCTTTCTTGCAACATTCTCATATATTGACAGCTATTTCTAAAAACTGAAAAATTCTACTTTCAGCTAGACCCTGTCCTTATCATTGTTCCATTGGTTTGTCCTGAGAGTGAGTATGAAAAAAAACATGAAGAAATGGTTGCATGATACCATTGCATTTTGACTTTAAGAGGAACAAGGATGAAATCAGAGAGCTAGATGAAACCAAGTTGTTAATATCTTCAGAACATATTTTTCTGCATCAGAGTTGATCAGTGGTTAATTCATTTTGTTGCATTACAGCTCTGATATTGTTGGAACATAAAGAGTAAAAAGGCACAAATCCTTCAGGTGAAGATACCCTATGACAGATTTACAGATTTACTCTCTATTGGCAGACATATTGCAGCCAATAGAAATATAAAATGTACCAAAAGTCAGGCCTCACAGGTTAATCACTGTATATTTTAGTAATTAACAAAGATCAAAGATCATGCATCAAACAAAGAAGGAAGTGTTTAGAAGAAATGGCAACCAGATTGAACATTTAGTGTAATTTATGTAATATTATCACTGTGTTTCTAGGTGCACAGACAAGGGTCCAGATATTAGAATGTCCAAGTAGCAGTTTTTTTAAAAAAAAAATTAACCTAGTTATTTAATACAGAAATATTTGCATCATTTGGATATAAAATAATTTTTAAAGATAAAAATACAGGATAAGGGTTAACATATCCACATGCCCATACAAATCCCAACCCTGTAGCTTTGTTGAGTCATCTCCAGAGATACCAAATATGTGTAAGCTTTTGAAATCTTCATATTTCTAACATGTGACCTGGTGAAGAAATCTGAATATCTCAAAATCTTAGGTGGACTTTTTAAAAGCATTGCCTTAACATGGATTTTTTTTTACTGCATGAAGTCACATTGTCTTGGAAAATAATTAATTCCATTTTTTTCTGTTCCAGATATAGTAACTGGAGGAATAATGTACATGTATTTGTGGGTCTGGAACAGTGTTGATTTTTGAGTTCTCTGACACTTTTGATATTATATATTAGAGGGCCAAGGATAAGAAACCATATATTGTAAAGAAGGGAGAAATTGAATGCAGTCAGTAATGTTATACAGGATGCTGTGAAACACACCCACTGTGAAACACACCCACTACATACTCACTGTGTAAATTTTAAGTGGGTGAATCCTGAGTTGAGATAATTTTTCCCCATAAGGTTATTTTCTCATTTCAATATTTATTTATTCATTATAATGAAAAAAGAACCTTCTGTATAACAAAACCTAAGTTGATATAATTGTAATGCCAGGCAGTTTTTTTTTTATTCCCAGTGTTTTAATTTATATTGTTTTATCTTTGGGAGACTTTTTCTTTGCCCTTTAAAATTTTGAATCCAAGTGTTTTTCATCTATTTTTTTCCTCATTCAAAATTCATTATGATTTTTAAAAAAGATGTGTTACTGTACTTACAATTATGAATTATAAACCATATAGGGAATGCATCTTAAAAGCTGGTTGTAAATTATTACCATTACGTAATGATATGCTTACATCTGCAAACCAAGTTATTTTACAAGTATAGGAATAGGATCCAGCTTTTTAATGGAAGGCAATTACATTGAAACAATAGCGATGCAAATATATGGGCAACATGCCCTCCCAGATCAGTCATCTAAAATAATTGTTCAGATGATCACAAGATTTGGATTTTTCTGCCTCGTACCACTGAGGTATAGGTGGAGAGTGCAAATTATCTATCATGCTCCTTTTCTGTAATTTGATAATCTTCTGAAATCCCACATTATATGAATAGATATCCCTGTTACTTTTGATTCAACTTGAGGCAATTAACAAGGACAGATTACACATTTTTAATTTGTGAAACAAATTATAAAATCTCATTGAACTTAATGGGTTTCTTGAAGAACAAACTATTATCTTCACAGAGAGACATTTTTCCTCAAATATGATGCAGGAAAGGATGGTTAACACTGTCTTTGCCATCACAATTTCAATACTCATTTGCAGGGGAAGTTAAAATTAAAAATATAACCACAATGAAAATGACTAGCTTTGTATCTAAGTCACTCTGTTACTAACATTAGCTGTCTATAAATGAGAGAGAGAGAAAGAGAGAGAGAGAGAGAGAGAGAGACTCTGATTCTAGGTGGAACCTATAGCCCCACTTGCCCTGATATTGTTCATGCACTCATACAATCAGCCTGTGCATTGATAGTAAGTTTCTTTGATTATGTTCCTAATTTCTTTTCCCATATCACTGACTCACATAGTTATCATGCCTATTAAGGAAAAACATAAACATACCTTGCTGTATTGGGCCTACCTAGTCTTAATGGTCTTTTCTCATAGTAATAGATAGCTAAGTAGTAGATGGAAGGGCTTCCAAATCAGGAAGAGGATTAGGAGGAGGAGGAGGAGGTGGAGGTGCATTTTTTTCATGGAGACTAAATTTGTAAAATAAAATAAAAAACCTAAGATTTCTTTGTTAGCTCTCTAATTTAATACAATGGTATTTGGAAATGACCTTGGGAAACAGGAAAAAGGGCCACAGACTGGATAACTGTCATGTTAAACTGTCATATTTCAGTCCACAGAAGAAAATGTAGGGAGTATTTCAGAACTGGCCCTGCCTAGTTTTTCAGAAAATTATGGGAAATACTTTCTCTCTTGCAAGATTCTGTTAATGTAATCTTTAATTAAAGTTAGAACTAGTACTCATAGTTGTGCCTCTTGTCTGGAATATCTGGAAATGCTAACATCAATTCCAGAAAACAAGGAAGATCCCTTCAAAACACTTCTGACCCCCACTTCTGTGGACCATAACAGTTTACATAACAGTTTTCAGTTTGTGGCTCTTCCTCTAGTCTGCCAGGCATCCCCAGACACCATTACATGAAATGACTCGGTAATATAAACTCTGGGACAAGAAAGCAGCAATCCCATCCCAGTATTATTGGTATTATTAATATTATTATTGGTATTATTAATATTAATTATTAATATTATTAATAATACCATGTTTCCCTGAAAATAAGAACCAGTCTTATTTTTTTATCACTAAAAAAGGCACGAGGTCTTATTTTCAGGGTATGTCTTCCACTGACTCATCTCACGGTGGTGCTACTGACAGCCCCACCCAGCAGGAGCCTGTGGGGCCACTGCCGGCCCACTTCTGAAGCCACTTGCCGCCACTTGCACACATTACTCCCAGCCTCATTTTGCCATCAAAGTCCTTCAGGAAAGGCCTCTGCAGCCAAGAAACAGGCTACAGATCAATACACACATCAATCCAGCTGCAGAGGCCTTTCCTGAAGGCCTCTGACAGCAAAACAGAGGCCTGGATGATGCATGCAAGCAGCAGCAAGCAACCTCAACTGCATAACTGGATAGAAGCATTCCTGTCAAACAGACAACAAATGATCAAAATTGGGAGTGTCCTATCAAATTCTGAACCTGTCAATAGTGGGTGTCCCCCAAGGCAGTGTTCTAGGACCAACTCTCTTCATACTCTACATAAAAAGATCAAAAAGATCTTGACTATGTATCAGAATGGTCAAACAAATGGCAGCTTCAAATCTCAACAAATAAATGTTCTGTCTTACATATTGGCAAAAGAAAATCAGAAAATAAAATACAAGCTGAATAGTCAAGACCTTGTTGACAATCCAAGCTCTGTAAAGGACCTTGGAATACTCATCTCTAATGATCTAAGTGCTAGAGCCCACTGTAACTACATAGCCAAAAAGGCATTAGGAGTTGTTAACCTAATCCTACATAGCTTTTTCTCTGGTAATATCACACTACTAACTAGAGCATACAAAACATTTGTTAGACCAATACTTGAATACAGCTCATCAGTCTGGAACCTGAATTACGTATCTGATATTAACACAGTTGAGAAAGTCCAGAAATATTTCACAAGAAGAGTTCTACACCTCTCTACTTGTTGAAGAATACATTATGCCACCAGACTTGAAATTCTAGACCTAGAAAACCTTGAATTATGCCATCTTTGGTCCGATCTAAGTATGGTATATAAAATCATACATTGCAATGTTCTACCTGTCAATGAATACTTCAGCTTCAACCATAGCAACACAAGAGCACACAATAGATACAAACTCAAGGTTAACCGCACCAAACTTGATTGCAGGAAATACGACTTCAGCAACAGAGTGGTCAATGTCTGGAATACTCTACCTGACTCTGTGGTTTTTTCCCAAGCCCCCAAAACTTTAACCTTAGACTGTCTACTATTGACCTCACCCCTTTCCTAAGAGGTCTGTAGGGGGCATGCATAAGCACACCAACGTGCCTACCCTCCTGTCCTATTGTTTCTTTTATTTTTCTTCTATGTACCCATTTCATGTATTCATAACTATGTATACACTTACACCTAAGCAATTGACAAATAAAAATAAATAAATAAAAATTAAAAAATGGTCTGACAAGGCGAGGCAGGTGTCTGAAAGTAAACAGCTCCACATACATCTCCACCCTTGTTTGATTTTTATCCTTGCGTCTTGCCTTACCCTGTACAACCAGGTGCAATGGAGTGAGCGGGATCCTAACTGGAACTTATTTTGGGGGTAGGGCTTATATTGGACACACATGTAAAAATCAAGCTAGGGCTTATTTCCAGGATTGGTCATATTTATTCAGAAGAAACTAAGCAACTAAGTACTTTTTCAGGGGAATGACAAATGATTTCAACCAAGTTATTGTTGAAGTTTAAAAGAAGCCTTCATTTCTTTCCAACCCCTTGAAAAATTGTTTAGATCATTTTTTGTGGGGGGCAGGAGATTACGAGTGAGGGGTTCCCCAAAGACAACCTTAGGCCAGACCAATTCTTAATCCACCCATTTTCAAATTATCTGAAACATTGACAATGTAATTTTTTTTCTGCCAAATTTCAGCAGCATGATTTCAGGGAGTGGCTGGGAGATGCTAACCTACTTTTGTGATATGCAGTTTTTCTTACATTTTCTGCAAATACCTAAAAAGGATAATTCAGTCTAGATGACCAAAAACATGTTTCAGGTAGATCTGGAAACATATCGATTACATTATTTTGGCTTTACACAATGATATAAATCAAAATGTGATATATTTGGTTTGATTGAACTCATTTTATGAACTCCAACATTTTTTCTTCTAAACTGTGGTTTATGGCTTACCATGGTATGGAAATCCAGACACGTGAGGTTTGTTAAAAAAAAAAAACTATAGTTAATTAAATTGTAGCTTTTCACTATGTCTTTTTTCTTCTAGAGAAAATTACTTTGTGTTTTATATACTAACAACTTTTGGGGAGTGAAAGCTCTGTTGAGGTAAGCAGCAGTTTTGCTGGTACCTATCAATGTTTAATCTGTATATTTATAAACAAACATAAATATTACAATATGACATAAGTCAACACTGACCTTCTTCCAGAGGAAATAAAACATGCATAACTGTTGTACTACTGGGATTTCTTGTTACTGAAGCAAGCAATCTGAAGATGATGGTATAACTGTATACTATAAATCCCAGTGGTGCTTTTCAAAAGGCAACTGGACTTTGTTTTTTTTCCTTGAAGCTGTTTCGCTTCTCATCCAAGAACCTTCTTTAGAACTTCTTTAGAAGTGAAACATCTTCAAGGACAAAACAAAGAAAGTCCAGTTGCCTTTTGAGTAGAACCTTTGGAATAACCATGACTGGATGACTGAGAATCTCTATAGACATGTATACTGTAAACTTTTGTGCATAGAATTCACTTCATCAAATTCATGGAAAAGGCTCAATTAAATGATGTATGCCTATGTGCAAATCGTAATTAACGGCATGTCCAGGGATGGTGTCAAAACAATCAAAATAGCAGTTGCACTGGTTGCAGGCCTGCCTTTTTAAATTATTTATATACTCCCCCCCCCCCAAAAAAAACCCAACCTGTTGCACTTTGTGCTATTACAGCTGCCATCTTAACTTTTTCATGCCTGGAATGAAGATTGGGGCTTTGATCATGCAATTGTGAACGGAAGACTGACTTTTTTCACTCCACCCTACATCTGTCTTCTTTAAACTATATGAAATAATGGCAAACTGTGTATTAATAGGAGCCTTTTTTCTCTCCTTTTCAGCCTAACTCCTCATTATATTTTATAATTATATACTTCAGACAGCTTACCATATTTCATTACTTAAAGGGCCTAAATATACATCCCATCTGGAAAACAAAATCTTTGCATAATTTCTTCAGGGAAAAGAAAGAGCTAAAGCAGACATATTACCAATAAAGGTAATACACGGCAATTATATAGCATGGTATATCTTCAAAGCACTGTATAAGTTTTTAATAATTTAAATACTAGTGAAATGATTCATTGCAAATTAATTATCCATTAAATTTCTACCTTTTTTCAGTCTCCAAGTTATTTGGGAATCGCTCCCATTTAGACTACGTGTATTCTATGTTCAAAACAGGGCATTTATTTGCCAAATTGATTGCCTAACTAATGCTTAGCCTACATTCTACACTGAACTTTTAGTTCTGACAGTTTTGAATTTGTTATTCATTGTTGTCTCCTACAACACATGTTTCTGGTCCTCTAACAGAGCAGCTAAAGCCTTTGGCAAGGGGAAGCATGAAAGATAAATAACAACTATCAGGCAAAAGCAATGATGCACACAAATACTTTTTTCATGATGAGAAGTTATTCCACAGAGCTCAAGAAGCTTGTCCATATGGCTGTGACTAAAATCATGTTCCCATGAGCTCAACTTCTGCTTGAAATGGTTCAGCCTGGAAAGGAATTCCTTGTGAGCTACAAGGATTTTGGCTGGTCAGAACGTCTGTAAGAAGAGCAAAATGGGGGATACTACTATTTTGTCACTGTTCAATCCTCTAAACTAAACCTTTCTTTCAGACAACGATGGGGACCTTTGGTTTTTCAAAAGTAGCTGAACTACAGTTTCTAATCCATTACAGGTACTTCCTCGACTTACAATCATAAAGAAGCCTTGCCATCATGATGATAAGTTGTGATGGTTGTAAAACAGATCGTTGACATGACTGACCTGATATTATGATCATTTTGTGGTGGTTATTAAGTGAATGCCATGATCATTAAGCAAACATCATTGTTAATAAGTGAGTCATTTTTAGCAAATCCGTTGTAAACTGCAATCGTCTTTACAATTGTGTTTCTAAATGCTCAAAGTTTGGTCACATGGCCACCCAAGAGTGGTGACCACCAAAACTTTGAATTTGGGTCATAAAAAGTCTCAGGGTAGGTCTGTTATAACTGAACATTCATTAAGTGAACCAGTTATAGGTTGAGTATTACCTGTAATATTAAAGAATGTGGGAACTATTGGAACGCCACATATGGCACTCCTCTCTGCTCTTTTCAAATAACTCTGTATTCTAACAGTATGTTCTAACAAAATGCCCTGCTACACACATGTGAATATGGTTACATATTCTTTCACTATTTAATTTTTCTTCTGTTTTGTTTCTCGCCTTCTTACTGTACTTCCTCTATATAGAGACTGTATAGAACTTGTCCTCTTCTTTGTAAAATGAATGTTCTGGAGTGGGAGATGAGTCTCCATTAATTTATTTCATATACTTAAAATACTTCTGTCTTACCATCTTCTTCAAAAGTACTACTGACACCACAGTTAATTTCAAAAAAGAATTCGCAAAACCAGAAAAGTCTATGGTAGCTGTCTTCACCTTTCTAGACATGTTGAATTATAGCTCCCTTGATCCCTACTCTACTTTCCTGATGGTTACAGGTCCACTGCAGCTGCACATAGCTAGAGATGCAGGTTGACAAAAGCTTCATAATGATAAGAAGGGCTCCCTTTGTTGTATGCGGCTGGTTGCTAACACTAGAACTGAATTAAACCAAAGTTACTCATTCCTTTTCTCTACTCATCAAAAACATAGTCAGATAAAAGAGATTGTCATCACAAGGTAATTCAAACATAGCTAAAGTATTATCACTTGGATCAGAGGTAGTATTCAGCAGGTTCTGACCAGTTCTGGAGAACCAGTAGTGGAAATTTTGAGTAGTCCAAAGAACCAGCAAATACCACCTCTGACTGCCCCTGCCCCATCTATTCTCAGCCTCCTGAGTCCTAGCTGATTGGCTGGGTCTTCTTTTATTGCCCTGCACAGGAAAATGGTGCTAGAAATCAGCTTAGTGGGGGGTGGGGAGGGAATGGGATTTTGCAGTAACCTTCCCCCAAGAGTGGGGAGGGAATGGAGATTTTAGAGTATCCACGCCCACCAAGCCACGCCATGCCTACCAAGCCATGCCACGCCCACCAAACCACATCTACACAACTGGTAGTAAAAAAAATTGAATCTCACCACTGACTTGGATATTATTCTAATGCTTCAGACTACAATTTCCATAATTTTATCTAGCATTGCAAAAGATCAGGAATTGTCAGTAGTGGTTGGAACACACTGGGTTATCTAGAGGCTTGGACTGTAGATCAAGCAGGCCACAGCTGGCTGGATAGAAGTGCCTATATACAGTATTTCTGTTTCTAAAGGACAATGACCATTCACTTCTTGCTAGTAACAAACTGACGATCAATTTTTTTAGGAACTAAACTTTCCCTGTCTACAATCAATTACATCTGAAATCAAAGATTCTTCTTCTTTTTATGTGTTGTATTTGTATGTGTAAGCGTTATTCTTTTCTCATTCAAGTAAAATGCATATATTTTCATCAAGAGAATTTCCATGAGGATTTAATTTATACAAACACAAAAGAGCTATAGATCTCTCATTCTACCTCATGAAGAGCTGTTTGAGCTTTACCAGGTATTAACATCACAACAAAATAGTATACATAGATAAGTACGATAGTAGTTGTCCTCAGACTTCCCAGAAGCAATAAGGGGCTTACTGACTGATCTTAAAAGGGAGAGAGAGATCTCTATTTTAATGCCTATCAGCTAAGGTCATCCAGGATAGAAGGTGAAATGCTTTTGCTTGAAGTTAATAGCCCTTTCTCTTACAATTTCTTCTTTATTAGTTCCAAAAGGAAAAAAAAAATTATCTAAGGCAACTGCAAGATGATGCAGGTAGTACACTTCAATGCAAAACTTAGAAGAATGCTTCAGCTTGAAGCTTCAGTATTGAAGCATATTTGTTAGTAGACATAGGAGCTTCCTTTAAAATAGTTGATCAGATCAGGTGTCTCTGAAATGTTCTGTGGCGTTTTGAAGCAGTATATTTATGGGGGGTTTTTTCTATTGCTTTTGTATTTGTTATAGACCAGGGGTGTCAAACTCACATCATCATGGCAGTGTCACATGACATATTGGGACTTTTTCCACTTTGCTAAACTGGGCATGGGCATGGCCAGCACATGACTCATCCTGCCTGTGGGCCAGGAGTTTGACAACCCTGTTATAGACTATACACTGTGTTGCCATTTCAAAATTGCTGTGTGGGTTAGTGAAGTGCTTGGGCTATCTAACATAGTCATGAGCAGTCATACTGAGAATCTGAGTGATTGACGTGGGTACAAATCAAATTTTAAAAGACTTAATAGGCATTGAGCTCAATGCTTCATTATACTCTCTGCTTCTGGTCTTGTTCTTCATTCATTCATTCATTTAAAATGTGGATAGTTCTAATCCTCATTTTGCTTTGTCCTCTCCTAACTAAATGTTACACTTCATTCCTAATCATGCCAACACAGGTTCGAAATCAGCTTTGCTCCCAGCTTTTTCACTAGGGGCTTCAGTTGATCTCTGTTTCACAATCTGCATGGATATGGAAGATATAATCATTTGATGATGAATGAATAGATGACAGATTAGCACTTAACAGATACTGTCTTACTTATTTTTAAGAACAGGACTGGAAAAAACATCTGTGTCATTTACTCTGGCTAGCCTCTTTCTCAGGAGTTGCCTATCTCTGTCCAATTGTATCTTACAATGCCATCCTGCTTCTGTTGGCTCTGACAGTTAATTAACAAGGAGTGTTGCCAGCAAGATACAATCTTGATAAATTGAGCCCAAGCAGAGATTAGGGAAGCATTTCAAGGAGGAACCATGTTTGACAATCAGCTATGAAACTTTTGTGGCATCCAAGAAACTCCAGTGAGTAGAAGTAACAAACTACCTTATCCCATAAGGACAAATTCATGATAATTCTTCTGGTTTCTGTCCAAAAGATGCTCAATTTTGTATACTATAACTATCCTGAAGTCAGCCATGAGGGTTCCTTAATAAGGCAGGGGGAGGGGGAGGGGGAGTGTCATACTTGTTAACCTACCTGGCATACCATAAAAATGAGAGAATAAGTATGCCAAGGGGAAATGCCTGGTCATTCTTTAGTGTCGCATTAAGTCAGAGTCCCTACAAAAGAAAGTAGAAAAATAAGAATTTATTTCCAATAGTGTTTTTGAATGTATATTCTTTTAAACTGGAGTTAGACATTAACTGCATTGGTTTAGCATCTTCTATAAAGCCTCCTTACGAGATAACTTGAAGATTGTTGCTATGTCCTTTCCTCATCACTGCTATCTTTATCCTAAAAGAAATCAGTGACTATATTTCAAAACTTGCAATAAAACCTTGAAGATACCTAGCTCAAATTTGTCATTAATACTGTATTTCCCAAAGGATACCACTTTGATCCAAAAAAAGGTGTTTGGGGCATTTTAAAGTATTCCTATATAGATGATGGGACAATTATTTTTAATTGAGAGTCAACTCTTAAAATGGCTTTAGTTTAATTATATTCTCCAAATCAAACTAAAGCAGAGTTGATTCACTCAGGACTGATGGCCCCAATCTGTTCCACTTACAACAATTCATCCAATGCCATTGTTGAGAAATGCCTATTCTACTCTCCACCCACTCACAAAGAATATACCCCTTATGTTTTCCAGTAATATGAATTTGAAGTAAGGGAATACATGATATAACAACCATGGCCAGGGTTAGATTGCCTTGCCTTTACAAAAGAATGCAAGATTAGCACTGATTGATCAGATGTTTGCCAAAAATTGTATTCAATAGTAGTCTGTTTCTAGACCTAAGAGTTATTTGTAACTATCATATGTGTAAGCAGATGAGAAATCTTCAGAAGACCTTAGATGACCTATTTCATGGATTTTCTTTCAAATCTGCATGCAGAGAGATGTTGCTGGATATCCCAGGAGAAGAAGTTCTCCAATAACTTTTCAAGACTAGAGGTCCACTTAGGGAGGAGAAGAATAATGTTATTCTTCTCCTCCTTTTCCTCCTCCTCCTCCTTTTCTTCCTCTTTCTGATGGGATTTCCTGAGATCTAAACTGAAACCTAGAAAGTCAGGAAACCACAAACCTGTAGAAAGAGTGGGCATTTGTACATACTTCTTGGCCATTAATAACTTAATAAATGCAACAGTTCTAGATTCCACTTGTGAGAATTCATCCAAAGTAGACTTTAAATTATGTTCTACTAGAACAGAAAGATTGACATCTGATAGAATAAAAAACAGGGAAAAATTCTTCCTGTCATTAAAAATAGATCTTTGAGCACATTTTTTTAAGCACCCTAGAAGAACTGGAGCAAAAGAATTTTCTTTTCTCTACAAAATGTGTAGGAGTAAATATAAATGTTAAATCAACAGGGTAAATTGAATAACAATGGATATGTTTTTTTAAACTAATCTGGCAGCAGAATCCACATTTTCTTCATGTACTCCAGAAAGTCTGGAAGGGATAAATAATTAGAATAAAGATCCAGACATTGTTCATAAGCTGGTGCATCAACTTTGAATCTAGATGGCAAGATATCAGCTACTTAATTGTAGGGTTATGATAGTAAAACATATGTTTCTTTAATCTTACAGTGAAATGGCATATAATTATACTATGGCAATTTTGCTTTACTGTCAGATAAGCTATATGCACTTGTTAGCTATTGCTAAAAATATTTCAGGGTTTTAGCTTTATAGAGAACAGTTTAAATGAACAATGTCTTACTAATTACTTTTCTGTCTGGCAATTGCCTAAGCCTTCTAAAACTCACTGAAAGGTGTCCATTTTTAAAAAAAAACCATTAAAAAAACTAGAAAAGGAAAAATGTATCTTTCAAATATATATTACTCATTTTTCAGTTTATATTACATGAATATTTCCATTTGTACACCTTGATATATTTTTGATCCAGTATAATAACACTGATGTGATTGGACATATAGTTAAATTGCAACCCTTCGATATACAGTAAGTCAGGTTAATCTCACTGTTGTTTCCAATAGTCTTGAAAATAATATGGCCTTCCTCATCCTGTTGTTTTTGGTAGGCTCTGTACTACAACTTCCATCATTCTCATTCAGAACAGCCATAGAGTGAAGGGAAAGTAGAAGTGGAACTGTCAGACACATAATTGGGACCATGGGTTTAGTTCTAGTTAAACTGATTTATTGCTCATGCCTCTGCACAAGAATCTGGTTAACTAACAGCATTAAATTGTCATTAGATAAGAGTTAACGGAATTCAAAAGATGCTAAATTTGGACCACTTGTCAGAACATAATGATTCCCAGGTTGATTCCTCTCTTGACTCAGTCTCCAATTCTTCTTCTCTTACAGCAGCACTGATATTCCATATCTCCTGATCAAAGAAACCCAATTCCCCTTCCTGCATACAAAGTCACGTTTTTATTAGAAATAAGGAATATACATTCACAAAAGTTATTGTCCTCTTAACAAAATATGCAACAGAACTGTTGCACTCATATCAGTTCAAAGCCATGCAGCTATAATCATGTATAAGAATAAGATTTTAAGATACAAATTCTACAATTTATGGAATTCACTTTTCTGTGGGAAGAGCCAAGGCATTTGAATCCCCCATGTGCTATGTGTAAAAACTGACAAGATTGGTAACTGAAACTTGTTTCAACACAGACAATGCCTACTGTTTTCTATTATACAGGTCACTGCCAAAGAAATTGTATAATAGCTTGCCACTATATCCAGCCACATATTTTGCTAGCTTGGAGAGGATGAATCAGGTCTTAGGAAGAACAAAGGTAAGTTTTACTAGCAGCTACCATTCTAAAAAATACTCTTACAGATGTGTTTAAAATTCTTGATTATGTCATGGATATATGGTTCAACAGTTAAATGCTTCTGTTTAGATCAGTTGCTAAAAAATAGAATTGCTTAAGCATTATTAGTTGTCAGCTGTTCACAGTTGGCCTTACTAGGCCAAAGTGTATTTGACAGCTGTGATATTTGATATGCTTCACTTTCATTATACTGAAGCCTGTTAGTTAAGTATATTAATACTATAAATATTTTTAAGGCTATGTACACATTTATCAGTCTCTAACATTCTACCTCACTGTCACCTTCTGAACTGTCACACAGCTAATATTTTTTTTAAAAAAACAGAAGACATACTTGCAGGTTTTGGAGAGTATAGGAAAGATTTAGCATATCCACTCATCCAGTTTGAGTCATAAGAAAGCAGGAGACAAGTAATCTATTCGTAATGCTTGTATCCCACTCCCTTATTCTGTTATGGAATATTTGAATAGTCTTCCCCAAGCACAAAACCTTCCTGTTTTGGCAGGAAAAAATTGGAAAGATTAAATATATACACAAAGTTATATTGTGAAGACTGGTTTTGTAAAACTTAATAATTTTTCTGCACTTCCACCTCTATATCAAACTTCTAGGCCTATTTTCTCTTAAAGAAATTATTTCAATGTTGCTTCAATTTCATCTCCAAATTGTCAGGAATGGTATACTCTAATTTCTCCAGTTTCTATCCTGTTCCCTGCCCAAATTTATCAGTCTTTTTCCTTCCAGCTGGTCAAGGTCCTTTGCTAAGAAGTACAAGAGAATGATAATTTGCTGTATTAATTAATTCAGGATGAAAATAATCAGAAAGTTCATAATATGGCATGGACATGCCATGGCAGTGCTGATTTTGATTGGACACAACTGTTGTTTATGGAAAGATTCAATGCTATCCCAAAGATTATTCAATAAAAACCTGTTAAGTCTATGCCAGCTACCAAAGTTTTGTTCATGTCCAAGCAATTCCCAAAAAACTCCCAACCGTTGCTTCTTCATCAATAGACCTTGACCATATGCTATATATAAATATATGTAGGACATAATTCCTATTGATGTTAATTGGAGAAACACAATGGATTTTGGTGTATTTTAGCAAATAAGCCAGTTTGGTGTAGAGAAAACATTAGACTAGAAACCAGAAGACTGTATTTGTAGTCCTGCCTTAGACATAAAGTAAGCTGGGTGACCTTGGACCAATGACATTCTCTCAGCCCTATGAGAGAGGTAATGGCAAAACACTTCTGAAAAAAATTGCCAAGAAAATTGAATGGACTTGCCCAGGAAGTGTCTGAGAATCTGACCTGACTAAATAGAAGAGAAGAAAAGCAAACAAATTACCAAAAGCATTACAGAAACGAATGATAACTCATTTCTAAGGATTTAATCCAGGAATGTGACAGACTGAAAGATATCAGATGGACATAAGTCAGTATGTTTGTTTATTTAATTTATGGTTTGAAATAGCAGCAGCAAAGATGCATGAAAAAAACACAGTAGTGATAAAATACATATAAAATACACATAATCTGATATTAACATGGTTGAGAAAGTCCAGAAATATTTCACAAGATATTTCACACTCCTCTACTCGTTGCAGAATACCTTATGCCACCAGACTCGAATTCTAGACCTAGAAAACCTAGAACTATGCCGCCTTCGGTCTGATCTAAGTATAGTATATAAAATCATACATTACAATATCCTACCTGTCAATGAATACTTCAGCTTCAACTGTAACAATACAAGAGCACACAATAGATATAAACTCAAGGTTAATCCCAACAAATTTGATTGCAGGAAATATGACTTCAGCAACAGAGTGGTGAATGTTTGGAATACTCTACCTGACTCTGTAGTTTCTTCCCCAAACCCCAAAAACTTTGACCTTAGACTGTCTACTATTGACCTCACCCTTTCCTAAGAGGTCTGTAGGGGGCGTGCATAAGCGCACCAACGTGCCTACCATCCCTGTGCTATTTTTTGTTTTATTTTATTTTTTATATTTCTTATATGTATCCATGTATTCATAACTATGTTTTTACTTATACCTATTATTTTGTAAGCAATTGACCCAAATAAATAAATAAAATAAAATAAAAATAAGACGAAGATGTGTGATCAGTTTTGTAAGATGTAAAAAATTCAAGAAATTATATACAGTATTAAGTTACAAGTTACATTTTAAAATATGTTAGTTCATAAAATAATACTGTGTTTCTCCAACAATACGACACCCCCAATAGGAAAACCCAGCATGCTTTCTAGGAATAAAATGAAATTAAGCCCCTCCCCCCAAATTTAGGCCTATTTTAAAACATGCGAAATTGGGGGGGAAGGCGGGGGAACTTGCCATTAGGAGTGCCCCATGGGCAGCTATGGCTCACCATCGGCCGCTCCTAACAGCCAATCATGGAGGAGCATGGAGGGCTCCCTACCCCTATCAAGTACCTTTGCTGCAGACCTGGGTCAGCAGGCGGGCGGCATTGGCGTGGATGTCCTCCAGCAGCATTTCAGCCACTTCTCAGGCCTCTGTAGCTTCCACGGTTCCCACCAGTGCTGGTGCCTCTCTCACGAGTGCTGTATCCAACAACAGCGTCTGAGTTGGTCCCACATTTCCCCCATCCCCGTAACAACAGGGAAAAAAAAGATTTTGAGGTACCTGGGAGCCACACGCTGCATTTTGGTTTAATCGCAAGTGGCTGGTTGGGCGTAAGAAGAGCCGAGCGAGCATCTCTGCTGCTGCTACCCTTGGTGCTCCAGCCTCAGGCTCTGCAAGTTTCCAAAAGTCCTGGTGCGCAGCCCGTTCCTGCATTTCAAGCGTGCCCAGGCCGAGCTGCAGCTATCCCTCTCTCGCCAGCACCATCTCCAACAACAACAGTAGCAGCAGTGGCAGGAACCATGGAAGTTACAGAGGTGGCTCCTTCACACAAGAAGTGGCTGAAACGCTTCCATGGTTCCTGCCGCTGCTGCCGCTGTTGTTGAAGACGGTGCTGGCAAGAGAGGGACAGCTGCAGCTTGGCCTGGGCATGCATGGAATGCAGGAATGGGCTGTGCACCAGGACTTTTGGAAACTTGCAGAGCCTGAGGCTGGAGCACCAAGGGTAGCAGCAACAGAGATGCTCGCTCGGCTCTTCTCACACCCACTCAGCTGCTCGGGATTAAACCAAAACGCAGTGCACAGCGCTCCCAGGTACCTCAAAATCTTTTTTTTCCTGTTGTTATGGGGATGGGGGGGAAAGCAGGAGTGACTCAGATGTTGTTGTTGGAGATGGCGCTGGTGAGAGAGGCGCCAGCACCGGCGGGAACCATGGAAGCTATGGAGGCCTGAGAAGCAGCTGAAACGCTGCTGGCAGACATCCCCCCGCTGACTCGGGTCTGCAGCAAAGGTGCTTGGCGGGGGTAGGGAGCCCTCCACGCTCCACCATGATTGGCTGTTAGGAGTGGCTGGTGGCGAGGTGTAGCTGACTGCGGGGTGCCCTAGACGAGGGTGCGCGGGGGGAAAGAAATTAATTCACCCCCGAAAAGACATCCGAGCCATTTGGGGGGGGCTCAAAAAAAAAAAAGACCCGGCCTTATTATATGAGAAACATGGTATCTATGCCATGTAAGCAGTATATAATCAAAATATAGACAAAAATACCAACACAATCATCTTTTCATAATGTCTGTAAACCCTAACTTCAGTTAGCAGCTGAGGAAAGCTCAGGTATTACTAGTAGCAATGTTTTATTTTTATGACTAATCTTCATTTCAGATATAATAATCATGCTTTAAGAATGAACAAAGAAAGGATACACCTGATTGATGGGAGGAGTCAATTACGCTACCAATGAAATCAAAGCAGGATAACTTTTCATAGGTATTTTCCAATAAATTTCTCTAATTTTATGTAATTTCCTTTTGTGCTTTCTTGCTCATTACTGTTTCATTCTCTAGATATGTATCTCGATAAATTTATGATTAAAAGAGTCTACTGGTGAATAGGAAGGAAAAGAGAAATTAAAGGATTGCAGGAAAATAATTTCTGCAAGCAAATGCTAGATTATCTTCATATACTGTGTATAAGCTAAAAATTACAAAAAATGGCTTTATATGATTCTTGGATGGTTGTTCCACGCTCCCAACCCATAGTAAATTCAATTTCTCATATAAGACAGGGTATTTTTAAAAGACTCTACAGATTGCAGTATATGTTATTGGGTAGTAAAAATAATTAAAATTAAATATATCACAATGAAAACATCACCAAATATATGATATTTTTTCTGATTGTATATTAGAATAATTTAGTTAATGGAGCATTTTAGTATATTATTACTGTATTTGTATCGGATTTTCTATAATTGTTCTTTGTTTGAACTGTCCAGGTGAAGAAAGAAAGAAAGAAAGAAAGAAAGAAAGAAAGAAAGAAAGAAAGAAAGAAAGAAAGAAAG
Source organism: Pseudonaja textilis (assembly GCF_049901715.1). Classification (NCBI taxonomy): domain Eukaryota; kingdom Metazoa; phylum Chordata; class Lepidosauria; order Squamata; family Elapidae; genus Pseudonaja; species Pseudonaja textilis. The sequence continues at coordinate 37,259,550 of NC_141995.1, forward strand.
AAGGAAGGAAGGAAGGAAGGAAGGAAGGAAGGAAGGAAGGAAGGAAGGAAGGAAGGAAGGAAGGAAGGAAGTTGAATAGCAGAGAGATGCAGAGATATAAAGCTTATATATCACTGTTACCTACCCTGAACAACTCTCATATTTAAAAAAATCACATAATTCCCTATGTACTTGACACATATACATACCCTTGCAACATAATACACAAATCAGGTCTAGGTATAGTATTCATATATTTGTCTTCAAGAGGTAACATTATTATATCCATAATCTATATAAAAATCAGGGAATTGTGTTTAAAGTTAACTCACTCTATACAAATAGAAAAAGTAAAAAAATGGCCATGTATCTTTAAAACTTTAAACAATGGTGTCTTGATTCTATATAATAAAAATTCCAGATGTGTCTTGACCTCTAGCCTGTCTCACTTATTTAATTTCAAGACACTATCTGCCAAATCTGCAATGCACAGAAGTTTCCTTTCCAAGATAAGGCAAATATATTAGATTTAGACATTAATTGGTATGCCATATTTTCTTAGATAAAACTTTTTCCAAGGCAACTCACAAGTTCTTTAAATGCTTTACCCTAATGAACTTATAACTAGAGTAAACAGTTTCCTGGCTGGCCTAAGGCAAAAACTATAGTAGAAAACCATGTTTACCTGAAACTGGAAAGGAGCCCTTGGTTCCCTATGGTGAAAAATATGGAAATTTGGAAGCATCATTGCTTGAGAATTATATATATAAGTTGGGCACAACCAGGTTAATATACTCTGATAGTAAGTTCCATCACTTCTAAATGAAAGATGGAGCACGACTTAAATATAACTGTGTGGAAGTGGGACAATCAAAAGTTGGTGGTATACTATATAAATTGATCACACAGTATAGAAACCTAGTAAATACCTTTTACAAAGAAGGGAGAAGACAGGATCTAAGAAATATAAAAAATTATCACTTAATATAAAAAATGTTCACTTCATCAAAAAAGCACTTTTGGAGAGCCTTTTCAATAGTAAATTATGTTGAAGTGAATCAACTGTTTGAAAAACACAATTTCCAAACTTGTACACTATTTTGTTTCTGATTAAGAGCAATATAATACCCTGCACCTACAGAAAGGATTCATTATTCTATTCTAGTTGCATCCAGAAATTATATTATATATTACCTGTCCACTTCACATGAACCTCTTTGGGCTGAAGTGTTTTATATTAATATCAATTAAAATATTAATAGATTCAGTTTAATATTTGAAAATCTCAAGATATAAGGCCTTTTTTTCAATTAATATTTATCTCATGCCAAATGTTGAGAAAAGGAGAAATAAATTAGTGAAAGAATAACATGCAATAATTTTATGTGGCTGATACATAAATATAGACATATTGATGAAAAATAATGCAGATTTGTATAGATTTTTACTTAGAACTTACTTGGATATATTCTTTTATTTTATAGTCATTGACCTTTGTGTGATCCTTCTGTAAATGAGAGGTTTATATGTTAAAGGAAAAGTAAGGCATATTCTCTTAATGAAAATTTTCTAAAGACTTTCCTATTTGTCTAATTTATACTGTGGTGGGCTTGTATAGGCTGCTATATCATGCAAAGGATTGTGTAAAAATAAACTTGCAAAATAAGACACCAAGAAGCATAAACCAATTCTGTTAGATTGAAAATCGAAATGCTTTCTGAAAAGTTCAGGAAGAGAAATAACAATCTTTATAAATACAGTCTCTAAGCATTTCCAAAATTTTGCTATACATTAACAATTGTATTGTTTTCATTCATTTCTATAAATTGCTGCCTAAAAACTAAAGGAAGGTGCATATGAGCAAAATAAATTTCTGGAACATAAAATCAGAAGTCAGAGGAAGGGAATTTACATCTTTTCCATTATACTTTTTGTTTTTATTTTGTCATGGATATACTGTATGTTAACAGGACCTCCTGAATGCAGTAAAAATTCAGAATTAATTCCCTTAAAAGCCATTGTTTCATGCATTTTCCCCAGCTATGTTTAAAAAAAATGTAATGCTGCAATTGTTAAGCTGTGAAGTAAAGTAAATTTCTCATCCTGTAAAATAAGGGATTGAATATGGATGATCAACAGTAAGGATTTATTTAAGTATGAGTTGTATGCTGTGTAAGTATAGAATGCTAAACAATTGACTTTGCTTTTCAGAAGCTGGCTGGGAAAGTTGCAAATGGACCTTCCACATGAACCCATCATAAATACATGCTGGTTGCCAAGTACCTTAATTTTGAACACATAACCATGGGAAGTACTGCAATGGCTGAAGTGCGGGACCGATTATGTCACTTTTTTCAGTACCACTGTAATTTTGAACAATTGCTAAACGAATGGTTTAGGACTACCTGGGAAAAGAAAAAAGAAACCACACTGAACCACCTTTCACACTGAAAGGTGATGAAACATGAGCACTTTTTTGTACATTTTTTTCTTCCATTTCAAGCATATTGAGAAAGATAAGGTGATTATCCCCATTCAGTGAACCTGGCTGATCTTGTGCCCTAAAGTTTGTTTAAAAGTTCTAATTCCAAAATCTAGGAGACTCTCAAGCCAGGTGGAAATGCTTGCAAAGTGAAATCAGAAGCAGAATCTTTTACTTACTAAGTCTGGCTTAAAAACACATTGTGTGTTTTTTGAGTGGCCGGTTTTGGGATAGACTTGTGTTTCTAATTTCCTGTCACTGCCTCTGTTGATGAGAATATCTAGGAAGGGTAGTGTGTTGATGTTTTCTTTTTCCCTAGTGAATTTTATACCTTTGAAGAGATTGATGTTTTCATGTGTGTTTTGTCAATTCTTTGTCATTGTTATAGCTTAGGGTCCCTGATAATTATGCAACTGGATGGAGAAGTATGTTTGGCTTGAATGTTTTAGTGTCCATAGAAGCATGGGAGGACAGGGCCACTACTTTTCATCTACTACTGGTCTTCTTTGGCAATTTGACCTTTCTTGGTGAAGTCACTGACAGTTTTTTTGAACCAGTTCTCTAGTTTTTGTACAAGATTGGTGTTCACTTTAACAAAAATGTCTATGTCTCCTAATAATTCTTTCACTTTTTATAATTCTGTTCCATCCATGATCACAGTGGTTTGGCCTTTGTCTGCAGGTAGGATGATGGTAGTTTGGTCTTTCTTTAGATTTTTTATTTAGTTTTTTGAGGGCTACATTGTTCTTGACTTTGAGTTTTGCTCTCATCTTCATATGGTCTGTGGTATCATAGTTTGTCTGAAGGGTCTCTGTGGGAAATCCTATAGTTGAAACAATCCTCCTAAGAACTCTAATTGGTTAGCTGAGTGGCCAGCTGGCTATTTTGACTACCCAGTCAGGTTCTGGTGCGTCTTTGATTCTGGAGTTTAGTTTGATTTGTAGCATGGTTTTCCTTTTTCCAGCATATCTCTGGACAGTTGTCTTGATGGTGGTTGTTAGCCTTTCCATATGATCTAGTGTGGTGGGCTGTTGTAGTTGTCCCTTAGGATTTCCATGCTGATATTTGTTTTGTCTGAAATGTGCATCTGTGATCATGAACTGTACCATTTTCCAACCACTTCCTTGAGTTATTTTCCATGCTGCAATGCAGTTTATTGGAGGTTTGTATCTGACACTGGTGAGCAGGGAATGCTGTCATAGGCATTCTACCAAGCAATGTTTGTTCCTTGGTGGAAGTATGCCTATGTACAAATTTCTTCCCTTTGGGTATTTTCTGGAGCATTTGACACCCATTTGTGGTAGAATATTCCCCTCTATCAGTACAATTTATGTCACTCAGAATACTTGCTCTTTTGTAGATGGCCATAGCTATCAGCTACAAATACTGTTGCCTACTTCAAATGATCTTCCTTAGATTTCTCCTCACCATTGACATTATCAAGCTTTATTCTTGAATAAGTACAGTCTGGTGTTGAAAGTAATTCTTCTAAATTCATTTTATGTTGCTAGAGAGAATTATATTTACCTCCTCCTTTGCTTCCTGCCATAACAGCTATGCTATCAGTCCATCAGTGAAATGACTGAGATAGACCGCCCTAAATTTAAATATCTACTAATCACTGTCATGGTATTTACGATAAAAGACCTTTCCCTGTGGAAGGTTGTTTTATTATTATTATTATTATTATTATTATTATTATTATTATTATTATTATTATTATTATTATTATTATTATTTTCTCATAAATCACTTCCCTACTTTATCTGACAGAGTCAGGATACATTAAAAGTTTGTCTAGGCATTTACTTGAGATAGGATTACATGAAAACCAAGGGTAGGTTTCAAATTTTTTAACAACTGGTTCTGTGGGCATGGCTTAGTTGGTGGGCATGGCTTGGTGTTCATGTGACTGGCTGGGCATAGCCAACTCAACATCACTCACATCGAGGCACGCATCTCCTCGCCTGGCTTCTCATGACTGTGGGGAAGCTGCAACAGTCGTAAGTATGAAAAATGGTCATAAGTCACTTATTTCAGTGCCATTGTAATTTTGAATGGTGACTCCACACAAGCAAAGTACCAGCAAAGGAGATTAAAAAACTCCAGAGAAGTTCCAGAGACAGGAAGTCTAGTCCTGCCAAGAATGTAATAAGAGTTAATGGAGAGGCAGTTTCTGTAAGCAACACCAGAATGTTTCCTTCCTGCCTTCCTTACAGGATTAGGCCAGTAATTTCTTCTAACAACCGGTTCTCTGAACTGCTTAGAATGTTAACAACCGGTTCTAGCAAATAGGTGCGAACTGGTAGAATCCCACCCCTGATGAAAACCTATGTGCATAATAATGAAAGAGAAAACCACATCTGGCTGGATACTGTGGCTTTTTTTCCTTATTTTTTTTCTTTTCAGAGTTAACTGATTTTCAACAAGAAAGAAAACAGGAAGCCTTGCTACCATATCTCAGGAGAAGTTGTTTTTCCTTTTATTCATGCTATAAGGAGTCTGGCTGACACAGGTTTTATGCTGTTCTTAAATCTGTACAACATGAGCTTTGCAACTATAGGTAGTTCTACTGACAACAATTCATTTAGTGACCATTTGAACTTACAACAGCACTTATTTTACAATTATGACTGTTGCAACATCTCCATTGTCATATTAACAAAATTCAGATGCTTGGCAACTGTTTTATATTTATGATGGTTGCAGTGTCCAGGAGTCCTATGATCATCTTTTGCGACCTCCTAACAAGCAAAGTCAACAGAGAAGCCCAATGCGTTTAACAACCATATTACTAACATAACAACTGAGTGACTCGCTTAACAACTGCGGCAAGAAAGGTTATAAAATGGGGCAAAATTACTCCTAAAACTAAAATCTTATGGTATCTCTGGACACCTGCAAACCTGGATAGAAGCATTCCTGTCAAACAGACAACAAATGGTCAAAATTGGGAGGGTCCTATCAAATTCTGTACCTGTCAACAGTGGTGTCCTCCAAGGCAGTGATCTAGGACCAACTCTCTTCATACTCTACATAAATGACCTCTGTGATCATATTAAGAGCAACTGCGTTCTCTTCGCTGACAATGTAAAGCTATTCAACACCACAGTCAATACTGCTACCTTTCAAAAAGATCTTGACTATGTATCAGAATGGTCAAACAAATGGCAGCTTCAAATCTCAACAAATAAATGTTCTGTCTTACATATTGGCAAAAAAAATCAGAAAATAAAATACAAGCTGAATAGTCAAGACCTTGTTGATGATCCAAGCTCTGTAAAGGACCTTGGAATACTCATCTCTAATGATCTAAGTGCTAGAGCCCACTGTAATTACATAGCCAAAAAGGCATTAAGAGTTGTTAACCTAATCCTACATAGCTTTTTGTTTGGTAATATCACACTACTAACTAAAGCATGCAAAACATTTGCGAGACCAATACTTGAATACAGCTCTTCAGTCTAGAACCCACATTAAATATCTGATATTAGCACAGTTGAGAAAGTCCAGAAATATTTCACAAGAATAGTTCTTCACTCCTCTACTCGTTGTAGAATACCTTATGCCACCAGACTTGAAATTCTAGACCTAGAAAACCTAGAACCACACTGCCTTCAGTCCGATCTTAGTATATAAAATCATACATTGCAATGTCCTACCTGCCAATGAATACTTCAGTTTCATCTATAACAATACAAGTAAATAATAGATACAAACTCAAGGTTAATCGCACCAAACTTGATTGCAGGAAATATGACTTCAGCAACAGAGTGGTCAATATCTGGAATACTCTACCTGACTCTGTGGTTTCTTCCCCAAACCCCCAAAACTTTAACCTTAGACTTTTTACTATTGACCTCACCCCTTTCCTAAGAGGTCTGTAGGGGGCGCGCATAAGTACACCAACGTGCCTACCATCCCTATCCTATTGTTTCTTTTATTTTTCTTATATGTATCCATGTATTCATAACTGTTTTTACTTATACCTATTATCTTGTAAGCAATTGACAAACCAAATAAAATAAAATAAATAAATAAAAATAAAATTCACTTAACAACTGTCTCACTTAGCAATGGAAATATGCAGCTTGATTGTGGTCATAAGTCAAGGACTACCTGTACAGGTTATGATTATAAGTAATGATTATAAAACAAAAGATGTAGGATTAACGACGGCACAAATGATGCATCTGTGTGCCGTAGTACAACTGGTAACAGTGGCTGCTATGTTCTGTTCTGTTTTGTTTTGTTTTGTTTTGTTTTATATACTTGTATGCAGTTTATTATGTGTAACATTGATCTCTTACTTATATTGTGTCTGATTTTTCAGGCTGCTCTTTTTTTCCCCGAGCAGCAGTTCATATTAGCTAAGAACAGAGTGATGGGCCTTGCCATTTGGCTCAGAATGTTGGGTAGGCATTTATATACCACTCAGCTGGACTTCTCTCTCCTTCTTGGCTTTCTTGCTCAAATAGCCAATTGTGGTTATTATTCCTTTGGCTGACAAAGGGTGTGTTGAATATCAATTCTTCAGTCTCCAGGCAATTGCCTTGTTCTGTTTGGCAGAAGGAACAAAGCAAACTTTCTGCAGATGCTTCTTCTCTGGCTGATTTAAGCAACCAAGTTGTTTTCCCTCTTGTTCTCTTCATGGGAGGCAGGAAGAACAGGCTTCCAACAGTCCTTAGGCCCCCTCACCAATGGATGAGGTCAGAATGTACTACCCTCTATATCTCTAATCCCAGAGCAACAATTAAAGTTCTTATTTTATTTTTACTCTTTAAAATATATATTCCCTTTTCTCCAATAAAATGGCACTTATTCCAAAATAAATATATTTTTTTGTCAGGGCTGCAGAAACAAACTCCTTTTATTCCCACAGGCATGATGGCAAGGACAAATAAGTCAATTTTAGTTTTTTTCCATTTTCATTTTTCAAATTTATCAAGTTCAGAGTTCTTTAGTGTCTTAATTTTACAGACCTGTCAGATTTATTGCAGTTCAACTTTTTTTCAATAAATTTATACTAACATTTATATGTACTTTGGTGCAACTATCTCCTAAATGTTTATTTGTAATTGTTCTTAATACATACAATGTTCCTAGTTTCCCCTAAACCATTGATACCTTAGGGGCAAAACATCAATCATTGTACCTGATAACTTTAATTGTTTGTTTGTTTGTTTACAATTTCCTTCCCTGAGACTCCTGCAGCTTTATTTTTGCCCAGATTTTTCCATAATACATAACTGCTAAACTGCTGAATTTCAGAATGCTATTTTTTTTCTGAAATTCAAACTAGATGAAATTATTTCCTTACTTAATAAAACATTGTTCATTTAAGTAAGTTGAACATGATGCTCTGCATTGCCTTCCATCCGAAAAAACCCTACTTCTTTCTGTCTAAAATTTTAAAAAACAGTTCTAAAGCTTCCAATTGGAGGAGCTTTCCAATCAAAATAATAACAATGGTTCACTAAAGGAGACCTTCAATAAAGCCATTAAGTTCACAATGAGTCATCATTGGATGAGTCACTTTTGGAGATTTGCTACGTTGCAGTCATGAAATGCAGATAGATCAATGGTTCGTGTAGAAGCATACAACATGGATTCCTTTTGAGGTATTTCATTCTTACACCCACAGATGCACATGAGAATAAAAATTGCTTCCCCCCAAAATAAGATGCACCTGCTGTCATAATAAGATGCACCTGCTGTCTTCCAACACTGTGTAGGATTTATCATTTTCCCAATGCTGTATATAATACATAATCAGATTTTCAAATATCTGGAGAGGTGACAAAATTGAAAACCTCTAGTGTGTTCTACTATGAGGATCTAACTTTATCCTCTACGGCAGGGGTGTCAAACTCACATCATTATGGTAGTGCCACAATGTATTGGGACTTTTCCTGCCTTTGCTAAACCGGGCATGAGTATTGCCAGCACATGATGCATCTGGCCTGCTCTATGGTATCTGTATCATTCAGTATCTTGTAATAGGCTGGCCTTGAGCAGTTGGATCATGTATTAAAGACCACAGCATTTTGCAAGGGTTCATGTCAAAAAGCAAAGTTAGTTGGGAATCAAAGCCATACCTCTTTGATCATATATGTGACATTGACACACATACAAAAGGGAGCAAGGCCATCTTGATTTTGTTGACCTCTTCTGCAGATGCCAGATGTGAGAGAAAATTATAAGTGGTTAAAATAAATAAGAGGGCTTCTACAGCATTCTCTGCTACCAGATCTCTGAGCTGAGTCAGCAGAACAATAATCTTGTAAATTCTACATAGCTATAGGGTCTTGCTGTGCTTGTTTTGGCTACTGGCTGAATGGTGCTAATAAAAATAAAGTATTAGATTTAGTTTGCCATTCCACTTTTATGTCATCATTGTGAAGATACTGATTTGCACTATAATATGGTTGAAGACTGGGGCCTTCAACATTTAACTGAACACCATGATTATTTTCTTAACATGTGGCAAAATTAAAGAAGAATACAATGGGCATGTGCTGGGGCAGAGAAAATGATGAAATGTTCATTGCAGTGCAAACATGAAATTACATATTTGCATCTGAGTTCTCATTGCAAGTATAAAAGACTATTGAATGATGCATTGCATGATGTTGCAATGAGTATTTTGTCATTTTTTTTCAAACACGCTTGTATCAGGCACTTCTGGAGCACAACCTTTTCAGCTTTGCTCCCACTGTTTATATTTCCCCAGTATAATGTGTCATCTTGCTGTCCTTCAAAAGACACTGATACATAAGCCAAATTATCAGCAAACAAAAAATGATAAAGCATTGGGTACAAATGTTTGGAGTATTTATATCTATTTTATATTTCACTCAATTGCAGACCTTATATGTAATCCAATATCCAATATCCTGCTAACTACAGTTTACACAACAGTACCTTTGTGGGGTTGTTATCCAGCCTCCACTGTAGGATAATATTTGTAGCTCAGAGTTAAAATTAGGGGTCCTTGGTGCTCTCTGAGCATGGTTGTTTTCTTGCAGATGCTTCATTACTAAAACTAGGTAACATCCAGAGGTGGGATTCTACCGGTTCGACTGGTTTGGTAAAACCGGTTGTTATGATTCTCCATAGTTCGGAGAACCAGTAAATCGGGCCTCTGGCTGGTCCCACCCATCTCCGCCCGCTTCTCCACTACCTGCCCAGTCAGTCCTTATCATGTACGCACATCGCACACATGCGTGACACTGCTGCCTTCAGCCTGCTTTTGCGCACCTGCCAGGGCAACCATTGCTGCCTGCTTTCCGCTGCGGCCCTGCCTGAACTGATTTTCCTGGGTGAGTGAGGCTCTGCAAGCCCTGGTCACCTATCTGCCACTGCCAGTTGCCTCCCCCCCCCCCCACTTGCCTTTGGCTGCTGCCGACAGTCACCTTTCTCCCCAACTTGCCTTCCTCGTGTAGGCTCCAGCCAGGTTAGCGGCTGCCTCTCTCACCTGCTGCTCTAGCTGGGAGAGCAAGAGAGTTTCCCAGCACAGTGAAATGCTTGCAAGTCCCTCTCCAATTAGAAATGGCTCCCTGGCAGCACAGAAACAGCCAGGTTGAATCCTGCTTCTCTCTGCTTCTCGGGAGCAGTTTCCAATGGGAGGGGGACTTGCAAGCATTTCACCGTGCCAGGAAAAACTCTCTTGTTCTCCCAGCAAAAGCAGCAGGAAGGAACATGTGGAGAGGCTCATGTCAGCAAGTCGCCCCTTGATCAAATCCAAGAAAGCTGATGGCGGCTGCAGGAAGCAGAGCCTGGAAGCCCCAATGCATCTTGTGTGCAGCTGCATGGATGGCTGGCGGCAGGGAGCTCGTCCCGGAAACCCCAATGCTACCGGATTTGCCATCGCCTTCCTTGCTGCTATCGCCATTGAAACCTTGCTGCCACTGCATCCCCCACCCCATCCCCACAGGTATGGTGAGCATGAGCCCTGGGACAGGTGACCGACCACCTTAACTGCTGCTCCCACCAACTTTTCTCCATGCAAGCAGCCTCTCACAGCACCTTTAAACTTAGCGCACTTCGCAAATGAGGGGACGAGGCTGCTCATAGAGAAAGGAATATGGGGACTCACATGACTTTTCTCTGCTCTGAGCTGCTCTCGCCAGTGACTCCAGACTGTTTTTCCCAGCTAAGACTAGATTATCAAGGAAGAGAAAATAACATACAGCAGATGCCTAGCAAAATTTAGTAATACTGCAGATTGACTGTTTACATTGAAATCAGCTGCAAGATAGTGATAGTAGGTAAATTATTGGGCAGTTTAGTTTGGTATTTATTTCAGTAGGCTGATTTTAGAAAGTTAAACAGGATAAGATCTGGTAAGTACTTGGCTGGGAAGAGAGTGGGGAGGAATGGGGTTGGGAAAGAAAGAAGGAAGATAGGACAAGTTTTATTGATATTTTTTTATTGTACAGTACACAGCACACTGGCACACATTAATAGTGATATAGATAGATGATAGATAGATAGATAGATAGATAGATAGATAGATAGATAGATAGATAGATAGATAGAGATAGAGATAGGTGTGTGTGTGTGTGTGTGTGTGTGTGTGTGTGTGTGTGTGTGTGTTTTCTGAGGTTCTCGCAGGTATTTGTATGGTTATTCGTGGTTTTTTGATGTCTAGCCTGCACTTCCTTTTTTGTCATTTTAATTCACTGGTTTTGTTCCTGTTGTCTAAGGCAGTAAAGACTCTCCTTCTTCTCTATGATAGCCTTTCAGACAATTGGATATGACATGATAGTTGCATCATATTTATATATCTCCTGGGACACTGAATTTATGTAGATCCTTATTTAAATTAGTTGCTTTGAAATTACAAATTGAAAGAATACACAATGATTACAATAAATCTGAACATAACTTAGAATTGTTCCAGTAGTTGCTATCTATATCAAATTTGATTCTTAAATATTTTGGGGACAATACCAGGATATGAATATAGCATCTTTCTTCAATTTTTTAAAGTAGCTATATCCCTCATAGAACATAGCATCTTTCTGGAATTGAAACTGAAGTTTTTAATAATCCTAAAATACAGGAACACTTAAAAACAATTCAGAAGTATTTGGTCCACCCATTAGCAAGTCAGTAAGTTTCTTCATTTTGATCAATAATCCGGTTATAAAGAAAATTAAAATTAAAAAATAAAGAGAACAGAAAATATATAGCAACATTCAAAAATGAACATCATATATCAATAAACATATATCATTGGGTAGGTTTGTTCCCAGTTCATCACTCATTTCTATAATTTCAAAAGAGATGATTACAATTGCCAAATTTGCCTTGCATGAAGATTTTTTCATTAACTTCTTAATTAACAACAATTTCACGTTAATGGAGGAGTGGACCAGACTCCACCAGAGACTAGATACAGAGTTGTTAATTTTAAAGTAGTAAAAGAATTGTAAAAGGTATCACAATGGGAGAATTGTACGTTTTTCTATTAAAAAGTATAAAACAGCCCACTGATCAAAAGCTCATCTCTCCTACTTAACCCATGGGTCTCATAAAGCATAACTTTAATGAACTCTGAAGTTGCATCTTCGTGTGCATGAAACAAAAGCAGTCAATTCTTCAGGTGTAGGGTACAAAGCCTTTATTTAAAAAATTCAAATCCCTATTCTAAAATATCTCTTTTAAACAGTTACATGTTTTCAAGCATTATAGCTGAGTTGAGTACAAAGGTTCCAGTTGAAAGGATAAAAAAATACAAATAAAAAAATACTTATCTAACCATTAATAGTTAACTTCAGTTATTAGTCACTTATCGGTGAATCAAATGTTTTGACCTCTTTAATTAAGGATCAATTGTTTGATCTAGTTATTAATCCAGGTTCAGTTTGACTCCCAAGTCAAACCTGAACTTGATAAAGGCCTTCATTTTTTATCCTGTCTTGACATTCCAAAGTAATGTTTCTCATCTAGAGACAGAAAATAGATACAGAATAGTTTTGAGAAGGATAGCTTTCACGCCAATGGTAAGAGTTGCCTGATTTATGACTCTCTGAGATCAATAAAAGCAAGCAGGGATGGGTAGAGTGGATTAGAGGTGATAGATTTGGAGATCTTTCTCTTTTCCCAAGAGAAAAAGGATCTGGCAAGTTAAGCTGTTCCTCTGTGTCTGCCTTTTCACTGCTGCATGGGATTCCTTATTAGAATGTTCCATTGGAAAATGACAGATGCACAACAGTATTGTGACCTTTGGTGATTGATTGGGGCTGAAGCAGAGCTACTTAGGAAAAAGGAATGATCCAGCAGGACATACGCTTTTTTGCATTCGGTTGACAGTAGGATTTTTATTCATTAACGTCCACAGACATCATGTTCCTGAAATGTATGTTTATGTTTGTATGAATGCAGAAAGCTTAGTGGGTGAAAAAAATCAGCACCTTTGTAAACTGGCTCTTGAGAAGAGGCTGATTAATTTTATACTGAATCATCTCTCCCTGAATTCTCTTATAAGGTGACAGTCTCAATAACATTTTTCTCTTTCCCCATATTAATCTGTAATGGAAGAGTAAGTTCTTTTAATGAAAAAAAAAAAGTACACATGTCATCAGCCACTACTGGAAATGCTTATTCTTTGCTTTTCTAATAAGTTATTCTCCTTCTTCCACCAGACTCTTAAACTCAACAAATACCCAATAATGTTTCAAATAATGTTATTCAGAACTGAATAGTTTTGAAGTGTTGCAGCACATCTCTGAGTTGACACGCTCCAGATGTATTGCTACTGCTGGATGCCACCCTCCTCGCAAGCCTCAAGTGCTAGGCTAGAAAACCAGCTGCTTGGCAATTCTACATACAGAGAGGAGAGCAATGGAGATTGAATAGGAAAGCCCTCTTCCATTCATAATTTACTACTTTGCACTGTGATATGTATCTCAGAGAAATGCAGCTGAAATGCATTGTCATATTTCCATGAATATACAAATGTAAATGAATGTAGCAGTAAAGACTTTGACTACCATTGGAAGGAACCAGGTTCAAGTCCATCTTCTGCTATGGAAGCTCACTGGCTTTGGGTTACTCTCGCACAACTTAATAAATTAACGCATAAAGACACATAAATTAATGTCAAAACACACTGTGACACTGCCTTAGGCTATTTCTCCATTGGTGCCTTAGAATATATTCTAGAGTCACTCAACCATTCCTTTGCCAATATAGAAGTATAGAAGAATATAGAAGTAATGAGGGCAGCCTTTATATTACTGCATTGATGAATGGATGGCTCTAGAATATGCTCTTTGGCCTTAGCATGAAAAGAATGAAATAAGAAAGTTTACAGACTCTGAACTTTGTCCTTTTATCATAGCTTCAAGTATCAAACATTCAAACACACTTTGAAGTATGAAAACTATGTGGCATGGAATATTAAAAGATTCATTTATAGTTCAGAAGTTCTGGACATCTGATTAACTTGACTCAGATCACTTACTCTCCAGCCCACTGTCATTAATTTCATTCTTTTGGTAACTGCCAGACTATATTGACTCCCAAGTTTTAAGTGTTCTTATTTATCAAGAGATAGCAAACAAAATTCAGTCATAATCCTAATTTTCCCTCCCAAAAATATGTTCATTCCCCACTCCATATACCTTTAAAAAATAAAAATTATAGGGGTTAGAAATATTTTTGCTTGCAAAATGTGACTTCCTATCTAAAATAGGGAAATAGAATAAACAATATAAAATAAGGATTTTTTTTTCTTTCAAAATGTGACTCTCTCTCTAAAAGAAGCAAAAGTATATGGAGTGACATCTATTTATTTGTTTGTATGACTGATCCTTCATCTTTCTCTGCTGGTGAGTACTCAGGAAGTTGAGAAAATTAAAAACAAATTTAAAAACACAAAAACATTGAAAGCTAAATTTAGAATTAACATCAACCAATTAAAAGCTTGGCAAAAGTGTGTCCTTATAAATTTTCTAAAATGCTAAAAGTGTAGAGGCCAAATGCAACTCCCAGAGCAATACCTTTATTTATTTATTTATTTAGATTTAGAAGACCGTCCAGCATTATACTGTTTATGGGTAACATATAAATTAAAAACAAGTTCAATGCCTGCTATATAGATAAATAAGTCAACAAATAAATCTCCCCAATCAAAAGGGGAGAATACATCCAGATGAATACATTCAAATCTACTCTACAATTTGGAAGAAAAATAACAGGTTTTCAAGGATTATTTAAAGGCCTCCAGGGCAATGCATTTCCAAAAAGTAGGGACTGCAACAAAGGAGACTCTAGGGCTCTTTAGAATATACTGCTCATTTAATGAGCTACAAAGTACCTGCTCTATTGAATCCTATGGAATGAACGTGCTATTGAATCCTATGGAACGAATCCTATGGATGGAAGAGTCAGTTTATGAGACATTCTGTAATCTGGGAATAATAAAAGAAAAGCTGGAAGAAGTCCCCAAATCCAAATGCTCAGAAAAATTTGGAAGAAAAGGGTCATGATTTAGCTTCCCGGAGGAACATGTACTTCCTCAAGCTTGTCTCTCCAACTTTGATTTACAGTTGGGAATCTGAGTGCCTATCATGCTGGCAGAGTCTGAACTAGCAGCTGGTAAAATTGGCTCATATAATTAGGTTCGTTCCCATGTCACATTCATTTCAGGATACTAGGGCAAGACTTCTAAACATTTTACTTGATGTTGTGTTGTCCTGAACTTACAGAAGTCATAGCAATAGCTTCCAGTCATTACGTATCTTGCTGCTGAATGAGACACTGTGATGTTAAGTTGTTCAGTCATACATTGATAACATAATAGGGATTTGAGGGGCTGTGTACACTGCTGTGCAAGATTGAAGAAAAGAAACAAAGTCGAATAAGATTTTGCATTCCCAAATAGAGTATATGTTTTATCAATAACCGCCATCATTTGTGGACTAGTTGCATTTAAATGAGTTTTGCCTTATTTGGGACAATAACAGAATGCTTAAAATTATACATAAGATGAAATATTCTGTGCTGCTACAATAAAATATGCCTTTGCAATACCATGTAATATTGAGATACCTTAGTCTTACATATTTAATATCAAGAACCTATACATTTCCAGCAACATATATTAAGTGACTGCTTTAGTTTCTAGGGATTAAGGCAAGACCATATTTTGGAGAAGGAACATAATGGAGAAGGAACATAATGGAACTGCTAAAATCATTGTCTATTTTGTAGGCTAAAAGTTGTCTAACTACACTAACAATAATGGGTAGTAAAATAAATGTTGTCTTCAATCTTAATGATTTACTGTTGCTTTCTATCATACAATAAAAGAATAATCATAGCTTATTCTGATGTTCTCATTTTTAATGAAATATGAAAAGTTGAAAAACTGTATTCTTCAGAAGGAACATAAAAGGGGTATATCTTCCTGTAAGCATTTTGGTTTTTACACATCCCTAGGACTTAATTTAATTTTTTAACTTTTCCTTTGCTTTTTATCTTTAAAAGTGGATTAGTTGGCTGAATGCTGATTTATTTCAACCCTCTTGCTGGACTTCAGCTGTTCTCTTTTTTTCCTCTTAATTTTTGTTGGTTCTAAATAATTAAATGGTTCTAAAAGTTCTAAATAACTTTTGTTTTCCATATAGAAGCATTGCATGTTTGTTGATGATGAAGTGCTCCCATTTAATTTATATAAATATTGGATTCTCACAAGATGGTCTTGGTATCTTTTTGATTTACAAAATATTTGGAGTTTATTTTTTTATTTTTATTTTAATCTTGGATCAAAATATCCACAAAACAACATTTCTTCTTCTTCTTCTTCTTCTTCTTCTTCTTCTTCTTCTTCTTCTTCTTCTTCTTCTTCTTCTTCTTCTTCTTCTTCTTCTTCTTCCTCTTCTTCTTTTCTTCTTCTCCTCCTCCTTCTTCTTTTTGTTCCAGTTTCTTTGTTCTATGCTTAAGCTCCAGAGAGCAGCAGTTTATTACATTATAGACAAGCAGTGGATGAAATCTGAAAAAAGATCTTTTGACTACATGCAACTTTTAATAAAATGTGTTTTTAAAAAGTTTGATGAGATGATACTGCTAGTGGAAGATAAGTAGAGGCATGAAGCTTTTGAGGAATCTGACTCAGAAGTTAGAGATATTGACTATACAGCAAGTTATATGCCCAAGTCTTTCTGACCGCTCTCAAAGGGAACTGGAATCTTCAAGACTCTCCTTCCCAAATGAGTCCACAGCATCCAAAAATCATTTTGTGTCAGTCCTAAGCACCTCCATTCAAATCCAGGAGCAGCACTGCCAGAGAATCAGCCAGCAGCAAAATCAGCAGATTTCTGGCTGAGAAAAAAAAAATCTTCTTACCCTTCAGTAACCATCTTGGTGAGCAAAACTAGGCCAATGTGATTTCCTTAAGGAAAAGCCAGAGTTGTTCAAAATAACTAAATAGATGAAACAAAGAGACCCCCCGCCCCCCAAATACCCAGGTAAGATCCAGCAGGGGGTTAAAATAAATTAGCATTCAAACAGCCAGTTAACTTATAGAGTCAAAAAGCAAAATAAAACAAAAACTTCAAAAAGTGTAATTAAAACCCAGCCATTCTTAAGAGAATGATCTGTCAAGGGGAAAAGATGGATGATCTGACTTTCCACTGCTCCCACTAGGAAGTGTAATTTTTAAGTTTCATTGTCCCAGGTGGATCCACGGTCATTCAAAACTCATCTTCGATCATTCCTAAGTACTCCCATTCAAATCCAGCAAGCAGTGCTGCCAAAGAACCAGCTTTGGTAGCAAAATCAGCAGATCATCAGCAGAAGAGAAAAAAGTTCCTACCATTTAGCAGTCATCTTGAGGAAGGACCCTATTCAAGGCATGTCAACAAACAACCAAATTCCTGTGCTTCAGAATTCTCAGGGCACTATCTAGTTATATATACTTTGAAGCTTTTATACAGATATTTAGTGCCCCATTAAAACCAGTGCTGAATTTTGATTAGAACATGCTTTCATACAGTACTTATGACAAAACGTCCATCTAATTTACTCTAGTTGTAGAAAAGGATGAAAAAGTTCCATTCTGAATCTTCTAAAGCAGTTCCACACCACTGAGACCTCACAAGATTAGCTGAATCAAGAATGGATCTGATTTACTTCTGCTTCACCTGTTATTGATTTAAAACTGCAGTAAAAGTACTTTTTTAAATGTATGACTCTCTGGAGTTTCCAGATTCCCCATTAATTCCAGATTCCCTCTTGGTTCATCCACCTCTGGGTTTCTGAGCCTCAATTCTTTCAATGAGCAAAGTGGCTTGATGCTTTTGTCAGCTCCCAGAACTGATGAATTTGAGGAGAATGTGCAAGACATTCATGTTATTTTATTTTCTCAAAGGGACTTTTGCTATTTCAATGACAGGAGCTTAGGAGATAGCAATATTTTTTTTGCTTTTTCCCAGAATTTTAAAAACAACCACAATGTGTTTTTAGATCTTTTGGACTCAGCACTATAGAAATGTCCAATGAGCAGCATGTCAATAGCTAATGCAAAAGCTTGAAGATCTGAATGTTTTCATTCTTGCATGTCCTCTGAACCATAGATAATGGTGCCTACAAAACAAAGAAACAAGCAAACAAAAATCCATAATGACACCAAAATTATGACACAGATGCAATGATGTCATTGCTCAAAGTTACCACTATATTCTTGAGGCATTATGCCGGCCTCAAGTATGTAAGTTGTTGTATTTCTATGGTGTCAATAAATATGTTACATTTGGCCTCCTCTTGCCTCCCTTGAAGATTCTCCTGAGTATACATCTTTTGAAGTCTATGACAGATACTTTTCCCAGTACCCCAAATTTCCTTTGCTACTAACCACAAGTGTCTGAAATGAAATACAAATACAATTAATGGGAAAGGGTTATCCATAGTACCTACCAGATTTTTTGGTAGTCCAAAAAGTAAAAAATAGCAGCAACAATACAATCAAAGCCTTGCCTATTCTTATTGTAGAAAAGCCCCACTACCCCAAGATTAAAATAGTCTTTATTCCTAATATTAAAAAGAGGCAGGATAGAATATTGCCCCAGAGGAGATATGGAGAAAAATCTTTACAAAGGCAAAAAGCAACAGGTTTTCCTGCCATAGGAAAACACCCTCAAATAGAAGTTTGAAGAGGCTGGTCTGTAGGAATGGAGATTTTATACCCATGCAGAAAGACTAGGCCAAGCTGACAATATTAGCTCAGACAAACACCTAGGATTTGCATTTCCCTTTTTCCTGTAGAGCCAGCCATGACCCCTGCATGATCCCACAGGAATCTGGCAACAGCCTTTAAAATATTGAAGGACATATTCTTGCACAGAAACAGGTATTTAAATCACAAAGCCCCAAAGAATGTATAAAAACCCACCTACTCAACCCCATTCTGCAGTGGCTGACTGCAGTGGCTGACAATGCCACTGCAGAAACATACTGCTGTCACTAGTTTCTGGCTACCAGAGACCTTTTTTCTTGCAACCTGCCTCCATTTTATTTCCAGTGTCTTTCTCCCAGCTTGGAACTGGACCAGATTTTTCTTCCAATACTGTGTATTTCACAGGAAAAAAAATAGGCAGTTAAATTGCATCGTTACAAGCATAATTGATGTGGCCTGATACTGGCGGATATCATTTAGTTTTAATCCTATTTATCCTCTGTATTTTTACACACTTGTATGTTTGCAACCTATTCTATACCAATTTTATTTGCTGAGTGTTGAATATTATATGGCCATAATTAGTAGTGTTTCTGACATGAATAAAGAAAGGACCATAACCCTGACTATTCTGACCATACCTTGAATGGAAATTTGTACATTACTTCATAAACTTGGTTTGAGGAATAGTTCCAGACCCACACATCTTCAACCTGCATTATTAGAAAATGAAAATTGGATGGTTCCAGTGTTTTGTGCATGTGTTTTGAAGATGTTATAAACAAAAAGCAAAAAAGGGGAGAGAAGAATCCACCCCAGAATATAATCCTCTCATTTAGTAATCAAAACTAATTTTACATTTCAATTCTTGCCATATGTTATAGTTAGGTTATTCTTATTTAAGTCATTTTATATTACAATTTTTGAAAATGAGAAAATAAACAGAACAATAATATGTACATTTACAAATGTTCTCCATTCAAAGCTCCTAGCAATGAAACACTTGTTCAAGTATAGAAAAAGAAATATGCCTTTTAGGCCATTACAATGCCAGTATTCTTGTTTGGAAGAGAAGGATGTCCATCTGCCCAGGAAAAAGAAAACATAAACTGTGACAAAAAGGTTTATCCAAGAAGAGTGATTTTCAATCGACAACATAACTAGGTCTGTACATATTTGAACAATGATTCATAAAGAGTGTTTTGGATGTTATCTGAGCACACTTCTCTGCTACTAATTAAAGGTGCCATTTTTTCCAAAACTTCTATATAGGCCTTAAAACAATCAAAAGATACATCTGCTTTAAGGAATCAACTCATTAAAGCAGCCAAGCCATTAAAGTTTGGGCAGAAGCCTGAGAAAAGGTGGGCTGCTTTAACAAATAGCAGAGCTATTCATTTGAAATCCCAAGTTCTTGTGAATAATTTTCAAAGCACGCACAGCTCTATCTGGAAATAATCTAGATGAGACATGGAACAAGTTAGTAAATCCTTTAGTCTTACTGTAAATGTAATAAGAAAATATTAGTTAATATATAAATGCAAAACCTTGTGGTAAAGAGTTTTCTCATAGAGGAGGCCTGTCAAACTGTCAGCCCATGGGCAAGATACATCACACACAGGCCATGCCCACCCTGGCTCAGCAAAGGTGAAAAAATGTCATGCTACATCACGACCCATGACGCGATTGAGTTTGACAGCCATGTGATAAGAGTGATTAATGGGGCTTAAGATCAAGATAGTTGAGAACTGTTTGAGAATTCTAGAGGGGGGAAATAGTCATTTTAAGCTAGTCATGAAGGTTCGGAAGTAGCTGAGCCAAGTGGATTGATCGCTGATTTCCTTTGTTGCCACAATATTTTGTACGTCCTTCAATTTTCCCAGTCATGAAGGTCCAGAAGTGGCCTTTTCTTTTAGTTTTAGTGAAGCATCCAGTCATGTTTGCAAGATAGAAGGTCCTATAAATCAATTAAAGGAGTCTATGGTGGGGTAAATGAATATTCTGTGGCTATTACCATCACTATTGCAATTACTAATAATAATATTGACTAATGCATTTATTAGATTTCTAATAAATAGACTTTGGAGTTTCTACTCTTTCTACTACACCGTGCCTGGTGTGTTTCCAATTCCAATGCGTCCATCTGTCTGTGTGTATCCGCTAATATTGTATATGATATTAATTTCTGTAGAGCAAAAATGTTCCTACATACCATTTGTGAATGTCAGTGTCAAAACTCTCTAGTGGATGCCCAGGCTAGGGGGTTTGTTGAAGTCTGCTGGAGATTATTTTTTCACTCATTTCTTTTTCATGAACTGTCTAAACAAAAACAGGATGTTTGGTGTCATCTGCTGTATACCACAAACATCTCAAGAATCATGCTTGGCCGTGGCTTGGCAAAGGAGGGGAGAAAATGTGCTCCCAAGACTATGGATTCTGCTGACTATTTCTGGTGATTCTTTTGAAAAGTGAAACCCATTATCTAAGATTATGTAATTCTAATGTTTATCTTTGAAAGGGTTGATGAAAAACCACAGAACAAAAGATCTTTTGTTTCTTGCCCACCAACTTTCCTGCGGTTCTTGAATTTTTATTGCAAATTCCTCTAAACGGATCTGTCCTATGTTGAAATCATGCCCTGACAAGATTAACGTGGGCAGATTAACATCCGTACTACGGATCCCAGATTTCTGGGCAAATCGAAGTATGTGTACGTTGAGTGACTGTATCTAAACGCAAGAACCGCGGGCTGTGCTTAGGGCACTGATGTGACAAACGGATCCCAAGGATGTTTGGAAAAAGTCGGGGAGAATATTCGTGGCTTCAGGATTTGGCAACACGATCTTTTCCGCCAGTGAGGAGAAGCGCTTAGGATTCCGCGCTCTCTACACCTGGCCACAGTCGCTCAAGCCACGCGTCCCCTTCCCCCAGCGGCGAAGGGCAGGCTACCCACGCGGCAGAGGAGCGGGGAAAGAAGGTTGGGGTGGCGCTCTTCGCTCCCGCCTCTCGCGAAGCAGAGCCAAGGCAGAGTTCGCCCACCCTGGCCGCCGCCCTTTCCGCGGAGGGCGACGCAGACCGGCAAAAAACTGAAAGCACCAAACTGCCGCCACCGGCGCCTGGCTGGAGAAGCTCCTCCAAGAGCAGCCTTTGGGAGCCGGAGTGGGCGGCGCTCCAGCCGGCGAGTCCCAAGCAAGCGGGGAAGGGACCCGGGCTCAGCCCTCGCTCTCTCTCGGCGCCGAAGCTCAACAGCCTCGCGCTTTGCCTGGACATGTCTTGAAAAACTTGGATCTTGTCCCGCCCCTTTCAACTTGCTAGGATTTCCCCCCCCCCTCGCCTCCTTCCTCTCTCGAACCGGATGGGTTCAATCCGGCAGGCAGCCACCTGGAGATGGAGAGAAGCGGGCGATGTCTCGGGCGCTGGAAGAGACGGAGCCAAGAGGGTCTTTGATTTGGTTTACGCGAGTCCTTTGAAACCCGGGGCTGTTGGAATGGAGTGAAGCGAAAGGAATCTAGATGTAAAGCAAGCAAAGCGAGGTTGCACCCAGCTGGCCTGGTTGGTGAGTGCCCCCTTCCTTTCATCCCCTCCTTCCCAACCCTTCCAAGTTGCGTTTCGGAAGCCCCCGCGTTGCTTCACCTGAAAGAGGGGATACTCGATAGACGAATGGACAGACACTTGAGGGCACCGGCCCCTTTGCGTGCTTGACCTCTTAACCTCCTTGTAGTTTCTATCTGTGTGACCCCCTAGCAAAAACTCCCCCACCCATCCCCCCCCTTTTCTTTTACTGCAAGAACCAATCATTCCCCGTTGCAGTCTGTGTCTCCCAGATCGTTGTTTAAGGAACCTGGTTGGAAAAGGGCGCTCCTAACGTTTACGTATACGGTCGAGTGCAATTTGTTTTAGCAATAGTGCCTTTGGGAAGGAGGAAACAAGTAGGCGATCCACGAGGAAGCATTATGGCGCAGCGCCCTCTAGCTACCAAAAAGGAACAGAACCGAGTTCCCATCCTCTTTTCTGTGGCCCGAATCGCCGCTGCTTGGACCCGTAACCAGCCAGTCAAGTTCAGCATTGTCCGGAGCCACGAGGAGAGAGAAATCGGAGCACCTAGCGCGCCCACCCCCCCCCCGTCCATTGTTGTCCCACCTTTGGGGGGGTCCCTCCAGGTTTTCTCCAAAGGTGAGCCTCGAGGGCAAGCGTTGGCGTCTCGTTTCACGACCCGAGTCAGTCACGGGGCGCGTGAATAAGAAGAAACGAGCTTTCTAAACCGAGATGTGGGGTGGGATTGATCGCAACGATTTGGGCCCCCTTTAGCACTCGTCGGGGGAACCTCCTTTTTGAAGAAAAAAAAAATTGCAGCGCTCGTAGTGAGCAAAGAGCGTGGCGCACCTTGGAGAATTTGCTTCCTTTTTAGCCCCTCCTCTTTGAGGGAGGTTTTAGTAAGGAAAAAGGCGATTCCTTCCTTCCAGGCAATTAAATTTCGAAGGGTGGGTCGCAAGGTTGGAAACCGGAACTGACCAAACACGCTGCTGCCCTTTCCTCGGGGATGCCTCTTTAAGTCTCGCCCCACAGCAATTTGTTTTACCCTCTCCTAGTTGCAACCCGTTTCTGAAACAGTCCGTGGGAGGAGGAGAGATGCTCAGTTAAACGTGTTGCACCGTTGGTAAATTCCCAGTCGGGTTGCTTAAAAATGCGCGTTATCCCCAACAAAGATCAACGTGGCGCAAAAATCGACGTATGTGCCCCCTGCTCCTCCTAGAGCGAAGGGATCCGAGCTGCCCCTGTGATCCTCAGGCCACCTGAGCCGGCACGCGCTGGGTTGTTCAAGTGATTTGAAATCACAGCGACCTGAAACGGGTAACTCCGACTCCGCATCCCAGGCGGAAGTAGGTCCATCCAGGTCTAGGAGGCATTTACTCCCCAGCAGGATCGTGACTCGACTGCCACCCTTCTGCATGGGACCGCGGCCGGCCGTCGTTTACAAGGATATAGCCCAAAGGGGCGCGCCCCAACAATTTCTGAGCATCGAGATGAAGTTCAATCTGACAGAACTGGTCTTAATGGAAACCAGAGCCAAGTATCCATTTTCTTATGAGTAGGATGGGTATAGGATCGTGCAGCGAAGCCAACTGGAGGATACTTCTAGGTAAGTAGTGTAGACCTGTGGCTGCAAACCTAAGCATCCTACCCTAGGAATAAGTCCCATTAACCACCAAAGGATTTACACCGGTGTAGCAGCCTAAAGTTGCTTGTGGACGTTCTGGAACTACCGAGGCCTGGCTTTGCTGCTGCTTCCATCCATTCGCCTACGCCTGTTTGCAGAAGGCAGGCACGTTCTCCGCCTTCTGTACTCTGTCACTGCTGATAGGCAGGTGAACTCCAGTTTTTATTGCACCCTTCAAAGGATTTCAAACTACCCGTTCGTGACACGGCAGTTTTTCAAAAATTCATTCATCAGAGCAGGCCTCGCCTCTTTGATCAATGGGGTAGGGTGAGAAAAGTCGGCTACCTTTCTATAAATTGGTCGGAGTGTTCCTGAAATTAAGAGGCGGATTGCTGGTGTCGGGTTACATTTTCAATCAAAGCTCTGAAATGGATTCTGAAAACCCTCCCATTTTCCCAGAGTTTCCCCCCTCCTCCAAGGAGAAACTCCCCCCCCTCCCAGTTCCTATTGGAGAATCCCTTCCAGCGCCCAGTCTCTCAAAAATAATTCAGCGATGCATCTGGTGTGCGTGAAAATTCCGACTCCTCAAAGTAAGTAGCTTAGCTTTGAAATTCCCTCAGTAAGATGCCCTTTTATTTTCCCCTTAGAAGCGGGCGGAGGTGGTTACGGTACGGTAATCTTTTGTTGGGCAATAGAGGCTGCCGGCACTCCTGAAAAGTTACCGACAGGGCGGTCCTTTTGCCGAATTGAGCTCCGGTAACCTTTAACGTTGTTCGGGAACGCGCTGAAATGAATAATTCAAGTATTGAAACGGCGTTGCTTAACCGAGAGAGCATCTCAGCGCCGATCAGAGCGATATCGAAGCCCCGGGCAATGCGGTCATGTTTGGGAACAATCGCGTGCAGGCGCCTGAATCCAAGGAAATCAAGTAGCCGATTTGATCGATTCAGGCAGCATCCGTTTGACGTATCTGGGAATAAGCTGCTTGCCGTCAGTGCTTTACTCATAAGTAAACCTAGCTATTCCTAGGGGGTTGCCTTCAGTAGGCAGGCAAGATGGCTTGTGCAGTGCTCTGACGATTGTTGGGTCCAAACTGTTACGGGAGGGGGAGGGGTGCTTTCGCGTGTGCATTCCTTAGTTTAAATCGGACAAGTTTGTCTTTAATTCAAATACGCGACTGTTTTTAGAACTGCCTGGGCCCCCCAAGTTGGCGTAGCTGCCCTTTCCTGCCTGCCTTTAATTTCTGGTTTGGGATATGATACTTTGCGGGATCCGCACGAAGGGCGTTGAGGTGCTTTGGGGTTCTGCAAGATTGAAAGGTTGAGCCGTTCTCCAGCTGTGAGCGCAACTGCAGGTTAATATGACGGTCGGTGTCGCTGGGGCGGTAGATCATTAAAGTGCCAAAGGAGGCAAGTTTTGTTTGGTTCGCGGAGCCTTCCTTTTAAGGGCTTGTAACAATGTGCAATTACAGGCATGGAAGTGCTAGGAGACGGACTCGGAGCTCAGGCTCAGCCGAAATCCGGGCGGGTAGAAACTAGAAACTTAGATCATCTGAGGCTTTATAGTTCTTTTTTATTTTTTTTAAAGGGAAAGGAAAAGATGCCTTGTTCACATTTCCTTGCTTTAGGACATTAACCCAATGATAAGTCAAATCTTCGAGGGTTCAAAGAAAAGATTAACATACTGCTAGAGGCAAGCAGTGCTTTAAAAGTAGCTGCAAAGGAGCCTTAAATATATTTAAAGGTTCTTAAAAAGATTTAGCTGGATTTATCCTAAAGATCAACTATGTGCATATGCACTCAGGAAGGCTTACTCCCAGCCAGGTAAAAAAAAAAAAAGATGTTTGCAATGTTTAGAGGAAACTCCACCTAGCTTTACTTCCGAGTAAACAAGATTTGGTCAAGCTAAGACTGCTGCAGGCGGCTAATGAACCCGGTGAGATTTCCTCTTGAGTAAACAGGCCTCTGACCCAACACACTTAAGCCTTTCCTTCTCTCTCCCCTCCCCCCCCCGCCCCCATTGTTCGTGTGATCACAACTGTTGCTCCGTTAAATGCGGGGAAAGGGGGTGAAGGAGAACGATAGTGGCGCGTTTGATCTGCAGGGTTATAATCACTCCGGAGCCAGATGGTTGCGAGCCGTGCAGTCGCTGAAGAGTGGTTTAACTTTCCATGCCAGAGAAATTAGTTCCGGACGCGGTTTGTGGCGGCTGCCCCTGCTTTGGCGGAGGAATCCGGGGACCGGAGCGTGTCGCGGCGAGCAGGGGCGAAGGAGGCGCGAGGGAGGGAAGAAAGGCAGGCAGCTTTTAGAGACTTGGAGCGGAGCGGGCACCATGCGAGAGAACGGGCTGGTGCTTTGCCTCTGTAGAAGCCGTCTCCCCCGACGCCTCCGCCTTTTCCAGGGAAACCTTCGAGGTGAGAAACGGGGCAGGACCCGAGGAAAACCCGAGTAAGAAGAAAGTTCGGGATCGGAATGCCCTGGGTGCCTTACCACCGGGATCTTTCCCGCACCAAGAGAGCGGGGTTTGTTGGAGCAGCCAGCAAAGCGGGACTGCAAAAGTTGCCAACAGGAGAAAGAGGCGCCGTGGCTACCGCATAAGGGGAGGTGGGAAAGTTAGTGCTTTCTACAAAGTTAGGAGCATTTCTGCCCAGCCGCCCCATTTGCATTTGGATGGGTGGCAGAGAGTCTCCCCTGCCCCCCTTTTCTGGGTGTCAGGACGTGAGGAGAATAGCAAGTGGGGGGGGGCGGCTGCAGCCTGCCCGGGAGCTTTTGTCCTCCTGCTGCCATGAGCTCAGTAGGGCACGGCAGAGCCACGTTGGGAATGAAAGGGACTTAGGAAAAAAAAGTGGGGGGGAGAACCCCCTTTTCTTTCAAGAGTAATTGCTAAATCAAATCCATGGGCGGTAGCCTTTAAAGTGAGATAAAGCCTCTTAAAGACTTTTTCTCCTCTCCTCTCCAACACAATTCCTGTTCTTGATTTCAGAGTGCTTTCAGTTTTATCTGCTGCTAAAATCCCTGCTAGTCTTTCATTATTTTTCCCTTGGTCTAAGTTCATTGTTATTTTTTTTATTAAGGTCGGCCTGTCTTTCCTAATTGGATCAGAATCCAGTTGTTGTGACCTAACTAAAGTGCTGGAGAAAAATTGAAGGAAGTGGGTAGTAATTATCTTTTCTTATTAGTGGGCTTGGAAAGGAAGGAGCTGTTAACTATGGATTGAGGCTGTGATTTCTCTTGTTATGAATGTCAGAGTTTGTTTTGAAGAGCAAAGGGTGATTAATATGTCTTAAAAAGGAAGGCATGCAGAATTCTTGGCATCCTATAGTGGAAGATTATAAACTTCATAATCTGAAGTAAGCATTTAAAATGCCAAGATTTGTTGATTGCAATTATGTTCCACTTTTTCTCTTTAAAACTCAAGATAGCATAGATGAGGATTTCTTATTTTGTTCTACCACATAAATCTATGACAAATAGATTTGAAAGATGATGGTAGACTCATGCTGAGTTGGTTAAACTTGGTGTCCTTGGTCCAAGTATAAGCCCTTCATTAATATAGTCTTCTTTAAATCAAATTTGACTCTTGGTGGCTTCATGGAGATATCCATATAGGTTTCTTGGTAGGAATACAGGAGTAGCTTGTCTGCCATCTCCCTGTCTAATAGGAATACAATATTTAGGATATGGTCTATAATTGAATATAATCCATTCATAACAAAGTCCCACTTATTTCAAGTAACACTTAAGGCTTGCTTGAACCCTATCAATATCTATTCAAAAGCAATTTTTGTTTAGTTAAATAGCAACAGGTTCTATATTACATCTTCCATGTGTGCAAACATGACTATATAGATATACTAGGATATGTGGCAGTCTGAATTTTAAGAGGAGAAAGTGATTTGGAGACTGATTGGACATGCATATTAATTTGATCTCCCTTAATCTAATGTGTCTTACTGTATGAATCTAGGAAGGAATGCAGTTCTTTAAGGAAGTTGCTAAATAGATGCAATGTGTGCACCCTACAAACTCCAAAATGCCTTTTCCCCTTTGTATTTAGTTCATTGCACAGCCTAGTGTTTGTTCACATACATAATCCTGTATTACTTTTAAAAAGTTTTTTTGGAATAACATTGCCTTGGCAAATTCCTCTAGGATTTCAGTAGGCCTTCAGAGTGGTTAACTTTGGGCAGACTTCATCCTTGATCTTTCTGTTTCTTTTTTGGCTTATTGACAGAGTCCACCACAGTTTGACCTTCACATTCTTTGGAAGGATAAAACTTAGAATATTCATAAAGGAAGGTCTTAAAAATTAGTTATTTCCCCAATTTGTTTTATAAGAAGGTTGCAACAAAGAACAAGTCATCTTCCTGTTTTCAAAATCAGTTCCATTTTAGTTTATTAGTTGTGGATCCTGAATGTGAGACCACTTTATTTTTCAATTCTGTTTTATATTTTGGGTAAGTGACACATGTATCATCTATATTGTTTTTTTATAATGATTTTCTGTTCATATGTTAGACAGGAAAATTCTCAGCTAGTAAGACACTAAAATTAGCCTGCCTCAAAAAAAAAATTATGTTAAAATAACTTATACTGGCTGTTAATAGGATGCTCATAAATGTGTTTCCCTTAGATACCAATCTTATTTCTTTTAATTTGTTGTATTACTTACTAATCATGTTATTAAATGAGTATCATACTGGTTGCAATCTGTTACTTTGCAGCAGGTTGAAGAAAACAAAATCAAAGAGAAAGGTCCATTGAACATGCCGAGTAAATCCAAATTGTAGTTTGATTGTAGCTTATTGAATAAAACATAAGTGAATTGTCTGATACATTGTCCGACTCTAAAACAAAAGTGTTTAAATATGCATTAGTTGGACTTGCGTAATATATACTAGACAATTAACCCCTATAGTATAATATGTTATGTAGGTTTGATAAGCAAATGACTTGCTTTCATATAGTCATGAATCTGTTAAACTAAAAGTTAAAAGAACTGAGAGAAACTCTAGAATTGAGATACTATTCAATACTAGATACTATTCAACAGCTATAATTATTTGGGTATTAGTAACTGAAGGCTATGCAATTCTGCCTGTATGAAATATACAGAATAATATTTTCCAACAATTATTTCCACAATGAAACCAAGGAAAGATTATTGTAGTGATTAAGGGGCAAGCATTATTTGGAAAAAAGTTAACTTCGGAATGGTTTTTGGATTAATAATTTATTTTAAAAATGCTTCTTCAATCTGTTCCTATTTTCCGCTATGACCAACAAAACTTTTATTGTATTTATTTATTTATTTTTTATTGTATATTTTACATAGAGTATTTTGTGGCATGGGACCAGGTTATCTAAGGAACGGTTTTGGCTTGTCTCACTTGATCTGGTCAAAGGTACGCTGAGGGCCCCATTGGTAAAGAGTTTTAGCTATTAGGAAAAAGGACAGCCTTTTTTGCTGTGGTCCCCACTCTTTGAAATATCTTGCTACCTGAGGTGAGGTCTGAGCCCACTCTTGGTTTTCCAGAACAGTACATTAAACCTGGCTTTGCAATAGGCCTGAGGGAGCTCTAGGTTGGAGATAACTGGTGGACTTACAGAAGAGATGCAGCCACCTTACCAATCTTGCCTTTTGCTTCTTGTCTCTCTATATTTAATGTTTTGATATGATTATGATTTTAATTACGAGCTGCCCAAAGTCACTTTGCAGAGTGAGATGAGCAACATAGAAATTTAATATTTATCCATTTTTAAGGGATAACCCTTATTGAAATGATCCTTTGCTTTTAAAGACAAAGAGAAAAGGAAGACTCAAGCCTTCATTTTAAAAGAAGGAGTACCAAGGTTTTTTTTATAAAACAAACAGTATTCCATTGCCAGTTAACTTAAGCAAACAACTTTTCATACTATGTTTAAACTTTCATTAAAATATTCAATCTTATAATATTTTTGAAATTAATATTTTAATGTAGTATTGGCAGATTTTATTCATTCAGCAAAAACCCAGGAAAAGTATATGAATGGATCTTTATGTTTTTCTGATTTAGTTCAATAACTAGAATTTGTTTAAATCTACAGTCTATGCTTTGAGTGTTGCCATCCAGTCAAGTTTCATGTAAAATGAATGTAAACCCTGGCCTATGCATAAAAACGTGTAGATCTTTAGCATTGCTGAAGATCATCCAGTTTATGCAAACCAGGTTTTGACTTGAATACTTATATCGCTCTGTAGTTGATATTGTTGGAGAAGAGTGAGCAGAGCTGGCGGATGGAGTTAAGCATCCATCAGCTTAGAATTGTTACGTTGCCACAAATGGTCCAAGTCCAACCCCTTAATATTGAACTTACTTTGGCTAGATTCTTGTGTATAGCTTGAACAATAAATCCTTTGAATTGCAATTTAACATATGGTCCTGATTCTTTGCACCTGTCATTAATATAGTCAATTCAAGACATTTGGACTTGGATCATTTGTGGAACATAACTGTTCTAAGTTTATGACATGCTTTTAATTCTTCCTCTCAGCTCTGCCTGCTCTTCTCCTACAGATATTTTTTCATAAAATGCTCTTTTTATTCATTTATCCATTGCAGCTTTTGCTGTTACGTAGTATTGTGTTGTAGCTAATAATATTACTATAGTTTATGTTGATATTTAGTTGCTAAAATAAATAAGTAAAAACTTAATATAAGCATTTAGCTTTCAAGATGTTCAATGAACAAATCATATTGACATCCATTGTTACTTATTCCCAAATGGAGAACATATCCATAGAGTAAAAGAATTCAATCTTTACAATGTAGTGACACATTTTGGTAGCTTGGTAACTGGGCAGAAATGAAAAATGATTGGAAAAACACTTCTCAGTATACAAGTAGTCCTCACTTACCCTGTTTACTTACTAACCATTTGAAGCTATGACAGTTTGAGGAGGGGGGGGAAACAGCTTAGTGACCACTCCTCTTGGGCTTCATCACCATTTGGTTGCTTCATCACCATTTGGATGCTTCACAACAGGCATGCATTTATGACCATAGCAGCGTTCCTTGGCCATGCAATCATCATTTGTGAACTTCACAACTTGCTTCTGACAAGCAGACTTAATGGAGACAGTGAAGTCAAAATTGCAAGTTACAGTCATCTGATGTCTCACTTAGCAGTGGAAGCAATTGAGTTGCTGATCGCAGTTGTGATTGATAAGTTTTGTTCCCCTACAGTTGATTAGCTCCTGATTCTTTGAATGATCGGTGGTGGTTGCTGTTGTTTTTGACACTTTTAGACAAAGCTTTTTAAATAATTAGATTATCTACGATTGAATTTTGCATATACTTTACCTATTGATAAATATAACATTTTTGTATGAAGATCTCGGGGAAAGCAAACAAATTTATACATAACCCTAGGAAACATGAGATTGGACAGGGTTTTTTCTCGTTCCAGTCTAAATATCATTTCAAGTGATCACTGTAAACTATTCAGCTCACCAAATGGATTTAGCATCTAACCATTTGTTAACAAAAGGAAAGTGTCAAATGTTGGTCTTTTATTATGGCCCTTTCTTAGAAGTAAAACCTAAGCTTAAGGCTGATACTTTGTTTTGCAGCATATTGGATTGCTCACCATTTATTAATAGAAATTTACAAAATTGAATTAGCTGGGTTTTTTAAGTGCTAGGGGATATGCTAGGAGATTGTAGGTCATAAAATAATATCTATACTTGTGAAAAATCACAATTGCCTCTTGAGTTTCTGTGAGACAGAGTGTCATATTGTGTAGTTAGAGATAATTGAAGGAATTGTTTATGGTTTAGAAGACTTTGCAATTTTTGAGATTGCTCCACAGGGTTTTGGTTGCAAAACAGTGGTGCTTGAAATCAAATATTGGTTATCATATATTCTGTAGAGCAAAGGTGAGAGCTCATTATTATCCTATTTCCAGGTGAGGAAAAGCAAATCTTAAGATCTGACAGTATTTTTAAGTACGTATACAGGATCTTGTTGTATCATGTATTAGCTGACAGTATGCAATAAAAAGTAGTATATTGGAAAAAGGTCATGTTTAAGGCAAACCACCTGCTCTCTAAAAGCATGATTAAAAATATTTGAACTAAGTTGAATGGAGCAGAAACTGCATTTGTTAATAGAACACAGTCACTGTGTAAACTACCTTACTGAGTAAAACTATTAATTGTTTTTACAGTGTTCTTAAAGGATAGAATTTCTTCTTGGGATGGTAGTCTTAATTAAAAACTAATCTTCACTTAAAGCTGTTATGGCTAGGAATGCAGTGGACATTATTTTTCTTCTATTAATGCATATTTTATTCATGCCTGAAAGAGTGAAAAGTAAGTTTTCTATCTCAGGAATAGAAATGTTTGGTTTCAGGAAACACAAAATGTTTGGTTTTGTTAACTGCAGTTTGGGGTAAAGTTCAACCCTTTATATATTAGTTAATACCAAGATTAGGGTCAAGAACAAGACATATTTGTGTTTTGTCTCTTAAGTGGGATCTTGCTTGTGTGCTTACAGACTGCATTGCTTAATGGTAGAATCATCTTAATTCATTCTCATCAATAAAATATGAAAAAGTATATATTAGGCATTTATGTTGGTATTAATGACACAAACAACAGGGTCTCTAAAAATGGTATTATAGTGACGAAACCATAGTCTTCCTCTTCTGAAGGAATTCATTTTACAGCTTTATTAGCCTCTTATGTGTTAGAAGCTCAAGACATTCTGAATTATCTCTATGAATGTCACTTTGAAAACTCAGTTCCAAATTCCTGAAAGTTTTATTAATAAAAGACGCATTTGTTATTTCTGTCTTATTCTCAGAATGCTTTAGAATTTATTACTGGGCACTATTACAGAATGCTAGAGTTGCTCTTTCAGTTACATATTTGTAAAACTGCCTTTTCATTTGCTAACCATGAAAAAAAAAATCCCTGGGAACATTTCTCTTGTATCTTCCCTAGAGATTTAATGTAAGTTTGGAAAATGAAGGAATCAGAGGGCAAATTGGATAGTGAAAGAAAGGAATCTGGTGCATTACAGAGTGCCCCCTTAAAGTGCAAGAATCTGGCATCTTTCTTATGAGAATTTTGTCTTTTTTCTTTTGGAAGAAAAAGTTGATGGAAATTGGCTATTAAACAATGCAGAAGAAAAAATATGTAATTATTGTTCAGTAACTTCTCAATTTCAAATAGACCCTTGAATTTATATGAAAAATCTTGAAATTCAGTGATGTAAAATTCATGCTTATGAATGTTGTCCAGTATTCTGATTTATATCCATTTTTATATGCAAGCTAAGGACAAGAACCTGTCCCTTAAGACTGGTAGAGGATTAAAGCTTTGTTGGACCCTCAAAGCTAGCTGAAACTAAGGGACTCTTGGATATGACTAAAACGGCAAATCTTTTCCATTTCACGATTTTAATCCTTTGGTATGACAACTTAACTAAAAAAATAGTGTGTGTATAGGATAATGGAGCTATACATTAAGTTTCCATATAGACTTTATAAGAGAACTCCAAGTTATTTTATTCACAGAATAGTTGTTATAGTCATTTTAATGGACCATGTTCAAAGACATTGATTTCTCTTCTTGTCTTTTTTTTTTTCCAGATTTTTAGTGATTGCTTGTATGAAGAGCCATTTGACCATGTTGCTGTTGCTGTCCCTACTGCTGCTTGTGCAGGATTTTGAACAATGTGAAGGAACCTTGAGACAATATCATGCACTGCCAATGCAATTCACACAAGTTCATTACAGTGCCACAATATATGAAAACTCTGCAGCTAAGACTTACGTTGGGCATCCAGTAAAAATGGGCATTTACATTACAAGCTCCCTGTGGGATATAAAATACAAAATTATTTCTGGGGATAGTGAGAACTTGTTTAAAGCTGAAGAATACGTTTTGGGGGATTTTTGCTTCTTACGAATTCGGACCAAGGGAGGGAACACCGCTATACTTAACAGAGAAGTAAAAGATCACTATACATTAACTGTAAAAGCAATAGAGAAAAATACAAATTCAGAAGCTCTCACAAACGTCAGAGTGCAAGTATTGGATACAAATGACTTAAGGCCTTTGTTTTCTCCAACTTCCTACAGTGTTTCACTGTCGGAAAACACAGCAATAAGGACCAGTATTGCCAAAGTTAGTGCAACTGATGCGGATATTGGAACCAATGGAGAGTTTTATTACAGTTTTAAGGAGAGGACAGACATGTTTGCTATTCATCCTACAAGTGGGGTGGTCATTCTGACTGGCAGACTTGACTATTCAGAAACAAAAGTTTATGAGTTGGAAATCCTTGCTGCAGATCGTGGTATGAAATTATATGGCAGCAGTGGGATTAGTAGCATGGCAAGATTGACAATTCATATAGAACAAGCTAACGAACATGCTCCAGTCATCACAGCCCTTGCGTTGACTCCTTCAGAGCTGGACAAGGATCCAGCATATGCAATTATAACTGTGGAAGACAAAGATCACGGTTTAAATGGAGAGGTAGCATCTCTAAGTATTGTAGCAGGTGACCTACTTCAGCAGTTCAAAGCTGTGAGGACCTTCCCAGGAGGAAAAGAGTATAAAATCAAAGCAGTGGGCATTGTTGAATGGGAGAGCCAACCTTTTGGCTTTAATCTTACACTGCAAGCTAAAGATAAAGGAAACCCTCCAAAGTTTTCCTCTGTGAAAGCAATTCATCTGCCCTCTCCCCAGTTTAGGTCTGGAGTAGTCCAGTTTGAAAGAGTAGTTTATAGAGCTGAAATAAGTGAATTTGCTCCACCGAACACACCTGTGGTTATGGTCAAAGCATTGCCTACTTATCCCTACATAAAATATTTGTTTGTAAATGCACCAAGCAAAACTCAGTTCAGTTTGAATCCTGACACTGGCCTTATTACTACTATAGATGCCATAAAAACTCAACATGCACCTCATTTTGAATTTGACATAATGACAAGTGATAGAAAAGCATCCACAAAAGTATTAATTAAGGTCTTAGATGTTAATACTCATTCTCCAGAATTTACTCAGACATTTTATAAAGCTTCTTTTAATGAGAATGTCCCCATAGGGACAAGTGTTATGAGTGTGAGTGCAAAGGATCTTGATGAAGGTGAAAATGGCTATGTCACATACAGCATTGCAAATATAAACCCTGTTCCTTTTGAGATAAACTACTTCACTGGTGTGATTACCACCTCTGAAATTATGGATTATGAATTGATGCCAAGAATTTACAAATTAAGAATTCGAGCATCTGATTGGGGCACCCCCTATCGCAGAGAAGTTGAAGTCCCTGTTACAATAGCTTTAAATAATTTGAATGATAACACTCCTCTCTTTGAGAAAATAAACTGTGAGGGAACAGTTCCCAGGGAACTTGGTGTAGGAGAGCAAATAACTACAGTGTCTGCTATTGATGCTGATGAACTCCAGTTAGTACAATATCAAATAGAATCTGGAAATGAATTAGATTTATTTAGTTTGAATCCAAACTCTGGGGTTCTTTTCCTGAAACAATCACTAGGAGATGGATTAAGTTCAAAAACATCTTTTCATAGTTTGAAAATAACCGCTACAGATGGAGAGAATTTTGCAACACCCTTATTTATTAACATCACTGTAGTCACTAGCCGCAAACCAGTGAGCTTACAATGTGAAGAGACTGGTGTGGCCAAAATGTTGGCAGAAAAACTCTTGCAAGCAAATAAGCTACATGGTCGTGTTGAAGTAGAGGATACTTTTTTTGATACGCATACAATGAATCTGCATGCACCTCAGTTTGAAAATAGTCTTCCCAGGAGCATTGAAGTAAAAGAAGATACACCTGTAGATTCTATCATCATATTTTTGAATGCAACTGATCTTGACACTGGTTTCAATGGAAAGTTAATCTATTCTATTTCTGGAGGTAATAATGACAGCAGTTTTATCGTTGGAATGGAAACAGGAATGCTAAAAATCTTGTCTCCTCTTGATAGAGAAGTAAGAGATAAGTATACTTTGAATATTACTGTTTATGATCTTGGAATACCACAGAAGTCTAACTGGCGGCTTTTAAATATCGGAGTTCTTGATGCCAATGACAATCCTCCAGAATTTTTACAGGATAGTTATTTTATTGATATAAGTGAAAACAAAGAACTAAATACAGAAATAATACAGATAGAAGCCATCGATAAAGACTTAGGGACCAATGGTGAAGTAAGATACTTACTTCTTACAGATACAAATAAGTTTTCTATTGACAGTGTCACTGGAATTGTAAAAGTTTCAGGACTTTTAGATCGTGAAATTCAAGCAGTATATGTCTTAAAAATAGAAGCTAGGGATCAAGCTAAAGAGTCACCACAGTTGTCTTCAACAGTTCTATTAAAGGTATCATTGGAAGATGTTAATGATAATCCTCCAAAATTTGTTCCTGCAAATTATCGAGTGAAAATTCGAGAAGATCTTCCTGAAGGAACTATTGTCATGTGGCTGGAAACCTATGATCCTGACCTAGGCCAGGCGAGCCAAGTAAGGTACACCCTTTTGGATGGTGGAAATGGAAGTTTCGATGTAGATAAACTCAGTGGAGCAATCCGTATTATAAAAGGACTGGATTTTGAGAGGAAACAAGTTTACAATCTAACAGTGCGGGCTAAGGATAAGGGAAAACCCATTTCATTGTCTTCTACCTGTTATGTTGAAATTGAAATAGTTGATGTAAATGAAAATCTGCAGCCACCACGTTTTTCTAATTTTGTGGATAAAAGTTTTGTAAGTGAAGATGTTCCCATTGGTACTTCAGTAATGACAGTGTCTGCTTATGATGAGGATACAGGAAGAGATGGTGAAATCAGATATTCAATAAGGGATGGATCTGGTGTTGGTATCTTCAGAATAGATGAAGAAAAAGGTAAGAAATTATTCTGTTCTAAATGTTTTGAAAAGATGAGTCATTTTTAAGTTTGTACTTAACTGTTCTGTTAATTTGACTACTTTGCATAAAGCCCAATTATCCATAGGAGGTTTCAAATATAGTAATAGTGAAATAGCACAAGTTATACTGAGTATAATTTCCGCTAAAAATGACTGGAATCGTGTGTAATAAAGGAATTAAAAAGTATAACCACTTTGTCATTTCAACATGCTTACCTTTTTTTTAATGTTTTTTCCATACTTTTATTTATATAAATAACAAATGATTGTTGACAATTTATTCATTCTTTTTATTGATAGATTTTATTGCAATTTCTTTTATTGTTGTGAGCTGCCCAAACTCATTAGGGCCAAATTATTATAAATTCCTGAATTAATAAAGAGTTCTAAGAAGTCTAATATGTTCATTATAATTTGTAAAAAGGTTGGTATCCATTAATGAAAAAGCACAAATACAGAGAATACTTCTTTGCCAGAGTAGTTGTTATACGTATAAGACAAAAATGGCAACAAAGTTGTTTTTATCAAGTCTCCATAGAAATTTAAAGATGTGAAGATTAAATTATGATGCATCCTTATGAAATAATGAAGTACTCTATTTATTGTAAGGCCAGTATTATAACTCTGATTTGGATAATATCTTTGCATGCGAGTGGTCTTAAATATAATTTTTTAGAATATAACGGGAGGAAAAAAACATTGTCGTTAATTGATTTGCATCCAATCCAGATATTTCCTAAGACATTTGTTGAAAATTTAATACTATTATTACAGCATTAAATAAAAATGTTTAGGCAGATTACAGGATAGATATCCATATTTATCTCTTTTGCTTTTCTTAAAAAGAGCAAGAAGAGGCACATAAACTCATTGCTGCATAACGAGCAGTAAGATTGAGAATATCTGGGGAGCCAACATGTTTCTGCTGTATTTGTTATTTTGGCATATTTTACTATTTAACCCTTTCCTTGCAGTTTCTGTTATCTTCCACTGTTAAGGATATAGGGATAGTCTGTTTACCCTGAAAATGTTATTTAATCTACTTTTGTTGTTACCGTTGTTTCTAATCTCTCATCTGTTCCCGATACAAGGTTTTTTTCCCCCTCTTTCTTCTGAATGAGAACAGTGGAGAACTTTTCTGCTTGGCCTTTGTAACTATTGAACAAATGTCCTTGCTGGCTTGTGCTGACTGACTGTCCTGCCCTCTTGTGAAGCAATATGCATGCAAGGTTATCATGTTGCTTTCTTTTGCTTGGCTTGCCTTCACTTGCCCTGTTCCACTAGTTTCTAATCTGAAATAAGAAACAAATCTCATTCAAACGTAATACTCTGCTTATTGTACATTAGGAATCTTTGGAATTCTTGCATGACTTTGTACTAGAATCTTTAGCAAATTGGTTAAGGATTAAATACCTATAGGAGGTTCCCAAAGAGTATTAGGATTAGGTCCTGAAAGATGCTCAAAGAAAGCAGCATGACATGTTGCTTCAGCGCATGCACCACAGGACTGCTTTTTGTTTAATAAGAAAAATCAAATTTTTGAAATATGTTTTCTTAAAACTTAAAAGCGCACTTAAAAACCTGGACATAATCTAATTGTTGTTTTATTCAGAATGCTTGGTAGGTGGATATTGGAAAAAATATCTGTTTTATACTAAGCTCCAGCATATTTTTCAACATGGATTAGAAAGCACATGGTAAAGATATATTCCAAAGTGAATATGATACAATTTACAACGTAAATTTCTGGGATATTATTTTAGCATGTCTGATATGTAATTTTATATATTTAATATAAATAATTTGGTTTTGGAACATAGGTAATGTGTAATCTAAGTTTTTTTTTATGGTTAGCATAGCAGGAAAAGGAAAATGGGAGACAGTTTTTTGGTCCCATAATATATCATAAGAATTGTACCTATAAGACAGAAATAGACCAGTTTTATAACGTCTATAAAATCTTATATATGCTATGTACTCTTGTAGTTCAAGGTGATGACCAAAGGTAGGTTGACCATTTTGGTGCCTAGAAATTTAACTTAATCGAAAAGAGCAATAATGCAAAGTAAAGAGGGCAGTAATGCACAAACACCATGCTTTACAGTGGTTTAGGCCTTACATTACCCTTTAAAGTGGAAATAATGTGGATTTCTCTCCACAATATAATGGAAATTGTTTTATGTCACAAGGGGTGTGTGAGTATCATGGGGGGGGGTGTTCATTCCTGATCTGGAAAACTGATTTAAATAACTGCTATAAATTGATTTCTTGAATGACAGCCTTGTTCCTTTTCCAAAGTTCTTTTGTGTACTTTTTCTCAATATAATTTTCTCATTTGTGGAAGTGGGTGGATTGGAGGTGAGGCGGGTCAATACTAGAGAATTTAAAAGCCTGTAATATCTTTTATGTGCAGGGCATTCTCCTCCATGCTGCATCGAGAGCCCAGTATGGGTTGACTCCTTCCTATGACGTCATAGATATAAAAGCCAGCCCCTGGGAGAGACCCCAGCTTTTGACTCGGCTCCTTTCAGTCACTAGCTGCGTCTCTGAAAGCGTTAGATAGCAATCACCAGCGATCTTCCTCTCTTTTTTCCTCTCTTCAAGCAGCTCTCAGGAGAGCAGGGCTCTCTCTCTCCTCTCTCCTGCAACATTGGGGGCAGCTTTACAGAGCTCTGTGCAGGCAAGCTGGGCAGCGTCTGCAGACCTCCCACACACCTGCAGTTTGGAGGGATCGAAAACACGATCGGCAAACTGATAAGAGCTCCAGCCAGCTGATTGTGTAGCTGTGTTTTCCCCCAACACCTTACGCAGGCAGGTTGTGGCCCTCTCCTCAGTCCTTTCATGGGGTTCGCTTCCTTCCTTATCCCATCACAGGAGGTTTCAGTCAGGAGGTTTTTGAAAGGGGCTTCCAATCTTCACCCTCTGGTGGTTCACAGGTATCCTTTCTGGGACCTTCATTTGGTCCTTAATGCCCTTACAAAGCCCCCCTTTGAACCCCTTAGAACAGTGTCTCTCCGTTTTCTGACTCTGAAGGTAGCGTTCCTTGTTGTACTTCTGCCAGGAGACTTTCCGAGCTTGCTGGTCTTTCCATCAGACAGGACCTGTTCTTTTCACGATGATAGAGTTGTTCTTCGTCTGGACCCCTCATTTATTCCGAAGGTTAACACCTGGTTTCACAGGTCCCAGGACATTGTTTTGCCTGACTTCTGTCCTCTCCCGCACCAGGACTTGGAGTGGCAGTGGCACATGCTAGACGTAAGAAGGGCTCTTAGAATATACATTAAGCGCGCTTCCTTCTTCAGGAAGTCGGAAGCCATGTTTGTTTCCTTTTTCCATTCTCACTTGGGGGCACAAGGCCTCTTCTCCTTCTATTAGCAGGTGGGTCAGGTCTTGAATTTAGCAGGCCTACAAAGCTGTGGCCCTTCCGGTTTGCCAAGGCCTGATGGCTCACTCTGCCAGAAGTGCAGCCACTTCTGCTGCCTGGGCGACTCAAGCATCCTTGGAGGAGATTTGTTGTGTGGCCAGGTGGACATCCCCATCTCCTTTCAACAGGCACTACCATCTGGATGCTTTTACCTCGGCATCTGCAGCCTTTGGCAGATGGGTGCTTCAACTAGTGGTTCCACAGTTGATGTGATGAGCCAGATGAGGACCGCCCCGTGGACATGCAAGCTTTGGTATGTCCCATCCTGGGCTCTTGATGCAACATGGAGGAGAATGGGCGTTGGTCTATCTATGCTGCGAGAGAGCCCAGCCCCTCCCTTGATTCGTCTGGAGAGGGTAAGACATATTTCTGTATTTATTTTGGGCTTTCAGAGACACCTTTCAGTCTGTCAAGTATCTTCACCAAAGCTGGGGTCTCTCCCGGGGGCTGGCTTTTATATCTTAGTACAGACTCAGCTATGACATCATAGGAAGGAGTCAACCCATCCTGGGCTCTCTCGCAGCATAGATAGAAAGGGCGTTCATGGTAACTTCTACCAACGCCCATTTTAGAAAAAAGAAAAATAAAATTCCTGTGAGATGTACCTTAAAAGGTTTATAATTTAAAAGGGTTTAGCTCGTTTTTTAAAAAAAATCTTTGAGAAATAAAAAATTACTAGCTGTTAAAATGTCTTGCCTTTTTATTTATATTTTAGGAAAGTATAACAAATCCTGTGCACATTTCTTTATATAAATATGTGTAGGATTTGTTGTAATTAATCATGTTTGGTATATTTTTGTATGGAACCTGGAACTACAGGTTACTCCGATAAGATAAATTCCAAGTGTTAGCATTCTGATATGACTGCAAAATGTATATTATTTGTGAAATGCATCTGTTTGTAAAAAAATAGCACACAATGTTTAAGCCTTTAATGAAGCTATTTATGCTGACAAAGGCTCAACAATTGTAGTTATGAGCTTAAAATGTTATAGTGGATAGAAGGTTATAATATTTAGCAGCTTTCTGGTATATCATTTGAAATTTTATTTAAAGGCATAAACAGAAATAGTTGACTTTCATGGAGAAAAATGGGCCGTAGTAATAAAACAATTTTATTAATGTGGGGCTTTTTACATGTAAGTTTACCTAGCCTTTTGCTATATTAGAGAATGTTCTGAGAATGGTGAAGGTGGTCTTTAAATGTACAGTTAGATAAACTGTCCTGGAGCCTGGCCTAATAAGGGCACTGACCACAAAAACATTGGGTTTTTCTGGGTTATTTTTTTTCTCTGTTGAAAATGAGCATTGCTTAGCAGTGACCCCTATTGACCAGTTCATACCTTCGTCTGATGAAAACAGAGTAGTTTTAAAAGGACTAAGATTAGGTGTGAAACACTTTCTCAGGAGTTTAAGATTGCCCTAGAGAATTTCATTTGTTAAACTACCCCATGAAGGTGGATTGAATTTTCCAGGTCTCTTAAGAAAGAACTCTACAAGTAAAGGAACAGTGCAGGAAAATCATTTGTCAAAAACTAAAAAAATATGTCCAGTTTTATGGTTGCTGATACAATAATCACACTGGAAATTCTGCTAAAATTAAAATAAAGAATGGGTAGAACTGGCAATATGTATATGTTTTTCTTTCGTTTATTTAATCATAGAATTGAATTGAATTCTTTATTGGTCAAGTGTGATTGGACACACAAGGAATTTGTCTTGGTGCAGTTCTGGTTTCTACTGTATGTTGTACATATTCAGAATATATTCATATTCTTGAATTTAATATTTTATTGTTGAAAATTAAAGAAGGAACTAATTTAAGCAAGCACATATTTCTGAAGATGTTCTAATACACTGCTCAGAAAAATAAAGGGAACACAAAAATAAGACATCCTAGATCTGAATGAATGAAATATTCTTTTTAATTACTTTGTTCATTACATAGTTGAATGTGCTTACAACAAAATCATACAAAAATTATCAATGGAAATCAAATTTAGCAACCCATGGAGGTCTGGATTTGGAGTTACACTCAAAATTAAAGTGGAAAAAAAAACACTACAGGTTGATCCAACTTTGATGTAATGTCCTTAAAGCAAGTCAAAATGAGGCTCAGTAGTGTGTGTGGCCTCCGCGTGCCTGTATGACCTCCCTACAACACCTGGGCATGCTCCTGATGAGGTGGCGGATGGTCTCCTGAGAGATCTCCTCCCACACCTGGACTAAAGCATCCCTCAACTCCTGGACAGTCTGTGGTGCAATGTGGCGTTGGTGGATGGAGCAAGACATGATGTCCCAGATGTGCTCAATTGGATTCAGGTCTGGGGAATGGGAGGGCCAGTCCATAGCATCAGTGCCTTTGTTTTGCAGGAACTGCTGACACACTCCAGCCACATGAGGTCTAGCATTGTCGTGCATTAGGAGAAACCCAGGGCCTACCGCACCAGCATATGATCTTACAAGGGGTCTGAGGATCTTGTCTCAGTACCTAATTTCAGGCAGGCTACCTCTGGCAAGCATATGGAGAACTGTGCTAAAGAAATGCCACCCCACACCATTACTGACCTATTGCCAAACTGGTCGTGCTGGAGGATGTTGCAGGCAACAGAATGTTCTCCACGGCATCTCCAGACCTTGTCACGTCTGTCACATGTGCTGAGTATGAACCTGCTTTCATCTGTGAAGAGCACAGGGCACCAGTGGCGAATTTGCCAATCTTGGTGTTCTCTGGC
Organism: Pseudonaja textilis; assembly: GCF_049901715.1. Taxonomy (NCBI): domain Eukaryota; kingdom Metazoa; phylum Chordata; class Lepidosauria; order Squamata; family Elapidae; genus Pseudonaja; species Pseudonaja textilis. The sequence goes on from NC_141995.1 coordinate 37,302,465, forward strand.
AAATTCCAAACGTCTTGCACGGTGTTGGGCTGTAAGCACAACCCCCGCCTGTGGACGTCGGGCCCTCATACCACCCTCATGGAGTCTGTTTCTGACCATTTGAACAGCCACATGCACATTTGTGGCCTGCTAGAGGTCATTTTGCAGGGCTCTGGCAGTGTTCCTCCTGCCCCTCCTTGCACAAAGGCGGAGGTAGCGTTCCTGATGCTGGGTTGTTGCCCTCCTACGGCTCCTCCACGGCTCCTGATGTACTGGCCTGTCTCCTGGTAGTGCCTCCATTCTCTGGACACTACACTGACAGACACAGCAAATCTTCTTGCCACAGTTGACATTAATGTGCCATCCTGGATGAGCTGCACTACCTGAGCCGCTTGTGTGGGTTGTAGACTCCGTCTCATGCTACCACTAGAGTGAAAGCACATAGCATTCAAAAGTGACCAAACCATCAGCCAAAAAAGCATAGGAACTGAGAAGTGGTCTGTGGTCACCACCTGCAGAACCACTCTTTTATTGGGGATGTCTTGCTAACTGCCTATGCTTTCCACCTGTTGTCTATTCCATTTGCACAACAGCATGTGAAATTGATTGTCAGTCAGTGTTGCTACCTAAGTGGACAGTTTGATTCACAGAAGTGTGATTGACTTGGAGTTACATTGTGTTGTTTAAGTGTTCCCTTTATTTTTTTGAGCAGCGTATCTCTTTGTTAGGTGATATGTGATGGTATGTGGGAAAGATTTTGGGAGATGTGGCAGAGAAATGTTGCTTTAGAGAACAGTCAAATAAGAGGGGGCATAGCCTGCACTGGGAAATGGGAGATCCTCTCTAGTTTTTCTGACAGTAAAGGAGATGGCAAGAAAGTTATACTTCATATTTGCAAGATTCTGTTAATGTAACTTTACTATAAAGTTGAATTAGCTTATGTGGTGGTGGTTTTTCTTATCCTGGTCTACTCGGTAAGGCAGATACTTGTAAAATCAAATTAAGAATCTTGTTCAAGGGAAGAATTTTTTATTTGAATTTAAGACTAGCGTATATATATATATATATATTTTAAGTTTCCCATTATACTTATCACCTGAATGACAAAGTCCTACTCTCATGCACTAACATACTGCAATGCTTATTCTCATTAATCATTCTCATAATTCAAATTTTCTTATGTTTATGAAAACTTCCAAAATTAAACAAAAGCTAATGGGTTATTTGTAATACTATTTTAAACATAATATTCCACTTCTCTTTAAGAGTTAAGTTTATAGAATATTAACGTTTGAGTTCATAGACTGGGTGCCAAAACACAGAAGTGGTGTTTTGCTGCTGGTGCAGCATAACCTTTGTTGAATGATGAGCACTTGATAATTTCAAGGTAAGAAACACATCTGCAGACTGAATTTTTTATAATTTTTTGCTTTGGGTATTAAGAAATAAGTCACAACATTTACTATAAGTGTAGAAAGAAACAGAGCAGCTTGTTATCCAATGGGATTTCAAAAATTCAATGATTGTCCAAGAGGCTAAATTGAAGAGGAGGAAGTGATTCTGTCTCCAAAGCTTTTTTGAATATGGGTTCAGCAACAACTTGATTTGCCAGGCACTTACCCAAGTGCCACTTCCTTTGATAACAAATATTATAAAGTGGTGAATACATTACAACTTCCCGAAGTGGACGATCTGGTCCTGGCGTTGGCATCATCTTCAAATATGCTCAGTGATGCAGATGTTGTCAAGGCAGATAAGTCCGAGCTGGCATTGCGTAAGGCCCACCAGGCTGCTGCATGGGCCGTGAAGACAACTACTGCAGCATCCTTCTTCATTAGAGTCTCTTTGATTTGGCTTTGCCAGGTGCAGGAGAGGATGCCCACTAGTGACGTCAGGAGAATTAGGATTTTAGCAAGGTGATCACAGCGATGGAATACTCAGCCGATGCCACACTGAATTCGATGAAGTTTGTTTCCAGGGCCATAACGTTGGCAATAACATCTTGACGCCTTCTGTGGCAGGCTGACAACAAGCAATGATGGAAGATGGTGTCGGCTCCATGTAAAGGTGGCAAGCTGTTTGGGGATCCACTGGAACCAGTCTTGGTGGAAGCCAGGGACAAAAGAAAGATCCTGCCTTCTCTTTTGCGCAGAGCAGATAATAGGTTTTCACCTTTTTGGCAGTCCTTTCTTTCATCTTATTACAGGCCTTTCAACGAACTCAAAAGTTGTTTGGCCAGAGGCAGAACTTTCCGTCATCCCAGGGGTTCAGGGACAGAAACAAGCCCCAAACACAAAACAAGTGCTCCTTTCAAGGGAAGGCAACTGTCCTTTCCATCACCCCAAGTGACTACCATACCAAGGCTCCCATTGGTGGCAGACTAAGCCTTTTTGCAGACCAATGGGAGCAGACGACAACGGATGCCTGGGTGCTAGAATTCTGATACAAACCTCTGAGCTTCTTTATCTGATGTCCAACCTCAAAAGACGCAACCAAGACAAATCTGGTGGAGGCAGCCATTCAGCATTTACGGTAAATAGAAGCGATAGAGACAGTTTCAGAAAATCAACAGGGGCATGAATTTTATTCAATACTTTTCATACCAAAAAGCTCGGAGGGATGGAGAGCAATTCCCAATCCAAAAGGACTGAATCATTACCTAATATACAGAAAATTCAAAATGCACACTCTACAATTCATTCTGCAGAGTGTTAAGAGAGAGAGATTATTTGACGTCCATCAGTATCACAGAGGCTTACTTTCACATACTGATTCGGCAAGATCACCATCAATACCTGATGTTTTGGTATGAGGGAAGACATCTACAATACAGAGCCCTCCTGTTTGGCCTGGCATCAACACCCAGAACCTTCACAAAGATTCTGGCAGCATTGACAACCCATCTCAGAATCATCCTGGTCCATATAAAATGCTACCTTGATAATATTCTAATCCAATCATCATCTCATAGGCAAGCAGAGGAGGCCTTACAGATCACCTTGCAGGCATTGCAGGCCCATGGTTTATCAATCAACATCAGCAAGAGCCATTTTTCTCCAACCCCTCGTTTATTACACTGGGAGCGATAATAGACACAGTAGCTGGGGTGGTCTCCTTCTCTCCAGAGCAAAGGTTAGACATCCAGGGACTGGTGACTCAAGTGAGATCCCTCAGAGTAGTATCGCTTGATCAACTACCTCAGCTGCTGGGCAAGATGATCTCTTGGATTGCAATCATGCCATGGGCTCGACTGCACGCACGAGACCTGCAGTGGTTCCTGCTACCATTTCAGAAGTTGGGTCGGAGCAATTCATTGTCAAAAGTAAAACTATCCCCAAATGTGTTATCGTTACTTTGGTGGAGGTCCTAGGCAATCATCAAGGGGTTCTTGTTCAGAGAACAAGGCCCATTACGATGGATGCCAGCCTCTCAGGCTGGGGGCACATTTCCAAGACCTAGTGGCTCAGGCCAAGTAGTCAGACATAGATTTGACCCACAACATCAATTGGTTAGAACTACAAGCAGCCCACCTTTCTCTCAGGGAATTCAAGGACAGGATTGTTTTTATGGACAATGTGGCCACCAAGGCCCACATCAACAGAATGGGGGAACTCATTCCAAGCCCTTCATGAAAGAGGCAGAACGGCTGAGCTGCTGGGTAGAGAAGTGACTGGGTTCCATCAAAGTACAGCATATATAAGGAGTGAGGAATATGAGAGCAGACTGACTGAGCAGAGCCACTCTAGACCAATCCGAGTGGCGCCTGCATCCAGCCCTGTTCAAGGAGATATCAGACTGTTTTGGTCTTCCAATAATAGACCTTTTTGTGACTCTTTCGAACAGTCAGCTGCCAAGTTGTTTTCAAGATTCCCAGAACGGGGGGAAGAAGGAGTAGACGCACTCAGGTGCCTATGGCTATGGGGTCTCCTTTATATCTTCCCACCACTCCCACTCATACTAGGAGAAATCAGGTGGGTCATCAAGGAGAAAGTGGAGGTCCTTTTTTAAATCCCTCATTGGCCCAGGCGACCATGGTTCGTGGATCTGGTGGGTCTCTCAATAGGCAGGTCATGGAGAATCCTCCCCGAAAGGATCTCTCTCAGCCAGGGGCCAATAGAATATCTGGAGTCTCAGTGGCTCCAATTGGCCATCTGGCACTTGAGCAGAGAATTTTGACAGGACAATTTCTCCTCCCAGATGATCAGAACCATTCAGGCAGCCAGGAGACCATCTACCACCAGAATTTATGATGCAACATGGAAAGCCTTCTGCGAGTGGTGCGCAATGAAGGGAGTTCAGCCCATTTCAGTAACAGTGGCCCAAGTACTGGACTTTTTGCAGGCAGCACTAGATAAGGGCTTAGCCTCTGCCACTATTCATAGACAGGTAGCAGCCCTTTCAACGGTCTTGACTTTCGGGGCCTTTGAGTCCCTATCACAGCTCCCGGTGGTACGTAGATTTCTCACAGGAGACACCAATTTGAAACCGCTGGTGGTGCATAGGTACTCCTCCTGGGACCTATCCAAGGTGCTTCAGGCACTTACGACTGCACCTTTTGAACTTTTAAGATCCGTTAATCTATGTTTTCTGATGTACAAGGTGATCTTCCTTGTAGCCATAACATCGGCCTGGAAGATATCGGAGCTGGAGGCCCTAATACAGGGAGGATCTCTGTATTTTCCACACACTAACTGGTTGGGGTTGCAGGTGTGTGTGGGGGGACATTTGCCATCATCACCCACATGCATTGCTTCAACTTCATCAAAAACTGGGGACTGTTAGGGAGGAAAAGGCATGTCCTCAGGTTAAACAATTCAGTCTAAAGAGCAAGCAGACCAGAGTCTTCCCACGCTGTCTGGATCCTATCTTCACCCTCTTAGAAGGAGTATTAACTTTAGCACTTAAGGAAAAAGAAACCTCAGAATATTACAGAAGCTGGGAATGCTGGTATGACTGAATAGAACAAAAAGAGAAAATATATTAGTAAACAACATAAAATGTAAAAGAGGTAGTAATTGTATATTTGCAATAAGATGTATTTGTAAATATATCACCAATATTGATAACAAACAAGGAACCATAGACTGTCGATAATAGAATTGCTAATTTTTAATCTTTTTTTTCCTTTTTCCTTTTTTTCTGTGTGTTGTGTATGTGTTTGTTTGATATTTTAGTTGTATAATCAATAAAGTGTTTTTTTTAAAGCAGTGTCTCAGGTAAGACCAATGCCCCTTTGATATTAAATCAAATAAGGATAGCCTTATGGTTTTTTTTCCAATTTTGAAAGATAACATACATGTTAAACATCTGCTATCTGCAGAATACAAGGGTTTTTTTAATGTTAATTAACAGTAATGTGCTAATACCAAAATTAGGATTAGAAAATGCTACAGATACCCAGGGTATTTCATGAAATTGAAAGATTGGACACACACTGCTGGGCTGAGATTGGGCAAATTCTGACAAGCAGTTGAGGAAGAGTAACTAGATCTAGATTACAGTTGTATTTCTCAAGATTCACAAGCAACAATTATTGCCTTATTTTATTGAAAAGTTATTATTTTAAAAATTAAGCCAGAAATCCAGGATTGTAATTGGACTGGCCAAATTAAAAATAGATCTTTCTGATTTCATTTGGAAAGGTTTAATATGCAGCAAAGTAAAATGCAGCGATTGCAGGTTACTCAAGATACTGTAATAAATTTTCATCATGTATTCCTTTTCAGTGTAGTTGCATGACATCCTTTTTGTCTGGGGTCTGCCATACATTTTATATTTCTCTCCTGTTCCTGCATTTATGCAAACTTCTGGAAATATCTTGACAGTTCAGGATTGTATATGTTATATTAATAAGCAGTCTAAGATCAGTGACCCTAGAAAAAGAGTAGCAAGCTCAAGGGAGACCCTTTAATAGGATTGTTTCAATTTTTTTTTAAAGTAAATACTGCAGTTTCTTAAAGAAGGCAGCAGTAGTTATTTTTCTTATTTGCATTATATAATGTGCATTTTGCTGCCCTTATTCATCTCTGATTGGGGGTTTCTGTTTAATGCATCTTTGATGAAAATACTCCACACAATAAAAGGGAAAATTGTTATGATAATTTTATATAGTTCTTACATTTTTTGCTATCCATGCAGAGTAAAAGATGCTTTTATTTCAGAATAAATTAATTAAATTCAGTGAATTGCCTTTTTTTTACACATTTTGTTTAAAAGCATGAGTGAGCAAGAATTTTTTTTCTCTCATGCTTACAAATTTCTAGATATAAAAGAATTTGATATTGTGTTATTCCAGATTTTTGAGATAGAAAAAGAAGCTTTCAATTTCCCTATCTTTTTCCCAGAAGACACCATACTTAGATGCCATAGGGCATCATGACTATGTGAGCAAAAATTCCATAGTAATGACTTTCAAGCTAAGACTGAAAAGAAAAGAACCTGTTGAGAAAGAAGTCAATTTGATCTGCTGATTGAAGTTCATTTATTAACAGGATTCAGACATCCTTTTTGACACTTTAGAGGCTTTGTGTATGATAACAAAAAAATCAGGAGGACTTTGACAATAAAATGTGTTCGTCAGTGCCTGCTCTTTGTGTACAATTCCACCAGTGAGGTGGAAGAATAATGACAAATATACAAGTAGAACAAGGGTGTCAAACTCAATTTCATTGAGGGCCACATCAGCATTATCGTTGCCCTCAAAGGGCCAGGTGGGCGTGGCTGGCTCAATGTCCCTCAAATCAAGGGTACCTGTGGAGGGCCAGGCAAGCCTGTGGAGCGGGTCCAGAGGACTCCAGCGGAGGAAGGTGACACCAGGGTAAACACCAAAGCCTCATCTACCAGAGGAGCCTCACCGGACATGAAGCCAAAGGGGGGAGCTGGCCCACCCATCAGGAAGTGGATGGGACCTGGCCCATGGGGTGAAAGACAGGGAGACAGGAATGCGGGGTGGCACAAGCCAAGTGTCAAGGCCCGGCTTTGGGTCGCCCTTTCCATTGCATGGCAGGACCAGAAAGAGTGGTGCGGGACTCAGACTGGATGTGGAGCTGCGGCCTGAGATGGATGGCGTATAAATTTAATAAATTACAAATAATAAAAATAATATGTTAAAACAATATGCTCAAACTGTGGCTTGCAATCTAGTTTCGGATCCCAGTAAATTATCTAATTTTTTTAGATTAAAATTATGATTTATTACTAAGTTCTAAAACCATAATAGTTCCATTAATATCTATTCATTATTTCAGAATTGAAATGCTAAAAATTCATAATGCTTACATTAAGTTTCAAGTTGGCTACTCCGTAAGACTGAAACTGGACACCCAAGAATGGTTAAAAGAGGGTCTGATTACTTATACTGAAGTCTTTTCAAACATAAACAGTGCTTCAAATTTAAGAGCCAGAGATACCAAACCTTAATCATGGTCTCTGACCAACCTTACAATAAAAAAAGAAAAATGATTTCATACAGCATTTTGTTCTCCTGAAAAAAAGATTAAAAAAGACATATCTCATTAAACTTCCTTTTGCAATTGTATGACTTTGATGAAGATACTTGGACACCTGGTATGTGTTACATTTCAAACTCGGGTAATTGTAATTACATTTTGCCCTATTGTGCAAAATCATGTAATGTCATTTATAACCCTTTAAAGGCCTGAATTTATATCTATTTGAGCTATATAGTGAGGTTTTTCTTCATTATCAGCTCCTGATAATGGTATGGACGTGGCTGGACATTGTTTTCTTGGGAATTGTCTTATACTTTGTGGCTAATTTATTTCTAGTACACACTTTTAACAGTCTTGTAATTTTTTCCACCAGGCTTGATGAGAGATGGAAATGTTACAGTTCACTCTGTTCCTTTTTCTGTTGAGAACATACATACTCTGCTAATAATAGGAAAAAATTAAGTCTAGAATGTCTGCTTCATCCAAATATGTGCCCTTAGAGTGCTCAGTGTGTATTTCTAAAACGGAAGAATGTATCAAAATGAATGGTAGATAACAATGGAATGTCTTTACTAACTACATTTTTGATTCAACAATGCCATTGCAGTTTTTCTTGCACAAAAGATAAGTAGTCCTGTTTTGTCTTGCTTAGAAGAACACTTTCACGATGACTCCTAGTTTGAAGAATAGTATTATGTGAACTGCAGGACATGTATCTTTCTGAATAAAGTTCTCTATTACTGCATTACAGCTGATAATCTATTGTGAAAGTTAAATCCATTGGCTGATTAAGTGCAGGAGAAAATAAAAGGCAAATCATTGCCTTTAGATAACTTAAGGGAGAGTTGTGCTGCTTTTGTAATGACCTGAGCAGTTAATGATCAACAAATGTTATGCTTGTTAGGTTCGGAATGTTGATTGCTTTGTGAAAGAAATTGGGTAGAATTATAAACAAAAAATACAGTAACACTGTGACAATAGATTTCATATTTCTAAAAGATTGCCGCCAAATATTTGTATTTATCTTTCATGCCAATTTTAAAATGTTTACAAAGGGACATGCATACAGCTTAATATTCAATTCTACTTTTAACAATAATTTACAGAGCAAAAAATTTGGTTTCGTATTTTTATGCAAGGCAAGGAAATTTTATTAGTTTTTTAAAAATAGTAATATAATGTGTTAAAATAGTAATGATAATGTGTTATGTTCATAACAGATTTGTTCCTCGCTATTTAGTGGTAAATGAATTCACACTTGACTTATAATATTAACACAAAATATAATTTTTTGTCTTTTTGACCATTCATGTAATTCCTTCCCTGCCTCCAAGTTGCATATATTCAAACAAAAATCTTAAAATCTGGGAAACTGCATCTTTTTGAATTATTAACTGGCTTAGAAACGTTACTTGAAGGTAATGAATAAACAATCCATTAGTAATTAATACATGGGTTTTTATAGTCTATAATATTGTATCTTTTCCCATTAGATTTAAAATAGGCATCGGTTTTCCCCTTGATGAACTCATTCAAGTTATGTATTTGAATTTAAGTTGCCTCACCCATTTCCTCTTGCAAAGGTGTAAAATAGCCAATTAATGCTATGCATGTAAATCAACAGCACTTTGCTTCTAAGAAAATAAGTAGATTTCCCATTTATGTTCCCATCCAGAGTATATTACACCAAAGTTGAAATAAAGAGGAAAAATTTGTTTCTAGTAGTTTTCTAAAATTCATTCTAATCAGTGCTTACAGTACTTTATAAATACTTAGAGAACAAAATCATATTTGTGGGTTTTCTTTAACTGCAGTGCAAAACATGACTACCTTTCTGTTCAACTAAAATCTGGCATTTTAGTTGAAGATACATAAGACTACATAGTTCTTTAACTGAAGATTGCTTCAGGGGGCATAGGCATGTATGACTGTGTTTTCAACTGACATTTTAAACGCTCAATAGTTCCTTGTCTGTAACGGGATGTATGTTACAACTTAAAACACTTATAGGCAGCTGGTTTTACCTAGCTGAAACCACCACTAAGGCCGGGTAGAACTGTTTCCTTGGCTCTTTCGTCCTTTATCTGACTTGCTTTGTTGATAACAGTGATACAAAGGGCCTGCTTGTGTTTTGGGTTGCTTAGACTGAGAAATATGAGAGGTCTAGTATATTTAAAAGAGAAATGAGGACTTTTGCAGGTTGAAATCTTCTGAGAGCTCTGTCTACTGAAAGCGGCTCTGTTGTTAGCTAAAGAGCCCTGGTTGAAATTAGCTGTTGCCTAGAGTTGTTCACTTTCTGCAATTCATTGCTGACGAAGCTATGCATGAGCTGAGCCAGCAGTCTGTCACACTCAGAGATTTTAGGATGTAGTTTAGATCAGTGTTTTTGAAGATTTGAAATGGGCCTTTTTATTATTTCAAATTGGAAAACTAATTCTGCAGTTTAGAAGCAGAAAAAAGAAATAGCCCATTTATAAAGCTCAAAGTGATATGTAACTTCTGATGATTCCATGAAATTGGAAGAACAGAGACAGTGATATGAGCACCATTTTTAAGTCAAATACATTAAAACTGGAAATTCTCCTGGACACATTTATGTGATATTCAGTGTGCTTTGTCCATTGATAAGTTGCATCCCTTTTCCCCATATTAGACAAAAAAAGGAGAATTGAATTACTCTTGAAGTGACCCATTAATGGATTAGCTCATTTATGGAGCTCTGGATTTATCTTAGAAGTAAGAGTGAATAGAATGGCAAATGTCAATAAATTAAATTCTTAGGCTCCAGTTCTATACATATTATCTGGGTTACAAGTACCACTGAAGTCAGTGTGTCAAAGTAGAGACATACATGGTGATGCTTAATTAATGAGATAGTACTATCAAGAATTGGCAGCATGTTTTTTCCAGGTATGGGTGAATCTGGAACCTTTCACAAACAAATCCCATGCTCTACTTCATAGCCATACTAAGTCATATTTTGCACATAGAGATTACACAGATGTTTCTTGATTAAATTATATTCAAAGCAATAAGGGTTAATCTTCAATTATCTGATGATAAGGAAGTGGCTGAAAAAGACATAGAGCTGCTGACAGATACCTTGTGCTATACTTTCAAAGAATCTTAACAATCTGATCTACCAAGCTGCATTTCAGCTAAAAACAATTCAAATGCTCATGTGTTCATTTTCTGAGCTTAGGACATATTAAATCAGAAAAGTAACTGTAATTTGCATAGGGTTTCCCTAAATGCACCAAATCAGTTTTATCCCTGTAATAAAGCTCAGTAAGCAGAGGTTTAATATAGGATTGTTTGCTCAGTAGAAATATCAGTATGAAAAAACACACATACAGAAACAGCTGGTAAGAATTCCAAAACAGCCACAAGTCTAGAAAAAAAGTCAGATTTGAAAAAAAAATGTAGGGGGTTCTATCTGTTCTAAATTATCTATTTTTTATCACTGTTATTTCTCCAGCCTTAAAAAAATACATATTTCCATTTTGAGGAGTTTAAAAATTGCTTTATAAAAATTGGTTGGTTCAGTTTGTATTCTGTGGATAGAAACTTTAGAGGACTCATACATTGTTCAATTTATTTTTATTAGTATAAGAGACTTTCAAAGCCACAAAGATGCTTTACAATAGGGAATGTTGAAGATCCCAGTCCTGTCAGCACCTTCTGAATGAAACATCATTTTCTGAACTCTCACAATAGCCATGGGATCCTGTGAATAACTATGTGAGTTAAGGAGGCACAGGAAGGCTGAAAGAAGCTGCTTCATGACCATGTTATGTCAATACTTCCTTAATTGAAATGCAGATTGTTCTGGGGTTTCAGTTCCTAGAAAAGACTCAGAGGGGCTTGCCAGCAGATTCAGAGTGCACATCCATGTCTGCTTTGAAGAACAGTTTTTCCTTTGAAGTACATTTTTTGCTCCAGATGTTGGGCATTTCTATTTGAAAAAATACAGATTTGCCTCTTTAATCCTGAAATTAAAAGATTTCATAGTCTGCAATGCCATATTACCTGCTTTTGCTAAAAATTTTTACAAGAATCAACTCTTGGGAATCTTCACCTTATCTACACGAAATTAAGATGGTATTTCAAAGCAAACATTCTGAAATTTACATAAGTTCAAATCTCCACAAATAAATCAAATAGACTCATTCATTCGTCATGTTCTGATTCTTCATGGTTTTAGGTTGTCAAATCTAAATCACATTTTTCCTTGTGTTTTAAAATGTGTCTTACATCACAATATGGAAGTTGGGTCTAAACAAAGTTGCTTTGTTCCAATATTACTGTTGATTTCTTTAAAGCAAGTTGGCATCGTGTAGTGGTAAATGAAGAGATCACAGAAGTGATCTTGATGATCTTCTGAATTAATGGCCTATAGCAGTGGTTTTTAACCTTTTTGAAAGAATCGCCCCCTTGAGCCATTGAGGAAGTTCTCATCTCCCCCCTCCCCCAACATAACCTCTCAGTCACAACACAGGGAAATAATTTTTCAATTTATGCCAACACGTTTTTTGTTTTCTTTAAAATTGTCATCAGGACATATCAATGCAAATAACTTATTTCAAGTCTTTTTCCCATATCTCAACTGTGTGAAAAATTCTGATGGCACCCATCACTTTACTCCCAAACTTCGTGATACTTGTATTTCATTATTATCTTATTTATTCAAGACACTTAAATGCAATGACCACTGAAAACAAAATTCAATTGCAAGAAAATGAAATGCCTGAAAAAAACAGTAACATTTAATGATTTAATTACAAGTGAATTTTAAGACACAAAAAGAAATATTAAAAAAGGGCATGAGAACAAACCGCAAGGCAGGAACTAAGAATTTCAAGATGAAAACTCTGAAACTAAATTAAGATTCAAGGAAAATATATATTCATGCACACTGTAAAAAGGGTTAAAAAGACACAAAGAAAATTTTTACAGAAGGAAAGCAACAAAAATCAGAGCGACAAATTTAATGGGTAGAGTGATAGAGGCTGCTGCGCAACGTGAAGATGAGCGATGTGTATTCACATATGTATGACATTCTGTACTGAAGCTAGCTGGAGAAACATTTTAAAACAGTTCAATCCACTAATAGCGAGTGATCTGATGTTTTTGTACGACAGATATACAGCAGTTCACTGTACAAAAAAAGTCTCAAAAGTGTCCCCAAAACTTCTTACTCCATCGCCCCCATATCAACCCCCCTTCCAGTCCTTCGCCCCCACGTTGCCCCTTTTCGCTCCATCACCCCCTGAAAATGAAATTGCCCCCTGTGGGGGGCAGTATCGCCCAGGTTAAGAACCACTGTCCTATAGGATCATAGTTATTGAGGCAGTACAATCAATTTTCTCTAAACTGAATACATTAGTTTATATATAGTATAATATATTGAATTATTGCAATTATTTTGGATCTTTGAAATTAAAATGCAAATGCTGACAGTATTGGTTCCCCAATTCAGTGGTAAAACAGTCCCAATAGATAATATACTCAGTGAGTGGTGGGCTGCAAATTTTTTAACAACCAGTTCCCTGCCCTAATGACTGGGTGAGTGGGCATGGGTGGGGAGTCATGTGACTGTGGGCATGGCCAACGCTATGTCCCCTTGCGTGGGTGGCACCTGTATGGGACTGTTCTGACCAAGGCTTCCTAGACCGTAATTACACACTTGCTTATTTTAAAAACAAGTCTTATTTTATTGCAACACTGGGAATTGTTTTTATTCCCAGCTGGAATTAATCTCAAATAGTCCCCCAAGATAAGCACCCACCTTTCTTTTCTGTGAAGTGCTGCCAATAACAGTGTCAAATCAACTAGAAAAAAAACCAACCGAAGTACAAAGAGCTTCAAGAATGAATCTGAACCGAACCAACTACTTTGATTCCTGCAAAGGTTTTATCATCTTCACCTGCCCTTTATGCCTAATGGGAGGGTCAATTACCTCCCAGCCTTACTCCCGAGTTGCCTCTTTTTGTTTCAGCTGCTATCTTCTAGCAGCTCTGCGCACATGGACACTGGGAACAGGCTCCCCTAGGTCCTCTGCCTCGCTGCTGCCAGACTTGGAAGGCTCAGGAGGCAGCACCCCACTCCCAGATGGTCCTGACCCCGTCTCTGCATTGGACGCAGGACCCTTGTCTGAGTCCTTTCCAGACTGGTCTCTCTTTTTTCCCACTGTCTGATTATGCTGCTATCTGCACAGGCTGCTGGTGAATCACAACATGGACAGACAGGGTTTGGGGAGGGAATGCAGGGGTCTCTGGAGGGGGTGGAGGAAAAAAAGATCCAACCTGTGTGTGTGTGTGCACGAGAGCTCACACCGTCGCCAGCCCTGATATAACTCCAAGATTGGATCGGATCTCTCTCATGTGCACAAACACTCACAAACACACTCTCCTATCCTCCCTGCTTTAGGCAGGCTTAGAAATTCCACCAGGCCCAGCATGCTGCAGACACCCCTCACTCAACCCTTTGCCTGGCTCACGTTCTCCATCCCCAGTCTAGCTTGATGCAGGTGGCAATGCAGTTCACATTGCCCTTTCCAAGTCTTCTGTTGTTGAGGCTTTGTCCAGCCAGGGGAAAACAGACAGGGGCCTGGGGAGGAATCCTGCATCAAGCTAGACTGGGAAAGCTGGCTGCAAAAGGAAGAAAAGCCAGGTGAGCTGGACCCAGACACTTCTTGGGTCCCCTCACCCTAGAAACAGCAGTCTCATACTTGTCCCTCTCTGCTAGCCCCTTTCTTTGCATGGGATCACCCAGCAGCAGAGAAAGAGAGGAAGAAGGGGGCAGTGGCGGCCGCTAGCATTCAGGGGAGAGTGCCACACAGAAATGGGAGCACACAGAAGGGAGGAGCCCCCTTCTCCCTCTCTGTCTCCATTGCTGGGCAATCCCATGCAAAGAAAGGGGCTAGCAGAGAGGGGAAGAGTGTGAGTTTGCTGCTTCTGAGACAAGGGGACCCGGGACACACCTGGATCCGACTCACCCGGCTTCTCTTCCTCTTGCAGCCAGCTTTTTGGACTGTTTTCAGGATGTTTTGGGGGGGCATTTTTCAGACCGTTTTCAGACCAAAAATGGTCCGAAAAACAGCCTGATTTTGGCCCTTTTCCAGGCTGTTTTTGACCCCCAAAACAGGTGGGTGTGGGGCCAGCCAATGGTCCGATTTGCTGGTTCTCCAAACCACACAGAATCAAAACAATTGTGGCAATCTGGTCCAAACTGGTAGCAGCCCACCTCTGGGTATACTTTATGTCTTCCTAAAGATACAGATTTGTGGGTTAATCAATGGAGATTTTTGTGCAAACCATTTTAAAATATAGCTATATGTGTTAATTATATTTTGTCCTCTACCACACTCTCTACAGCCTGTCAATTGGAAGTATAGCTGAAAAGTGAAGTTTGTATGGAATGTTTCACCTATAAATGTTACGGTGTACTGGAATGACTCTGCCCTGAAATCTGTGTGGCTCCATTCTGTTGGTGTTCCACAAGATCTTGAAGATTGTATTGTTTTTACGACCCTTGCATCCAATCATCCTTGTATCCAAAGATGATTGGAGCCCCTTGTTGAATACATTTTTGTGTTTTTGTATTGAGCAAGCAAATTCCCTATTATTTTTTTATTCTATTATGTTTCTATTGTGCATTACATTGTGAGCCATCCAGAATTGTTTTGAAGTTAAGGGGTACCTAGATTTAATTAATTAAAGAAGTGATAATCGGCATTATTATATGATTCACGTATTAGTCACATTAACCTATACAGTTTTATTTAGAAAGCAATAAATATATTGTCAAATACATTGCTCAGCTTTATTGATTATAGGTCTCTATTTTTGGAACCAGTTTTAAATAGATATTTGCAGACATTCTGAAAAAAATTAAAGAAGTTATTTGGAGAAGTATATATTTTATTAAAGTATTACCGTAATTCTGAAATATAATTTTAAATATTCTTAGTGTCACCCTTTCTAATAAATACATATTTCCATAGAACTGCAAAACAACCAAAATGTGACTTTTTAAAAATGTGCTTAGCTTATTAGAATTCAGATTAATTACAATTATAATCAAAATTTCAACTTCACATTCCAAAGAGTGGAATATTTGTTTGCTTTGTTTCAGCCATCACTCCTAAGATATAGTCCATTAAACTTCATTTTCATGCATTGCTGAAAAATGATTGCAGGTTTTGATTTCCATTACAGAATCATTAGTAATATTAATAAGAGTTCTCATGAATAGCACACTTAAGAAGATTATCCAGGGAATGATAGCTTTGCAGTTTGTTAATGGAATAAAATTGACATTTAAAAGCTGTGTCATGCTTAAGCAAATTAACATATTTTTTTTCAATAATCGCTTTGACTTGTACAGTCAGGAAAAATAAAGATTTACCCCTTCTTGCCAAGCAATTAAGTTTATTAGGGGGAAGTACTGATTTTTACAGGAACATGCATAAAGTATTGCTCTTTGGTTTAATCTTTTATTTCTATAATTTTGCTACTTTTAAATTCTCACTTTTTATGCCATTTCTACAACACACAAGCTACATTCTGAATTGCAATTGTATATGAGAAGAAAATTTGAACCATAACGTTAGTCACTTAGAGGAGCACTTTCATCATCTTTAATCACTGATAGATTGTTTTTGTTTGACTCTATCTACCATGATTCTCCCAACAATATGCCCCCCATAGGAAATCCCAGCATGTTTGCTAGGCATAAAATGAAATCAAGCCCCTCCCCCCAAATTTAGGCCTATTTTAAAACCTGCGAAATGGAGGGAAGGGCGGGGGGACTTGCTGTTAGAAGTGCCCCACAAACAGCTACGCCTCACCACCAGCCACTCCTAATGGCTGTTTATGGTGGGGCATGGAGGGCTTCCTACCCCCCCTTTGCTGTAGACCCGGGTCAGCGGGCGGCAGCAGTGTGGATGTCCACTGGCAGCATTTCAGATGCTTCTCGGGCCTCCATAGCTTCCATGGTTGCCGACGGCGCTGGCGCCTGTCTCACCAGCGCTGTCTCCAACAACGTCTGAGTCGCTCCCACTTTTCCCCTCCATCCCCTTTCCCGCAACAATAGGGAATAAAGCATTTTGAGGTACCTGGGAACGCCACACAGTGCTTTTTCGTTTCATCCCGAATGGCTGGTTGGGCGTGAAAAGAGCCAAGCGAGCGTTTCTGCCGCTGCTACCCTTGGTGCTCCAGCCTCGGGCTCTGCAAGTTTCCAAAAGTCCCGGTGCACAGCCTGTTCCTGCATTCTAAGCGTTCCCAGGCTGAGCTGCAGCTGTCCCTTTCTCGCCAGCTCCATCTTCAACAGTGGCGGCAGCAGCGGGAACCATGGAAGTTATGGAGACGGCTCCCCCACTCGAGAAGCAGCTGAAACGCTCACTCGGCTCTTCTCACAGCCAACCAGCCACTCAGGATTAAAATAAAATGCACCTCGGAAAACGTGGAAGCTACGGAGGCCCGAGAAGCGGTTGAAATGCTGCTGGCAGACATCCTCACTGCCATTGCCCGCCCGTTGACCCAGGTCTGCAGGAAAGGCGCTTGGCAGGGATAGGGAGCCCTCCGCACTCCACCATGATCAGCTGTTAGGAGTGGCTGGTGGCGAGGTGTGGCTGCCCACGGGGGGGAGAAATTAATTCACCCCCGAAAAGACGTCCTAGCCGTTTTTTCAGGGCCCCCCCCCCAAAAAAAGACGCGGCCTTATTATATGAGAAACACTGTATGGTTTATATGATTTTGTGGATTATTGCACAATCAGTGTCTAGAAGTCTTGGGAAATTATTTTTCAATCAGCCTTAAATGTGCTTGCTCTATGAAGGGTAATGTTTACCTGCAAAGAAGGCTACAATAATATATTCCTTGATTCAGTCCTATACCCAAACGTTACAGGGGTACTTTGATCTATTTGCTGAATCAACTAACTTTGTGTGATCATGATAAAACAACTTAGCAAGGTCAGATACATGGGAGACTACTAGACGAGACTAGAAGATAAGAAAAAATTCATTCTAGAAGACAAATCCTATTATTGCCAATAAAACTGTAGAGACATGGAGATGTCCTAACAATCACTTGAAGTCAAAGTACGCTTTAAAAAAAACTTGTTTTTAATCTGTCTTTATGTGGAGGCAACTGACCATTATGTGGTCAGTAACTCTCCACAGGCTTTGGCCTGTATTTCTTAGTAGGAGACACATGTCTTAAATGACCTTAAATCCTGAATTTTTTTTTCAAAATTATGTTATTTTTAGTTACCTGATCCACTCTTAATAAGTTGACTGAAATTTTTAAAGTGATATAGATAGTCCTTGACATAACAACCACAATTGAGCACAACATTTCTACTGCTAAGTGAGACCACTTGTTAAGTGAGGTTTGGCCCATTTTACAATCTCTTTTTGCCCCACAGTTGTTAAGTGAATCTCTGCACTTGTTAAATGAATCATGTTGCCATTATGCCTATATGGCTTAGCCCATTGACTTTGCTTATTGGAAGCCAGATGGGAAGGTTACAAATGATGATCACATGACCCTCGGACAGTACAACTGTGTAAATACGTGCCAGTTGCCAAGCACCCAAATTTTGTTCCCATGACGATGAGGATACTGCAATGTTTTATAAATATGAAAACTGGTCATGTCACTTTCAGTGTTGTCACTTTGGTCATTAAACAAATGGTTGTAAGTCAAGGACTATCTGGAGATCATCTCGTCAAACCTAGCTTCAATAATACAGAATCTACAGCTTCCTGAAGCAATCTCCATCATTGTTCAGGTATTGTGTTAGGAAGTTTTCTTGATTTTCACTTGAAATACACTTTGCCATTTAAGGGAGTTGTTACTTGCCTTATTCTGCCTTGTCTTTTGCATGACAGTATTTCAAATACTTGAAAACAGCTGTAAAGTCTTGCTGCAGGCTAGGCATACTCAAAACCTTCAATTGTTCTTCAAAAGCTTTTCCTTTCAGGCCTCAATCATCTGCATTCTTTCCTGTTCTGGTTATGTTTCAGTTTCTCAGCGTCCAGGTTCTCAGTGTCATTCTCTTGAATGACATGGAGGAAAAAGAAGTGGAAAACTGGGAAATATCCTGTTTTACCTATTGTATTTTTTAGGATTAGATTTAAGAAAGTGAATCCTCTCATTTTCTCGAAAGCTTTTTATGCTCAAATTTTGGATGTCCGTGTGAGTGTGTTCTTCTTTCATGTGTTACACAACCCATCCTCTCCATTTCAGTTTGTTTTGCCTTGCTTTTCAATTTTTGCATTTTTTTCATGAGTTTTATCCCACCAAATTTAATTAATGCCTATTAAATCATTTTCGGCTTGCATTAAGACATTTAGTTCTTCCTCTTCGTTTTCCATGGTCAGTAGATTTGTATGAGGACACTGGAATCATGTAAATTGACCTGGGCCTACCTGCGTTATGTGCCCTTCTTCACATCCTGCCTACTCTTCACCCCATTCCTGCATTACTTATTTTTACACTATTTTCTGGGCTTAATTTCACTTTACCTCCCATAGGATTCAGAAGTTTATAATAATCTCAATATAATACTCTCAATAATCTTCTTACCAGAAGTCTATTTTGAAAAATTTATTTCATTTTATTGTTTTAAAAAATCCAAACCATTTCCTTTGGCACCATCTGTGGAGCCTGTTGCTAAAGATATTTTCTTTCCTCCTAAGGCATATCTTTTGATAATAAGGAGTGGATAAAACACTATGCGTATCCCAGCCCCTTTAGCCTGCTCAGTGTTTCTCAGGTTAATAGCTATGTGCTTCTCAGAACACAAGAAAATGGGTTTGTAAAACCTTACTAAAGTTATATCAAATCTATAAATTCCTTCATTGTTAGTAAACTGGCTTGCCACCTCTGCTGTCCATCAGGTTCATTAAGAATTGCCCATCCTGATGGAATTAGAGATAAAATGGGAACAAGTGAAAAATGTCCAGTTGCTGAGATTTCTGTAACCTAACCATTTTTCCTTTCAATAATCTAATTAGACATTTGTCAATAATCATGTTAACTTTTGTCAGGAAGTTATTGTAACAAATTATTGTGTTGTTTCTATGTGGATTGTTTGTAAGTGATATTTGTCAGTAGAGAGTCCTGGGAGTCATACGCCATATCCTCTGTGTACAGGAAGGCTATCCTCCCCCCAACCAGTGGCCAACTTTTGTTAAGTGAATCACTCACTGCAGTTGGTAAATTAGTAACATGGTTGTTAAGTAAAACTGGTTTCCCCATTGGCTTGGCTTGTCAGAAGGTCACAAAAGGTGATCACATGACCCCTGGACACTGCAATTGTCATAAATATGTGAAAAACTGTCATAAGTCACACTTTTCAGTGATGTAATTTTGAAAGGTCACTAAATTGTTGTAAGTTGAGGACTACTGTAATGTTCTCCTCTTTTGAATTAGAAGCAACAATAAAGGGTCACTCTCTAAATCCTGTGGAGTAGGAGTGTCAAACTCAAGACCTTTGGGCCGGATCCTGGCAGAGGGGGCTGCAGGAGGCTGTTGCAGCCCAAAACGGGGCAGAGGGGGCCACATGCAGCCCAAAGCTCCATTTACATTGGCAGAGGGCTATCAAAACAAACTAAAAACAGAACAAAAGGAGAAATGTTTTCCCTGTTGCATTTTAGCATGCAAGGAGGGACAAGAAAGGGAAAGAGTAAAGACAAAGAAAAAAAGGGAAGATTGGAAGAAAGCAAAGGATGAAAAATAAGGAAAAAGGGGAAGGAAGAAGAAAGGAAAAGAAGGGAGTGAGGGAGGATTATAATGAGAATGACGGAGGGTCTCAGGAAAGTCCTCCCTTATCACTTGGCCACCACAGGTGCCTCCTACACGAATTCCCGTGTCATGCCCACCATGGCCATGCCCACCCCAAGCTACCACCACTCCCCAGCCCACCGAGGTCAAACACAACCCTGATGCGGCCCTCAATGAAATTGAGTTTGACACCCCTGCTGTAAAGTCATCTTAGTCTCTCAAGCATGTTGCAGATCCACAATGAATCTTGAAATCTATTTTTATAAGTAGTCCTTATTTTAGAACTTGTATTGAGAGGGGTGAATCTTTGTGTCACATTACTGCCTACCGCCATACCTTCATGCTGGGCTTCCTTCTTAAAGGGTTCTTGGTGAAATTCTGAGTGCTTCCTTTGTCTGATTCAGGCATTCCCTATCTTATTTGATAACTAAGGTCTAGAAAGTTTTGCCTCTAGCCCTTTTACCTTCTTCATGAATGTGTTGATCTGGCAGTTGTAACATGAATAGTTCCTAATTTGTGGAGAAAAAAAACCATAGCACATCTCCTTCAGGTCACAAGACAACATGACTAACATATAATAAAGTGTCTCCTCTGTCCAATCTATTCTTTTTCCCTATTTGTTTACTCATCAGATTTAGTTTGGTTCTTCTTTGGTGGGTTAACAGATCCTAATTGGTTGTGGTAACCAGTTGATCACCATAATTGCTCTTCTTGCTCTGGCAGGAAGAGAAAGGGATTCTGAAATGCCAAGCTTTAGCACATAATCCAGTACATTCATTGGATGATTTCTTCAGCTATTGGCACAGCTAAGGACGTAGGAAAGCATGCTAACATTAAATATTTTTTTTAAGAAAACAAAACAGTTTTCTTAAACAAACAAAACACATTAGAAGTCCCTTCTTTCATTTTTTTTTTTTTTTCAAATGTCAGCATGTCATAAGCGTCCTTTATAGTTCTCCATTAATGGGGAAAAATGGAGAAACTCATTGCGGTTATGCATTCAATTCAGAACCAAATAAATGACTCTCATACATTCTCCTATGATTTGGGGTGGGGTTTCGAATTAAAACTATTTTTCAGGACATGGCTTTGCCTTCAAGCGAATGGCTTATTGCAGTGTCATAAAGCCAATTAATAGACATAGTAATAGCACTTAGATTTACATGCCACTTCACAATGCTTTACAGCCCTCTCTAAGCAGGTTTCGGTGTCAGCATATTGCCCCCAACAATCTGGGTTGATGGTGATAACTTCTTTTCTGCTTTCTTGGTCTTCCGTGGTAAAAATGGAGCTGAGTGATTACCAATACATGGACAGGAGCAATTAGGTTATCCTTATCCAAGGAAGAGGATAGTATGCATAACTCTTGAAGCTGAGTATAGATGTTCCTTGGCCACTAAAAAGTACCCTTGTACTTGGGGGCGAGCACCAGGAAAGGAAAGCACATAACAAGGCCTGCTAAATTGAGACTGAAGTGGAGCCTATAAAGTAGTCTTTTTGAAGCTTTCATTGCTACACAATGCAAGAAGCACAATTAAAAGTTGTATTTCAGAATAGGCTTTACCATTCATTCATTCATATAAAAAGTATACAATAGGACAAAAGACCAAAGCAAAATAAAATGAAGCGAAGAAATAAAAACAAGGCCTGGAAGGACAACAGATCTTCACTTAATTTCCTGACTCGTATCATGGTCGAAGCCACAAAAATCCTGAGGGGGAAGAGCATGGAGGGGATCATTCCTGAAGGCAGGAATTGTAGCAGACAGATTTTCAGCTGTCTACTAACCTATTTCCTCACTTGTGGTTTTCCTAGACTATCAAGCCAGTTGTATAGAAATCAGAGTATCTAAATATACTTCAATTAAATATTGTTTCCAGCTTTCCTCCGAGAGGGTTTTTTCTGACTTAGAATCTAATTTATAAACAGCATCATGCACAGAAAAATTGTTTGTTTTGCATTTGTGGTTTCCTTTGTCAAGAGAAAATGGCTAAATGATTCATTTTGCTAGGCAGCTCAGAGTTCCTTATAATAATTAATTCAACAGAAGCAGTCAAGCTGGAACAAGTGCAAGACACATTAACAAAAGAATACAGCCTTTTGAAAAGGTTCAGAGAAATTTTAACCTAGGTTTTGTGTCCATTTTTAAGGGGAATGTACAAGAGGGAAAGAAATGTATTACTTTGGAGAAAAATAGAAAATATGTTTGTATAGAATGAGTATTTGTTTAGAGTAACAGACATAATGCTGAAAAGAAACACAACTTTAAATGGAACATTATTATGATTTGTTTGGGTCCATGGAGATTTCTTAATGAAATACCAAAAGAATTCTCGAACAATCTCCAGAGGGATAAGATACAATTTGACATTTGGATGCTGTATTGAATATTCTGCGCCATAGATTCTTTTTCTGTATGATGATGACCCTTTTCTATCTAATAGGATAATCTTCTTTGTCAATGTTACACATTTCCCCATCTCTTACAGCCCAATAACCTGCTTATTTTCAGATATACGTTTTATTGCTGGTGCTGCTTTCTCTATTTTCTCTCTCATTTAGGTAATAGAAACAAATGAATATATATATATATATATATCAATTGTCAAATAATTATAGAATAGTGATGGAGTTTTTATTAGTATAATATTTTGGTTCCTTTTTCTAAAGGTAAGATCAATATTGTAGTAATCAGAAATGGTGATCCATGTAAAGTACGTATGAAAATATCTACTGTCATGCTAAGCACAAAAAGTCATCGTGATTACATTTCCTCCCTCTATATTGTGGACTTGAACATCTGACTATAATGGTGATACAATCTTTAAAATGTAATAAGATTTAATTTCATAGAATCTGCCTACCTAAATAAAATCATTTTCATATTTGTCAATTCTGACAAAACCATCACCGTGACTTTGAATGTTCGATAGTATAACTCTGG
Organism: Pseudonaja textilis; assembly: GCF_049901715.1. NCBI lineage: Eukaryota > Metazoa > Chordata > Lepidosauria > Squamata > Elapidae > Pseudonaja > Pseudonaja textilis. The sequence goes on from NC_141995.1 coordinate 37,325,633, forward strand.
AAGATTAAAATGTATTTGCATTAGTCTCCTAATAGAGCCATTTATCTAATTATTCCTTGCAGATTTGTCACTAAACTCACTATCTGCTACTTTGAGCAGCAATTTTTGTACATTTCTTCAAATCTTCACAATTTGGGCTGTATTTTCTATATTCCTGTTAATCTGCTTGTTACTTCACATCCTCACATTTCTCTTGTCCTATTCATAATAGTTGCAATCAATACCAATCACAATCATTTAATTCCTCTGGGGTTTAGTTAAACCTTAGTATAGATTTATCCAAGCGATCTTAGAATGTTCTGTATCTACTAGATATTCTGGGATCTTCCATTTTTGTAATATAATTGACAGATATTAATTACTGTCTTGACTAGCTAAAATACAATTTCTTATTACCTTGTCATTTCTCATCCTTCCTTGTCTTTTTACCATCACTTGATCATCTTCTCATTATAAACAAGCAGTAGTTATTGTATGCTAAGGATTTGTGTTTCTATTGTAGACTGGCTCCCTTCAAATGTAGTTGTTATAAAACAGTGAAATATGTTGAATTTTAAGAATATTGCAATAATTCTGTGCCAACTGATTAATATGATTTTGGATCCATATTTTCATGAGGTCAGAACAGATTACAAAGAGTTGAAATAACTGCAGTACGACAGAGAAGCCTGAGAATGATAGAGACACTTACTAAAAATACAGTGAAGAATCAAATAAAAACAGATTACTGCTTTGAAACAATGGTCATTGTTATTTGGGCATTTGAAGTGAGTTTGGTTAAGGTTAGGATGGATGATAAAAATAGATGGAATGGATGGAATTATTGGCATGTCCTTGCAAGAGTTACACATTATTGTAGTGTCAATTCAGTAAAATTCTAATGAACATTTGTCTATGCAGTCAGGGGAGGAGACAAACCTGGGTTGACATAAAATAATTATTAACTGTGTTTAATACTAAATTCCTTTCCAAAGTACCATTTTACAACAATCACATACCTAAGAAGCAAGGTGTCATTAAAAAGGAGTCCCAGAATTCTCTGCTTGTGCCAGACATCATGGGAATCTTCCATTGTAAGATGCAATTATAGGATCAACAGCTTTCCTAGCCAGCTAAGCTGTACCTCTTTTTGATCTCTTCATTCTGGGTATTTTCTTGCATTCTATCCATAATTTCTTCCATAATTTCTTCCATTATTTGCATTCCCAATATATACTGTGTATAAATTGAAAGCCTTCAGATAAAACTTTCTCTAAACAGTACATTTATTTTGGACTAAAAGAAAATATAATGAAATGATATGATTTAGTGCTGCCTGTATAGTGCGATTCCAAATCAGTATTAAGGATCAGAATACTCTTTACCAAATAAAATCCCCAAGACCCATCAATCACCAGGGTTGATTTATTTTATCTGGTTGCCTAGACAAGTGTCACCTTCCTCTGTATTCTTCCTGAAGCTGTGCACTCTGTAGTGTAGAGGACAACTATCCTAGAGAGTGTTCAATATCTCCATTCCCCGATAGAACTTGGAAAAAAGTTCAAGGACAAATACGTAACTTTGCATTATGTTCCTTAATAAATAAATGAACAAGTATAATGTTTTTTACTAATTTAATTGGATTATATTTATCAAGTTTTAAGAATTGTCTGGAGAACATGTCACATAGTAGGGTCATATACATGCAGAAATCTTGAAAAGAGTTCACAAACTTTTAAGCCCCATTATAAATTTGAGGTACGCTTGTAATTTGCTATAATAGATAGGTGTGAATATTAGAAATGTTTGGATCAGGCTGATGATAGGGATCTTTCCAACTGAATATTTTCCACTGTTCTGCATAAAATAACATCATGGGTGTTGCTCTTTGTCAGTACATAATTGGCAGGGTCTGTTGCTAGAGGTGAGTCATCTTTAGTTTCTGTGCAAGATTCAGCTGGGTTGGCTGGGTTACAGCATGACTTGGCTTTCTCAGGATTAAACCGGAATAGCTGATAAGATCAAATTGTAAACACAAGAACTGCGACAAAGGGGAGGGGGGGAAACCTGGAGCAGTCTGATACCACCTTTTCCAACTAAGCTTAGGTATGCTTATCCCTTTTAATAAAATTAGCTGGAAAATTAGTTGCTACCCTATTGTTACTGATCAAAGTGAAGTTCAAGAGATGTTCTGGCATGCATATATAGCACATTCTTCCTGTCAGTTAAGGTCTCCTATGCCACATTACTTTCTCCATTATGCAGGAAGAAATTAATTACAAGAAACGAATAAAAATTTTAAATTGACTGGACTGATAATCTGGAAATATTTTGTATATCAAAGAGGTGGTAATTTCTTCACTGGTCTGCTGATGGACGTTGTAACACAGTTCCCTCAAGTTCATTCAGACAATAACTGCTAGCATCAATTATCTCTGAAATGCTCTTCTTTCTTCAAAGTTCTCTTGTAGAATTTCTTATATTAGTGATAATACATGTATATTGTATGTAGGATGTAAAGGCTTTTCTATTTTGCAGTCTATAGTAGATGGTAATTAAAATATGCAAGTATTAATTTGAATTGGTTGTGTTATGTAAATGACAATTTGACCTGCATTCGTGACTTAGCTTTGCATGATTCAAAACAAACAATCAGCATTTTTCTCTAATAAACTTGGATCATTTTTGCATGAAGAATAAAAATGAAAATATGTTCAGGATACAAATTTCTGTTACTACTGGCTTACTTGCTTTTCATATTGTTTCATCACTATTACTTTTATAAATGTTTCCTACAGTGACATCTGGTGGTAATTCAGATATTTTTAAAATAACATTTGAAACTGAATTCAATTTAAACCTATTTAAAACTAAGTATGATAATTGGTTTTCTTTTTGTGGATTTTTGAAGTGAGATAGAATTAGAAACAATTTTTATAAAGATTCTGTGGTTGAATTGAACCAACCATTCCTCTTTGTATTAGATGTCCTCTTCTTTTTTCTTTTTCATCGGAAAGAGATGGCAAGAAACAAAAAGGGAAAAAAAGATTTGAAATCTTGGTGTCTAAAAGTCCTGATCATAGTATAGCTCAATACAGTATATGAGGGTCAGACTTCTTTGGAATTGGGAAAGCTTAAAATATATTAACCAATAAGATCATTAATTCTTCTTTGGTGTTGCTGCATTGGGATTGAAGCACCAAAGAAGCATAGTGAAAATATGGAGAATGTGTGGGTGTAGCCCAATCTTCTGAATGTATAGTTTATTGATTTTTATTTAATTTATACATTTGTAAACTACTGTAGTCAGTTTTATCCTTTATGGAAGCAGACATCACATAGGCAATACACATAGCCAATAATAGTAATACTGGATAAAATAACAGAAATACTGTGTATAATTTCTGCAAAAAGTCTATAATCCCAGTTCTGGGAAGGCTGCAGCACTGAAGTCCTAAATGCTCTCTGGTCCATGGAAAAATATCTCTCCACTGAACCGGTCTTTGGTGCTCAAAAGATCGGGAGCCACTGCTCTAGAACACAAAATTTTTACAAGCTTCTGAACATAAAAGTGGCAACTTATCCTCATCTTGGGTCAAAGTATCATGAAAGGAGAACACATTTCCCTATGCCTGATTTTAGTCTTTACCAGTCAGTCAGTGCAGGCCTTCACTAGACAGTTTGACTTTGAATTTAGCTCATGGAAATGCAGTAGTCAGTCCCAACCTTATGATTAATGCATGTGAACAGATAAGTTTAAGTCTGATCAACAGGGTAATAGTATGGGAAAAGATTGAAGTTCATGGGTTCCTTTCTATAAGAAGAATCACATCCATGTTAGCAAAATATGTTAATTGGCTTCTTGGCTATAATTGTTAACCATGGCTTGAGAAATGCAATGGACTATTTCCTCACAAGCTTGTAATTCTCCTCCTAAAGAACTGACTAGAATTAACCAGAAATTTCTAAAGAGTATGCAACCTGTTTATAGTACCACTAGACAAGGCACTTATTTCCTGCTTTTGCAAGTGGGAATGGATCAACTGTGTTGACAGGTTAGGCAACATTGCAGCTCAAATATTAATTGGGATATATTTGATGTATACAATTACATGTACATTTAATTGTGCTGGTTTTTCTTATAATGCTGATTCATAATAATTAGCTAAATAGGATTTGCATTTTACTTCCCATCTGTAATTAACTGGCTTGAACATTATTCTTTATATAAGTATAGGAAGCTGGGTTTTTTTCTTTACAGAGTAGCAAAAGTATTTTTGACCTGTCCTGTAAGGAAAAAGCATTTAAAAACTTATCAAGTTAATTCTGATACTTGATACAAAGGAGTTTTCATTTTTTTTAATCTCTTTCTAAACAGGTACAATATTCACTGTTGATCTGCTTGATCGAGAGACTACTCCCCACTACTGGCTAACTGTTTATGCAACAGACCAAGGTGTTATTCCTCTGTCTTCATTCATTGAAATCTACATAGAAGTTGGGGATGTTAATGACAATGCTCCACAAACTACGCAGCCCATTTATTACCCAGAAGTTATGGAAAATTCACCCAAGGACATTTCAATCATCCAGATTGAAGCCTTTGATTCAGATTCAAGCTCTAATGAAAAGCTCACTTACAAGATTAGTAGTGGCAATCCACAAGGATTCTTTCATATAAATCCTAAAACTGGTAAGTAGCTGGCAGATGTTATTTTGTGAACTTACATAAGTAAATTGATTCTTCAGATTCTTAAATAGAAATTAAATTGGAGAAAATCATTTGAGACTTTGAGAGATAATATGTACCTGTATGAAAAATATATGGATAATATTAGGACTGCTGTTGCAAAACTAATTTATATATTGGCTCAATAGAAAAAATGGTTTTTATTGGAAATGCTGGCAGGTACTTGCATTTGAATAAGTTATGAATAAAATTCAGAGCTTGATTTTCAAAGTCTTTCATTTTCAGCCACTTTTTATTTCACAAGTATATAGTGTTTCATTAATACAGACTTAAATGATTTAGATTTAATTTGCCACAGGAAATAAGCGCATGTGGTAAAGTGCTCTCCAGGTCAGGATTAAATGCAAATCTGCATCAGTAATGCAGTCTTCTATATTTGTGTATTTTATTATTGTTTAGGCCCTTGAAACCCTCAGATCTAGCAAACTCATTGCATTAATTTTTCAGGTAGCTTTTGTCATTTCCTTTCATCAAGGAGTCAGTGAGTTAAACTGAAATATACGCAAAGAGCACATGCAACTGTTTGGTTCAGCATTTCTCCCCAGTGCTACCTATGCTGTGCATGCCTGGGTGCCTTATTCATTAGTCTTGGGATACATTTTTTTTATTTGGGTCTTTCATTCGGTTAGGAAGTGATTAACATTTTTTATAGAATTCTCAGTTCATGAATCTTCTATATCAGACATATTTGATAGCTTTCAGAAATAGATTTATGAGTTATCTTGTAGTTTTTGTTATTTTATTATTACAAGCATAATTAGAGAACTTATTAGGCATTTCATTCAAAAAATCAATGCTGGTAATGACTATTCAAAGTTACAACCGTGTGAACAAAGGAATTTACTTCTGATCCTCAAAGACCCAGCTGTTTCAGTACCTCCATAGGTACCTGAATAAAATTCAGACCCACCTGTTTTTACGACTGCATTGGAGCAATCATATTAATTAGGTCTGTGGGTGGCTTGGCTTGGCTTGGATGAGAGAGGGCCTCACCTAATGACTGGGTGGGATTTAATTAACAGCAGCAAAAGAGGGCTGCCATATTGCTGTTGCTAAATAAGTGCAGTTATTTGACATTGCACTTAACAATCAAATTACTTAGCAATGGAAATTCTAGTCCCAATTATGATTGTTAACCAAGGACTACATTATTAATATTACATTATATTCTTTGATTTTATTTGTTCTTATTGTTTTTGTGAAAAATGACCCAAAACTCCAAAACAGAATGAAACTAAAAAATATAATTTCTGTTTCCACCTGGAATATAAAATTGGAGGGAGAAAGCGAGTTCCACAGAAACAAAGATTACAATTACATCGTTGATGTGATGACAATATTTTAGTAAAAATTATATAATATCTCCACAAAGTCATCAGTGGTTGAGCCTGATTTAACAGTGTTTTTATCCTCTTTTTACACCTCTGTTATTATTTTTTTCTGAATGTACTTTGTCTTCTACTGGGGGTCAAATTCATTGAGAGGGAAGGTTTTGCACCCATTCCTTATTCTGCTTCCTTGAATTTTAAGAAATGAAATCAATTTATTTCGTTATTATAATGAAAGTGTAACATGAAAGTAAAAGACTTTGATTTAAGCTTCTCTAAAGGGAAGCCATATAAGCCACTTGAATTCAAGTGAAGAAGAGGTTTGTTAATTACCTGGAGGCTGCAATCATTACATTGCAATACGCATCAAAAATGACTAATTCTCAGTGGAATAGAGCCAAACCTGCTCTAATTAGCCTAGTGCCAGTAAATTTTCCTAGATTCCTATATAAAAAAGAAGTCCAAGTATCTTGAGCTGAATGTTGTTATGCATTCTTGATTGTGAATGATAATAATAAACAAAATTTATTTTTATTTGCCATATTTTTATAATTGTCCTATAACAGCTGCTGTGTTCTGTTTAGTTTAGAGAGGGTAGACTAGAAGTTAAAATACTGAGCTTGGTACCAAAAGGCTGGCAGTTTGAGATTCAAGCACCATGAGACAAGGTGAGATCCCGTTCTTACGCCAGCTCCTGCCAATCTAGCCTTTTGAAAGCATGCAAATGCAAGTAGATAAATAAGTACCACTTCAATGGGAAGGTAACAGCATTCAATGTGCCTTGATATACAGCATGGTAATATGTTGGTCATATAGCATGGATACATTTTTGCCAGCACTGACTTGCTTGGCTAGGAAAAGGAGATGTGCATAATCCTCTGGAGTTTTTAGCGTAAAAACATAAACTGAATTTAAACAGACAAAACACAATTTTCAGATCAGCATATCAACCCATAATACATAAGAAAGTGCACACCATGCCATATTTACGTAAGAAAAATATGCAATAACTTAAAGTACCATTTCTGACTCCAGTAATTGTTTCCCTAAATTTGGTTGGAGGATTTGGACTATGAAGTTTGAACACGCATATAGGAAAATGCAGTCTTCCAGTAGTACAATAGAACGGCACTTAAGCCTTGGAAAGCACTTCATGCTACTTTCATAAATGGAGTGGGAGCCATTGCATTGACACAGCACAGGTATAATGGGGATAAATATCAGCTTTAATTAATAAGCTTACGGTCATCCTGGGATCAGCTGCCAATTCTGAACAATTTTTAAAGGTTGCCTCTTATGACAGTGCAGTTAGAGGCTCCCTCCATTAGTTGGTTAAATAGACACTCAATTAGAGAGCAGAAAATCTAATTCAAGCATAGATTTGTTGAAAGTGATTGAGAATTCAGTGTAAGCTTCAAATCTGTCCAATATGATAACAATGGAATTATTTATAACATACTGATAACAATATCTTCATATTTTGTTAATTATTGTTCCATTTACCAATGATGGGTAAAAGACCTTTAAAAGACATATGATAAGCCCACTTACCAATTAGTCTCTCTTTGGCAAGCTATTTAGGATTAGAGTTATCACTTGGGAAGGGGAAAGTTCCCCCATACGCATTTGCTAAATAATGTATTTTATTTCTAATATTTCCAAACCTTGAGAATTGTAACAGAATTCAATTACAAACATAAATGGAGAGAAAATCAGACATATATTTTGAGACCTGATCAATTTATGTCCTATTTTCAAAAACTAAAAAGTTACTTTAGAACATAATTTCATCATTTCACTGATGTTAGAAATAGTTCTCCTATTCTCTAGATTGTTTTAACAATTATTACCTGGCATTTCCTACTTTTATGAACAGAATATCATAGTATATTTTCCCCAAAGAAATGAAGCTGTTGGCAATCAGCTTCCCACAAGATTCTCATATAAATGAAAGGATGTATTACTATTTTGAATTAACTTTAGATTGCCAGTATCTAAAATGCAAAATATAACAATAGAGACCTTATCATATTTCTGCTATCATCTTTCAACTCTCCTGGCCAACACCTTGATGGGTCATCTGAAGAATAAGCACAGAGACTTAGGAAAGTGTGAGTTGCAAGCAAGTTCCAAAGACCTGCTTAGCTTTGGAGTATCTGGTAACATCAGCTAGGTGGCCATGTTTGACTTAAAAGGTTATTTTGGACTTCCTGCCTTTGAGTTTTGCCCACAGCAAATATTTTCTCTTTTTTTTTGCCCAGACTCAGGACACACATACTGTATAACCTACACTTTTTCAAGGATTTTTTTTTAATTTACATATTTTAATATTGTCTGGGTTTTTCATTAGACCAGAAGTCTTATATATTGTCTTTTGCCAAATTACTAGTTTCAGATAATACAGTTTACTAGTTTCACATAATAAAAAAGTAAAGAAGTATGAATATTTCATCTAGATGAGCTTATTTTGCTAAGCAGTGTGGTACATTTTGTTCAAGTATGTGCCTTTCTTGTTAAGAAACAAACAAACCTCAGAGTTGGATGATCTTGATTCTCAAACACAATGAAGTAATCAAATAGATTAAAAATAGTATCAACTAAATTTGATCTTTATCTTTGAGCTTTCCTGTTTCCTAGCCCTTGTTAATTTAACCAAATGGAAATTAAGCAACAAAATAGTACTCCAGTAAGGAAAAACTGAGATTAAAGAAATTTCACATAAAGACTCATCAGAACTTCTGGATATAATTGTAGAACCATGGTGGGGAAATTGAAATATGGGTTGAATTGCTCTTTTGCTTAAAGAATATATAATTTGCTTTAAAATAAAATCTGACTTGATAAACAATACAAGTGCTCAGTAGATTAGTTTTAGAATTAAATTTACCAAAAGGTATAAAATGACTGTATTTTTCATATCACAGGAAAAAAGGGTCTATTTTAATCACAACTTGTAGAACAAATTATGTAGACATTAGTCATGCAGATAAGCAAAGCATTGCCATCAGTTCCTTCTTTTTAAATCAAAAACACTAATCCTATATATAAAAAAGCAATGGTATCAAAGTGGGGTTCATTTTCCTAAAACAAGCTGGTCTTTTTTCTTTGAAATGAACATCAAGACAAAAATCAGTTGAATATTGAAATTTTTTTTTTTAGTTTTAAAGCAAAACTATTGAAATCAAGTCAATTTAAGTGATTTAAATCTTTACTTAATTCATAAAACAAGCCCTCTAACACAACACTTGCTTAAAAATTATGTAAGAGATTCATCCTAAAACAAAAACTAATACACTAGTAAAGTAATAAAACTGAAATTTTGTCTAATCATTCAAGCATTTTTCATAACTATATAGGTATCATCTAGTTCAGGGGTGTCAAACTCAAGGCCCATTGGCCAGATTTGGCCCATGGAGTGCTTAAATCTGGCCCACGGTGCCAGCCTGGAAATATTAAAGGACCGGCCCTCTGCGGCCAAAAATGGGCTGAGGGTAGGTGTGTGCAGCCCCCGTGGCCTGTTTTCAGCTGCATGGGGGGGCCCAGGTGACCAATTTTTGGCTTCCCTAGCTTCTAGTAGCACTCTGCCAGCCAAAAATGGGCCATGCAGGGACCTTGCGGGGCCTCCATGTGGCCCATTTTTGGTGGGCAGAGTGCTACAGGAAGACTGGATTGGACTGGCCTCAAGTAAGTGCCTGATCGGGATAGAGAACAAGCAACATCCTATGTTAATATTAACAGTTTAATGTCAGATTTTATATACTGTAGGTCATTTAATCTACAATCAAGAATTATAATTGACAGCCATTTCTCTTTACCAACCTCTGCTGTTGGATCTAGTATTATGTTATTATGCTATTGTATTTTAATTATTAGTTGAATAATAAAAATGCAATAGTATAAATAGCTTTTTTCCAATTTACTATTAAACAATGGGGTATAAATTCAGAATTAAAAAGTTTAGTGGAGTATGAAGAGTAAGTAATACATGTTTGCAGTAATATCTGGTAGAAGAGATAGAAAAATGGTTATATTAGTAAAGAACTGTGGAGAGAAAGAAGAGAAGGGGGAAAAATGCATCTTGAGCCTGTGTCAAAGGCCCACCATGGCCACACCCATCCCAGCCCCCCCCCACACACACACACAGAGAAAGCCCTCCGAGGTCAAACACAACCCTCATGCAGCCCTCAAGGAAATCAAGTTTAACACCCCTGATCTAGTTGAAGTTTTACCTTTCCAAAAATGTTGCCCTAAGTTGGCATTTTTATTCGAAAGTAAATATTTATTAAATTTATATATTTTTATAAATGTCTGCCTTTCCCTTTCAAGAAGCAATGTTTACAGTATTGTGAACAGGAGATCCTTTGTTTTTAGACTAACCAGATTAATTTAAATTCTATGCAATTAAATTCTTGTTCACTGTTTGAGAATTCATATAAAATATATAAAGTGCCCATAAAAAAGTTTGTAGTGAGTGGGTAAAGCTATGAGTGGCTAGTTCCTTTTGTTATACTCTGAATGTTAGTTTTATTATGTGTTGTTCTTGGGCAATAAGCCAATGTCTGAATCCATCTTCTCATGTGGCATTATATGACTTAAAAGTCTACTTCTTGCAAAATCTGCAGATTCATTATCTTAACATCTTAATGTTGCTTAGAGACTGAGGAAGTAGTCTGGTACAGGCACATATGCACTCTTATGCCGATACTTTGTAGTTTTGCTGAAACCAATTCTAGTGTTTCCTGACAGCTGATAACATAATGACTGTTACAGCAAAATACCAAGTATGAGCTAAAATGGTAACCTTTGATCTAGCACATGAAGTCCTGGAGACTTCCTTGACATATATACCAATCAAACAAGTTTGCCAGCATGTACTTTATTGACTTTGTGCTAAGTAGGTGTGCCATCTGTTACCCATAGGGCACTGTTGCTCACTTGTTCATTCACAAGTTATACTTTAGGGCAGCCCTTTGCATGTCAGATTGAGGTTGTAACTCATTAAGCCTATTTAGAAAGGGTATTCAGCTCAGGAAAACTTTTTTAAAGATAAGGTAACCGGAATACCATTATAGAAATGACATCTCAAGAATACTTGCATTTTGCCCTATAATTATGATAATTTGTTTTAAGGCTGTAGAATGCAGTCTGTCTAAATTTTCCAATAAGTGTTACAATAGAATTTACTTAATCTCTGGTTAAGCTGGATAACCTAATAGAACTATTCATGCTTAAAATGGACAGCATTCTAAAATGGGTTTCCAGGAATGTATCTCTGGCTTTTGAACTTTCCATTTAAAGACAACTAAGTAACTGGTATTCTAAAACTGTTTTAAGAAAATTGTAATTCTATAACTGGATCAGTTTTATAATATACCATTATCTCTCTTTTTTGCTATGTGTTTGTGCACATAGAAGGGAACAACTATACTTGTAAAACGTATACAACATTTGGTGTTGACACTGCTATATATTCTGTAGAATGGATTTTTGCATTAGGTATTTTCACCATGTCTGTCTAGTTGGAACTAATTCTAAGAATGAGTACATAAAAATGCAGGAAAGGAGAGATTTTAAAGGATGTTCTTAGACAGCCTTAAGATGATGTGCTAACATAGATGGTGGCAGATGGTGGAATATGCTAATTGATGTCCAATCTGTTAGAAATCAGAAAATAGCCCTGCCAGACGTATAGAGGTCAAAAAAAGACAGGCTGAAAGTATATTCAAATGCTGTTTGTAATTATCTTTCAGGCTCTAAAATGCAGCTGATGAGAGCCTATTTTTGCTGTTTCCTTACTATTTTGTGAATGTTCCATACCAGTCCATTAAAGGCACTTTTTAATTAGGGATTCAGCATTCATTTGAGCTTAGTATATTGCATTATTGATAGTTAATAGTGCAAAAGGGCAGTTTAATGATAAATGGGAAAGCTGTCTCTACATTTTAGCTGGAGTCGTGAAGAACTTTAGCCGGGACAAAGTCTGAAAACATGAGGCTAAAGGAAAACTATACACATTTATTTCAACTCAGAAATTTTTCCTTCATGATTTAGAATTTTAAGCAGCTTGCTTTCCTTAAACTCTCCAGTTGAATGTATAGAAGTTAGAGGGGGAAAAAGACAGGACCAGTATCGTGCTCCGTTCTCTGTCTTATTTGAAGCTATTCAGACAAACTGAAGATGACCACAGCCTTGGTCAAACTGCACATGTCATTGTTAATTCTTTGTTTATATTCTGATATTCAAATAAAGAATCCTAAAAGATAAAGCAAATGTCCACCATTTGTGCTTCAAACTAAATATAATAGTCAAACTATTTTATTTAGAAAAAGATAAATTTTAAAATCCCCATTAAATTTAATATGATCTCCATCTCACAAGGAACCGTACAAAGTTTAGTGGATGGTTTCTCCAGGAAATATTTATTTCCCATCCTCATAATACAATGCATACTTAAATTCAAAGCAGTTTGATTTTTTTTATTTTACAATTATATTCTGCTTTTTTTCTAAATGATCAAATTTGTTTACATAGACTCTTAAAACAACTGTACAGTGTGAAGTAGGTTAGGTCAGTGGAACAGAATTAACTGAAAGTTACCTAGTTTGCTGAATGAAAGATTTTACTTGGATCTCTCCTAAGCCCAAAGTCTCATGAATGTGTGTACACACATCTGTATTCCAGAGGGCTAAAAACTAATTGATTTTAAAATGTCTGTTTAAATGCTGCCATCTCTATTTTGGCGTATGGTCGTACTTCTCTGCAGAATGCATTCTTATCTTGAATGGTTATGGTTATCAACCATTTGCAGGTTAAAATGCTTCAAAGTTAATTAAATTGTACTCTTGAGTAGCAATAATTATATTGTTCCTGTGGACAAGTAACTAAGTAATAGTCTATTCTGAATATATTGTTGTTTTTTGTTAGTTTGACTATCCTCAATCAAAACCTTCATAAACTTTACTACTTGTTCTGATACTTTGAAAAATCTATTTTTTAAAAAAAGATCTTATTTTTATATTCCAGTTAATTTAAAAAGTAATTCAAAGGTTCATAATTTGCCAGTATTTTTTTCCAAAATATTATTTCATTTCAGTTTAGTGGACATGGAGGAAAACATTTAAAGAAAATACAATTTATATTCAGTTAGAGCAGTTCATGATTCTAGGATTAGATGCAGTCCCCAAAGGACCAAAATGTTTACTTTTGACAAATAGGAACCGTGATTTCACTATTTTCAGGAACCAAACAATATCCTCATATGTTTAAAGAATCGTAATTTTTCCATTTATTCATGAAGCTAAAATCCAGTCCACTTGTTTTTATATTATATTTGTCAGTACAATCTTGCCTACATTAAAAATACTTTTTAAAGTGTAACTGAAAGATTGGTCACCTGAGTCAAAGAACACAAAGGCAATCTTAAACTTTATATTGCAATTATTCCAGAAAACACTGGGAAAATATGGCGCTTATTGCATTTTAAAGTACAGAAGAAATACAGAATATTATTTATTTATTAAATTTATGTACTACTCATCTCATTATTTGGGAACTCTAGGTGGCTAACTTAGCAGAATAAATTATCAGAGTAGATAAAAACACATTTTTATATATTTGTTGCTGCACAGTTATTTATATTTAAACAGACACTACAATTCTGGTATATGACTGACATTGGCCTTCTCTTACCTACAAAAATAAAAGAAAATTGTATTATATAAGTTCCTTAAGTATTAATGGCTCTTGTATGAAAATACACAATTTAGTCCAGCAGGTTTGCGTGTTACAGCTCCCATCAGCCAAGGAATGTTGATTGGCAGGAAATAGGATATACTCCTTCTATGCTTGCCCCTGCCTCTGGAACATTCACCCTTCAGAGTTGAGGATGAACCTCAACTCTGATGGCCTTTTATAAGGCCTTGAAGATATGGCTTTGTGCCTATGCTTCGGCCCCCAATTTGAAGGATCCTGATGATATTTTTTTCTTAGCTGCCATATATATTACATTGTGTACTACAGTATATTGTAACTGATTAATTTTTTTTAATTGCTAAGAGCCATGGTGGCACAGTGGTTAGAATACAGCAGGGATGTCAAACTCAAGGCCTGCAGCCGGATCTGGTGCACGGGGTGCTTAAATCAGGCCCATGGGGCAAGCAGGGCCTATGGCAACCAAAACAGGCTGCAGGGGTCCACGCGTGTGGATTCCTGCACTCCATTTTGGCCAGCAAAGTGCTGCAGAAGGCCAGCCGGCCTGTCTCCCCTCCTCCCTGGCTGGCTCACGGAGAAGTACAATGTTGATCCAGCCCTCAAAGAAATCCAGTTTAACACCCCTGGAATACAGTATTACTGCTGACTGCCCAGGAGTTTGATTCTGACTGGCGCAAGGTTGGCTCAGCCTTCCATCCTTCCAAGGTTGGTAAAATGAGTACCCAGATTGTTGGAGGCAATGCTGGCTCTGTAAACCGCTTAAAGGGCGCTATAAAGCATTGTGAAGTGATATATAAGTCTAATTACTATTGTAATTAGACTTGTTTGAGATACGTGGCAATAGAAATTAAATGTGAATGAATTAACTTTGAAAAGGTAGAAGCTATATTAGCCTTGCAAGGTAGACCAGACAACAAACATAACCAGATGAGCTAAAGCTACTTTTTATAAAGTTAATATTAGCAGAATTTTGCAAGTCTGAAAGAACTTCTTTCAACAACAGTGTAAGAAATGATGCTTATGGAACAGGAGCTGGCTTGATAGGTTGTAGTAAAACAGGGAGAAGAAAACACATTTCAGAAAGGGCAGGGAGGCGAGGCAACACAGGCCTGAGCTGGATAGGAGGAGACAGAGCACAAGAGTAAGAATAACCACTCTCTAGAATCTTACAGGTTATATCTATTAGGCTGGGTGTAGTAAGGGCAAGATTCTGTTTGCTGTGTGAAAGCAAATAAAGAACAGAACTCTGGCTGAATTCTTCCACCTCATTCTAGGCCTCAGTGCCCTTTACAGCCTAAAAACTTAGGCAAGGTATTTTCTTGCCTCACCTGCTACCTTATATCTAACAATTCCTTTGGCTATGTCTTCCAGGGTCGTTCCCACATACCATTACACTCTGGATGTGTCTGTTTCTCAAGTAGGTTGTCCATGAAAAAAAGTACGCAGAAAAAAAGTACGCATCCAAATTCAATAATGCAGGAAAGAAAAAGATAAAACATTTTTGCATTTTGATTCTAGGAATATAGAAAGACTCCAGATTATATCATTTACTGGCAACTTTTTTGAAAGGAAAATGTTGAGTTTATTAATAGATACGTTACCAATCAATGTAGAAAGTGAAGGTTATGATAAATAAATTCAATGGAAAGGAAAAGTTAGCCAACAGTAGTGGTCTTCTCTTATTCTGCCATTAGCATTAAGACTTTATTGCTTATTATCATAGAATCAAGTATGTCGGGAATGAATCAAATATTAAATAGGCTTGGGTATATACAGACTAATACAATATTTTTGTAACAATTAGATTATAAAATTGCAATTGACATTATCTTTTTCTTCTCAAATCAAATAATGGTTAATGAATTGATTTTATATATAATATATATATATTTACAGGTCTAATTACAACAACTTCAAGAAAACTTGACCGAGAACAGCAAGCTGAACATATATTAGAGGTAAATTATGCTGCTGTGTTCTTAGTACACTTCTACACAAAATAATTCTGTTTATGGGAGGTGAGGGGAGATTTCTGTAAAATACAGCCTCATAAATACTTCTGCCCTTCTGCTCTTTCCCCTGCAGTGCAATGAAAGTGTAATAAATGGGAATCCATAGTTCTAAGCTCTAGGCCTCCCTCTTCAGTCCTTGGGAGGAAAATTTGGGGTTTAAACAGTCTCTGTGACTGCTGGAGGAAGGGTTTTTTTTTTTTTCCTTACAAGACAACTCTCCATTCTCAAGCCTCCAATTACATGTATTGCAGTCTTAATTATCTGTTTATCTGTTCATTCCTTTGGCACACCTACATCCTTGTTCAAGGTTCTCACCCAGCTGGAGTCAGTTTTGTGAGGTGGAACTTTAGAAATGAAAATCAGTTTCCATTTCTTTCTTGCAAACTGTCTGGGTATGATCTGACTATTTGCTTCCTGTTATTATGCTTCAGTGTGTCCATTTATACTTGGAACAGGAGAGCCTGCCATTGCAGTGATCCCAGTAAAACCTCCTGCAAATTCAATTACTCTTGTGAAACAGCAATCCAACATTGAGCTGTTGTTATATATTACATTAAAGTAATGCATTGTGTGCCATTCTTTAGTCAATTGTTCTAGAGCAATGCCAATTCTGACAATTCGATGAAGGCTGCTCAGTAAGCTGTTTGCAGACCTGATCAGCAAGAGATTAATGTTGCAATTCATCAAATAACATTTGGCTGCTTTCTTTTTCTTTTTCACCAGTAGTTCTGCTGATAGTAAAAGCTGTATTGCTTTAGGAGCCAGAGGGAAATGTTTGAGAATCACTGAAACCATAATGGGGATTTCAAAGAAAAATTGCACTTGCCATCCAGGGACACTTTAAAAATTGTCAAAATATGTTAATTTAGAAATGTTACTTAAGTAGCATTCCCCAGCCTGGAACTTACTAGTTGTATTTATTTAGCTTTTATTGAATATAGCATTTCTGGGCATTAAAATTTTGACCAGAGAAACTAACAAGTTTATTTTTAGTTACTATTAACATTTATCCTGTCTTTTACTTCGGTTTCCATTGAAACAAAGATATCCCATTTATGTTTTCTTAGGTTATAAACTAATCTTTATATACTGCCCAGTAAGTACATATGTGTTATAATTACATCCAATTTTTCTTGAAATGCGCTACATAACATTGGGGGCGGGGGGAGGAATTATTTTTTCTGTACCTAGTTATATCTCTAGAAGTTATAGTAGAGTCCTAAACATGCCTCAAAGACTATGGCAGCTGCATTCAATGGACATACTTTTAGTTAGAGCTGCACTGGATTGTAATTCTAATTAAAAGTATGAATAACTCTGTTTGATTCTTTAGTGATATTTGTTGTTGTACAACAAGTATTTTGGTATTCTGGCTGTTTGTGGTAGAACCCCCTTAGCTACTTGCCTATTTTTTATAAGTTTCTGAGTGTTAGTAATAATGTCTTCAAAGCTCTACTCAGCCATAAAATCTATAGGTGGTCTTGGATGAGGAATGTTCATCTGTTTATTGTTTCTGAAATATAGTTGGGGTGTGGATCAAATTCAGCCCTGGAGATATTTGGGGAAGGTGTGGTAGAAATATAGTAGAGTTGAATGTTCAAGTAGCAACATAGTAGGTAAATTTAGCAGATGGTCTTTACTTCAACATATATTTCTCCATTCCTTTTTCACATTTGTTCACGAAAACATATCTTTTTCCTTTCTAAAGGAAGTAGCCCTAACAAAGAGTTTTGTTCTTCAGCATCATTTTGGTACATTTAGACTTCCTTTTCAATTGCTTATGAGTACAAATATATTTTCTGTTGCAAATTCAGCCTGATATTTCCTACTGTCGGTTCTAAAATAAATCAGAATCTAAGTTATTTTATTCATTAGAATGAAATATCATTCTATCCTTCTCATTTGTTCCCTTTATTTACGTCAGATCCATTCTTGAGAATTAGGGATTTTATAGGGAAATTTATAAAGTAGTACAGAAGGCTGCAAAGCAGACTCCTACAAGCAGACTCCTTATCTTTACATATTGTGTCTTCTTAAGTCAAAAGTGTGTTGGTTGCTCTGTTAGAAGAGTGGGGTACCTGCCTTAGAAATATGCAGGAAAACTTTTAATGTACATTATACAGATAGAAAATCAAAAGCAAATTGATTTAGTGAGCAGTAGAAACATATTTTTTAAAAGCAGTAGCCACCTTAAAAATCTTCTACAGTGGTGTTTTTTTCTTTTTATATATCCAACACCATTCTTTTGCAAATTCTGGATCTATGGATATAAAGAATGCAGATGTAGACACAGAACAAGTGAAAAAGTCCATGGCAGCAGTACTACCAAACACAGCCAAACTAACCAAATACATTAATGTTGAAATAATCAGAACCATGAACCTTGTCTCACTACTTACTTTCAGTTTCATGGACAAATATATCAACAAACATACTCAGGATTCATAGCAGAGACTAGATATTATAGCTCTCCAACAGATAACAACCAAAAGTATGGATCAGAAACATCAAAAAGGAATAGCTTAATTACTAACAAAAGATAGTTTGGTACAGTTAGGAAAATTCTGTACTTAGCATGTTCATGGCAACTACTGCAAGGAACATATAAGTTAAAAAAAAAACAAAGCATACATTCATATAAATAAGCATAAGCATGATGGTATGGTTGATTCAATCTTATCCATCCCATCATAGGAGTCACAACTTTAGTAGAGTTCTACTGAATGACATATGATCTTTTCACATGAAATGAACAATTTGTGTGTGTGATGTGAAATACAATATTCAGGCAAAAATAAATTCACATAAGAATTTAAAATGGGTAAGAGTTTTGCAAGTTTGGCGATTACTGAGAGTTTTAAAAATAGACTTCAAATTTAGGAGCAGAATCTTAACATTCAGGTGTCCTCTTGGTTGCCTCTATAATACCATTGCTGTATGTTTGACTGACTTCCATTTTCTTTGCAGGTGTAATTCATGATGTTATCATTATTAAAGCTCTAGATGGCACAGGGCCAGGTTATTTGCAAAGCCCCAGCTCCCTCTGGCTCCATTGGGTCAGGTAGATGGTGCCTAGGAAGAATGGTTTCCAAGTAGCAGTCCTACTGCACGAAATACCATGAGATCTGTCAGGCCTTTCCCCCAAGCTTTGGGATAGAGTGAGGCTGACCCCCAATAATGGTGATAAATGCATCATTTTAAAAGTGCCTTTCTCCCTGTTTCTAGCTCCAGCACTGTGGAATGTAGCTTCTAGTCTTGATATTTGTTTAATAAACATATTTTGAACCTGTTTCTAGCTCCAGCACTGTGGAATGTAGCTTCTAGTCCTGATGTTTGTTTAATAAACATATTTTGAACATTAGAACTATACTTAATATTAGCACCATTTAAGGACAGTATTTAGTTATTTTCCAAGTGCTTGCAATAAAGTGACTCACATTTTCCATTTTGATACAAAGACAATTATGAATACTTAAGAGGTTGATTTAATCTAGGCTTATATTAGATATTGTTGGCAAAGATAGTCACATTTTATCCCCTTTTCAAAATATTTAGGCATTACAGCTGGAAACCATATTGAAAGTTCTACAGTGAGAAAAATAGAAGGGGAGTCACAATCTGCTTTGATCTGTAACAAAGAAGAAACATTTATTTTTGTGAATTGTTTCATTGTCCAATTAGGTAACTGTGACAGATAATGGTACACCAGCAGAATCAACCCTTACCCGTGTCATTGTGAAAATTTTAGATGAAAATGATAATCGACCTCAATTCTTGCAAAAATTTTATCAAATCAAACTGCCCGAGCGTGATAAACCAGAGAGAGAAAGAACAGCAAGAAAAGAACCCATCTACCGTGTGGTAGCTGCAGACAAAGACGAAGGTCCCAATGCAGAAATATCTTACAAAATTGAGGATGGCAATGAGCATGGCAAATTTTTTATTGACCCAATAACTGGTGTTGTCTCATCTAAGAAATATTCTGGAGCTGGAGAATATGACATTCTTACAGTAAGTTTGGGTTTCAATTACATATCCTTGCATGCTGACAGTGCCTTTGCATTTTTATGTAACACTATTATTATAGCTTATTTGGAAAATGGTACAAATACTGGAAAATCTTTTGATAGCAAACTAAAGTTACTTTTTCAAAATATAAAAGGGATGAGTGTTTTCTTTTTTATTAAAAAAATCAAATGTTTATGTAACATTTTAATAATCATGTTTTTTTATAGAACATTCTCTTACCCAAGATTTAGATGTTCGTTGTGTAAGTAGTTATGTTAGCCTACTTCTACATACATACATCCCAATTTTGTACATTTTTATACATTTATATACCTTTTATACAGGTAACATGAGGCCGTTTATTCTAATGTAACTGAAAATAAACCCTCTTAAAGTAAAAAAATGTTTGAAAATGTCTGAATAGGATTGAATTGAAAGTTGTCTTCCAGCTACAAAACCTACTGGTTCTTGATCTTTCCTGATTTAGTCCAGTATTTTCTGTGTTGTATATAATTTATTTTCCTTCAAACATTTAAAATTGCCAATAATCCTATATTTTTAGATCAAGGCCGTGGATAATGGTCGTCCACAAAAGTCATCAACAGCCCGTCTTCATATAGAATGGATCTCAAAACCCATTCCATCTTCTGAACCCATTTCTTTTGAAGAATCTCTTTTTTCTTTTACGGTCATGGAAAGTGATCCAGTAGCTCACATGATTGGAGTAATAGGTGTAGAGCCACTGGGTATTCCACTCTGGTTTGATATTACAGGTAAGAGTATTTTAGAATTTTTCATTGCTACTTCTTGATTATTTAGATCAGGAGCCTTAAACTCATGGCCCATGGTCTGGATTTGTCATGTGCTGGTCACACCTACCCCCAGTTTAGTGAAGGGAGAAAAATCTACAATACATCACATGGTGACGACGTGATTATGTGAGTTTGACACTCCTGATTTAGATGATAATTAACATTTCTTCAGTAGCTACAAAATGAAAAGAAATACGGGAAGAATTTAATTAAATATATGCTGTTAATGAGTGAAGAGAATGTGATTTTTTTTCAGTTTTTTCATAAATAAATTCAACGTTCTATGTTCCAGTATGAAAAATAATTGCACTCTAATTTAATAGCTAGATTTTATTTATTTAAAAAAAGATAATTAGGGGCAGTATTTTGAATGCATGACCAAACAGTCAGGCCTCTTTTAGCCAATCACAAAGATTTGGCTCCCATCATCCCAATGAAGTTTCACACCTCAGGTGTTCTGCTTAAATTTAATTTCTGAAGAGTTCTGTCAAAAAAGCCATTGATATGTCTATCACTCTAGAAAAGGATGCAAACTATTTTCTAAAGCTCTGCACTCCAAACAATAGATCTGCAAATGGAGAACAGCAGATCTGGTTCACACTTCATTCCCATGAAAGTAACTATCAACCAGAAGACTTTCTTCAATGCACTTTGCGGCTCAATTTCAGTTTATTAAGCACACACCATTTATTAAGAGTAGAACAAGCCAGAATGCTTGGGTTGCACTCTGTGAGATCTAGTTATTAGATAAGAGATAGTTCTAAGCGGTTTACAGACTCAGCATATTGCCCCCCCGCCCCCCCGCCCCAAATTTTGGGTCTACATTTTACCCACCTCAGAAGGATGGAAGGAAGACTGAGTCAACCTTGAGCCTTGTGGGATTTGAACTGCCGAATTGCAGTCAGCTGACAGTCAGCTTAAGTAGCCTGCAGTACTGCACTCGTTATAACCACAGAGCCACCCAGACTCATGCTGCCATTGTGTAGATAATAAAATGTACTGATTGGGATCCTTCAGTTGACTGCTTTTGACTGTTACTGCCAGCATGAATCAAATTAATTGATGTTTTCCTATTTGCTTTGTTTTTTTTTTCTCTTTTTGGCCGTATCAGATGACAAAATTGCTAGTGAAGTTTTTTACATCTTTCCCATGGCTTGTATAACAGAAGGTATCTGCTTAGATCACATAATTGCGGGTCAGATTATGAGATCTACAGTAAAACATTCTGATGTAGAATATTTTCTATCTGCTCACAGCGTTCTAGTTCACAATAATTGCACATGGTTGCGTCTTGTTTTATTGTCTCCTAATGCAGTGTGCTCCTAAGCAATTCAGATAAAGGGTATGATGTTCTGTTGTAGCTCTGTTTGTGTTTTGCAGTAGTTAGAACCTTTATCCTGCTTTTAGAGTTTGTAATCTAGAAATTCAGTAGTGTTTATAATGAGGTAACATCCTGTCCATTATTATGAATGATTTGTCCTAAAACTGAAGCAGCATCTAAAATAAAATGTCTTAATTTCAGGGAATGTAATTGTAAATATACTTGAGATTAGATACCTTTAACATCTCATGCTTCTTTAGAACTAAATAAATGTTTGGAAGAAACGTACAATTTAATTGTGAAAGAAATACAGCTCAAGAATGCATGACAACATCTGTTTTAAAATTATTTTTAATTTTTTTAAAATATAATGAATGTGCACCGTGGAAGTAAGGTAATTTGAGGGAGTATACTTGCTAATAACATGATTTCTTATTTATAAATATTTTATGCAAAATTGAGAATCAATAAAATTGGGTGAGCAAAAAATATATGTTACAGCTAATTAAAGTTTGTTTAATAATGTTAAATACAGTACCATTGCAGAGCACTGTGTTGCTGCAGAGTAGATTCCATTCATAATAAATCTTACCATGGTGAGAATTAATTTAAGGAAAAGAAAAATGTCTTTATCTTTGTTTTTACTCAGAAGCCTTTGAAGTAATTCTAGTGGTAAAAATATAGCATGGTGAATCAGTTATGTTAGATTCTTAACACTAAATGCATAGTTTTGAATGAAATAGAGATTTCAAATGGTTATTCCTCTTTTACTCCAGTAAGATTACCAATTGGTTTACCTTTGGCTTCAAAGTTGATTTTTTGAATTTGATTAAAACATTGGAGCAGGGATGGTCAACTATGGCCCTTTAAGACTTGTGGACTTCAACTCCTGGAATTCCAAAGTCAGACATGGAGTTGAAGTCCACAAGTCTTAAAGGGACCATAGTTGCCTATCCTTTCATTAGAGCAAAAAATATTCCCATGTTATATGAAAACTGGATTTTATGAACTTATTTCTTGTGCAATTTTTTGGAGCAGGTGGCAACTCTGACAGCCGCTTTGATGTGGACAAGGGCACAGGAACAATAGTTGTCGCTAAACCTCTTGATGCAGAACAGAAATCAAATTACAATTTGACAGTAGAAGCAACAGATGGAACTAGGACTATTAGTACTCAGGTAACGGAATTTCTAATGAACTGTTTATGAATCTGATTTTGTGTGTGTTTATTCGTTTGTTCATTCATGTGTTCATTCTTGGTGTCCCTGGAAAGAATTACATAATTTTATTTGAAAAAGAGTTTTCTATACAAATATAATACAATAGCTTTAAAGCTACATAATTCTAAGAGAGAAGATTCTGTGTAAGTATATAAATTCAGCTTTAAAATCAGGACAGTGTTCTGCATTAGTAGAATAAATTAAAACCAGAAGCAAGAAAAAACTACAATTCACATAGGAAAAGAAAGTATACCAGTAATAGGAAAATACCAAAATTTGTATATACATACACAACAAATTCAGTGAAAATAATCATTTGTTGTAGTGAAATAATCTTGTTTTGATGTCTAGGTTAATGCTGGTCTTAAAAGTAATAATGACAGATTAGGTTTCTTGCTACTAGATGTTCCCCCCAAAGAATTTCCATCCGTTTATATGTCTTAATTGTATATACTAATATTATATTTATGTTTGCATTCGGAGTTATTTAAATTAAACCCTGAAATAAAGCAACAATAGTTGTTTTTGTATGAATTATCCCAATGATTAAGGACCACCTGTTGATTTTGGTGTCAAGATAAAATGGCTGTAAATGTAACTTCTCTGTTGAAACCACATGAAACAGCTTCCATATGACAACAATTCTCTATACAACTTGGCACTAGAATTTTGAGGAAGACTGTATGAAACAAAAGTAGTTTGAAGAAACGTAACGGTGACATATGAAATGATTAAAGAATAAATTCATTTTAAAGATAAGAAAATAGAAAATAAAAGACAATTATTATCAGTCCTACTTTGAAATAGCTGACACAACTTCTTTCTTCTGCCCTCCCTTTCCCCTTGAAAAGAGGAGAAAGAAAAGTTATGTGTGGTATGATGAACATGAATATAGAGAAAGTTTCCCCCTTTATCTAAAACATGGTTATCCAGTGTAATTAACTGGTTTTAAAGGATTGGAAGGAACCTTGGCATAGCTTATTGTGAAACTCAGTAATATGATGCCAGAAGATGTGCTGATTAACATCAACTGAAATAGATTTGAAAGGTTTATTAACTACCAATTGTTGAGAAGTTAGACTATGACTTATTAACAGAATGAGATAAAGAATGCCATTATATACACAGAATCATTGTCATTATGGCAGACATTGTTGAGATTTGGCTGTTTATTTAATCAAAGGATAGATTTGTTTCTTTGTCAGAACAGCATCTTTGGCTCTGATTTTTGTCATGGTTAGAATCAAATATTGACCATGTTCTCTAGAAAATAATACTGTAGTTTTCTATTTAAGAAAAAAAATTGCTTATCATAATGCATTTGTAAAATGTTTGTTTTGATTAAAATATATAGATCATTTTTAAAAGTTTTTTTTTTAATTTGTCAAGAAAGGAAAGAAAAAGAATTACTTTTGTGATAAAAGCTTAACTGAATTTTCATATTCCTTTCGTAAAAGAATTAATTGAACTGTGGCTACAGGAATTTAGCATTACTGTGTAAATGAAATAGAACTGTGCTTATTTAATAAGCAGCAAAGTTTTCAACTAGTCTAGACATGTTTATTGTCTAAGGCAATTTTCCCAACATTCTCTTAACTGAAGAATTCAGTTTTTAAAGTTCTAAAAGAAATTTTTGAAGTGTTGTTTTATTATTGTAATATTATATTATATCATACCATTATTATGTTATTTATTATATTTTATTGTTCATCCAGGGTTATCCTGCGGATTCCAGGTTTATTCAAAATTATGAAAGCAACATTGCATTGTGGGAGGGCACAATTTTTGCATGCATGTAACCTCACATTATGATCAGTGCAAAAGGGGAGAAACTTAAAATCATGATGTTCCACTGATTCATTCCCCATGTGCTAAAAGATTTACTATTTATACAGGTAGTCCTCTACTTGCAGCCGTTCATTTGATGGCTATCCAAAGTTACAATAGCAACTGAAAAAAAATGACACAATTGTTGTTCACACTTAGGCTGTTGCAGCATCGCCATGGTCACATGATCAAAATCCAGACTCTTGGCAATTGGAATATATTTATGACAGTTACAATGTCCCGGGTTATGTGATCACCTTTTGCAACTCGCTTAGACACAAAGTCAATAGGGAAGCCAGATTCACTTAACAACCGTGTTATTAGCTGAACAACTGCAGTGATTCACTTAACAACAATGTCAAGAAAAATGGTAAAATGGGGCAAAATTCACTTAACTGTCTGGCTTAGCAGGGGAACTTTTGGAGTCGATTATGGTTGTAAGTTGAGGACTACCTGTGGGTTTTTTTTTAAAAAAATTTAAAATCGTAACTGCATGAAAGATCTTGTGGGAAAAAATAATCTTGAAGTGTAATTGGGTTGAGCATCTGTGGAATATTTGATAAAGTTATCTAAATGTTGATGAGTGGAGTGCTGTTGCTGCTACAGACTCGGATGATCCTGGTCACTTTTTTGGTATCATAGAAACCATAGTCTCTGGTCTTCTTTCTTGTCAGTTCTTATAAGCCCTGTTGATCACTGTTATCAGTGATTTTCTAGGGTACTCAGATATTTGTCCCAATTACCAGTTGACAAACATACATACATACATACATACATACATACATACATACATACATATATATGGATCTTTGGTTGTTCGGGTTTTCTCCCGCGTAAGATTCGAAGTATCTAGGCAACGTTTCGATGAAGTCTCATTCATCATCTTCAGGCTTCTGTCTCCGGCTCTGTGCTTCTCAGAGTGATGTGAGATTGCAGCTGCTTCTTCCTTTTAACTGCTAGTGGGGTGGGACTTGATTGGGTGGGGGCTTGGCTGTGTTCTGATTGGGTGGGGTGTGTTCTCATTGGTAGGGGTTTGGCTGTGTTCTGATTGGTTGGGGGTTGGCCGTGTTCTGATTGGTTGGAGGCGTGTTCTGTTCAGGTGGGGGCTTGGTTGTGCTCAGGTTAGTCTTAGTTGCTGGGGGATTTGAGTTGGTGAGCTGTGATCTTGCTGTTTGGCTTCGAGTTTGTGGTCGTGCTGCATCTTCATAGTGGGTGTCGGTTTGCTTCATGTATGGCTCGGAGGGGTTTGAAGTGGGTAGTGATGCAGCTGCAGTGCAGCTTCTGGTCCATGGTCGTGTCTCATCTTCTGAGTGGGTGTGAGTCTGTTTTCTACATGGAAGTGTGGTGGTGGCATCTTGTGTGGCTCTCATGGGTGTGGGTCTGGTGTCCTTCTTCATGTTAGGTACTCGTCTGTTCATGAGGGCGGGTTTCCAAATGGCTGAAAGGTGGGAGGTGTCATCTCGTTTGTTCATGCTGTGTGGGCGTTTTTCTATCTCTATGGCTTCTCTGATTATTCTGCTGTTGAAGTGTTCGGTTTTGGCGATAGTTCTGGTATTTTTAAAATAAATTTCATGTCCTGTGGCTTTGAGGTGTTGGACCAGGGAAGAAGCAAGATCACAGCTCACCAACTCAAATCCCCCAGCAACTAAGACTAACCTGAGCACAACCAATCCCCCACCTGAACAGAACACGCCTCCAACCAATCAGAACACGGCCAACCCCCCAACCAATCAGAACACAGCCAAACCCCCTACCAATGAGAACACACCCCCACCCAATCAGAACACAGCCAAGCCCCCACCCAATCAAGTCCCACCCCCACTAGCAGTTAAAAGGAAGAAGCAGCTGCAATCTCACATCACTCTGAGAAGCACAGAGCCGGAGACAGAAGCCTGAAGATGATGAATGAGACTTCATCGAAACGTTGCCTAGATACTTCAATCTTACGTGGAGAAAACCAACAACCAAAGATCCACATACAAATACCCGCGAGAACC
Organism: Pseudonaja textilis; assembly: GCF_049901715.1. Taxonomy (NCBI): domain Eukaryota; kingdom Metazoa; phylum Chordata; class Lepidosauria; order Squamata; family Elapidae; genus Pseudonaja; species Pseudonaja textilis. The sequence goes on from NC_141995.1 coordinate 37,352,597, forward strand.
TCAGAAAACATATATATATATATATATATATATATATATATATATATATATATATATATATATATATATATATATATATATATTATTGTAAATTTGGAAGATTTTATTTCAATGTGTGTGTAGTGATTGTAGTTTTACATATTTAATTTTTTTTTCTGTTACATCCATAATTTCTGTAAAGTAAATCATTTATAGCAGTTAGAACTGCTGGATTATACACAAGTTAGATGTATTAGATGTATCCTTGTTGATTTATTTCTAGTTGCTTTGTTTTATAGTTTCTATTGGCATTACTTTTTATATCATAATATTTATACCACTATATTGTATTCTGCACAATATTATGCTTTTACATAATATCTATATTAATTAATTAATATTAATTATATGTTTACATGTACATTTTAGTGATGTTAAGGTTTTATTCTTGTGTTAGTAATTCTACATTGTATTTTTTCATCAGCTAGGCTGTTCACTTTTGGATGGTTATAAATAGTTGTATAATGTACTTTTATGCTAACTTAATGACTAAAATAGAGATTGATGCTGCATACATGTAGAAAAGGAAATATTTCAGTAATATTTACAGTGTTAAAGTTGGTTAATAAATAAACGATTGGAGGAAGCAAGCACACGTAGTATAAGGATTTGTTTTGATCTATCCTTATATGAAAAATTGTTATTAGTAAATGAATAACAGGCATGACCATTTCAATCAATATGTATGTGATGGAATATTTTACAAACCATCTTAATATGTTGCTTTTCTTAGTTCTAAAATGTTGAACACTGGTAAAATAATACAAATATTCTCACTTTTATATAAAAATAAACTACTATTCTAAATTATATAATTATATGTATTATATAATTTGACCTAGAATCTTTGGATTGGGATAGTCTATAATTTCTGCTAATTGGTAAACTTAGTAAATATAGCATGTTATAGTAGATATGACTGAAAAGGTCTGTCATATGTTAAGAGTGTTATATTTTCTAAAAAGACCAGTCCATCCCAAAGATAATTGTGTTGTTTAAAAGACAAAATAAGAATTTCATAGATCATGTTCAGAATCTTGAAAATTTCTAAGTGGAATATGGATGGACAATTTATTTTCCTCTGCAACAGACTGACAATCATTTCTAATATATATTATTTTATATGGTCCTCTGTAGCTTGTTTGTAGCATTATTTTCTGATTTCCTGTGGGGTTTCATATTTGTGTTCCAATACTGATGCTGCCATGTTTTATTTTTGCATGTCATTTCAGGTGTACATTAACGTAATAGATACAAATGATCACAGACCAGAATTTTCTCTGTTAGAATACCAAGTGGTTATAGCAGAAGACATATTGCCAGAGACAGAAATTTTGCAAGTCAGTGCCTCAGACAGAGATGAGAAGAATAAACTAATTTATACTATGCAAAGCAGCATGGATCCTACCAGCCTTAGGAAATTTCGCCTTGATCCTGTAACTGGCTCACTTTATACTGTTGAAAAGTTGGATCATGAAGTCATCCATCAACATGTGCTCACAATCATGGTAAAGAACTGTTACTGTACTTGTTTTTAGCTGAAGTGCTAAACCGAACAAGCAGTATGTAGATCCAAATCTGAAAAACAATTAATTAAATGCCTGGCTTTTCAATAAAACAAAGTACCATTCATAAGTAGAAACTGAAATGACTGCAGGTCAGCTACCTCTTACACTTATACACAGCACATATCTTAACCATTTGCTTCTTTTTGCTTAGGAAAGCTTTGTGGGGTATTTAAGTTGGAAAGAGTCACACCTTCTTTTCCTAATTTTTTAGAATGCCTCTCCTTTCCAATATACTCATTATTAGTTCTCATTCAAACCACATTTCAATTTAACTCTGAGCTGTAAATTAAAATTTCATTTGTTGAAATGCTAATTCTTCTGTGATACTACTTACAATGGCCTTTGCAACTTGTTATCTCCAAATCCACAAGGCACTGACTTTAAAATGAATTATCCAAATTATAGGCCTGCCAATTTACTACAGCAATTCTGGATGACTAATATAGATGGTAAAACTGTAGAAAAGATCTATTTTATAAGAATTTTGTAAACTTTATTTAGATAACATATTTGAAAGATAAAAAAAATTCAAAACACTATAAAATACTAATGTCAGCTAATGTTATGGTCTTTTTCCACATTCAAACTGCTTAATAGAAAGGAAGAAAAAGGATAGACAAAGAAAGAGGGGAGAATGGAAGGAAGGGACAGAAAGAAAGAAAGAGAGAGAGAGAGAGAGAGAGAGAGAGAGAGAGGGAGGGAGGGAGGAGAAAGTGAATGAGATATCTAGTCCAACCACCTGCTCTAGCAGGGTTAGAAGTGTGCGTGTGTGTGCATGGCTGTCAAAACTCCAAAAACAGGTCAAGTAGTTTTGAGGAGGTCAGTCATAAATTAGAACACTTACTAAGCAACCAGCCATTAAATAAGAACCACTTATATTTGGTTTGCCAGTCACATGGCCACCTGGCCATGCCCACACAGTCACATGACCACCAAACCATGCCCAGCCAGCAAGCCACACCTAGCAAGTCATATACCCACAAATTAAGCCACACCCACAGAACCAGTTGTTAAGAAATTTGAATCCCACCCCTGGGTTGGGGATACTGAGGATGAGTTTGTAGCACCAAGGGCACGGTGGACTGAAAAAGTTTGGGAACCACTGGTCTAATCTAATTAAGGAGATTTATATAAAAAGCCATTTGTAACCGTAAGCTTATGAATTGTACACTATATTAGAAACACACACACACACACACCTCTCACAAAAGAAATAGGTGAAAAGTAATATTCTCTTGCATTAGTTTATTTGTATTGAACAAAACCATTTCTGTAGGGTGTAGTTTTGAAGATTTGTTTAGAATAAAATTGCATGTAAAATGGAGTTTTTGCTGATTTGGATAAAATAATGTTAGCATAAAATAATGTTAACGGTGTGCTAATTATTTTAGGTACGAGATCAAGATGTTCCTGTCAAGCGCAACTTTGCTAAAATCATTATTAATGTTAGCGATACAAATGATCATGCTCCATATTTCACCAGTTCTTCTTATGAAGGCCAAGTATATGAATCAGCAGCTGTTGGATCCATGGTGGTTCAAGTTACAGCATTAGATAAGGATAAAGGCGAAAATGCAGAAATCATATACTCTATAGAATCAGGTAAATTCCAATATTTTCAATATGCGGTAAAGATTAAAATGCAGTAGTATAAAAAATGCAGTTTTCAATATGCAAATTGTGACCAGACTTACATTGTTCAAAATAGTGTAAAGCTTACTTTCAGAAGTATTTGATCTACACTGAATTTATTTCTTTGTTTGAATTATTTATATAGCATGAAACAAAACAACATCTCCCCCCCAAAAAGAAAAATCCTCAGATTATTATCTACTAAAATTAAGCAATGATTGGTTAATTTTGTTTTCTCCCTGTTTTAGATGTAGCTGAGTAATGGTTCAGTATTTTAGAAGTTTAAAAAAATTACAATCTGTATATTATCTGGAATATGCTACACTAAAAGCAGCAAGGAGATTAGAAATGTCTTTCTGGGATCCAAAATGGTATATGAAATATAGCTGGTACTTTAAAAGGAAGTTCCATAAATAAAGAGGCATCTCTGAAAATGACCTGTGTATCTAGAGTCATGGTTTTCCATTTACAGTATGACAGCTTCTGATGCAATAGGTTTCAACCAGACCCTCACAGCGCTGAAGGTTATATAAAGGGAATCTTCTACTTTTAGTTAAATATAAAGATTAGAACCCCACATTTGAGTTTAGATCATAATGTATCAATTAAAATATATGAAACATAGCATCCCATGCTGTATGCAGTTAGTCTCTTCTAGAGGACATTCTTTTGAAATGAAAACTCTTATCTGGTCAAATTCTGTTTTCCAGCTTGCTCCCTGTCACCTAACCTTTCTCTTCTTTCCTTACAAATTCTTTGTTATTTATCCAGAGAACATTGTGGGAGGAAATGTTAAAACTTTCTCAACATTGTTTTTCTGGTCTATTCAGCAACTCTACAGCTAAAGTATTAGGGCAAACATTTTAGGCATATGAAATGAACATTCCTTAAATGCTTGTAATGGCTTAAAGGATTAGATATGGGTATTCTAAGAATGGCACTCTGTTTATGACTTTCAGTAATAAAAAAAGATAATATCAACAGCCTACCCAAATACATAATTTAAACTTACTAATAAAATCAGTCATTATGAAGTGGTGGATTTAAATTTTACTTTATATGTTCTATAATTAAACTATTAGGAAAAATATTTGCTGTCTTAATTTTTGGGAATTTCCTAGGCAATGTGAAATGCCAGCCAGAAAAGCCTATTTGTTCCTGTTTTTTATTCAGCAGTCAGAATGTAAACTGCCTTTTCTCAAGGTAAAAATTTTAATACAGAGCCCCAAGTCTATATATTTTAATTGGAGTAATTTAACTTAAAATGCTTTAATTAAGCCACTGAAGTGTTTCTAGATTTAAAAATAACGACATAAAAGGACTGCTAATTATGTACTAATTAAGCTTCAATTGAGACTTGATCAAAGGACATTTGACTACAATTTGTAGGCTGGATATGTATGAAGAAATCAGTTTTGAAAATGGGACCACAAAAATTAACCTCTCCCCTCCCAAAATATTCTAGATTACTATGGACTTAGAAAAGCAGGCTCAGAGAACTCCATCCATCAGCAGCCCACTACATTCCTATTCAGCCCATGGGGGCACAGGCCTTTCCATTGCTTATAGCCCACTTGATTTCTTCTCCTGACTGCATAGAATTTCAGGCGCTTGCAAAATTCAGTTCCTTTGCTGGCTATCAGCTGGGAGCTTATATGCAAAACTCATTCTAAGCTTTTTGTTTTACTTTAGCATGAAATTCCATGGCATTTAAAGGACATTGTGCTTTACATTATTTGAATCTAATAAGTTGGTATTCAATAAGGTACAGTTAACAACCTATAGATTTATCTAAATAAATTATTTTTTTCAGATCATTAATTTCCTATCCTTCTATTTTTCTTTCTCCCAAACAGGAAATATTAGAAATGCTTTCAATATTGACCCAGTCTTGGGTAGTATCACTACTGAAAAAGAATTGGATGTCAGGATTCAGGATGAGTACACTTTGATGGTGAAGGCAACAGACAAAGGAATACCCCCTATGAATGAAGTCACAGCTGTGCACATTTCTGTCACAATCTCTGACAATGCATTGCCCAAGTTTTCCTCCCAAGAATATTCTGCAGAAATCAGTGAAAACAGCAACATTGGCAGCTTCATCATCATGGTTATTACATATAGCCAGTCATCTGTAGCCTATGAAATAAAAGAGGGTAACATAGGTGATGCCTTCACTATAAACTCACATTCTGGTGTTATCACTTCTCAGAAGATTCTTGATTTTGAAACCTTGCCTTTTTATAGTCTTATTGTTCAGGGAACTAATATGGCTGGCCAGTCCACTAACACCACTGTACTGGTGCACCTTCGAGATGAGAATGATAATGCACCAACTTTTATGCAATCAGAATACACAGGACTCATCAGTGAATCTGCTTCGATTAACAGTGTGGTTCTAACAGAGAGGAATATGCCATTGGTGATTCAAGCTACAGATGCTGACAAAGAATCAAATGCATTACTTGTCTATCAGATTGTTGAGCCATCTGCCCACAAATATTTTGCCATTGATTCTAGTACAGGAGCCATTCGTACAGTAATGACCTTGGATTATGAAGAAACCAATTTTTTTCATTTTTCTGTGCAAGTATATGATATGGGAATACCACACTTATCTGCAGAATATGCAGCTAATGTTACCATTTCAGTAATTGACATAAATGATTGCCCTCCAGTGTTCTCTAAAGACCTATATGAAGCAACTGTTCTAGTACCAACATACAAAGGAGTAAAAGTTATTACAGTAAATGCATATGATCCAGATTCAGAAGCCTTCTCACAACTCATGTATTCCATCATTGAAGGCAATATTGGAGAAAAATTTTCAATTGATTCCAAGACTGGGTGGATAACAGTACAAAATACAACTCAACTAAGAAGCCGATATGAATTGACAATCAGAGCATCAGATGGCAGGTTTGCAAGCACTACTTCTGTCAAAATTAATGTAAAAGAGAGCAAGGCAAATCAGCTGAAATTCACACGAAGTTCTTATAATGCTGTGGTCCAGGAAAATTCCACAGATGCAAGAACAGTAGCAGTCATCACTACTGTAGGAAATCAAATAAATGAACCTTTGTTCTATCAGATTCTAAACCCAGATAATCGTTTTAAAATCAGTTATACTTCTGGAGTCATTTCAACCACTGGAATACCATTTGACCGGGAGCAACAGGAATCATTTGATATTGTGGTAGAAGTGACTGCAGAACATAATCCATCCATCGTTGTACACCTTGTGGTGAAGGTCACTGTAGAAGACATAAACGATAATACCCCTGTCTTTGTCAATCTTCCATATTATGCCACTGTTAAAATAGATACTGAAGTTGGTGAAGTGATTCACTATGTCACTGCTGTAGACAATGATATTGGTAGAAATGGTGAAATAGAGTATTATTTCAAGGAACCCAGTGACCAGTTCCAAATAGATGAAACAGGTGAAATCACACTCAAGAAACAATTTGACCTAGACACATTAAACAAAGAGTATTGTCTTACTGTGATAGCCCAAGATAAAGGAAAACCAAGTTTATCTTCTGAAGTTACAGTTCCAATCACTGTGGTAAATAAAGCCATGCCAATATTTGAAAAAACTTTCTACAGTGCAGAGATACCAGAAAATATTCAACTCCATAGTCCAGTGGTTCATGTGCAAGCATATAGCCCAGAGGGACTGAAGATCTTTTACAGCATCACAGATGGTGATCCTTTTGATCAATTCAATATCAACTTCAACACTGGAGTTCTGAATGTTATTGCCCCCTTAGATTTTGAGGCCCATCCTGCTTACAAATTGAGCATCAGGGCAACTGATTCATTGACAGGAGCCCATGCTGAAGTGTTTGTGGATATAATAATTGAAGACATCAATGATAATCCTCCTGTCTTTACAGAGCAAACATATGCTGCCACAATTTCTGAGGCATCTATAATTGGAACATCTGTTGTACACGTCAGGGCAACTGATGCTGATTCTGGATTAAACAGGAAGATTTCTTACCACTTGGTAGGCAACATTAGCAAGAACAATGATTATTTTGTTATAGATAGCACAGGGCTCATTCTGACAGCAAGGAACTTAGATTTTGAACAAGCTCAACAACACATATTGTTGGTAAGAGCAATAGACAGTGGAATGCCTCCACAGAGCAGTGACATTGTTGTAACTGTTGATATAACAGACCTGAATGATAATCCACCAGTGTTCAATCAGCTGCTTTATAAATCTAATATCAGTGAATTGGCTCCCCATGGGCACTTTGTAACATGTGTAAAAGCCTCAGATCCAGACAGTTCAGATGCAGAAAAACTTGAATATTCCATATTAATGGAGAATGATAACATGCATTTTGTTATCCATAGCAAGACTGGGGTTATCACTCTTTCAAACATACATAGACAGACTCTGAAACCAGTTTATCATCTCAATATATCTGTCTCTGATGGAGTGTTCAGAAGTTCAGCCCAGGTACACATAAATGTAATCAGAGCCAACTTGCATACTCCTGTGTTCAGTCAGAATGAATATGAGGTGGAACTAGCTGAAAATGCTCCATTGCATACTCTGGTGACCGAAGTCAGAGCTACGGACAAAGATACTGGCAGCTATGGATCTGTAACATACCATATTATGAATGATTTTGCAAAGGACAGATTTTATACTAATGAGAGAGGGCAGTTATTTACCTTGGAAATACTTGATCGTGAAACTCAAGCTGAAAAGGTCATCTATATTAGATTCATGGCTAAAGATGCTGGGGGGAAAGTGGCATTCTGCAGCATCAATGTCATACTTACTGATGTTAATGATAATGCTCCTCTGTTCCGAGCAACTGAATATGAAGTCAGTATTGGGTCCGATGTTCCAAGAGGTACATCTATCATCAAAGTCTTGGCTTCCGATGCTGATGAAGGTTCCAATGCAGATATAACTTACACAATTGAAGCAGATTCAGAACATGTTCAGGAGAATTTAGAAATTGATCATTTGACTGGAATAATAACGACAAAAGAAAGCTTAATTGGGCTAGAAAACCAGTTTCTTACGTTTTTTGTTAGAGCAGTGGATGGTGGATCCCCACAAAAGGATTCTAGTGTCCCCCTCTATGTTAGAATACTCTCTCCTGAAATACGTTTGCCAAAATTTTCAGAACCATTTTATTCTTACATTCTTTCTGAAGATACTCCTATTGGGACTGAAATTGATATTATACGAGCAGAGCACACCCATACCTTGTTATACAGTCTTGTTAAAGGATATACACCTGAAAGAAATAAAGAGGATTATTTTGTGATAGACAAGCATAATGGAAGGCTAAAAGTTGAAAAAAGTTTGGATCATGAGGTAACTAAATGGTACCAGTTCTCAGTGCTTGCATATTTTATGAAGGAAAATTATAAAGTTGTCTCTTCCGTTGACATAAGTATTCAAATCAAAGATACAAATGATAATGTACCAATCTTTGAAGCCAATCCTTATGAAGCATACTTAGTAGAAAATATGCCAGCTGGTTCAAAAGTCATACAAGTAAAAGCAATGGACCAAGATTCTGGGAACAATGGACAAATTGTTTACAAGCTGGAGCCAACCCAGGATACTGAAATCCTAGAGTCTTTTGGCATAAATCTAGAAACTGGATGGATTACCACTCTAAGAGAGCTTGACCAGGAAAAGCAGGATAAATACCAAATTATTGTAGTGGCATCTGACCGTGCTGAAAAAATGCAGTTGTCCTCCACCACTGTTGTGGAAGTTTATGTAGCTGATGTGAACGACAGCCCTCCTCAATTTACTGCGGAGATTTATAAAGGAACAGTCAGTGAAGATGATCCAGTTGGAGGAGTAGTTGCTATAATAAGCACCACCGATGCTGATTCAGAATATTCTAATAGACAAGTCAACTATTTTATTACTGGTAAATATTTAGAAATCTATTTAGACAATTTTTGCTTTATATGTTTTGTATAATATAGCTTTCACCTTAAATAGATAGCTTTTTATTTATGAGATTCAGTGTCATGGAAGGAGGAATATTCATTGTTCCATAAGCTGTTTTATGGCAGTGGTCTTGAAATACAAGGTCAAAACCATGTGCTATTTTGATATAAGAAACATGGAACATTAAATTAAGCAGTCCTATATTTATTATTATTATTATTATTATTATTCCTATCCATGTTGTCGTTAAGTCATTGCACTTAATGTTTCTTTATCCATGCCTGTAATATTGGTAGTTTCAAGCCAGTAGAAAAATGTACAGTATGTTAAAATTATGTTAAGAAGCTAAGATTTTAATATGAGTATGCTGTGGAGAAAAAAAATAATGTAATGCAACCATCATGATAACTTCAGGTCTTCCGAATTCTTCCATTAATCTGAATCTGTTTGATAATTAACTAGCTATTGTTTATTCAACAAAGTTATATACCTGTGTTTCCATGAAAATAAGACTGGGTCTTATCTTCATTTGGACCCCAAAATAAGCACTAGGGCTTATTTTCAGGGGGTCTTTTTTCCCATGTACAGGAGGCACACTTCTGCGTGCTGATGACAGAGCAGGAGGCCACGCACACCAGTGCTGGCACCACTGTGAGGCAGGGGATTGGAGCTGGCCTATGTTTCCCACACCAGCTTACCACCTATTCCCTGACACCTTGCCTTGTCTTGCCTTGTGGCCACAACACACCATTCGGCCTCCTGCTCCATTGCAGTTGCATGGAAGCAGAAATGGGCCCGCAGCCATGTGGGCTCCTGCTCCACAGGAGCCTCTGCAAGACCAGTGTCATAGCATGGATGGCCTGGCTGTGGAGACCCTGAGGTAAGCCGGTGCAGGACACATGGGGTAGCTCCACCATCCCCCTCGTGTGGTGTACCGCAAGCAACCAGATGGAATGGGTAGCCAGCTTACTGTGCAGGCTCTTAAATAGGGTCTCAATGGTCCAAGCTCTGGATCTGGCCAACACAGAAGCACAACCTCTCTGGAACTGTGAAATAGAATCCAGGTTTATTCAGGGCCTGAGCCTCAGCACAAATTTAGTTCAGTTACAAGTGTAAGTCCATTGTAAAGTCAGCACTGGGAGCCACTGCTTCCCAGTGTCTTTTGTGGCAGAGTCCATGCCGTTCCTCCCTGGACAAGCCCCCAACCATTCAGCCTCAATCCAGAAGCTGACTGGCCCTCTTTAGCTGTCTTTGCAGCCAACGATCTGTCAGGGCTCTGATCCCCTTCCCCAGAAACCAGTTGTCCACCCCTGCCCAGCAACCAGTCTTCCAGGGCACCACTCTATAGGCTGCCACTGCTTTTTGAGCCACCGCCAACCAGCTGGTTGTCAAGGCCCTGGCATGCTGCCAATCAGCTGTTTCAAGCAGCCAAGACTGCCACTGCCATTCACTGTTAGTCGTTGTACTGCTGCTGGTGGTTGTCGTACCATTCCCTAATCCCCCTCCCAGGTATGGCAGACCCCAATAGGATTTGATATAAGGCTTATTTTGGGGGCTAGGGCTTATATTGGGAACAAATGTACAAACCACTCTAGGGCTTATTTTTGGGGAAACCAGTATATATAATTTTATTATGGGACAATTACTTGTATTGATTGTATGAGTTTCATTACTAAAAAAAATACCAGTGTTTCTGTCAAATAAGTATCTACAGTTCTGAACGTGTCTAGTTTACATTTAACAATGCTGATATTTTTTCCCAGCCAAAATTATTGCCAGTTTGTACACTATAAAGAAGCAGGCAATAGTTGAACCTTTAAAGTCTTTAACAATGTTTGAGCAACAATAGCTTACAAGTCTGCATATTTGTTTGCCCTGCCTATTTAGCAATATGTAAATAACTCTTGATTTTATGGGTTTTTTAAAAAATCCATCAAGTTCTCTTAGCCAATTAATACAACATAAAACAATATTAAAAACAGTAAGATAGAAAAGAATGGAATGCCTGGGAAAAGAGAAGACACCTTTGTTATATCAAATAATGTATAACAATTATTTGGGAAAATCTTTCATACTTCTAATAGACTAAAGTAGCATTTTTTAAACTTGGCTGGGAATTCTAAGAGTTGAAATCCACTTATATTAAAGTTTCCATGTTTAAAAAACACAAAAGCATTGGATACAGGTTTTACAGAGGTAATAGTGTTTGCATGCAAAACATGCTGAACCAGAATATAATTCTTATTGAAGCAGCATTGCATGTTTTCTCAAATATGCTATTACATCTTTTATTTAAAATTGTAGAGCTATACTCTAAATGTAATAAGGTTTATAATACGTTGTATTAATATGGGCTTGTTTTACTGTAATAATTTAAACTATTGATTTCCATGTATTGTACATATACCTTCATAGTGCCAGTTTATTTGCATAAAATATTGTATTTTTTATTAGCACTAGATCATTCTATGCTACATGTAGCATATTAGGGAGCAAGGGATATCCAGCATTTTCAGACTTGGGCGAGTACTTCAGCATCTTCCCATGTCATGTTTAGAATTTTTGAGTTTTTGGATATATTCATTATATATATATATATATATATATTTCATTATTTTCATGGCATAAGCATATATTCTCTTGTTGATTATTTAGGAGGTGATCCATTGGAACAGTTTGCTGTAGAAAATATACAGAATGAATGGAAAGTTTATGTCAAAAAGCAATTGGACAGAGAAGTAAAAGATAATTACCTTCTAAATATCACAGCTACAGATGGGATGTTTGCTGCCAAAGCAGTGGTAGAAGTGAAAGTCCTTGATTCCAATGACAATAGCCCAGTTTGTGAAAAGGTATTTTCGATAGATGTTTATTTCTAGCTTGAAAACATGTTACCATCTAAATAACAAGAATGCTAATGTTCAAACTGAATAATTATTTTGGGAAGAGAAAATTATCAAATCCCAGAAACATTTTTAGTCAGTATATCTGCTAACCTAATTTAGGTTAAGGAAGTTAACCTAAGGAAGTTAATCATATATTATTCAGGAAACTATTAAAAGACCTGTTTATTATCCTAGGCTTTAGGGCAGAGTGGTGATGGCTATGCCCTGTTGGGTTAAAGTGGGGTGGGAGGCTTGGTTTATCTATTTGGCATCAGGCTATTTATAATTTTTTAAAGCTTTGAAACTATTCAGAATATTGAAACACATGCATAGTACACAAAAAGGACATGTGTGTGAGAGAGAGAGAATGTATGTATGTATATGTGTGTGTGTATATACACACACACACACACACACACACACACACATGGATCTTCGGTTATTCGGGTTTTCTCCCGCGTAAAATTGGAAGTATCTAGGCGACGTTTCGATGAAGTCTCGTTCATCATCTTCAGGCTTGTGTCTTTGGCTTTGTGCTTCTCGGAGTAATGTGAGCTTGCAGCTGCTTCTTTCTTTTAACTGCTAGTGGGGGTGTGACTTGATTGGGTAGGGGCTTGGCTGTGTTCTGATTGGGTGGGGGTATGTTCTCATTGTGTTCCTCAGCAACTAAGACTAACCTGAGCACAACCAAGCCCCCACCTGAACAGAACACACCCCCAGCCAATCAGAACACAGTCAACCCCCCCAACCAATCAGAACACAGCCAAACCCCCAACCAATGAGAAAAAACATAAGAAAACATATATATTCCATTGTTATGTTTTCAATTTTGAGGGCACTGGTTGCCTGTACTCCATTTTTCAACATTAAAACTATATGTGGCTTCATATGTACTTGATTTTATTCTCCCTTTTTGTTTCCTTTTTCTGGTGATTCTCTTTCTGCTGTTCCTTTTGTGATTTGATGCCAAATTTTGTTGACAATAACTCGATTAGTGGGATGGCACCAAAACATTTGTGGATGATGTTTAGTCCATGGGACTTGTGTTACCTATATTCTATTTTAATGCTCAGCTAATAACAAATACACTGCTTGACATTCATTATTCCATGAATCAGAAGAACAGTGAGGAACTCTAGAAAGTAGAACATGTAAGAGTAACTTTTAAATCTTTTTATACTTTGTCTCTCACATTTTCAAATCTTGTAATATCTGATCTAAATGATGACATGTCTTTTAGTCCACTTCTTAAATCCTTGATGTATTTTTTACTCACGGTTATTTTACAAATGTTTTTAGGCCTGGTATACAGACACTGTTCCAGAAGATTCTCCACCGGGCAAATTTATCATGCAAGTCATGGCCACAGATGCAGATATCCGTTCCAATGCAGAAATAACTTATACATTATATGGTGCAGGAGCAGAAGAATTCAGACTCAGTTCAGACACAGGTAGTATTTAAAGGTTATAAACTTTTATTGAAACCTCAGCCCTTCCTTACTATTAATAGGTGTTTGCATAGTTGGTTTTCTGCTGATTTAGGCAAGAGAAGGCCACCATGAACAAAGCTCCTCATTAGTTTGGCAGAACAGCAGTTATAGAGCATGATTCTTCTACCAATTTGTAGCTACCAAAGACTGTCTAAAGTTGACACCTAGAAATGCTACAGTGAGTTTTGGAATCACTAATACTTACCTGTGCTCCCAAATAAGTTTAGTTTGAGTCTGTCAATTACCTTGGTTAGGATTACTATAACTAAAATAATGAATATAAAATCTACCTAGCAGAAAAGCCTGATTAACGGTTGAAATCAAAGGACAGATAAATGGATAGGTTTCTCAACGGAAGGAAGTAAAAATCTTCTGCAAAGATTTTGTTGGTCTTTCTGCTTCTTAAAAGTTGTAAATGTTTTGACAATTAGTAAACAGCGAGAACCGGTTTGTGAATGGTACTGAACTATTTGGTATGGTAATAACTACATGTCATTTTGTAGAGATTCAGAGGGTCTCTTTAATCTGGTCAATGATAGTTCAAAGTATGCACTTAGTTCTTAACATCATGTGGTTCCATTCCTTTATTTTCATTGCTTTTTTTGTAGGTGAACTGAAAACATTAGCAACACTTGATCGTGAGCAAAAATCTGTATATTCCCTCATGGTGAAGGCTTCAGATGCAGGAGGAAGATTTTGTCAATCTAATATTATTCTAAATATAGAAGATATAAATGATAATCCACCAGAGTTTACAGCAGAAACCTATTCCATCACAGTGTTTGAAAACACTGAATTGAGCACTTTGCTGACAAGAGTTCATGCTACTGATGCAGATGCAGGTATGAGTTATAGAATAATTATTTCTAAAAAAAACCCTATTTATGCAGTTGTTTATTAATTATATTTCATAAGTCTTTTTATGATGCAATCTATAACTTGTAGATGTGGCTGAGCATAATCTTATCACAACTCACAGCTCCTGTGCATGGATTACTACTAGCTACTGCTTCCAGCTGGCAGCCAGTACCTATGTGATTATGAAGTCTTTCTTACCTTAGGTCAAGTTTTATTATCCAGAATCTTCTGGGCTATGGAAAAACTGACTGCTTAGAAGACAATCATTACAAGAATATAAATGTAGGTTTTGTGGTTATGGATGAATAACATATAATTTAACTAGAGCCATGGGCAATCAATCCATTTAGACTAAATTCTGTGGATCAATATGCATATATTGAACTTACGCATGCATTTTGAAAAAAATAGGGTAACTTGTGTAAACATTTCTACTGTTTGTACACTAGCAAAAAGCTATGTAGTAGAATTTGAAAGTGACAGTTGTCATTATTTTCTGCATCAATCAAAGAGATTCATTTGAAAATACTAGAGACTTAATTTGCTATTTCTTTTTTAATTGTAGGTTTAAATCAGAAGATTCATTATTCTCTGCTAGAACATGCAGATGGGCAGTTTTCCATTGACGAATTCTCTGGGATTCTTAAATTGGAAAAGCCCTTAGACCGGGAGTTACAAGCAGTATATAATTTATTATTGAAAGCTGAAGATGAAGGTTCACCAAAGAAGCTGTCTTCTACTGCTACACTGATGGTTTCTGTTCTGGATATAAATGACAATCCTCCTGTCTTTGAATATAAAGAATACAGTGCAACCGTCTCAGAAGATGCCATAGTTGGAATGGAAATTCTTCAGGTCTATGCTGCTAGTCGGGATATTGAAGCCAATGCTGAAATCACCTACTCCATAGTGAGTGGAAATGAACATGGAAGATTCAGTATTGATTCAAAAACAGGTAATTGTTCATGTAACTACTAATAAATAAGGAAAAATTACTAGCTTTAACATTGCATAGAGGGCTGCAAATATGTGTGCATTTTAAACATTTCTATAATGTGTTATGTTAACACAATATTTCATTTAACGAGATAGAAAAATTAAAGGTAAAAGTCCTGGGCAAATTATTGCTCTTAAATTGTTTGCTTTTTTTAAAAGCTTTTTTCTGACATCCACTCAAAATAATGGCTCAGTTTTAGGTGATGCAGTGCTGCCACATTCCATTTGAAAATAATGAGTCCAGAATCATCTAATTTAGTGGGGGTGAGAATGATACACACTCTCACTTTATTTGTCAGTTAGGTAGCATTATGTTATTTCAGTGATTTTCAATCCTACACTGGTTATATGAAAAGATGTCAAAAATAGATTGCTGTATAATTGAATACAGATAAGTCCTCATTTAACAACCTAATTGGGACAGGCAACTTAATTGCTAAGCGAAGTGTTCGCTACATGGAAAATTATATGACTGCAACTATGTTGGAAAGAGACAAGACTAGACAGTTCCACACCAGCTTTTTTTGCCTCCTAAGCACCCTTTATTCCTACCCTTTGGAAAACTTGAATGCCTGTTTAATATCTTGTACACATCGTAAGCCATGTGATTGTTCTGACAGGCTATGACAGACTGTATCTGTTTATTCTTTTGCAACTCCTTTTCCAGTATTTCCACTATGCAAAAAAGATGGCAGAGAAAGGGATTGCAAGAGAATAGGTTGTTTTCCCTTCTGTATATTGAAAGTGATGTAATTATGCCAGCAACCCAGAACTGGGAGCTACAGGCACACTACACAAACAGCTTACAGTAGTGTCTTGAAATTCCTCTCCAATATCTACTTTGCAAGGAGTGGAGATAGAAAAAAGCAATCTCCTTTTCCTGACACTTTCCTGCTGCCAAAAAAGCAGAAGATCAGGCACAGGAAATACATACTGACTCTAAGGTGCTTTTTCTGGAAGCAACTGGACTTCTTGTTTTTCTTTAAAGATGTTTTGCTTGTCATCCAAGAAGCTTCTTCAGCTCTGACAGGATAGTGAGGAACGGAAAGAGTTATATTCCTGGCAGACAGCTCATTTGCATTTTTTAAAGCAGGGGTGTCAAACCCAAGGTCCACAGGACAGATCTGGCCCACAACGTGATTAGATCTGGCCTGCAGAACCATCCTGGAAACAGTGAAGGACTAGCCCGCAGTGCCTCGGCCGTCCAAGGCCAACCAAGAGGTGATCAACCTGGCAGCTATCTGGGTCAGAACATCGATCTGCAAGGCTTGCCTAGAGCAGTGGTCGCCAACCAGCGGGCTGGGGACCACTGGTAGTCCGTGAGAAAATTTTGATGGTCCACAAAGAAATGTCCCCCCCCAAAGCAATTAATCCAGGCTGTGCAGGAACACAAGGGCCCACATGGCCTACCCACCTGCTGGCCCTCACCTTTCAGCCAAATGAAAACCTTACCTTGAGTAGAGCCACACAACCTGGAACTGGAAGGTAAGACCAACAGCTGGGGAGGGAAATCCGCCCCAGGGTGGCTTGCTGACTTTGGTGGGAAAGTCAGTCCCATATTCCAGAACTGCAGTAGTCACAGGACTGGCCTTTTGGCCCTTTGCAGCTCTGGAATATGGGACTGGCTTTCCCACCAATACCAGCAAGCCACTGTCAGTTAAAATTCATATTAGTGGTCTGCGGAATTTAAAATTATGAGTTTGGTGGTCCCTGGGGTCCAGAAAGATTGGAAACCCCTGGCCTAGAGTTCCACTGGCAAAGTTGGTCTGGGTTTCACAATCTGGATGCCTTGCCAGAGCATCACCCTGTGCTCTGAAGCATTGCTTGGCCATGGACATCGTGAGCGACCCATTGCATCTGGAGGGTGCCACGGGCAGAGATGAGTTTGGGGCGAGACTGCAGCCTTGCAGTCTGGTGAAGGAGCCTCTGAGCACATGCAGAGCACCCTTCGCTTGCGCCTGGGCAGTTGCGTTCCAATGGGGGAATGGTCCCAGTGAAAGGGAAGCCTCATGGATTATGAGATCAGGCCAACAAGCGGGGCAAGGAGGTTATGGTATGGGCGCCAGAATTCTACAACCAGGTGGTGGCCATCCACGCTGGAATGGAGTCAACCTTAGATCTGACTCAAGAGGCCGTCCTGTTGCCCCCTGTCTTTGAAGCACTGTGTTCAGGTCATGGTTTTGACTGAGATTTTTTACAGACTTTTAGCAATACAATTTGGGATGAACACCCTTTGAATGGTGTAGGAGTAGGAATGGATTTCCAGAGAAAAAAATTGCAGACTACAGGTACCAGGAGCACTACTCGGGTGACTCTGAGGACACAGATAAGCCTCCAAGTGCTTCAACAATCCTCTAAAAGGATGCAAATGACCAGCTGTCTGCAAGGAATATAATATAAATGTAAATTAGTCATAAAGCTGTTCAGTATCATCAAAAGTTCTTTCAGTGTCCTCTGTAATTTTTTTAAATGAAGGGGTCGTGAGACAAAAAAAATATTTTTAAGAAATATTCCTCCTTTAATAATCTAGAATAGCCCAGTTCTCCTTTCACCCCCAGTGAGGCCACCAAGCCGCAAAGGTTGGGGACTGCTGATGTAGGAAAGAAAAAAAAATCATAAACTAAACAAATGAATATAACAAATTGCTTGAAAATCCTTTTCTACATATGTGAATAAAAATTCAAATATAGGAACACACACAAATGCACACTTTAAAAAAAATCAATCAGGCATTACTATATTGTTTTTAATACTACAATAATAATTTTATATGATTATTCTGTGGGCTACATCCAAAGCTTGAAAAATCTGTTGTAGTACTTGATATATTGATAGATTCTATTGATAGCAACTTAATAGTTAGGAAACAGAAAAAATATCATTATATTAATAGGCTGGTGAATAACTTCAAAATATATTGAAGAAGCCACAACTCACAAGTTATATTTCCAGCAATAAAAGAATTGTAACCAACTTCTTTGAGGTGTGAAATAAGATTTTATGTTAGGTTAATTTCATTTTAAATTAACAAAAGATTACCTCAAAGCTTTCAAGCAACTTTTCATTTGTTTAAAAAGAGGAGCACATACATAATTATCACCAATTTATATCCAGCTCGTAATGCCAGCATGACAACACATAAGACAATACAATTACACAAATGTTGCTATTATATAGTTACATTCTAATATCTTCAAGTGCATAAGTTGGAAACATTTTGTGACATTTCACAGTTGCTCTCTTGGACTTACTGTATGGACACTTATGCACACCTTATATTTAGAGATTGGGAATAGATTTGATTGCACGGAGTGAAAGATTAAAATCCTGTTACAAAAACAGTCTTTAAGAAGTCATAGAGGCAACAGATTTGAGGAATTGCAGATCAACAACTTTCAAAGGATTATCATTGATTACCCACTGTTGCTTTGATTGCTATTAACATTTATTTATTACTGATGCATGGTTTTTTGGCAGAAGTGTATCATAGAAATAATACTTTTGGACATAGTATGAACATGATCAGCCATAAAAGCCATTATTTATTATCATCTCTTTCCCATGTTACAAAGAAGAGACATTTAAAGCTTCAAACCAGTTACTAAATCTGAATTTATGAAACAATTTGAAATTTATCATTATCATTTTATTTGCTTTAACTATTATGTCACTTTCTAATTTCTAGGTGGAATTTTTATTATTGGAAACCTTGATTATGAAATTTTGTCTGAGCATTTTCTGATGGTAGAAGCCACGGATGGAGGAACACCTTCACTAAGTGATGTTGTAACAGTGAATATAAACATAACTGATATCAATGATAATACTCCAGCATTCAGTCAAGACACTTACACTGCAGTAATCAGTGAAGATGCTGAGGTTGAACAATCAATCATCACAGTATGTACCTCCATCTCCAGCTTTCCTGAGATAGTCCTTTGTGACTCTTGCATTTTAGAAAAACAAAAATTATGCTTAAAAAGCACTGCACGAGAGAATAATACTGTTCTATACTTGCTGATTTTTCTGAAATATTATTTTAAATTGAGGATACAGAATACTATAATGCCCTGAATATTGATTCTATAATAGGATTGAATTTATAATTAAAGATAGATTGGTTTAGAAAATATTTATCTGAAAAGTTAAATTATTTGAAAGAAAATCACTGTCTACTTGGTTTGGTTTTAATGGAGAAATATGTCTCTTAGATTCTTGCAGCTGATGCTGATGGGCCTTTGAACAACCACATTCAATATTCTATTATAGATGGCAACCAAGGAAATCCTTTCACAATTGATCACGCCTTGGGGGAAATTAAAGTGGCTAAACCTCTTGACAGAGAGAAGGTAGGATCGTACGTTATAAGATTATGTCTGTAATGATTTTAACAGTATTTCTAGATATTATCTATTAAGAATTTTACAAGTAATTTCACCCCCTCATTTTGTCCTAATATTGCTTAGTCTTCAAATCCAAAATCCTCAATTCAGTTTTCTTTTTTTAGCAAAAAGTCCATATAAAGCTTCCATTCTGTCAAAAAAATAGAAAAACTAAATTTAGTAGTTCCTATAATTTGACTCCATTAAAATCATAAAATGATTTTTTTTTCTGAACCTAAGAAAGAGACACCAAGGTTGCAGGTAGCTAGTCTCCATGTGAACTGGTTGTCCACTTCTTCAAAGATTTTCTGAATGTTGAGAGAATGGGGATCAAACTTGTTTTCTAAGAAGGTACAAGCAACTTTAAAATGGGGGGCTTTCTCTGGACTTCCAGAGGAGAAATGGCGAAGTGAAGTCGACTTTGCAAAAATGAAGTAAATAGCCAGGGCATAATCCAAGGAACTGGTGAATTTGGAACCTGTCCAGGAAAGGAGAGGGTTGCTGCTATTCCTAAAGTTTGGAATATTCTGGCTGTCGTTTCCGACGCCCCTTTTGTGTATGGTAAGGTTAGGTTTTGCGAGGTGGTTGGCTGTGTGATGTGTTGTGGTTTGGGTACTGTGTATCAGAATATGGATCCACAAACACTGGCTGGCAGTCAAATGCCATGATCCCAAATCCTTAATTTATACCCACACCTACACAAAACAGCTCCAGCAAACATATTTGCCACTATTGCAAATAAAATAGCTATGTAGTTTGGTGAAGAGAGAGGGAGAAAGAAAGGGAAAGATGAAAAAAGAAACGGCTTTCTTTGACGTGCCAAATAGGGGACCTGTTAAATAGAGAACATCTTCTCCTGCTTACTGTAATGATTAGGCTACTTTATAACAGTAGAGATTGTCTTTCATATAGTTGATTCTTAAGCAATTTAGAGATTTAACAGTTAATCCAAGAAGTTGAAATTGCACTTAGTAAACATTTACCAATAAGCACATATACTTTAATACAAGCAACTGAGGCTTATACAAGTTGCATCATCACTGCTAGGTTTTGTGTTAATTGCACTGAAGTAGTCAAAATAGATTAATAGTGTAGATGGCCTATGGCAAGCGTACTATAGGTGGCACGCAGAGCCATTTGTGTGGACATGCAAACCCCAGCCAAACTTACCTGCACTGCACATGCGTGCGCCTCCCAGCTGATTTTCAGCCCATTTGAGACAGTTTTCGGCCTCCCAGAGGCTCGAGGGAAGCCTCTTCAACCTTTGGAGGCCGAAAACGGGCCTGTTCAGCTGAAAAACGATCCTGTTCAGTCTTTCCGGAAAGCCCGTTTTTCGGCCTCTAAAGGCTGCAGAGGGTTCCCTCGAGCCTCCGGGAGAACAAAAAAGGCCTCAAATGGGCCGAATATCAGCTGGGAGATGTGCACATGTGCAGGGGGAGCACATTGGATCGTGGGTGCTGGCATGCGCATGCTTTCAACACCCCACAACAAAAAGGTTCACCATCACTGGTGTAGAGGTTCGTAGCATATTACTAAAACTGATATATAGAGCACAGGCCAGTGTATATGAATTGGCCCTATTGGCCCAATTTTTGTATTGGCAAAAATTGTTTCTTGGAAAGAGAACAAGATTACATTTTAGTTATGTTGTTTGTTGTACATAGTTGTACAACATAGTACTGTAATGGATATCCAAATCATTGTGTAAAGCATCTAGCATTGTTTATTGTCCAGATGCTGTGTTATTCATTTACATGTGTATAAAATTTATTAATGCAAAATGTGGAGAATATGTACTTTTTATAGTTCAAAAGAATAGAGCCTAATTGTGTTAATATTTTTCTGTCTTTCACTCTGAAGATTTCAGGTTACACTTTGACAGTTCAAGCATCAGACAATGGATACCCGCCAAGAAGTAATACAACTACAGTAAATATTGATGTATCTGATATAAATGATAATCCACCCTTATTTTCAAAGGGGAATTATAGCATTATTATTCAGGTAATTCATACATATTATATTCCAGCATTTGATGTATTTTGTTTGTTTTCTATGCTATTGGAAAGCTTAGAGGATTGTAAAACATTTATATAAATTCTCAGTGAGACTTGATCAATTCCAGAGTCTTCGTTTAGATAATGATATCTTTTGAATGTGTATGGATTTTGAGAGTTGATAAAGAATCCCTGATAATGCTAACAAATTAAGAATTCCCCTTCCCTGTATGACCTAAGAAAAGAAGACAGTCCGTTTTTAAGGAGATCCATATTGACAACTTCGCTGCTTTTATTTCCTTCAAAAATGTATGTAGGACAAAGGGGAGAATGTTTTGATTTTCATAGATATTTATTGCTATGTTACTAGTTTTAGGTTGATAATTTATGTAAGTTCATCTTGCAAATGGAAAGTGTATTTCTTATTGGACAGATAAGTAGAGCAGAATTCACAGATTTAGTTTTGCCAACGTGAGAAATGCAGGTCTTCTATTGTTTTCTACCAAGAGAAACAAATCATAGTATAATTGAAAGGGAAAGGAACTATCATAGCTCAATGAACTGATTTTTCTGATTCAATAAGTCACTGGAAATCAGTGATTATCCAAAAAGTGATGCTAAATGTTAATTGATTATATATTCATACTCAAAATGTATTTGTTAAGCCTTTGTTGCTACTCTTAAGTACAGAGCAACTAGACAAGAAATAAATTTTACAACATCATCTGAAAGCTGGTTTTAATATTTGAATTTGCAATTCTCAAAAAGTCAGCAAAGGAGACTTTTACTGTTAGTAATTGACAGATTTCTTTTAAAAACACAAACCCAAGCTTATAAAAAACAAAAACCAGGGATACACCTAATATAGTTGTTGAACAAGAAAACAATGTTTAATACACTTAAATTAGCAATATCAAATTTATCCTCTTGCAAATATACAATAAAGCTGACCATGGGGGCTTTATTAAGGGATGAAAAATATTCTCATTTCCCTTTATTTGTAGCTAAAAATCCTCATTCAGATGCTTGCTTTGTGATAATAGTGCATTTATTTGTATAGTCTCAAAAATAATAATATAGTCATTATAAATATGTCCTGTCTGAAATCTTTAATTTCACTCTTAACAGAATTTACTAGCTAAGCCTACTTACTTTTGGCATGTTGATTGTCAGACAAGAATTGATGGTTGGAATCCTAGCTGGATTGCATCGTAAAATACATGAACCAAACAAAGGATAGGAAACAGTAAGCTTAGCTCTCCTTTAACTGCATAGGAAGTAAAGTGACAGAAAGATTTATTTCAGAGGATTTATTTCACAGAGGGTTATGACACAGACAGGAAGTAATCCTGGATGTTTTGTTGCTGAGACTTTTGTACTTTAGGATTGTCCTAATAGCTAAATACATTTCATCTAATCCAGCATCCTACTTCAACAGTGGTCATTTCAGAAAAATAAAAATAAAGAACTAGAAGTCTTTTAGAAGCAAAACACGGTATATTCTGTTCTTCCAAGTTGAAGGTTAGGTTATATTAAGCAAATACATCAGTTAGGTGATATTATATTAAGGGTAAGAGGGAGCTAGGAAACCTGAGTTCCATTTGAAAAAAGCCAAATAAAGAAACTTACATTTTAGCTAATAAGTTGTAATTTCTTAACAGCCAGAGCTATTCACTATAACATATATTCATATCTTATGTATGAAGCAGTTTTATTTGTTTGGAAGGACTTTAAGATGTTTTCAGTGGATTTGAGAAATGTTATATTATAATTAGATTTAGTCCATTAATTGAAGAGATTGAATTGAAAATTATGGGACTACCTCACCTAACCATTTTCAGTAACGGGGATGGGAGAGGGAGATTTCAGTTACTGAGTCTTACAGTTTTTTATACTTTATACTCTTATATTTTAATACTTTCTATGATCTAGAAAGAACACGGTAATATGTGTAAAAGTAGCATATTTGCAGCAACCTCCTTTGAAATGGAACAACTGGTTGAACTGGATCATTGTGCTTAGTGCTTTATATGTGGTAAAAATTGAAGTCAGGCTGATCATGTTTTCTTCCACTGTACAAAGCCAAGAAGGAAGACAAAACACACCTGCTAAGTAATGTGCAAAAAAAAATGAATTTAAAATCTACATGACTCATGTTGAGTTTGAAAGATGTATCCTAAATTTAAAGTATCTGTCTCATAAATAATTTTAGTAGTTTGAAAGACTGAAATATCCCATTCAATCTGAAACAATTGTTTTGAACTCAGAATAGGGCTTCTTGTTCCATTGTCATGTTACGTGTTTGTAGTTGAAAGTAGCTTTGTAACTATATTAATACATCCACATAAAGCATCCTTTAAGGGCTTGTGTCAGAAGTTTTCTTCTCACTTTTATAGGAAAATAAGCCAATTGGATATAATGTTCAGCAGCTGGTGGTCACCGATAAAGACTCCTCCCACAATGGCCCCCCATTTCTTTTCACAATTCTGAGTGGAAATGAGGATAATGCTTTTGAGATCAACCAACATGCAGTACTTACAACTGGTATTCGGCTACAGCGCAAAGTGAAGGATCATTATGTGCTTCAGATTAAGGTATGAAATGCTATATGTTTTTGAAATATGTTGAAATAGCTGGTCTATGAAAGGCTTAGTACATACTAATATGGTCAAATCATCAATTCAGTTTAGACTGACAACTTTTCCAAATCATTGTCACTACTATATCCTTACTGTTTTATTACAATACAATGTGATGGTCATTCCATTCTAATAAAATTAAGACACTGGGCTTGTTGACCAGAAGATTTACAGTTCAAGACCCAAACACCACCTGACTGGGTGAACTCCCAGTCCCGCCAACGTAGCAGTTCAAAAGCATAAAAATGCAGGTAATAAATAGATACCACTTCATTGGGAAGGTGTCCCATGCACCTCAGTATATAGTCATGCCAGCCACATAACTATGTGGGAGTGTCTTCAGACAACACTGGTTCTCTCGACTAGGAAATAGAGATGAGCTAGCACTCTAGTGCAGCAGAATACTATATTTGTCTTTCTTCCAGAACTCATCAGCCTAGCCAGGGTTACATCTGAATCATTGTGAAACTTTTTATGGAAGGTTTATTTCCAGAAACCTGTCAAATTACCCCTGTAGAGCAATAGAGTCCCCTTACAGGGGAGATGGGTGGCATAAAAAAGTAATCATTTAATCTAGACATATTAATGAATAAAATAATATTACAACATTATCAAGAATGTGTCTTTCATGGATCAGTGGAATTCGTACATAAATAGCACCATAACACCTCATTCCCTTTCAAGCCTGATTTTGGCATCATTCCTACATGATACCAAAATAAATGGTTTTTAATTCTGATGCAGTACAGAATGGCTTATTTAAGGAATTGTAAAAGAATGCTTTTGTAATTATATTAAGAAATTTCTGCAATAGTTTAGGATCTGAACAAAAACTGCTCTTAATTCTGAAAGAAGAAAAAACAATCCAACTGCCATCTGCTGTTTGTGATTGCTATTGCATCCTTGATTATTTTAGTGCCTTAGAGAACTTCTATTCTGAATTTATGATTCCAAAGTCTTTTTTATTATGTATAAATTTTTCGCATATTTAAAAAGCCTGCCTTTCATATAAAGGTTTATAATGAGTGTCTTATACCATTTTACCCCACTGATTTCAAATTAAATGAATTAAGCTATATTAAAAATAGTTTTGAGGAAGCAATTAAACTGTTTCAGTTGTATCAGAGAAGCTTTTATAAATAGATGTTGCTGAAACCTTGTAATAGGGAAAAGTGGCACTTTAATGTCAGGTCTTCTAGCCAACACAAAGTGAACTCTAATGATAGTGGAACCCATCTCAGATGCCTCACAGGCTCAAGAATGAGCAATGACTTCAGACTTAAATTAATGCAAAACAAAACTTTGTTTTGCAGAATCTAAAAAGCCACTTACAGAACTCAAAAATAGTATCCTGCATTATATACAGTGCTCAAAAAAATAAAGTGAACACAAAAATAAGACATCCTAGATCTGAATGAATGAAATATTCTTATTAAATACTTTGTTCATTACATAGTTGAATGTGCTGACAACAAAATCACACAAAAATTATCAATGGAAATCAAATTTAGCAACCCATGGAGGTCTGGATTTGGAGTTACACTCAAAATTAAAGTGATAAAAAACACTACAGGCTGATCCAACTTTGATGTAATGTCCTTAAACAAGTCAAAATGAGGCTCAGTAGTGTGTGTGGCCTCCACGTGCCTGTATGACCTCCCTACAATGCCTGGGCATGCTCCTGATAAGGTGGCAGATGGTTTCCTGAGGGATCTCCTCCCACACCAGGACTAAAGCATCCCCCAACTCCTGGACAGTCTGTGGTGCAACGTGGCATTGGTGGATGGAGCAAGACATGATGTCCCAGATATGCTCAATTGTATTCAGGTCTGGGGAACGGGAGGGCCAGCCCACAGCATCAATGCCTTCGCCTTGCAGGAACTGCTGACACACTCAAGCCACATGAGGTCTAGCACTGTCTTGCATTAGGAGGAACCCAGGGCCAACCGCACCAGCATATGGTCTCACAAGGGGTCTGAGGATCTCATCTCGGTACTTAATGGCAGTCAGGCTACCTCTGGCAAGCACATGGAGGGCTGTGTGGCCCTCTAAAGAAATTCCACCCCACACCATTACTGACCCACTACCAAACTGGTCATACTGGAGGATGTTGCAGGCAGCAGAATGTTCTCCACAGCGTTTCCAGACCCTGTCACATGTGCTCAGTGTGAACCTGCTTTCATCTGTGAAGAGCACAGGACGCCAGTTGCGAATTTGTCAATCTTGGTGTTCTCTGGCAAATGCCAAACGTCCTGTTGGGCTGTAAGCATAACCCCCACCTGTGGATGTCAGGCCCTCATACCACCCTCATGTCTTTTTCTGACTGTTTGAACAGCCACATGCACATTTGTGGCCTGCTGGAGGTCATTTTGCAGGGCTCTGGCAGTGCTCCTCCTGTCCCTCCTTGCACAAAAGCAGAGGTAGCGTTCCTGATGCTGGGTTGTTGCCCTCCTACGGCCTCCTCCACGTCTCCTGATGTACTGGCCTGTCTCCTGGTAGTGCCTCCATGCTCTGGACACTACACTGACAGACACAGCAAACCTTGCCACTGCTCGCACTGATATGCCATCCCGGATGAGCTTCACTACCTGAGCCACTTGTGTGGGTTGTAGACTCCATCTCATGCTACCACTAGAGTGAAAGCACCGCCAGCATTCAAAAGTGACCAAACCATTGGCCAGACAGCATAGGAACTGAGAAGTGGCCTGTGGTCACCACCTGCAGAACCACTCCTTTATTGGGGATGTCTTGCTAACTGCATATGCTTTCCACCTGTTGTCTATTCCATTTGCACAACAGCATGTGAAATTGATTGTCAATCAGTGTTGCTACCTAAGTGGACAGTTTTGATTTCACAGAAGTGTGATTGACTTGGAGTTACATTGTGTTCTTTAAGTGTTCCCTTTATTTTTTGAGCAGTGTGTTTAAAATAAGCTTGTCTTTTATGCAGTGTCAGCTTAGAAACTTGCTAATAATGAACTTAATTTGAAACAGTAGCTCTTTCATTCTTATAGTTGTTATTATTCTTTAAAAAATGTGGAATCAGAAGTATTCTATTTCCTCCAGAGAGCTACCAGCTAGTTATCATCTGTTCTTTTGAAATTTTGCCAGTAATGAAAGTTTCCTGTGTAATGGTTCTTCATCACAGCAGAGATACCGAAAGCAGATTGAACTGAATAAATGTAATATACTGTATATTTTCCATTCCTTGGTAACGCTTCTTTCAAGTTCAGTTTTATATAATCTTCATTAATCTTTTATGTTTTTAAAAATTACCTGTATCATGCATCTTACAGTGCTTTAAAAAGTGAGTTAGATTGAGTACAAATTCATTGTTTTTTCTAGGTGGCTGACAGTGGAAGGCCACAGTTGTCTTCTGTGACTAACATTGACATTAAAGTAATTGAGGAAAGTATCCACGCTCCTGCAATTCTGCCTTTAGAAATCTTCATCACAATCTCTGGAGAAGAATATGGTGGTGGTGTCATTGGAAAAGTGCATGCAACAGACCAGGATGTTTATGACACTCTAACATACAAACTGGATCCCCAAATGGAATCTCTGTTCAGTGTTTCTAGCACTGGGGGCAAATTGATTGCCCATACAAGGTTAGATGTAGGACATTACCCCCTAAATGTTACTGTTACAGATGGAAAGTTTACTACTGCAGCTGTCATTGCAGTACATATCAAACAGGTGACACAAGAATTGCTGAATCACAGCATAACTTTTCAGTTTGCCAACCTTGCCCCAGAAGAATTCATTGGTGACTATTGGCGCAATTTTCAAAGAGCTTTAAGGACTTCCTTGGGAGTTAGAAGAAATGATATTCAGATAATCAGCTTGCAACCTTCCGATCATCCATCAAATCTTGATGTACTCCTGTTTGTTGAAAAGGCTGCTAGTTCTCAGCATTCAACCAGAGCCTTGCTCCACAAAATAAATTCCTCTGTGCCTGATCTTGAAGAGATCTCAGGTGTCCAGATCCTTAAAGTTTTCCACAAACTTTGTTTGGGTTTGGATTGCCCTTGGAAATTTTGTGATGAAAAAGTGATGGTGGATGGGAAAATCATGTCAACTCACAGCACGGCTAGACTGAGTTTTGTCACACCGCATCACCATAGAAATGCAGTCTGCCTTTGTAAAGGTAAGGACTATTTCTATTATAAGGTACAAAATCTACTTTCTACGCTCTTAAGCACAAAAACAATAACTGAAGTACAGGGAATATCCTTTGCATAAAATACAAAAATTGACTCTGTCCTATTTAACATCCACAATAATAAGTGTAACCTTATATTGAGCAAAATGTAAAACAGTGAAGAGACTATGTTTTTGACCCCACTATCATAAATAGCTTTTCCCCCAAATCATGCTGACCGTAACTTCTAGGAAATGTTTGGAGGATCTGGACTGTTATAAGAAGTCTCTCAAACATTTAAGAGGTTCATTTTTCCTATCCTTATCTTGATGGCTTTCACAGCTAGCAATTCTATCCCTAAGGATATTCAGTGTGGGCCTTTAAGAAAACATACATTTGTGGTGTGACTGGAGAATTGCAACTCCTTGAAATTCTGCCTGCTGGCTCCATAGGATTTGAAAATGATAAACAGTGTATGGTTTACCTAGATAACATAATTTATGAGTTCTGTAGAGGGATAGAAAAAAAAAAGAGTACAATCTTGGGTGAGTAATTTTCCCAGCAGAATTTGATCTGATAGCAATTTACAACTGAATGATGGAATGATTGTTGGCTGGCTGGCTGTCATATTCTCCTACCTCCTGCTTTCTGACAGCTATCATTTTCATCACCTGTTGTGCCTGAGCAAAATTAGGATCAGAGGTTTAGCTGCTCCTGCTTGAAGAATTACTGACAGACGGAGAGGAGAGGCAGGAATAAAACTAAAGCCATGCTCTGTTATGTGTTCCTCAGATGGAAGATGTCCACTCATGATTGGTATTTGTGAGAGAAACCCATGCCCTGAAGGTACTGAATGCTTAGCTGACCTTCAGGAAGAGAAGTATACTTGTGTTTGTGATGGAAGCACTGCCACCCAGTGCCCTGGTAAGGTTTTATCACTTAATCCTCTTTGTCTAATTCAGATACAGTCTGCAGTTTTAAATCCTAGTTTATGTTTTTTCTTTTAAGTATCAGCTGGGCAAGCAGTGACTTTTACTGGAAACAGTTATGTGAAGTATCGCCTCATAGAAAATGAAAACAAAGAGGAAATGAAACTCACTATGAGGCTCAGAACGTATTCTACTCATGCAGTTGTCATGTATGCCCGAGGAACTGACTATAGTATTTTAGAGGTATGTAGGTCCAAATTCTAAAACATTTTAATTAACAAAAACCTTCTGAATTTCATTCTGTATCTACTTCAGATCTAAATTGCTGCAGACTTAGAATAATTTACTAGATTCCTATAATTTAATCATCAGGTGAATACCCTACATTAGCAAAGGAAATGCTTTAGATGGTTAGCTAAATATTTAATGCTTTTTAGAATATGTATTTTAATATTCCAAGTTAATAACCTTTTTGAACAAAAGTACTCACAGTAGTCTATAATACAGGTGTGAAGCATAGTGGAAAAATAAATGCAATAGATAAAGAGAAGGGGAAAACAAAGATTCAGAGTTACTGAGAATTGACTAGCAATTTTAAATGGCATTAATAATTCCATCTAGATTTTTAAGCTTATATCTGTAAATATTCAGACATCATTCTACTTAATTGCTCTCCTTTTAATATAGGAAGAAATACAGCATACCAATTAACTTGTAAAGTTTATAAATCATTAAAACATCATCTTGAAAAATGAGACATGAATTATAGCAGGGGTCGCCAACCTTTTGGACCTCAAGGACCACCAAACTCATAATTTTAAATCTCAGGGATCACTAACTGGTTCTGTGGTGATGAGGCCTACTTTGTGGGCATGGCTTGGTGGTCATGTGACTGGCTGAGCATGGCTTGTATGTAAATACTATAAATATTTATATAAATATTGATTTTTTTTACAAAAAAAGAGCAACTTTTACCCAAAATCAGGCAAAGCAGGTAGGCAGATTGAGTTGCTCACAGAATCACAGATTCATTCAGAGATCTATCTATCTGTCATCAGCTAGCTCAGTCTGTCACATAAAATTTGCTTGCAAGCAAACTCACAAAATTAACTCACAACACACCATGTATGTAAATATTGAATTTTTTTATTTTAAAAAAGCAACTTTTACCCAAAATCAGGCAGATTGAGTTGCTCACAGAATCACGGATTCATTCAGTGATCTATCTATCTGCCATCAGCTACCTGAGTCTGTCACATAAAATTTGCTTGCTGTGAGTCTGAACTGAATAATAGAAACTTCAGTCCTAGGGGAGATTCAGCTGTGCTTAAAAGCAGAGCCAAAGATCTAAAGACTAGCTAGAAAGCAAGAAATCCAACCATTTCCTGCTTCCTAGCTAATCTAAATCTCCCTGCACGGCAGAACAGCTGATGGTTGTAAAAAGGAAAAATAGCAATTTAGCAGGCAAGTTTGCCAGATAAGGAGTGAGTGGGCGGAAGGATTCCTGTGCACCATGTGGGTGGCGCAGCCTTGTGTTTCTGTGCAGCCTGGATTAATTGCTTTTGGGGGGGTGCTCGGGGGGTGAGATTTCTCTGCAGCCCGCCAAAATTTTCTTGCAACCGCTGAATTACAGTATTTCTTAGTTAACAATGGTAATTAGGACTGGAATTTCCAACACTAAGTGATGCAGTCATAAACCATGACATGATGTAACCATATTAGTTAGCTACAGCAATCTGGCAGTCCCCATTGCCATCCTTAAGTGAGGTTTATGAATCATGAAGACCTGCTTGCAACTTTCTTCCAGTTTCCAATAACCAAAATCAGTAGGGAAGCTGGCAGGAAGTTGCAGCTCCCAGGGGCTTTCAAACAGGCTAGCAGGGATTGCTATGTAAGGGGCTATGTAAGTGGCTGCTATGGGGGGGAGGGGGCATGATTTGATATGTGCAAGTACAATAATGCTTGGGATGACTACTATCAGGTGGTCAAGAGTCCAGTACAGTGGGAGCACAGTAAGGCTTAGGCTGACTGCTGTGAGGCAGGTAAGGGGGCATAAGGGTCTGGTATGGCACAAGGACAGTGAAGCTGGGAGTGATTTCTGTTAGAGGCGGGTGTACAAATATACAATGCGGAACAAGCACAACAAGGCTTGGGGTGCTTTGGATTGTGAAATGATACATGAGGTTAGCATGGCGTAAGCAGAGAGAATCTTGGGGTGGTTGCTACCGGGTGTGGGAGATTTACCAAAGCAACTTGTGACCTTCCTGGCTTGCCCCTGAGTTCACTTGTAGGAAGCCGATAGGGAAAGTTGCAAATGGCAAATATGTGACCATGCAACTATTTTAAATGCAAGCTAGTTGCCAAATTGCAGTCATGTTGCTGGGACAACTGAACTTTGAAGATCAGTCATAGTTGCAATCGTTCAGCACTGTTGAACTTTGAATGAGTGGCCATCAACCAAGAATGGGTGAATCTCAATGGTGTTAGATGAAGCTATGATTATATAATCTAACCATGGTTTGATGCCCTCTGAGAGGATGGGATATCAAGTGTAAAACTGAATTCAGAAATCTAAGAGTTGCTGTTTTTAAAGATTTCAGGGATTATGTCAGAGAAGGCTGTTCATATTCGACATTCTTGTAAGTAGAGCTAACAAGATCTCTTCATGGTTAATTGTTACCTTTCTTCTTTCTTTTAGATCCACCATGGGAAACTTCAGTACAAATTTGACTGTGGAAGCGGTCCTGGAATTGTGTCTGTGCAGAGCATTCAAATCAGTGACGGCCAGTGGCATTCAGTGTCTCTTGAGGTAGATGGAAACTACGCTAAACTGATTCTAGATAGGGTACACACTGCCTCTGGTATTGCCCCTGGTACTCTCAGGACACTGAATTTAGACAACCATGTATTTTTCGGTGGTCACATTCGGCAGCAGGGTATGAGACATGGAAGGAGCCCTCTGGTTAGCAATGGCTTCAGAGGCTGTATGGATTCCATTGTGCTCAATGGTCAAGAACTGCCCCTAAATAACAAACCTCGGAGTTATGCTCAAATGGAAGAATCTGTGGATGTAGCTCCTGGATGTTTACTGACAACTATAGAGGATTGTTCAAGCAGTCCATGCCAGAACGGGGGCATTTGTAATCCACTTCCCACTGGAGGTAAGGTTTGTTTGTTTGTTATTGGTATTTAGCATGGCTTTATTTTCTGTTATCATAAATGTAAATGCTGTACAAGATCTCTTTTATCTCACTGCAACTTTGTATTAGCTGTTTGGAATACTTCCCAAGTAGTAGTATAAAACCAGACCTTCCCTAGAACAGGTGAAGATATTAAAAAAATAACTTGCAATATCACAGGTGCCATTCAGTTCAATTAACATAAATGTTAAATGCCTTGTGGAACAACACTACTGGATCTAGTTTTCAAACTGCTAGTAAAGTAAAGCTTTCTGGACTCCATTGTATTTCAACATTTAAAAGTTTTGATACACTGTCAACCTTTTAAAAGGAATGAGATGTATTATGTTATTTTGATTGTAATACAGTAATCATTTCTGAAATAGCTATCATAATTACAGTTACTTATTCCATAGTAAGATATTAAGCTTTATTAATTGGTTCTTTACATCTTTTTAGGAGTGGTGTATATCTGTAATGCTTTTGTGCTAATTTAACTAGATTTGGGTTTCAGAAAGGCTCCACTGGTTGTCTATTCTGTGCAGAAAAGAATCATTTAGTTTTGTGAGCGCAGTGATGACATGCGTTCATTCTTGGCTTTCGTTGCAGGTTATTATTGTAAATGTGCAGCTGCATTTATGGGTATACACTGTGAAGTAAATATCAACCCGTGTGCTTCCAACCCCTGCCTTTATGGTGGCACTTGTATTTCCATCAATGATGGATTCAATTGCCAGTGCAGAGGGCTATATACAGGTCAGAGGTAAGAGATCTTTTTCTAACTGTTGAAATAAATTTCATCCCAGTATGTTTATCTTCACAGTATTACCTCTATAATATTTTCTGCTCGCATGTGTACTTTGAGAAAATGGTATGTGTGAGCATGCATCCATTTACTTTGTTTGAAGCAGAAAAAGGTTTGCATGTATGTTTGAAGAAGTGGGGTACAAATGAGGACAAGCTTGCATATATAAACATATGTCTTGTTCAGTCACTCTCATGGAGAGTCAAAACCTGCTATGGATTTTGTGGAATGCACATTTATTGGAAAAATCAATATTTGTCCTGCAAGAATTGTAAGAAGAAGAAGAAAAAACAATTGAAATCTATGATATATCTGTTTATGGTATGGGCAAATACATAGGCAGGATAAATATTAATAATCCTGGAATCATATTGTGACCCATGCTATTTACTATACAAAATAACTTTCCACTCCACCTGGCTGAATATGTTGACATTCATAGCTTATTGAGTTTGAATGATTGATTTAGGAAGTAATTGACTATTATTTTTTCCCTTAGGTGTCAGATTGGTCCATATTGCAAAGACAACCCCTGTAAAAACAGCGGCAAATGTATTGATAGCTTAGATGGACCTGTTTGTGAATGTGAGGCTGGTTTTCATGGGGAGAGGTGAGTACCTTTGAACAGTTAATGATTTTCATTGCTCCCATTTACATTGTATGTGGAATAAAAATTCTTACAAAGGGTGGTGTTAGTTATCTACCCATTTTAAAGCTTAGTTCTATCATAAGAGGCTGAAACATAAATTCAACTATGAAGATGGTCCTGGAATGGTCTCTGAATACAGAACATTCTGATTAAAGATAACTTGTATTACTATTTTCATTTGACACATGAGACAAAGACTTGACTAAATTTTAGTTTATCAGTGAATAGATATCTACTGGCTTTTCCTATGCAATCAGCAAACCATGGATAACCCAAGTATAATATTTTTGCTATGGTGTTGAGGCAGGCCTCTGCTTGATTTTGTTTAGAAAACATAACCTATAAAGTACAGATAAGGTTTGTACTTTTACAAGTACAGCACAAGCCAGCAAATTGCTTGAATTTAATAAAGCAAAAGTGTTTGTTGGGATAATAAATTTAAAAAAATAAAAGAAAATGAAGCTTGCTATATCATTTGAATTGACTGTGTTGTAAGATAGCTTAATACTATACTAATGTAAGATGAGCATGGTTTTAAAATTGGAAGAAGAAACATCAGTAAATATACTATGTTGATGACATAGGTATAACAGCAAAGGATCTGCAATTTCTAGTAATGAAAGCCAAAGTGAATATTGAAACAAATAAATAGAAAAAAGATAAAACTAATGATAACTGATACAACATCAGCCTTAGAATTAATAATTAAGTTATCAAAGTAATAGATAGCTTCTGCCTTTTGAGGTCAAGCAAGGTGGATAGCTCAGTTACAGTGGTAATAGGCAAAATTTCATGCAATCAAGACATAGAGTAGAACCTGGTAGAGCATTCATGAAAGCCTTAGAAAAGATGTTCAGGTACCATGAGTATGTACAACCCTACTAAGATCAGAAAATGCAAGCTATGAGATTTCCTGTGACACTATGGAAATGAAAGTTAAGAGATTGAAGGAACAGGATAGGAAGGATATTGAAGCTTTTGAGCTTTGGTGTTTAGAAGACTCCCAAGAATACAATGGACAGCCAAGAAAATAAACAGATCATTAAATAAATCAACACACAGTTTTCACTAGAGGTACTAATGATCAGGATCAAATTATCCTATTCAGACATATTATGTGAAGACCTAGCTCTCTGGAGAAAACTTTAATGCTGGAAAAGGTAGAAAGAAAGGTAAATGGTATGACCAGAAGTATAATTGGTCTCTGAAATTGCATTGCAGGATCCCCATGGTCCTGTTATAAAAATGCAGGCGTTTGGCAGTCTGCCTGCAATTATGACCATCAGGGTGCTTCAGCTCCTTCCACCTGCCTATTTTCCACTCTCTCAATATCTTCACCTTTTTGGATGCTTTGTACTTTACAACAAATTCCTGCTTCCCCCAGTTAACCTTGCTATTGTCATCTTCCTGCTTATGGCCTGAGATCCAGGTGCTGGACAAGGGGGCACCCCTGGGATATGTGTGGTGAGTGCAGCAGCAAAACCTCATCTGCCAAAGGGAGCTTGCCACAAGTATTGGCATTCAAACAAATATATAATTCTGCTTAACACTGGATTATAGCAAATGTGCACCCTTAAGACACCTGTTTGAAAAAATAGTAAATGATGAGAAACATAGGAAACAATGTGTCCTACCAAATTTTAGCATTAGTTTTAGAGTTTTCTTCATGATAATAATAGCTTTTAAAAAAGGGTTTTTAACTGTTGTTGAGTAGGTTAGGAACACCATCATCATGGCAACAAAGTGCTTAATTGTGCTCAGCTCTTTTACCATCAAATAGAGTTGTCCAACCCTGGCAACTTTAAAACTTGTGGACTTCAATTCCAAGAATGAATGGCTGGTGAATTGTGGGCGTTGAAGTCCACAAGTCTTAAAGTTGGACCTCCTCAGCATATAATTTCATCAGCAATGATTTTATCTGTAGAACAGCTAGTTGGAAAAATCCCCTTCTGCTGTAATCAGAACCAATTATTAAATAAAAGGCAGTGTTTCTTCTGATCATAGTGCTACCTTCCATTCCACCTAACCATGCATTAACTTCTTTCTTTTGTCAATGCAGTGCTGTAGACCTGAAATTATGTTCTACTTCTGACATACTCGGGTAGTCCAAGCAATAGTCCCCAGGTAGCAGAAAGCAAACTTATCTCCCCTTTGCTTGTTGGGATGATCACAAACCAATTAGGAAAGTGGATCAGAATGGAAAAGTAACTTGGATGCAATAAGATGACCAGGTTCTAGTTTGCTGTGATTGGCCTAGAAAAGTGAACTTATTTTTTGTTCCCTGCAGGATTTCAGATTACTTTACAGCCCACTACAATTACAGTATCTATAAACTCATGAGTGTGTAACCTGGATAATACATTGTTGGTATTCACACACATATCCCCAACATCTTTTAATGTTTTTGCAGGTGCCAAACTGATGTCGATGAATGCATTGAAAACCCATGCCAGAATGGTGCTTTGTGTGAGAATACATACGGTGCTTATAACTGTACCTGTAGTCAAGGATTTGGAGGAAAACATTGTGTTGAGGTCCATAACAGATATGTTTCAACTTCCTGGAACATTGGCTTAGCTGAAGTAATTGGAATAATCATTTTCATAGTGATAATCTTAGTATTAGTGGGGGTTTTCATTTTCTGTCGCCGAATGATCAGAAAAAAGAGGAAAAGCCAGCCACAATCAGAAGACAAACACCTAGGAACCACAACAGCTTTCTTGCAAAGACCATACTTTGATTCCAAACTGAATAAGAACATTTATTCTGACATTCCACCTCAGGTGCCTGTACGCCCCATTTCATATACTCCAAGCATTCCAAGTGACTCTAGAAACAACTTGGACAGAAATTCTTTTGAAGGTTCCACTATTCCAGAACATCCAGAGTTCACTACTTTTAACCCTGACTCTGTACATGGTCATAGAAAAACAGTGGCTGTTTGCAGTGTAGCTCCTAATTTGCCACCACCACCTCCATCCAATTCTCCATCAGACAGTGACTCAATACAGAAACCCAGCTGGGACTTTGACTATGACAGTAAGTGCTCCTTTTCTTTCTATTAATAATGGTTTGCTGATAGGATGTTGAGACATGTGTCTTGCAATAATATTATCAATCATAGACTAGGAATAAAATGACAGTGCAATTTAGAATATAAGCTAAACATCTAGTAACAAGTCACTTTTTACCACTTATGTAAACTGTTCCCTCTGATAGTTAATTAGAATGGTTGAATGCAAGAAAAATGTGATCATCCAAAAATAGAAAACTCTTTTCTGTATAGTCAGGAAGGCCCTGGAAACTCAAACAATAGATATGTATGTGCTTCTGAAAAAAACTAATGTAGCATTTCCTCCTTTTCATAAAGGATGCAGAATGATTTATACAAATTTATGAGATTCAAGAGTTTGAGATCATAGAAATAAGAAAATTTTCAATTAGAGAGGAAAGAAACATTCTACTTTCCTAGTTTCAGATATGTTAAAATAAGTGTTACTTTAGTATTGAAAACACCAAGAACTATAAAAAGTTGGAGTGAGGAGAAATGAAAAATATTGACTGTTCAAGCCACTTAATTGTTTTATAATATGCATCTTTTAACTAGGGACATAGGATTTAGGAGATGTATGCCATGAAATTAAAGGTCTTCTTTTCCCCAGTATTATGAGGTGTTTCAGATGGAAGGGAAAGAAAAATGGAGCCCTTTCTCTTTGTCTGGCACTTCTACATAACCATAGTTTAAGTTTGGCAATAGTCATTATCCCTAAGTACACAAACTGGGAAGAGGGCATAAGCAGTGGCCAGCAATGCTTATCTATATGCTGTTATCTGTGGACAATTACCCAATCACTGACTTCTCCAGCACAACTTGGAGTAGGAAGCATCCATTCGCTCCTCTGTGTTGTGTTCTTTGTGGAAATATATTGTTTATAGTAGCTAAAGTCTGCTTTCCTCCTTTTATTAATCTTAGGTGAGATCAACAGAAAGGCACACCTAAATAAAATTTGTACATATCTTTCATATTTCTTTTATATTTTATGATGTAGATTGGTTTCATTCTGATGAGTCTTATTTTGTGGGTTTTTCCCCGTTAGCTAAAGTTGTGGATCTCGACTCCTGCCTGCCAAAGAAGCCTCTGGAAGAAAAGGTGTCTCAGCCTTACAGTGCTCGGGAAAGTATGTCTGAGGTCCAGTCCCTCAGCTCATTCCAGTCAGAGTCATGTGATGACAATGGTAGGTACACAACAGATCATTATTGGTCATTACTACATCTTAGTTTTCTCCAGCTTGGGGCCCTCCAGACATGTAGAATTACAACTTTTCTTGTGGGATTTGTGCAATGCCATCAAGAGGGCACCAAGTTGAGGAAGCCTACCATCTCCTTAACTTTCATCACCAGATAATCTGTTTTACACTATCATAAACAATTTCATAATATTCAGTAGATATGTACATGTTCCACATAATGTTAGTTCAGTAAAGTTGTTAAATCAGTTACTATGTATTAGTTTGATAGGTAATTGATTATAGATACAACTAAATAATTCCTTTGCAAAATAATCCTTTGGAAGTATAAACATCAGCTGTTTGATGCTGA